>NC_090941.1:448147366-448747366 GCF_040938575.1 Ambystoma mexicanum | reverse complement strand
AACTGCACTTTATATAAAGATTGTTCCTTGAGTATATAAATACACACTCTCTCATCATTTTATGTGTTTTACAGGTAACTAGCCAAACAGCATATATAAAGGCATTGTTCTACACATGGACACATTTTGAACAATACATAGCTTTTTTTATGTTAAATATTTTTATTAGTATTATCTTTAACAATACAGCAAGTTAGAGAATACATAGGCTGAATATCATAAAAATAGTACAATATCATATTAGAATAAACATTGGAACTGTCTATGAAATGGTGCCCAAACATTGATGAACCATTCTCAAACATGATGAGACTAACAGGGGTAAAAACAACAAGACAAACTCAGAAACAAATAATGGCACAGAGGAGGGGGTCATCCTCAGAGGAGAAACAGACTATTCACATTAAATAAGTGATGAAGACGTTCCATTTGCTGAACAACTTAGGCAAGTTCCTATATGACGAATACATTTTTGTTCGATTCTATAGAAAGAACAAATGGAGTTCCAACAAAAATTGTATGATAAACTCTGCACATTTTTCCAATTAGTCCCAATAAGATGGAAGGCAACATAAAAAAAGAAGTTAAATTCACCGGGTCAAGAGACTGATGACATGTATGGATGTTGCACAATGCATAGATTTCTTTTTTTAAGCCACGCAACATGCCTGCTCACTCCATGTGCTACTTGGATTACAAAAACAACAAAAACAAGTTAATGTTCTTTGGTTACATATCTTATAATTGAATCAGGGCTGAGCCTACAAGACAGATAATAATCGAGGTTGCTCCTTAAAAGCAAATATATACCTATAGCCTGTTGTCGACATGATAATTATTTCTAGCATATGATGTAAATCAAAATCCACACATTCTTATTAAATTCAAATAACCTTTTACTGTCAAAATATCACTCAAGCTGTGGTGTGCGTGTAAATACAATGCTGACATTTCAGACAACTGATAGATTTAATTAAGTTTTCTTTGCAGTTCATTTTCGTAACTGGTTTCCCAGCAAGGGTTCTTGATGTACTACTGTGAAGATGCTCTGTAAAGTCATGCCCACAGTAGCATAAGATTTACTCTGACAGGCTCTTTCAGAGTGTGATGAATGACACAATGCTAGACATGCATGCGGCAGGGACAGTCTATTTACTGCTGCTGAAAGTTTCTGACAAGCAACCCACTGTATCCATATGTTTCTCAGAGGCCTTTAGATACTGAAGCGGTCTTTTACTATACGTGAATATTAAACACGCTTTGTCAAAGCCAGAAGGTTTGCAGCTTACATGTGTTCCTTGCATTTGCATTCAATGCAATTCATGTGTTACACCCAGATAAAGAAACTGGCCAGCTCAAAGGGCAAGTCTTTATACGGCTATAATTATGACTGATGTTAGTGAAGGCTTACTAATCTAAATCGTCTAACATTTTACAGTGGCAGCTGAGCCACAGAGGCTGCACCCTGTGCAGACGGCTACAGAGGGCTTCCATGCATTGCTGATGTCTGTTTTATCTGGAATGACACCAACAATGTTCAAACACAGCTTCAAGTGCCAGCTAACCAAACCATGTCCCACAGAACAAATTCAGCACTTAAAGTCGGTTGACATTTAGCCTCAAATGTAGGTTGGTACCACTTTGAAATAGAATACAGAAAAAACATGATATGCAAGACCATTTGTAGGTGGGCATGTGTGCCTGATAAGTGTTCTCTCCAGTAAGATGTGAATAATATGCTCTACCAAGAGCCAGTCCCATCTTTCTAGAAATCCCATACAAAGAAGATCTCAATATTCATGTACACATGCTAATAATAACATATATATCAATGACTTTCAATAGTGGAGAGGCAATACAAATAACTGTTTCTGGCTGAGAAACATTTGCGAAGCATATGTTCCGTATCATAAATCTGCGGGAAAACTACGGGAGCTGCTCTACGCAGTGCTTGCCTGCTGTTTTCAGTCATACAACCAGAGATTATGTGCCTTGAATGTCTCAAATCCTACAATCAGGAGAGTCTACTAGCCGAAAAATGTAGAAATGCTGCACAGACGTATAAACAGGCACTGGGCATGATTCTTTAACCCCTTAACTGCTGAGGGTTTTCCCTCCAAGTGCTGAGCTCTTTTTTGGATATTTTGGTATGTCGGCATTCAAACATTTGTAACAGTTTTGTTAGAAGTGGTATCCTGGGCAGATGTGCACCCTTTTCTTCCCACATATAAGCGGTTATAACGTCACCAAGGATTGGTGGTTTGCTGTAAGTGTGGTGTGAGAAAATAAAAAAAGTGACCACATTTTGTGTTTTTTTTCTGAAAGTGCCAATAACATGATGTTCAAAGAAGACTGTGATTTTTTTCTTATAAGAGCTCGGAACAAAAGATTTGTAGTTTTGAATTCACCATTTTCCATGTTGAGTGGTAACACCCACAAATATTACATCAGTTTTGTGAGAGGTAGGCGGTTTTTCCTGTTTTTGTTTTTTTTGCATAGGACATGCTTGCACGGAATGGAAAGTCCAAAATGTGGGGAAATAGAAACACAATTCTGAGACATTTGCCACCAGGAAACCATTGAAACACACGGGCAATAACACATGACCTACATTCACACGTACCCACAAGTATCCCAACTAAAACGCACCTCACATGTGTGGGTCCACTTACCTGGGTGTAAAGGCAAAAGGCTAAACCATTGGTACACCAAAGGGCCTGAGAAGGCCACATTTTTACTCTATTTGGTCTTGTGGACAAACCACAGATTTGTGTCTGGGTGTCACAACCACCAAAGAAAACAGGACCCCCCTTGCATTTTTAAAAAGAAGACACCAGTGGAAATTCAAGAGGTCTGACATGCGTGAATCGATCTAACATGTATTACCCACAAGGCCCAGTAAAGTCTAAAATGTAGGTACAAATAACACAATTTTATGACATTTGCCACCAAGAAACCACTGAAAGACCTGGGCAACAACACATGTCCTACCTTCCTACGTTCCCACAGCTGTCTCGATGAAAACAGTACCTCACATGTGTGGGTGCACTGTTAGGCAGAATTATATGCAGTACCCTTTGGGAACACTACACACAATCAAGACTACAAGTGACAGTACAATTTCACCTTTGGTACACGCCTGTACTACACAGTTATAGTGGTAGCAGTAGCGGAGCAGCCAGACATATCTCAAGAGTAAGTGAGCAGTACAAATATTTACACAAAGGACATCAATTACTATGATTCAGGCAAACACTGACTCAAGGTTTCTAAGTAAAAGAATATATATTTATTTACTCAACAGTTGTATAACATTTCACTATTCTAGCAAGTTCAAAATCACAATCATAAATACACCACAACACTTCCCTTAAATTCCAGACAAGTTAAGCTCACAGTATGAAGGGGGAGCAAGATGGCACTCCAGCTATTTAAAAGGGAGGGAAAGACAAAGTTATCAGCAATTAGGCAAAACCAACAGGTAAGTATTCTGAGCAGTTGAACAAGAGAGACTACAGTGAGGAGATCAGCTAGAAAAGGCTTAGGGCCAAAGTCAATAGGTCAAAAAGTCTTTTGCTCAAGATCACACAGTTCAGGGTAGTTCGCAGTAAAGTTCATGGCACAGATTCCGGACGAGGTTGGTTGGTAGAAAAGATAGTTCAAAGAGAAGAGAAGGACAAGCCCTCGTACCTTGAAATGGAGAGGGGACTGTACCTGAGGCAGACGTTCCTAGTAGTTCCTGCAGGCTCACGGTTACTGAAGCGACTGTCGGATTGATCAGAAGTAAGAAGTCTGGAGGGTCCTGCACTACCAAGGGAAGAAACCAGCAGCAGCGCCAAACAACGAATAAGTGCGCTCCTTAAAACATAAGCAGGGTCCGACCTTCCTGTCCATCCGGCCCACTGTAGGTCTGTACAGCGAATTCGACCAGAGGAGTGGTCCTGGTTTGTAGTTTGGGCGAACTGGTTGGACCAGCTCAAGGGAAGAAGTTTCCTGGAGGATCGTCTCTGCTGTCGGATTTGGAGATTCGGACCTGCAGCAGGGCTTCACCGGGCGGTTCAGTCGTTGTAGGGGTCCTCTTCTTATAGTTCCTCATTGGTTCTTTCATTCCAGTGGCGACTCTGCTCTTTCAGTCCCAGAGACCTGCTTTTTATGCAGTTTTCCCCCATTCATACAGCCTGGCTGTCAATCACACAGCAGGGTGGCTGGCCAGTCCCCTTAGCCAATCAGACAAGTATGCAACTTGGGTTAACAGGGGAACCCATGGCAAGGGTCCGAAGATCCCTCCCTCACCTACTGCCTACCTAGACTATCAGGCACCTTAAGGAGGGCTTCTGTGCAGAAGCCAGCGAAAAGACAGCAAACAAAGGAGTCATCCCCGGTTTGGCGCGCAGTGAAAAACACGAGAAATACTTTAACAAAAAGAAATGCGACTAAACCCAGCCGGAGCCAAAATAAAACATATATGGTCAAGCGGGTTTTATGTTGGAGGCTAATATAATAGCCTAAAACATTACCACGTTATATAAGATAACCCCGGCAGAAAAGTTAGGGTAGATACCACTGCCACCAGCAAAGTCTTAATGTTAAGGGAGCGAAACAAGGCTCCAAGAGGCACAGACAGAAAGGGGTAAGAGTTAACCCTTTCCAATCCTCCATGTAAGATGGGGTGTACTGGGTCTTTGGTTTAAAGTGACTATATAAAGTTAATGGCAACTTAACCTGTTTCTGGGGGACAGTAGTCAGCCCCAGAAAAATGGAGTCAGAAGGAAGTCTCAAAGACAACCCTGAGTCACTGCACTGAAAGTGCTGTATAACACAGACAAAAAGTGGTGCACATGGAGTAGGTGAGGCTCCAGTGCCCAAGATCACACAGAAAGTAGAAATACACATAGCAAAACACATATAAGAGTGGGAAAAAAGGCTCACACTCTTACCAGGTGAAAACAATAAATCCTAGAAATCCAGCAAAGCTGCTGAGGCACTCTTTATGTAAAGGAAATTAACTATTTATGAGAATTCTCCCTAACATGCACTTAACTGGGCACAAAGGGAAAAGGATAAACCACTTGTACAACAAAGGGCTGGGGAAGACCACAGTTTTACTGTATTTGGTCTTGTGGACAACCCACAGATTTGGGCCTGAGATGTCACAACCATTGAAGAAAACAGGGAACCCCATGCATTTCTGAAAATAAGTCACCCATGGGAATCTAAAGAGGTCTGACTTTCGTGAATCACCCTAGAATCTACTAGATACAAGGCCCAGCAAAGAGAAAAATGTAGTGAAAAAAAAATATTTTGAGACAGTTGACCCCAGGAAACCACTGAAGCACCCGTTCAACAACACATGTCCTACCTTCCTACATTTTCACAGGTGTCCCAACGAAAATGTTACCTTGTGTGGGTAAAAAGGGAAAAGGCTAAACCACTCGTACACCAAACGTGCCGGGGAGGCCACATTTTGACTGTATTTGGTCTTGTGGACAACCCACATATTTGGGCCTGGGGTGTTGCAGCCACAAAGGTAAACAGGAAACCCTATGCATTTCTGAAAAGAACACCCCTGAGGAAATCAGACGAGGTCTCACTTGCGTGAATCGCCCTAGAATGTATTACCCACAAGGCCCAGCAAATTACAAAATGTTGGGGGAAAAACACAATTTTGGGACATTTGCCATCAGGAAACCACCGAAAACACCTGGGCAACAACACATGTCATACCTTCCCACATTCCCACAGCTGTACCGACGAAAATGGTACCTCACATGTGTGGGTGCACTGACCTGGGCGCAAAGGGAAAAGGCTAAAGCACTGGTACACCAAAAGCACTCAGAAGACCAAGTATTTACTGTATTTGGTCTTGTGGACAACCACCAGATTTGGGCCTGGGGTGTCGCAGCCACCAATGAAAACAGGGAACTTCACGCAATTCTGAAAATAAGATACCTGTAGAAATCCCACGAGGTATCACTTGGGTGAATCGCGCAGCAATTTATTACCCACAAGGGCCGGAAGATCCAAAATGTAGGGGAAAAAACTCAATTTTGAGATATTTGCCGTCAGGAAACCACTGAAACACGCAGGCAGCAACATATGTCCTACCTTTTCACTTTCGCACAGTTGTCCCAGCAAAAACAGTACCTCACATGTGTGGGTGCACTTACTTGTGCACAAAGTGAAAAGGCTAAATGACAGGTACACCAAAGGGCCTCGGAAGACCACATTTTTACTATATTTGACCTTGTGGACATCCCACAGATTTGGGCCTGGGGTGTCGCAGCTACCTAGGAAAACAGGGAACCAAATGCATTTTTGAAAAGAAGACATATTTTAGAATCCAAAGAGGTCGTTTTGCATGAATTGCCATAGAATGTATTAACCACGAGGCCCAGCAAAGACCAAAATGTGGGGGAAAAACACCATTTTGAGACATTTGCCACTAGGAAACCACCAAAACACCTGGCCAACAACACAT
Source organism: Ambystoma mexicanum (assembly GCF_040938575.1). Lineage (NCBI taxonomy): Eukaryota > Metazoa > Chordata > Amphibia > Caudata > Ambystomatidae > Ambystoma > Ambystoma mexicanum. The sequence goes on along the minus strand of NC_090941.1, from coordinate 448,740,888 downwards.
GTCCTACCTTTCCCAGATTCCCACAGGTGTCCCGATGAAAATGGTACCTCATATGTGTAGATAAACTAACCTTAATGCAAAGGGAAAAAGCTAAACCAATAGCACACCAAACGCTCTGGGAGGACCACATTTATACTGTATTTGGTCTAGTGCACAACCCACAGATTTGGGCCTGGGGTGTTGCAGCCACCCACCAAGGAAAACAGGGAACCCCATGTATTTCTGAAAAGAAGACACCTGTGGGAATCCAACGAGGTCTCACTTGCATGAATTGTGTGTTGATTTATTAACCACAATGACCTGCAAAGTGCTAAATGTAGGGAAAAAAACACAAAGATGACATATTCACCACCAGCAAACCACTGAAAAACGCAGCCAACAAAACATGTCCTACCTTACCATGTTCCCACAGCTGTCATGATGAAAACTGTATCACACATGTGTGGGTGCACTTACCTAGGCGCAAAGGGAAAAGGCTAAACCACTGGTACACCAAACACACTTGGAAGACCACATTTTTTCTGTATTTGGACTTGTGGAAATACACAGATCTGCGCCTGGGGTGTCACAGCCACCGAAGAAAACAGGGAACACCATGCATTTCTGAAAAGAAGACGCCCGTGGGAATCCAACGAGGTCTCACTTGTGTTAATCACCCTAGAATTTAATACCCCCAAGGTGCAGCAAAGACCAAAATGTTGGAGCAAAAAATATATTTTGAATCATTTGCCACCAGGAAACCACTGAAACACCTGGGCAATACCACATGTCCTACCTTCCTACAATTCCATAGTTGCACCGACGAAAATGGTATCTCACATGTGTGGGTGCACTGACCTGGGTACAAAGGGAAAAGGCTAAAGCACGGGTACACCAAACGTGCCGCGAGACCACATTTTTTGTGCATTTGGACCTGGAGACAACCCACATATTTGGGCTGGGGTGTCACTGCAACCAAGGAAAACAGAGAACCACATGCATTTCTGAAAAAAGGACACACATGGTAATCCAACGAGGTCTGACTTGAATTGCGTAACAATTTATTTCCCACACCGACCGGCAACATTCCAAAGTTAGGGGAATAAAAACAATTTTGAAACATTTGCCACCAGGAAACCACTGAAACACATGTACACCAACACATGTCCTTCCTTTTCATTTTCTCACAGTTGTCCCGACGAAAATGTTACCTCACATGTGTGGGTGTACTGACCTGGGCGCAAAAGGAAAAGGCTAAACCACTGGTACACCATACACACTGGGAAGACCTCATTTTGACTGTATTTGGCCTTGTGGACATCGCATATATTTGGGCCTGGGATGCCACAGCCATCAAGGAAAACAGGTAACCCCATGCATTTCTGCAAAGAAGACACCTGTGGGAATCCAACAAGGTCTCACTTGTGTACATCACGTGACAATGTATTACCCACATGGCCCAGTAACGTCCAAAATGTCGGGGGAAAAACACAATTTTGACATATTTGCCACCAGGAAAACACCTACACACCCGGGCAACAACACATTTCCTACCTTCCCACGTTCTCACAGGTATCCCGAGGTAAACAGGAACCTCACATGGATGGGTGCACTTTCCTGGGTGGAAAAGAAAAAGGGTGGACCATCCCCAAGACCAGTGGCAGTCCGCTCACAGCACAGCCAGAGTTCCAGAATGGCTGGGGGATATGTCCCCAGTTTTGGACCCCTCTCTCCCATGTGCATCGACCGTCCCCAAGTCCAGGGGACATCCCAGAGAGCCTTGGCAGGTTCACCATCCTTCCCTGGAGGGAAAAGCTGTAACACGCCATGGCCAGAGCACCAATACGGCCGGGGTGCTGGCTCTGGCCTTGCCATCTGTTTCCCATTTGGTTTGACTGTCCCCAAGTCAAGCGGAAGTCTCAGGGAGCCCCGGCAGGGTCACAGTCCCTCCCAAGAAAGAAAAGCTGTATCGCAGCATGGCCAGAGCTCCAGGACGGCCAGGGGTGCTGGCTCTGGCCTTGGGCGTCTGTTTGCCATGTGGGTTGACCATCCCCAAGTCAAGCGGCATTTGCAGAGAGTCCTTGCAGGGTCACCATTCCTCCGTGGAGGGAAAAGCTGTGATGTGCCACACACACAGCTCAAGGATTGCCGGGGGAGCTGCCCCCGGCCTTGGGTGCCTGTCTCCAACGTGGGTTGATGATCCCCAAGTCCAGCGGTGGTCCCAGGGAGCCCGGGCAGGGTTCCCATGCCTCCCTGGAGTGAAAAGCTGTAACACATCACAACAAGAGTTCCATGAGGGCCAGTGGTTTTGCCACTGGACTTGGACGCCTGTCTCTCATGTGGGTCGACTTTCCCGAAGTCCAGCGGCACTCCCAGGGAGCCCTTATAGGGTTCCCGTCCCTCCGTGGAGGGAAAAGCTGTAACACAGCACAAGAGCTCCAGGATGGCCGGTGGTTCTGCCCCGGCTTGGGCGCCTGTCTACAATGTGACTTGACTATTCACAAATCCAGCGACAGTCACCGGAAGCCCCGGAAGCACCCCCATCCCTTCCGGGAGGGAAATCCAGAGCTCCAGGAATGCCGGGGGTGCTGCCCGCAGCCTTGGGTGCCTGTCTCCACCAAAGACAACTCCAGCAGCGGTACCAGGAGCCCCGGTAGGTCGGGGTGATATCCCCAGCTATGGGCGCCTGTCTCCCATGTGCGTCGACCATTCCAAAGTCACGCGATTTACCCTGCAGCCAGAGCTCCGGGATGTTGTGTGTCCAATGTGGGTACACCATCCACAAGTCAAGCGACAGACCCAGGGAGCCCCGGCAGGGTCACCACTCCCCCTCGAGGGAAAAGCTATAACGCAGCTAGGCCAGAACTCCAAAATGGTCAGGGGTGCTGTCGCCGGCCTTGTGTGCCTATTTCCCATGTGTTTCGACCATCCACAAGCCCAGCGGAGGTCCCAGGAAGCCCCAGCAGGGTCACCATCCCTTCCTAGAGCTAAAAGCTGTAGCATGGCATGGCAAGAGTTCCAGGTTGAAGCAGGAACTGATCAGTATGCACTCCTAATTTTCACAAGTGTCTATTTAAAGATGTATCCTAAGAATTACTGCTTTAAGGTGCGGAGGAGATGAATAGCAACCCTGGCATATGGGTTGCAAAAATGTACAAAATAGAACAAGTTCCCAAATGTGGGAATTCCCGTCCTCTGCACTCTATGGGTGGCTCTGTGAGGAGTCCTTATATATTTGATTATTTGTTAGGTAATTGATTCAATAATTTGATTTGTACTAAACTGTAGGTAATTTGCTTAGTGACATATATGAATACATATATCAAAACACATTGACACAGTTAGGTATATTTGGAAAAAATCCATAGGTTTATTAGAAGCCCAACGTATTTCGTAAAACAATTCACTTCTTCAGGGGCAGTTTGCATAATTTTTCTTTCTTAAAGTAATCTGGAAGACATAATATTAAAGTACATGCATATTAGTCCCAATAGTTACAAAAGATAGTGAAATTTCCAATGGGTAAAAAGAACTTTTTTGGACGATCCATATATTTCCTATTGTCCAACATCTCATTACATTGATTGAGGTTTGAATTTAAGACAGATCATACAGAAGTAATCAGTAGTAACCAAATATTCATCAAAGATAAACGTATTGACATGTTGTGCGAAAATTACCTAAGGAAAAAAATTCCCTTGTTGATAAATGTTGGCTGTCCTTCATATGGGGAGAGATGTCTGTCTCCTGTGCTTGTAGTGTAGCCTTGGTCCCTAAGTCGTTAACAAGAAAAAGTAAGAAAGGAGTCAAGAATAAGGAAACCTGAATCTAGCTATCAAACAGTTTGAGGTAAAAGTCAAAACTTACCACCTTGTGTCAGAAGATGGTAAGAAGATGGTGAGTTGAGTAAAGAATCACTCCATCTTGTCATGTGGAAACAGACATGAAAGCCCAAGGTGGGCGTCTTTCCAAAGTGTCTGAAAATAAATCCAAGTGTGGACTTAGTAAGCAGGGAAGTATAGCGGAGCTTAAAGTAGCGAAAAGAACCACCTCGAGTACTTACAATTAAGGTCGTCTGATAGTTGTAAAGAGTGTGTTCTCCCTTCCGGACTTGCTAGCAAATACTGGCGTTAGCGGTGCTCAAATACTTTTTAGATGGCCGCCCAACGTCAGGCGTGTGTGTGTCATAAGACGTATGTGTGTGTGTCATAAGACATATGACGTCACGATGTAAACATTGTGACGTCATCGCGCTCATGCACCTAGCGCTAATTATTCGATTGGATGGGATAAAGAATCAAAGACTACTAGCCCCTAAGGAAGGGGGCATGATTACAACAAAACAGTGGTTCATAAGAAAGAGCGCAAATATAGATGTGCTAGAGGTAAAAAACGATTTAAATAGTTAGTTGAAAACAGAGAAATGAATGCCTAAGTAACAGATCTAATGAATAAGGAAAAATATAAATAAGGATAAATGTATGAAGAGATAGAAAGGAAAATTAAAATGAGGAAATGTTAAGAGGGACTAGTTATTCTTGGCCAGCCATTAAGAAAAAATAAGGGAAATATCTGGGAAGATAAATTCGAGATAGTTACATGTTAAAAAGGAGTGAGCTGATAAGGTAGCGTGACACAATCATAAAGTGTAAAATCTGGAGATGTAAAGACATGGTTACAGGTTATACCAAAGATACCATCAGTAATTGAGTTTATATACCTGTCTCATTTCGAACTCACATTCTGGTAAATCACAGTTTGTTAAAAACCAAACAATTTATAGCATATACAAAATTGACAACCTACATCCTGTAATGAATAGTACTGTGTGATTACCAATCAGTAATTTATAGAAAAGGACCCATATAGAAATCTTCATTAAGCCCAAGTGGGGCTAGTGAGTCAAGTTTGTGGATCCAGTATAGCTCTCTCTGAGCCAGACGTTTAGCCAGGTCACCTCCCCTTGATAACTGTTTCATGATTTCCAGGACTACCCATCTGATTTGGGAAATATTATGTCTGTTCTCTTTAAAATGTCTGAAAACTGGAGATTTCTGGTTGCATGTTCTTATGTTCGATTTATGCTCAGTGAGCCTTTCTTTAATCTTTCTTGAGGTCTTCCCCACATAGTATTTACCACAGGGGCATTTAAGGGCGTAGATCAGATTTTTACTCTCACAAGTAGCAAAGTCTTTGAGTAGAATTTGTTTGCCGCTGTTGGGGTGTCTAATGTGATCTCCTTTCAGGATGTTGGAACAGTGCTGGCAGTTCAAGCATGCAAATGTTCCATGCTTAGGTTTAGTCAGGAAAGTTTGTTGTTGGCTTTTTGATTTTTCCGCTCTGATCAATGAGTCTCAGAAGTTTTTGCCTCTTTTGAAGGCTAGCATAGGAGGTTCGGGAAAAAGTTTATTGAGGTTGACGTCAGATGTAATGATGTCCCAATTTTTCTGAATTATTTTTTTGATTTGGGAGCTCTGGCTAGAGAATTTGAGAGTATGAATTAATCTTGTGTTTTCTTTCTTAGTTTTATCCTTAAGGAGTTCCTTCCTTTCCGAAGGTGTTGTACGTTCGATAGCTTTGTTGAATGTATGCTCTGGGAAACCCCTTTTCATAAATATTGTTCTCATGTTGTCAAATTCTTGTATCAATTTTGTAGCATCAGATGTAATCCTTTTTGCTCTCAGCCATTGGCTGTAGGGTAAATTCAGTTTTAGATGTGACACCTCTCATTTTTTGAATCTACCAGAGGATCTACATTGTAACGAATCACAAATCCTGTTATTTACATTGGACGTAAGCAGCCTTATACGTCAATTTCCCCATGCAGTAGGCATTGCAGCCCTGGAATGGTTTTTGCTACAACATGGAGATATCACTATACTCATGGAATTTGCAATTGAAATAATTAACATCATCCTTTACAACAACTACTTCCGTTTCAACAATAAGTTCTTTCTTCAGATCTCAGGCACATCAACGGGCTCTTCGGTAGCCCCGGCATATGCAAACATTTTCATGTATCATTTTGAAAAAACATATACTCTGAACAAAGACCCATGGAAAAAGAATTTGCTCTTCTGGAAGCGATTCATAGATGACATCTTCGGTATCTGGCATGGATCACAGGAAGACTTACAACAATTTTTCAATAGCTGCCATGGAAAGATTAAATTTACACTGGAAATTGGTAACCCACAGATCCACTTCTTAGATGTGAATATTACAAGAATTGACAACTTATTTGTAACAGAGATCTATAGAAAACCGACAGATGCCAACAGTACATTACACTTCGCAAGTTTTCATCCCTCACATCTAAAACAGAATTTACCCTACAGCCAATGCCTGAGAGCAAAAAGGATTACATCTGATGCTACAAAATTGACACAAGAATTTGACAACATGAGAACAAGATTTATGAAAAAGGGGTTTCCCAGAGCATACATTCAACAAAGCTATCAAACGTACAACACCTTTGGAAAGGAAGGAACTCCTTAAGGATAAAACTAAGAAAGAAAACACAAGATTAATTCATACTCTCAAATTCTCTAGCCAGAGCTTCCAAATCAAAACAATAATTCATTAATCAGAGCGGAAAAATCAAAAAGCCAACAACAAACTTTCCTGACTAAACCTAAGCACGGCACATTTGCATACTTGAACTGCCAGCACTGTTCCAAAATCCTGAAAGGAGATCACATCAGACACGCCAACAGCGGCAAAAAAATTCTACTCAAAGACTTTGCTACTTGCGAGAGTAAAAATCTGATCTACGCCCTTAAATGCCCCTGTGGTAAATACTATGTGGGGAAGACCTCAAAAAAGAATAAAGAAAGGCTCACTGAGCATAAATTGAACATAAGAACATGCAACCAGAAATCTCCAGTTTTCAGACATCTTAAAGAGAACAGACATAATATTTCCCAAATCAGATGGGTAGTCCTGGAAATCATGAAACAGTTACCAAGGGGAGGTGACCTGGCTAAACGTCTGGCTCAGAGAGAGCAATACTGGATCCACAAACTTGACTCACTAGCCCCACTTGGGCTTAATGAGGATTTCTATATGGGTCCTTTTCTATAAATTACTGATTGGTAATCACACAGTACAATTCATTACAGGATGTAGGTTGTCAATTTTGTATATGCTATACATTTTTTGGTTTTTAACAAACTGTGATTTACCAGAATGTGAGTTCGAAATGAGACAGGTATATAAGCTCAATTACTGATGGTATCTTTGGTATAACCTGTAACCATGTCTTTACATCTCCAGATTTTACACTTTATGATTGTGTCACGCTACCTTATCAGCTCACTCCTTTTTAACTTGTATCTATCTCAAACTTATCTTCCCAGATATTTCCCTTAATTTTTTCTTAATGGCTGGCCAAGAATAACTAGTCCCTCTTAACATTTCCTCATTTTAATTTTCCTTTCTATCTCTTCATACATTTATCCTTATTTATATTTATCCTTATTCATTAGATCTTTTACTTAGGCATTCATTTCTCTGTTTTTAACAAACTATTTAAATTGTTTTTTAACCTCTAGCACATCTATATTTGCGCTCTTTCCTATGAACCACTGTTTTGTTGTAATCAGGCCCCCTTCCTTAGGGGCTAGTAGTCTATGATTCTTTATCCCATCCAATCGAATAATTAGCGATACACGCATAAGCGCGATTACGTCACAATGTATACATCGTGACGTCATACGTCTTATGACACACACACATACGTCTTATGACACACACACGCCTGATGTTGGGTGGCCATCTTAAAAGTATTTGTAGGGCCGCTAACGCCAGTATTTGCTAGCAAGTCCGGAAGGGAGAACACGCTCTTTACAACTATCAGACGACCTTAATTGTAAGTACTCGAGGGGGTTCTTTTCGCTACTTTAAGCTCTGCTATATTTCCCTGCTTACTAAGTCCTAACTTGGATTTATTTTCAGACACTTCGGAAAAACGCCCACCTTGGGCTTTCATGTCTGTTTCCACATGACAAGGTGGAGTGATTCTTTACTCAACTCACCATCTTCTTACCATCTTCTGACATATGGTGGTACATTTTTACTTTTACCTCAACCTGTTTGATAGCTAGATTCAGGTTTCCTTATTCCTGACTCCTTTCCTACTTGTTCTTGTTAACGACTTAGGGACCAAGGCTACACTACAAGTACAGGAGACAGACAGCTCTCCCCATATGAAGGACAGCCAACATTTATCAACAAGGTAATTTTTTTCCTTAGGTAATTTTCGCACAACATGTCAATATATTTATATTTGATGAATATGTGGTTACTACTGATTACTTCTGTATGATCTGTCTTAAATTAAAACCTCAATCAATGAAATGAGATGTTGGACAATAGGAAATATTTGGATCGTCCAAAAAAGTTATTTTTACCCATTGGAAATTTCACTATCTTTTGTAACTATTGGGACTAATATGCATGTACTTTAATATTATGTCTTCCAGATTACTTTAAGAAAGAAAAATTATGCAAACTGCCCCTGAAGAAGTGAATTGTTTCACGAAACGCATTGGGCTTCTAATAAACCTATGGATTTTTTCCAAATATACCTAACTGTGTCAATGTGTTTTGATATATGTAACCATATATGTCACTAAGCAAATTACCTACAGTTTAGTACAAATCAAACTATTGAATCAATTACCTAACAAATAATCAAATATATAAGGACTCCTCACAGAGCCACTCATAGAGTGCAGAGGACGGGAGTTCCCACATTTGGGAACTTGTTCTATTTTATTTAAGAGTTCCAGGTTGACCAGGGGTGCTGCCCCCATCCTTGGGCGCCTGTCTCCAATGTAGGTCGACCCTCCACAAGTCGAGCTGTGGTCCTAGAGAGCCCTGGCAGGGTCCTCATCCCTCCCCTGAGGGAAGAGCTGTAACACAGCCAAGGCAGAGCTCCAGGATGGCTTGATGTGCTGCCCCTGGCTTTGGGAGCCTGTCTCCAATGTGGGTCGACTGTCCACAAGTCCAAAGGTGGTACCAGGGAGCCCCGGCAGGGTCCCCATTCCTCCCTGAAGGGAAAAGCTGTTATTTAGCCCAGCCAGAGCTCCAGGATGGCTCAGGAAATGGCTCAGGCCTTGTAGATCTGTCTCCCATGTGGGTTGACCATCCCAAAGTCAGGCCACAGTCCCAGGGAGCCCTTGCAGGGTCACCATCCCTTCCCAGAGGGAAAAGATTAACAAGACACAAAAAGAGCTCCAGGATGGCAGGGGGTGAAGTCCCCAGCCATGTGCGCCAGTCTCCCATGTGGGTTGATCATTCCCAAGTCACGCGGGTGTCCTAAGGAGCCCCGGATGGCTCCACATCCCACATTGAGAGGAAAAGCTGTAACATAACCAGCCAGAGATACAGAATGGCCGAAGGGGCTGTGCCGGGCATTTGGGCACCTTTCTCCATATGGGTCGAGCGTCTCCAAGTCAAGCGGTTGTCCCAGGGAGCCCTGGCAGTGTCCCTATCCCTCACTGGAGGGAAATATGTACCTCAGCCGAGCCAGAGGTTGAGGACTACTGGGGGTAATGCCCCTGGTTTTAGGTGCATCTTTCCCTTGTGGGTCACTTGTCCCCAAGTCAAGCGGTGGTCCCAGGGAGCTCGGGCAGTGTCCCCATCCCTCACCGGAGGGAAAGGATGACACACAGCTCAGCCAAAGCTCTAGGATGACTGGTGGGATGTCCCCGGCCTTGGGTGCCCGATTCCCATATGTGTTGACTGTCCAAAAGTCTATCCGCGGTCCCAGGGAGCCCCTGCAGGGTCTCCATCCCTCCCTGGAGTGAAAACCTGTAACACAGCCAGGCCAGAGCTCCAGGATTTTCGGGGCTGATGTCACAAGCCTTGGGCGCCTGTCTCTCATGTGGATCGACCATCCCCAAGTATAGTGGCAGTTCAGGGAGCCCTGGCAAAGTCCCCATCCCTCCCTGGAGGGTAATGTTGTGACATGGCACAGCAAGAGTTCCAGGATGGCAGGGGGTGCTACCGCCAGCCATGGGTGCTGTCTCCAACATGGGTCCATCGTCTACAAGTCCAGGCATGCTCACAGGGAGCACCAGCAGTGTCCTCACCCATCCCTGGAGGGAAACACTATAATGCAGCCTAACCAGAGCTCTGGGGTGGCCAGGGGTGCAGGCTCTGGACCAGTGTGGGAGGATCATCTGGGTTTGTCTTGCTGGAGTAGGGACTACACATTATCATTCCTTCTCAAGGGCCTCACACTAGTATCTTCATCTGCACTGCATATCGTCATGTTATTTACATCCTCCAGGTCTACTGTAGTTGGCATGTCACTCTTTCTTTGGTTGGCCCAAAGTGCTTTGGAACATTGAGATGTTAGCAGGGATTGGGCTCTCTTTAGTCTAATGAATTGTGATGGGGATGATGCTTTTAGTTTAAAACCAGTACAGGGGAGGGAAGAATTTGAAAATCAATTAAAATCAGGCCTTCTGCCATTAATTTATCCTGGGTCATGATCTTTATTTATTCAAAGCCTCCTACAGTTCAATTCCTGCGTCTAGATAGATAAGGGAGGTCACTCCAGATTACTGAATAGCACCCTTTGGTTTTGTGGATCCAATACATTATTGTATATAGTAATAGAGAATGTACCTTATCCCATGATCTAGGGGTCAGCACCGGCACAATGGTGATTTTCTATTGTTCTCTATATGAGGTTTGTTGGGCGGCGTGTTTCTTTCATGCTCACCCACTGTGGCCTAGTTCTAGTGTTTAGGTTTTGTTGTAATTTCTGTTGATTCAGCTCGCAATACGCATCAATTAATGATATCATTTTCCAATGATCTTCTGTAGATACGCAGGGAGTTAAATCAGTGGTCTTTAAGATCTGTTTGAAATGAGCATTCTATTTAGCTGGTGTTAGGGAGAATACTCTGTTTAGGCTGAATTTCCTAACCTAGTGAGTCCCCCAGCAGCTTTGTTGGATTTCTGGAGTTTATTTTTTTCCATCCTGCCGAGAGTGAGACTCTTTTCTCCCACTCTTGGACATGAATGTGGTTGATTCCTGTGAATGTCAATGTGTTCTAAGGGCTATGGGGTCTTTTACTCCATAGGGTCTCATGTGTTTTACTATGTGTGTTACACCACACCCTCCGTGCCGTAACACTGTGACGTCCTAGGGGACCCCCACCATAGACTCCATACCCTGGGACTGACTACTGTCTCCCAGGGCATGTAAAGTCACCATTGGCTTTACTAGACCTAAATTTACTAACAGAACTAGTACAAACCATCCTATTGTGGACGTACTAGTAGAGGTAATTCGATTACCCCTGGGTCTGTTATTCGAGGGGGCACTGTCCCGTCCCCCCTCGTCGAGTTTTGGCTGGTGGCAGTGGAAACTACTTGTTATATTCGACCCGAATATAACTCTAGGGGATTCTTCCCATTGTTGGAGGCTGATACTTTTTTTCCATTAGTCTCTAACATACCGCCGGTTTATTTGTTTTAAATAAATCTACCGGGCGGTATTTTCTGCCAGAACTCGGCTTTTTGAAATGGCGTCTGCGTTCAACTCTGTAACTCCGAACCAAAGGTTGAGTCCTTTGTTCCACCTTTGGCGGGCTTCTACACAGAAGCCCTCCAGAGTGGTGCCATTCTGTCTGGGTACCACAGGGGGCGTGGGAGGGGGTTTAGGCACCCTGGACTGAGTTGCCTTGCCAACTCAAGTCGCACTCTGGTATGATTGGCCCAAGTGGTGAACCACCCCACTCACCACTTAGCGTGTTTTGATTGACAGCTAGGCTGAATGAATGGGGGTTTGCTGCATAAAAGCAGGGCTTTTGGGACTGGATCTTCAGAAGTCGCCACAGGACCTAAGAATCCGACGAGGGTAAAGCTGAGCCGACCTGCAACAACGACACCTCTGGTGGAGCCCTGCTGAACCGACTCACCACTTCCCAACGACAGAGGAGATCTCCCCGCTGGAGAGTCTTCTCCCCCTGACTGGTGGGAACAACCAGTCCCTTTGCTTTTTCTTCGCTTCCAGGGTGTAGTGGTCGAATTGCCCGTGCTGAGCACCCCGGCTACCGGATAGCCACTAGCCCATACCGCGACCAAAAGGTGGTGTCTTGTGACGGAGCACTCCGCGGCTGGTCTCTTCCCTGGTGGTGTAACGATCTTCGACTTTCCTTCGACGACGAGATCATCTCATCTCTTGGCAAAGCCCCGACTTGCATCCACCACCAGGAACAACTGCCCCCGCCGGAGCTGTCTCTGCACTTACAAGGTACCGTGTCCACCTGGCTTCCCTTGTGACGGTTAGCGTGAGGTGTCTTAAATCCTTACCTTTCCATTGGGTCGCCTCCAGACCTTCTTAACTTTTTGTTCTAAATTGGTCCAACCTTTCTGTGACAATTTGCTAAAAAGACTCGAAGTGCGTTTCCACTGTGATACTTGTTGGGACATTTCGCCTTGCCTCTCTCTGAGTGGGCCCGGCCTCTGAACTTTGTAATCCACAGTAGACCCTGCCTTGCGGGCCTTGCATTTGCTTCGTAAGAGTGTTGGTACTGAGTTGGTTTCATACCCTGCCTTTTCTCTCCCGTTCTAACGAATATTAGAGTGCCATCTAGGTTAAAACATTCACCTCTGTCTGCAAATAAGTGGTGCCGTTGAACCTAGACTTGTCGAAATATTGTTAGGGGATTGATATACTTATAGTGATTGTAATTGAAGTTGTTTGCCGTATTAGTGCCAGACTGTTTTCATAGATGTGTCCTTAAAATAAATAATTATATATCTTTACACCCAAGCTCTGTTCCGTGTCTGCTTGTTCTACTGTGTAAATGCCCTATCTTGTATACTCCACATACTGCCTAACTCTTCTTGAGGGAAGTCTGACTGCTCAGCCACAGCTACCAGGTGAACCTGTGTGGTACAGACTGCTACCAAGTGGGTTTACTGCCAAACAACTGTAGGCCTAAATCTTTTGCAGTGGTCCCAGAGGGAACTGCACAGGTTTCTGCTTAACACTGGTGTACAGTGGTGGGATTTGTTTTCGAGTATACAGTTTAGAGTGCTTTTCAACACTTTAGGATAACTAACCACAAAGCTTAGCACTAAAAAGCAACTTTCAAAAACATGTCTAATATGGAAGTTTACAGCCAAGAGTCATTGTCAGGCGAAAGTACTGAGAGTTTGAGAGCTCTCTGTAGACAAAGGAATTGTTCTGTAAGAGGCAAGAAAGTAGAACTGATAGCGAGTCTGCTGGAAAACCAAAGTCTGGGTACTGGTTCAGAGGAACCCACTTCTCCAGCGAATGTAGAAAACAGTGATGGTATTGATCTGAATCAAAGTCTTGATAATGAGTCAGAAGAGGAAAGTGAACCTAATGAAGTTAGCCACTCTGAGCCTCTGTCTGCCTTACCTACTGTACCTACGGGGCCCACACTAGGTCCCACATATAACCCTGCTTATTTTGAACTTGAAAAAATGAAGCTCGAATTAGACTACAAGCGTTTTTTAGCCCAATCTGAAAGAAACCAAGAGCTAGAGTTCAGACGAATGAATGCCCAAGCTGAGCAGAAGCAAGCTGAGTTAAGACTCAGAGAAATAGAACTTAATCATGAGTTAGAGATGAAATAGTTGTCTGTGGAAAATGCTTCTCTCTCCTCTGGTTCCTCTAGAAGTTCCAGTCCCAAAAAATGCCTAAGGAATTAGTGGGTATGTATGAACCGAGATTGGATTTGTTGGATTGGTTGAAAATGTTTGAATATAATCATGGGCTCCAGGACATCACAGGGAATGAGTTACTTTCCTAGTTGTTCTCTAGGCTTCCCCCTGTTGCGACTGATGTGGTAATGGAGTTGGGGGAGGTGGATAAGAAGGATTACGAAAGTGTGAAACTAGCTTTGATAGCTAGATTCGGGAAGACCCCTTCCCAGTATCTTAAGAGGTTTAGAACCCTCAAAAAGCATGATGGTACCCCTTGGGCTACATGGGTGAGTGAAGGGTTGAAAAACCTAGAGGGATGGATTAAGGGTTACAAGGTGAACACTTATGAGGGTATGAAGAATCTTTTTATGTTGGAGTCTATTTATGATGCCTGTTCTCCTGAGCTCAGACAGTACTTGGCTGACTCGAAGGAATTGGATTCCAGGAAGCTAGCTAAGGCTGCTGACTTGTGGGTTGCCAACAGGGCTACTCATAAGGATTCTGGGGCAACTCAGAAGAAGGATGAGGGAAGACAGCCTAAAAAAGACTCAAAAGAGAATTCTAATAACTCAAATTCCAAAGAGGGCCCCAAACAAAACCATAAGGGTAAACCACAAGGACAATCACAGCAGAATAGTGTACCTTCTGGTGCCATACCGGAGGGAGGCCAGAACAAGCCACCATTCCAGAAAGCATTCAGTAAATACTTTGTTTGTGGCTCGACTGACCATGTGAAAGGAGATCCCAGATCCAAGGGTAAACCTTCAGGGGTCCAGCTTGTCTCCTTAGCCTTCGCGCCAGAGGAGGAAGTCCAAATGGCAAGTGGAAACTTTCTACTACTGGCTGATGAACCCACTGGAGTCTCAGCCAGTGTTTCTTTAGTGTCTCTGGGTTTGTGGGAACAACAGAATTTAGATGTCTATAATTCTATCCCAGATAATACTAAAGAGTATTATAAGGACAGTGTCCAGGTGAATGGTCAGGAGACTCCTGCCATTAGGGACACTGGGGCCAGCATAACTGTGGTGGATACATCTTTTTTTCCAGGCTCAGGATGTTGCTAAGGCACCCAAATGCCTCACCAAGTTAGCTGGAGGGCCTGTGCAGATGCTTCCCCAATTACCAGTTCTCATCCAGTGTAACGACATGACTGTAAAGATACCTGTCAGCATACAGAGTGAGGTACCAGGACGAGTTCTGTTGGGTAACGATTTAAAAACTCTCAGAGTTGTGTCTCATACCCGCAGACCTCCTAGTAAACGGTTACAAGAGCTAACCAGACCTGCAAGGGAGAGAACCATGAGAGGTACTCCCCAAGAGATGATGAAGAAAGATATCACTCCTACTCCACTGGAATTTTCAGCTGCTGTCTCAAAGAAATCAGAAGCGAAAGGGAAACCTGAGACTTCTATCCCAAAACCAGCAGCCAGCATTCCAGTGCAGTCAACAAGGACTTCCCCGCGGTTGTCCAAAGTTACACCCATAACCCCCCCTCCAGCTGAGGCTGAGAGGGTGGTACAACCCTGTGTGGTAGAATTAGACTCTGAGGAAGAGCTAATAGAAGGCCAGGAACTCATTGGAGATCTGGATCCGGTTGACCATCCTGAGCTGCAGTCTTTACTGGCAGAAGGTGGACCCAACAGGGCAGACTTCAGTAAGGGACAGAGGGAATGTCCAACTCTGGAAGGTCTTCGCCACCAGGCAGAAGCCCAGGCTGAAGGGCAAGAGCCCGGGAAATACAGGTTGCACTGGGAAGATGGCCTCTTCTACAGTGAACCGAGCGAGTCTGCACCTTGAGACTACAAATGACTTGTAGTACCCCAAGAGAACAGACAACAGTTCTTGCAGTTAGCCCAAGAGATTCCTTTGGCTGGTCACTTGAGTTTCAAGAAGACTAAGGAAAGGCTCTCTTTCTACTTTTATTGGCAGAAGATGGGGGCCGAAGTAGAAAAACACTGCAGGAGCTGCCACACCTGCCAGACCTCTGGTAAGGTTGGCTCCAAGAATGTGGCACCTTTAGTGCCTCTCCCAGTTGTGGGAGTCCCATTTGAGAGAGTAGGGATTGACATTGTTGGTCCCCTTGATCCTCCAACCTCCTCAGGCAACAGGTTTATACTTGTTGTAGTAGACCATGCTACTAGGTATACTGAGGCAATTCCTATGAGGACTGTTACAGCTCCGGCTGTGGCTAAGGCCCTCCTTGGTATTTTTACCAGGGTCGGGTTTCCTAAGGAAGTAATCTCTGACAGGGGCTCAAACATTATGTCCAAGTACATGAAAGCCATGTGGAAAACCTGTGGAGTTACTTACAAGTTCTCAACAGCTTATCACCCACAAACCAATGGGTTGGTAGAAAGGTTCAACCGAACCATGAAGAGCATGATAGGTGCTTTAGAAGAACCCCTTAAACGAAAGTGGGACCTTCTACTGCCATGCCTTCTCTTTGCTTATTGAGAAGTCCCTCAGGACGGAGTAGGTTATTCTCCCTTTGAGCTTCTCTATGGTCATCCTGTCAGAGGTCCATTGGCCCTGATTAAGGAGGGGTTGGAGAGTGCTCCTTCCCCCAAGCCAGTCAGAGTGACTGACTACGTGATAGGTCTCCAGAGGAGAATGTCGCACATGATGACGGAAGCAAGTAATAACTTGAAAGCTGGACAAGCGTTGGTCAAGCGCTGGCATGATCAAAAGGCTAACATGGTTGAGTTCACTCAAGACCAGCTAGTTCTCGTTATGATCCCAACAAGGCAGAGGGCCTTGCAAGACAAATGGATGGGACCCTTCAGAGTTGTGGGTAAACTCGGAGAGGTCAACTATCTGGTGGACTTGGGCAATCCCAAGGAGGCTCCGACAGTCTTCCACACCAACCGACTCAAAGCGTATGTCTTGAGACCTGATGTAGGAGCGTTGCTTCTAGCATCATCAGAGGAAGAAGAAGAGAGTGAAGCTCTTCCTGATCTCTTCAGAGGTTTACCTTTAGATGAAAAAATTGAAGGAGTGAATCTCTCTTCAAATCTGAAACCCGAGCAACAAGAAGAGTGCAAATCTATGTTAAATCAGTTTGCCCCTCTGTTCTCGCTTTCACCAGGCTTGACCCCTTGGGGCCAGCATGACATACTCACTGGTGACTGTCTGCCAGTCAAAAGCAGAGGATACAGAATGTCAGAAAATGTACGAACCCATATCAAAGGTGTGGTCAGTAAGATGCTTGATCTCGGGGTAATAGAGCCCTCTACTAGTCCCTGGTCTAGCCCAGTTGTGTTATTACCAAAGGCAGGATCTAAAGAACTTAGATTCTGCGTGGATTATAGAGCTCTTAATGCAGTCACCAAGACTGATGCCCACCCTTTGCCAAGAACAGATGAGTTGGTGGATAAACTTGGTTCAGCCAAGTTCCTCAGC
Organism: Ambystoma mexicanum; assembly: GCF_040938575.1. Taxonomy (NCBI): domain Eukaryota; kingdom Metazoa; phylum Chordata; class Amphibia; order Caudata; family Ambystomatidae; genus Ambystoma; species Ambystoma mexicanum. The sequence continues at coordinate 448,723,812 of NC_090941.1, read as the reverse complement.
ACATTTGACTTGACGTCAGGCTATTGGCAAATAGCCCTGACAGACCATGTCAAGGAGAAAACTGCATTTTTTACCCCCATTGGCTTATGCCTTTCGGATTGAAAAATGCACCTTCTACATTTCAACGGATGGTAAACCAGGTTCTGAATGGGATGGAGGACTTCTGCATGGCATACTTGGATGACATAGCAGTGTTCAGCAATTCCTGGGAGGAACATGTAACCTACCTAAGAGATGTTTTGCAGGCTCTTGGACGAGTCAATCTGACCATAAAGGCGAGTAAATGCCAAATTGGACAGAGTAAGGTAGTCTATCTTGGACATGAGGTAGGAGGTGGAGAAATAAGGCCTTTGCTCAGTAAGATTGAAGCTGTGCAAAATTGGACAACACCTACTACTCAGACCCAAGTGAGAGCCTTCTTAGGTCTCACTGGGTATTACAGGAATTTCATTGAGAACTATGGAACCATAGCTTCTCCTCTGAATGTCATCTCCTCTCCAAAATTTCCTAAAAAGGTTAGATGGAACGAGGAGTGCAATCAGGCTTTTGAAAACCTGAAAAAGGCTCTTTGCCAAGCCCCAGTACTCAGAGTTCCTGATTACCACCAAACTTTCATTGTGCAGACAGATGCTTTTAATGTAGGAATAGGTGCCGTGCTCAGTCAACTGGATGGGAAAGGTAGGGAGCACCCCGTTTGCTTCATCCGCCGCAAGCTGAAGGATCCTGAAACAAGGTGGGCAACAATCGAAAGAGAATGCTTTGCTATCGTGTGGGCTCTGAAGAAGTTTAGGCCATACTTGTATGGTTCTACTTTTGTCATTCAGACTGACCACTAACCATTGAGATGGTTAATGCAAATGAAAGGGGAAAACCCAAAACTACTGAGATGGTCAATCTGCCTGCAAGGGTTTGATTTCACCATTGAGCACAGGTTAGGGTGTCACCACCAAAATGCTGATGGTCTCTCTAGGTTGTATGTCATCGACTAGAGGTATGAGAATCATCCAGGAGTGTATTAAATCCTCCTGTCCCTTAGTCTGGGGGGGCGACTGTTAGGGAGAATTCTCTGTTTAGGCTGAATTTCCTAACCTAGTGAGTCCCCCAACAGCTTCGCTGGATTTCTGGAGTTTATTTTTTTCCATCCTGCCAAGAGTGAGACTCTTTTCTCCCACTATTGGACATGAATGTGGTTGATTCCTGTGAATGTCAATGTGTTCTATGGGCTATGGGGTATTTTACTCCATAGGGTCTCATGTGTTTTACTATGTGTGTTACACCGCACCCTCCGTGCCGTAACACTGGGGCGTCCTAGGGGACCCCCACCATAGACTCCATACCCTGGGACTGACTACTGTCTCCCAGGGCATGTAAAGTCACCATTGGCTTTACTAGACCTAAATTTACTAACAGAACTAGTACAAACCATCCTATTGTGGACGTACTAGTAGAGGTAATTTGATTACCCCTGGGTCTGTTATTCGAGGGGGCACTGTCCCATCCCCCCTCGTAGAGTTTTGGCTGGTGGCAGTGGAAACTACTTGTTATATTCGACCCCGAATATAACTCTATGGGATTCTTCCCATTGTTGGAGGCTGATACTTTTTTTCCGTTAGTCTCTAACACACCGCTGGTTTATTTGTCTTAAATAAATCTACCGGGCGGTATTTTCTGCCAGAACTCGGCTTTTTAAAATGGCGTCTGCATTCACCTCTGTAACTCCGAACCAAAGGTTGAGCCCTTTGTTCCACTTTTGGCAGGCTTCTACACAGAAGCCCTCCAGAGTGGTGCCATTCTGTCTGGGTACCACAGAGGGTGTGGGAGGGGGTTTAAGCACCCTGGACTGAGTTGCCTTGCCAACTCAAGTCGCACTCTGGTGTGATCGGCCCAAGTGGTGAACCACCCCGCTCACCACTTAGCGTGTTTTGATTGACAGCTAGGCTGAATGAATGGGGGTTTGCTGCATAAAAGCAGGACTTTTGGGACTGGATCTTCAGAAGTCGCCACAGGACCTAAGAATCCGACGAGGGTAAAGCTGAGCCGACCTGCAACGACGACACCTCCGGTGGAGCCCTGCTGAACCGACTCACCACTTCCCAACGACAGAGAAGATCTCCCCGCTGGAGAGTCTTCTCCCCCTGACTGGTGGGAACAACCAGTCCCTTTGCTTTTTCTTCGCTTCCAGGGCGTAGTGGTGGAATTGCCCGTGCTGAGCACCCCGGCAACCGGATAGCCACTAGCCCATACCGTGACCAAAAGGTGGTGCCTTGTGACGGAGCACTCCGTGGCTGGTCTCTTTCCTGGTGGTGCAACGATCTTCAACTTTCCTTCGACGACGAGATCATCTCATCTCTTGGCAAAGCCCCGACTTGCATCCACCACCAGGAACAACTGCCCCCGCCGGAGCTGTCTCTGCACTTACAAGGTACCGTGTCCACCTGGCTTCCCTTGTGACGGTTAGCGTGAGGTGTCTTAAATCCTTACCTTTCCATTGGGACGCCTCCAGACCTTCTTAACTTTTTGTTCTAAACTGGTCCAACTTTTCTGTGACAATTTGCTACAAAGACTCGAAGTGCGTTTCCACTGTGATACTTGTTGGGACATATCGCCTTGCCTCTCTCCGAGTGTGCCCGGCCTCTGAACTTTGTAATCCACAGTAGACCCTGCCTTGCGGGCCTTGCATTTGCTTTGTAAGAGTGTTGGTACTGAGTTGGTTTCATACCCTGCCTTTTCTCTCCCGTTCTAACGAATATTAGAGTGCCATCTAGGTTAAAGCATTCACCTCTGTCTGCAAATAAGTGGTGCCGTTGAACCTAGACTTGTCGAAATATTGTTAGGGGATTGATATACTTATAGTGATTGTAATTGAAGTTGTTTGCCGTATTAGTGCCACAGTGTTTTCATAGATGTGTCCTTAAAATAAATAATTATATATCTTTACACCCAAGCTCTGTTCCGTGTCTGCCTGTTCTACTGTGTAAATTGCCCTATCTTGTATACTCCACATACTGCCTAACTCTTCTTGAGGGAAGTTTGACTGCTCAGCCACAGCTACCAGGTGAACCTGTGTGGTACAGACTGCTACCAAGTGGGTTTACTGCCAAACACCTGTAGGCCTAAATCTTTTGCAGTGGTCCCAGAGGGAACTGCACAGGTTTCTGCTTAACAGCTGGCACACGTGGCCTCCCTGTACTACTTTTGCTTTTTGTCTCAACATTTCTGTGGTAGGTATCATCTTGGTATTAACCTGCTCTTGGTTTCATACATTGCCAATACATTCTTTCAATAGCTGTGATTCATCTAACGTTAGGTCTATCTTTATAGATAAGTCCACCATTTCACTTTTCAATTTTGCACACTCACTGCAATTACGAATGGATTTCTGACAAGCAATAGTAAATGGGAGGGTGCAGTACTATTACTAACTACTAAGTACTGCATTCATCTGGTTATAAAGGTGAAAATGGCACACACATTAATTGTATACATCCTTCACCTCTTAAGGTAATTTGTGGCAAGGGCAGGCTATACTATCAATAGAAATGTGAACTAGTACAGAAGCATACGATCCACAAGAGCACTATTATACCAAAATAAAATGAGTGTCCACACAGGCTTCTTACAAAATATAGCCACTTCTCCAAAAACAGAAATGTTGTGAAAGCACACAAAAATCACATCCCTGTAATGCAAGTACATAGATATTTAAACTTTTATATATGTGCCCATGTATCTGGGTATATTATAGGCGATTACAAAAACAAGAAGAAATGCAGGAATTCAAAATGTTTACTACCTAAATGTATTTTATGGCCGGGAATTTTCTCTTTTTTTAAAAACTTTGTTAATCATTTTGTTAATGGTTTCTTAACTGTCTCTATTGCACAAGGTGTATAGGAAATGGGCAGAACCTAAACAGTGTTTATGGGGCCTCTGCTCCATTCACAACTCCATCTTAGTCTTTTGTAGCAACTCAATAGCATTGAGACTGTGTTGCGGGTGCTTGTTTAATGACGTGATTCATGGTTCGAAGCAGAACATAGTGTAAGGAAAAGCTCAATGGTGTCTAGTTGGAGGCAGTGGCAGGCCCTGCTCTAGCAGCTCTAGTACTCAAGGGGTGACTCAAAGTTGAAAAACAGGAAATTCAGGCTTGATAGTTCGAAATGATGAGCCAGTCACACACATACAGAATCAGTGGTGATGGGGAAGTTGGTTTGCGTCAGCAACTGGACAGTAGATTGATGTCAATGTGATCAACTCCATGTGGCTTGAATTAGTAAAGGTGTGCTCAGCATCCAGCACTGACAATGGCTGCAATTTAGGGCTTGCAGAATTTTGCAGGTCTTTTTACCAGGACCTTGATGAAGAATTAGGCTTGACCTGCTCTTCCGAGATCAGGGAAAGACTTCAGAGATGCTTCCAGGGTCTTGGCCACAGTCTCGTGTGGTGACCCCTACGTGCCAAACATCTTCAGTGGCAGGCACGCTTAGCGTCAGCAGTTGGTTCTCTTCTGCATTCAGAAGTGGATATGGAGAGAGCTGCCAGCTCTCTTGGACATATTTGTTTACCATATGCATGGAGCCTTGAACAGATGTAGCTCCAACAAGAGCTCTAATTGACTTGTCTTCTGTTCCACTGTTCCAAGATGAGTCCAAAAGATTATTCATCAAACGTGGAGGGGCAAGGGTGTCTTCAACAGCATATATAGTGCACTCCTAACTGGGGTTTGCTCTGATTCTCTGATTTCCAACCTCCTGCTGAAGGCCAAACAGCTTTCCCTGTTAGAGAATTGCTCTCTTTTTTAGTGTAATTCCCAGTGTCTTGATCTGCAGAACGCTGAGAGAGTAGGAGTGATATACAGTAAGATCCAAGATGGCTAAAGTGGTATTTCTGTAGCTTTCTGACCTCTGGCGTCCCCTGAACTCCCCTCAGGCTATGCCACACCAAAGGGTATCTTGTGCTAATGGTATCCTTTCAAGTAATCCCTTTGTATTGCAGCTTCCACTTAAATATCTGTTCCCAGCCCAAACCCACAAGGAAACGAGTCTATCCACCTGGAAGAGATATCAGAAGTCTGAACAAGAATATGGTAGCTTGCCTGGGTATAACTTTTCCCATGTGTTGTTGGAGAAGCTTCAAAAGCAGACTGCTGCTCCCACACATGTCTCTTTCATCTGAAGCCCTGAATTGGAGGGATAAGAGCATGTCTGCAAATGTTGTAATGGCTCTTTAATTGTGTTTCCTTTGAATCACATTATCAGTATTTTAATAAGATATCGTTTCAGGTTCACTTTAGCACTGTCCACACTTTTAAAAAGGATATTTACCCAGCCACAATATTCATTAACGTTTAACAATTTGTCTGTGTTACTTTTTAAAATATCACCCCATTGGCCAATGTTCCTTTGACCTTCTGATATGTTCTCAAATGTTGCACAGCAGATGTATAGATTTCACATTGTTAGCAAATTAGCAGGGCATTGAAGTGCATCATGGTGCATTTGTGTGTCAGACGTGCAAGTGTCGATTTCGGGTGTGTGGGGATATGGGAAGTTTAATTGGGGCAATTCCATGATTCGGTTAGAGTTATAGGATTGTGTTATTCTGTTGTATCGGGTAGCTTAGAGAAAAAGCAACCTGTTCACTTATGGGTTTTTGGACGGTTAGTTGTGAGACATGTTATGTTATTTCACATTATAATATAGTTTTTATTCTGCATTACAATATGCTATGTTATATGCGTGAAAAGAATGTAGGCCGTTCCAAAGCAACTGCTGATGAGAAGTCTGAAAAATGTAAATTAGGCCCGTGTGGATTAGGAAGAAAGGAGGGAAGAAGGTAGGACGCTGTGTTTTTTGGCTGTTTGTAAAGTGCATATGCCTCCATAAGGCAATTGGATGCTGTAAGCAAGGAGTCGTATGATTTCGTGTTTGGAGCTTGCATGTCACTTTACACAACAAGACTGCACTAAGCAAGAGAGAGAGGCGAGAATCTGGAAACCCCGAAGCCCAAATCAGGGATAGAAGTTAGAGCAAGAGGTTACAAACAATATTCATCAGTAATGAAAGGACAACAGTAAACAGACATTAGTATGAGGCACATAGGATCACCATTGACAATGAACAGCTCACATGGAGGGTGCAGTAAACATCAGAATGTCCAATGTGCGAAATCTCTTAAATAGTACTACGTCGACGAGTGCTAACACTGACAGAGTGGATGTCAGTATTACTTTAACATGCACAACCAGCACATCATTTCACAGCGCCAACACATCATTTCACAGTGCGACTGGTGAAACGTCATTGCACATGTGCTCTTGAGAGGCATTTCTAATGATTCATGGCATCTGAATCCGTAGGCTCCGCCTTGTTCAGGATTTGCATGCTACAGCAGACACAGTTGTTCCATAGATAATCCAGCATATCTTCAGTGGAAAGTATTATCTGTTGCTGGTGGTCAAATAGCTTGGACCTCATCGCGAGCACAGCTGTGTGGGCATTGGCGGAAAAGTGGCCGCAATTCCATAATGGCCTCTTTGCCACCACATCAATGAACCACCCTACTCTGGAATTTGAAGGTAAATTCTTCACTTCAATTTAAATCATCAGAATTGCTTTGGCAGAATTATTGCTCTCAGAAATTCAGAAAAATCCTGATGGATTCTAATGGACTGCAACAATGCGAAGTAACATCGCCTTGCCACATCTTGCCTTCCCATGGTAATTCTACAGTAATGAGTGGTGGTAAAGGTTTTTTTGATGTTAGCAACAATTCTAAAAATTCTGCATACTTACGGCTGAATTACCAACAAATTCGTATTGGTCCCCCTTGTTTTAAAAGTCGAGAAGCATCTTGCAAGGTCAGTATGTTTCGCACTCACGCCTCTGTTATAGGTGCACACATGGTATCAACTGTGCAAATTACATATTTCCAATCCTGGTTGTGTTTCTGCTTTAATGCATGCAAGTGTTGTGCCCATGAAGTGTATACTTTCATATTCCTGTTGTGCACTGGTGTTTTAATTTGATACATGCTATGGAGACGATTCCATTATGTTTGTCCTCTTCCAGTACGCCAATCAGGCAGAGATTGTGACTGTTCAGGCTACCACAATATCTGTCAATATTTGTTGCACGATCAGTGCATTGAAATGTTTATCAGAGCCGTTGCTCGGACAGCTGTTCTTGGAGATTTCAGATTGTTTGCAAACTTTAAGGCTGACTGTCACCATTGTCGGTTTAACATTAGATTTCACAAATGGAATATTCTAAATCGGCCTTAATCTATCTTGCCCCAGTAACACTGTACTGCCTCAAGCTATGTCATACAGTCCTACTACCATAGACCCAGCAGCTGCCACTCAAGATGTTAATAAACTCCATTGCTTATTATAGAATGCACGCTCAATTCCAGCCCGTGCATCGGATTTATATGAGATGTGCATTAATGTATCTCCTGATCGCTATTTTATTACCGAATCATGGGTGCGCTACACAACAGACCCTATTTTGATTCAAGCCATACCATTTGAGTATGATATTGTGCGTGTTGACAGAAATTCTCCCCATCCAGGTGGAGGACTGGCTGCTGTCTTTCGGCAAATGGTCTTGCGCTTTGCTAACACTTCATCATGATGTTTAAACAGAGACAATGGGCCTCATTACGACCCAGGCGGTAGGGGGTTACCTACGCCGGTAGAGCTTCCGGTGCCATTAACCCCCTACCGCCTCATTATGAGGTCTGCTCCCGGGACCCGCTAAGGACGCCTGAGTCCCGTGAGCAGACCAGGATGCTAACAACGGACCTGTCATTAACGGGTCCATTGTTAGCATCCTCCCTGTTCCCATTGAGCGCTATGGGGGCTCAAATGGGAATGGGACTGTACCAGGTCCGGGTTCCTTCAATGGGGAAATACCAGCCCTCCAAGGTCGGAATGGCCCGTATTTCCCCAATATGGATTTGCCAACAGGCCATAGCATAAGCGAAATGTTCCTACTTTTCTGGCCAAATCAAACTCAACTAATTCTTCAAACTATATCTACATCTGCGCTTAGCTCATAGGCTGATAGCTGTGCTTTAATAGCAGCCTCTACAAATCCATTTTCTTGGTCTGCATTTTCTCTGGTGGGCTTGGATGACATAATTCAAGCTACAGGAAAGCTTAAGTCAATCTCTCCTTTGGATCATATCCCTTTTACTGTTCTAAAACAAGTAATACCGGATATAGCTACTTTGGTCGCCATGGCTGTTAACCACCCTTTTCTCTCTTGTTCTATTCCCGCTCCACTTAAGCATGTTATGGTGATCCCACTCCTGAAAACGTTTTCACTTGACCCCTTACTTTCCTCTACTATCGTCCAAATTCCCTGCTTTCCTACCTGAAGAAGCTATTGGACTCTATAGTTACACCCATGCTTAGATCAAAACTCTGCTTTTTCAACCAATTCCTGTCAGGCTTTAGGTCTCGCTGTGGCACTGAATCAGTTCTGGTTTTAGTCATGGACAATCTTGCGAGGCCAGCTGATCTAAGTGGAGGGGGCTTCCTGTTAATATTAGATCTGGTGGGGGCCTTCAACACCATAGATCACACCATTCTGCTTTGCAGGGTGTCCTTGGCTGATATTTCTGGTGCAGTACTCGACTGGTTTGTGTCTTTTTTGGCTGATCGCTCACAAACCCTCTCTCTGAGCCCTTTCTTGTCACCCCCTTGTGTGCTCACTTGTGGTGTTCCCCAGGGGTCTGCAATCTCCCCTATTCTTTTTAACATATATGTTCAGCCTCTGGATCACCTTACTCAGTCATTTGGTCTACGCTGTTATATGTATGCAGACGACATGCAGATTATAGTTCCTCTTGAATTGGACAACCCCTCTAGGGTTACCAATTTTAAGTTCTGTCTATAATCTGTTCAACAGATTTATACAATAGAGAGCCTTTTATCAAAGTGAGCAGGGTACACCCTGACAGTAAAGTGTTATCACAAAAGAGTGCAAACAAACCTGGTAGAAGTGTGATGCAACATACTCCACTTTCATACAGGGTTCTAGAGGAGGTAACATACATTTCTACTTGTCTTAACCATGCCCTATTGAAAAGCGCAATACTGGAGAAAAAAGGATAGGGTGATTGTCTCACTAGTCCTACCTATCGGTGAACTATTACTAGGGTGTGCTGATGTGCCACCTATCTAAAAGTGGATAGATTAAGAAACAGTAAGAGTACATTTCTCACAATGTGTGTATCATTTCTTGAAAGCCACAGATGGGCAGTTCTCAAGATCAACTGAACTTTGTTTTCTCGTGCTCTCCTCCTCCACAACTTCTGTCTGTCACTCATACATAAAAGAGATGATGAAAAGTCTGCCTGTCTATTTGTGGCCATCTTTCCAAAATATAGAAGAAATTGGTGTGAAGACACTATGTCTGATCTAATTCCACATGCTTCATGACCTATTGGTCCTGGATCGATCAGATCAAAACTGTATAAATGGATCGGTTCTCTGCTACGCATACTACAGTTTTCTGATGTCTACACATTTTAGTGTTATGGATTTGTAACAGCTGCTTTCTTCAGGACAGTCTTTGTTTCTGTTCTGTTGTGTCTGACATTGCTTTGGCAATTAGATGTTGCCATTGGACATTACGCCCAGAGCTTAGCCAGATTTTAACCCAGTTCTGGTATTTATTCTTTGACAATTTTATGACCCTCATTCTCTCACTGGAATCAGTCGCACTTTTGTTAATTAGGTCAAGTGCTGCCCTTAAAGTGCGTTTGGCATCACCAATCATTTTGTGAAAGTGGTGAGATCTATCTGCTTCATCCTGTCTAGCGTATAGGATTTTTTGGGTGGCCTTTGATGACATACAACCTGTGATCCATCCCTCAATGCCCTCCTCCGGCAATATGTGAGCATTAGATCGCAGTTCCTCCAGATGTGCGCTAAGGAAGTTATGAGCCTGCTCAATATCTTCTCCATCTATTTAAGCCTATTTCCGCCATTGGTAATCCCCAAGGTTCTTAGCCCACCATCGGTCTAGTGAGACTTTGTTCAATTTCTAGGGTAAGTATGGCATGATCACTAAAAATTGTCTCATTAACTGTCAGCCTCCTAACACATGGGATTGCAGTCATGTTTTCCATGTATTTCTGCTCTGGCCTATTTCCCATAGCCCGGCCGTTCAGCTGATAACAATCCCAATCTTTTAGGAACTCAATCCAGGCCGTACCCTTTGAATTCTCTTGTGAGGACACCGTAATAGTTTTATTGGGGACAGACTCATCAGTTCCATCAATGTCATAAGGACAAATGCACTTGGCATTAAATTCACCCACTATAAAAACCTGGTCATGTGGGTATATCGTTTTAACCTTACACAACATATTACCCATAGCATCCATGATCCTCTCAGTTGCTTTTGACCCCGGAGGATCATATATGCTAATGGTAATGATCCCAGGTTCCTTATTATTACCTCCAATATGGACTCACAGTCATTAGGTACCATAAATCTTACTGATTTCAGGTGATTCTTTATCCCCACTATCACGCCTCCTGCAGCACATCCTCTGGAACCCTTAGTTGCAAGGATTTAGTAGATGTGGTACCCATCAACAGTTAACCCATCCATCAACCAACATTCCTGTCGAGAAACATCATTAGTACATAACATCCCGAGTGATCCTTGGTCATTCAGTAAGTGCGTGAATTCCCGGGTATATCATGTGGCGGTTCTTAACGATCAGTTTATAAGACCTGTGCCCCTATTGTTGGTCTGTATAATACAATTTAATATGCCCAATATTTTATCCTGTAAACTGCTGGGTACATTTGTGTTAGTTGGGGCTTTTTTCCTGTGATTAAGCAGAAAATTCAACTGTTGCACAACAGGTGGTGGGTCCAATTATAGGCTTATTGTTTCTTTCACCATATCTAGTTAAAAGCCCAATTCCAAATACCTTGTTCGGTGTTGTCTAATCATGGCCACTGTATCTCGTATACTACAATGAACCCTGCTATGAATGGATGTAGAGCTCTTAACGGGTTACAACAAATCAAAGTCTTTGCGGCCCAGTATCCTCAATTGAAAAATGTTCTGGGTAATCTTGAAGAAACTGTGACTGACACATGTGGTTTTGGTTTTTTATTTTATCTGGGTCAGTTTCTTAGTAGTGAACGTCAGCGGATCTTCATGACAGATTACCTCGATTGTTTTATCAGACACTGTTTTTTGGGCATGCTATAATTGAGCAGGCAATCCAGCAGCTGCACTGTACTTTAGTATTATAGTTGCCTTCAAAGTGTCCGCAGCAGGTTCAGGTATGAACAAAGTACTAGATATAGTCTGATCACAGATATCCTTGTTCTCTCCGTCATTTAAGAGCCAGCTGGTCAGTGTGCCTTTGCAACATATCGGATGCATCATCCTTAGGGACAATCGAATCCCATCTCCTAAGAAGGTCGAAATTGTAACCTTAGTTCCAGTGACTGAAATTCTCTGTACTTTAAAAAGAATTAAAAAAGAATTAAGATTACAACTCTATGGAATCTATTCAAATCGATGCTAGTACACACCAGAAACTACATATGTGTTAGATACTCTCCTGAAGACCTCTCTGAACCTAAGAGGGTGAAGCATGTGTAGAGAGTTCACACTTTGCAAAAACATAAAGAATGTACCTGTAAAAACAGTGGAACTGCAATTAATTGGCTCTCACCTGGAAATTGAATATTAGACTAACCGTTTGGCGCAATTAGGACTACACTTACTTCCATAACCTACATTTTTTTTATCTCTAACAGTCAAGATAAAAGTATAGACCCTATGCAGACAACTGACCACCTATTAAAATTACAAGTATTTCATTTTTGGATTCGCCCAAAGAGAACATTCTCTTTTGATTGCCTACATTATATAAGAGTGTGCCTTGGCCCTTGGCAGCTTTCCTTCATTGTTTTTTACTTCTGGCCAATTTAGATTTATGGGCTATTTCGATACGATGTTCCAAGGGCGCCTGATTATGGCCATCATTTATAGCGGATCTGGCCGGTCTTAATTGATCCCAACATTTTTTTTTTTTTTACGCTGCTTACGAGCCAGGAAAAATGTTGAAGAGTCACTAATCACCTCCCTATTCTCCTGTATCTCTTCCTGCCCTTCGTTTCGTATTTCAGCATTTGCTTCCTGTTGACTATTCGTCACTTGTGATTATCTCTAGCCTTTGGTTCTGCCGCCGCTGCTATCAGTTCATCCAGTTGATTATCACTGGTCATTCGCTACTGATAGTTGGTATTAAGTGCTGAAACCTCATTTCATACTTTCTCGCACATTTTCATGAGGACCTTCCTGGCAAATTGAAGGAAAGATAATTTTGCTTGAATCTCTTGATGGTGGGCTCTTATCAGATTTATTCATATCCATCTCTTTCTCATCTTCCAATGGGCAGAGACTGGGTGAGGCCGACAGTACTTGACTGTGCCCTATTTCTGGGTCTTTATCAGGATTTGCAACACAAATATGTGGTTCTAATGGAACTGGTAAGGCCACCTCTACTAAGACAGTCCAAGATAGCTTGCCTCTACGATCACCTCTGTGAACCCTCTGCATTACAATGCAGTACTTATAGGTTAGCTCCGCCTTCAAACAGCAGGCACGATAGAAAGACTCCAGTCACATGTCCAAAACAGCTTGCCTATAAAATTGCCTCTGCGAAGGCTCCGGGTTACACTGCAGTACTTATAGGTTAGATTGCCTTCAAACAGCAGGCAAGTTATGGTATGGTATGGTATTGTTTATTTATATAGCGCCTATACACAGGCAAGTGTTTCAAAGCGCTCAAAGAAAGACTCCAGTCACCAGTCCAAGACAGCTTGGCTCTATGATCGCCTACCCATTTATACAGCCGCCAAACTTGTGATTTTTTCCGGCACCCGCGCATGGCCAATTAACGGGGCATTCCGGCTCCATTTGACCATTTGCGGGTGCCGGAAAAAAATGCACCCCATTCCCATTTGACCCTCATAGGGCTCAATTGGAATGTGGAGGTCGGATGCACCCGCATATTCAGAATGGTGCCAGCGCATCTGACATGCTGTGCTCGTGGGTGCTGCTCTGCCCACCAGGTCAGATCTCGTGGGCAGAAAGACACCTGCGAGCACAACTTGTAGTTTGCCAGTCCGGGAACTACGGTACCGGCAAGCTTACCAGTACCGTAGTTCCCGGACCAGCAAACTTGTAATGAGGCAAGTGTCTTAGCACTTATTTTTAACTTTGATATTTTGGGAACAAGGCCCTCCTGTATATAGGTCATTACATTTGTTCTACCACAAATATATAGGTGGATATTCTATGATCTCTTTTATATATGAGTAACAGACAGAAGTTGTAGAGGAGGAGAGAACAAAGTTCAGTAGATCTTGAGAACTGCCCATCTGTGGCTTTCAAGAAAAGATACAAAAATTGAGAGAAATGTACTCCTACTGTTTCTTATTGTATCCCCTTTTAGATAGGTGGCACGTCAGCACACCCGAGGAATAGTTCACCGATAGGTAGGACTAGTGAGACAATCCTTTTTTCTCCAATATTGCACTTGTTAATAGGGCATGGGTAACATGAGTAGAAATGTATGTTACCTCCTCTACAACTTTGCATGAATGTGTAGAATATTGCATTGCATTTCCATCAGGTGTGTTTGCGCTCTTTTAGAATCTATTAGGAACTGGATGCGTCAGAAATTGCTTAAATTGAATGGTGAAAAAACAGGTTTCGATTGTCGGGTCTCCATCTGCAATTTCCCTCTGGATGCTGGACTACTGGCCTGCATTCCTAGGTCCTTTTCCGCAGCCTGCACCTACGGTAAAGAATAAGGGTGTGAAAATATCAACGTCCCTCTCTATGGAGGCACATGTTAGATTGGTTTGTCAGCAAGGCCATTTCAAACTTTGAGTTCTGACCCGAGTACTTCCCTTATTTCCTACTCCATTACGGGCTCCAGTGGTGGCCTCACTGATTTTCAGCATACTGGACTATTGCAATGCACTTTATCTGTCTCAACCAGCCTATCTTTTGGACCGACTACAGGTGCTGCAAAACACTGCAGCATGGGCTGTTCTTGGGCTCTCCTCTCGTGACCATGTAACGTCAGGACTACACAGCCTCCACTGTCTTCCTGTTGCTTGTCGAGTTGAGTTTAAGACACTGGGCCTCATCACGAGTTGGGTGGTAACGCCCGCGCTATTAGCGCTGGCGCTATCTGCCCTACCGTCAAACCCACCGGCGCTATTAGCGCCGGATCACGGGTTTGGAGGATTTGGAAATCCCTATTCCCCATTGAGCCCATTCAGGAATGCCCTATTCCCCATTGGGCTCAATGACAAAATTTCACGCTCATACCGCCGGCGGATTTCCCGCCGGCGGTATGAGCGCAAATTGTCAGCGGATGTCCCCCCAGCTCAGATCTGGGGAGAAATCCGCCGAAGCCCTGATTTGGCGGATCCTTAAATCCGGCGGTAACAGCGCTACCTCCGGATTTAAGGATTACCGCCAAACTCGTGATGAGGCCCACTTTGTTTACTCCACAGGGCCTTTAGTGGCCAAGGCTATGACTATTTGCAGCAAATGTTTTGTTTCTATGTTCCGGCTCGGCCACTTCGTTCCTTCTTTTCGTATCTCAGTGCCTAGAGTTCTCTGAGCTAGGATAGTCGGTAGAGCTTTCTCTGTCGCAGCCGCACAAATATGGAAAAAGTTTCCTTTGTATCTTCGAAATACTACTGATCATCGCGTCTCTCGACGTCATCTCAAAACTGCTTTGTTTCAGTAATTCATTCATTCATATTAAGTTTATTCGGAAGCAAATTATCCATAAACCATACAGTAATTGTCAATCTCTCAATTTGGTTTTCTGCATCTTACTGGATCTCCATAGAGCCATGATGCCCTTAGGTGTAAGTTGCGCTATATAAAATTGCTTAAAAGAAACATTACATTGCTATGGCAATAACACTTTCTTCTTTGTTAGCACGTCAAAGTGCTGTGACTTCTCATGTTTACTTTGTGTGTGCAATGCGCTTACATTCGTGCTTTAAGAACTATAATAAAAGTGCTTTTCAGTATGTAACTAATTGCACACGATCTCTTCAGGATACGCGATATCACGCTGTTTGCTTTTGATAGCAGACTTCATTTGGATTGCTTGGGTTTTTCTTTTCTTTAATTACAACAGTTTTGCAGATGACATAAGCAAAGGTACGCGTGGGAATCTTTAGTCATTCCCGAGATGATTTCATGAACTCAGGAGTAGGAATATAGTATTGTGACAAAAACAAAAATTACAGATGTTCTACACATATTTATTACTGATAGAAAGGATTGCCGGGCATGTTCTTAAATTCTAGCAGCAGCAATTTAATAGTATGTTGAAGTTGTCATTTAATTGCATTCCTGTTGCACTAATTGAAAGGCCTGCGTGTGATGGATGTCTATCAGATGGTATATAGCTAAGCTGTAAAGCTATTAAATAGGTTCAGCTAAGTTTCCTGATGATTGTTTTGATCTGCCTTTCTCATTAACCATTTGATGCAATGCCTACAGGTTTTTCTAACCAGATATGTCCCTTTGTTGCGCTTTGATGCTCAGTACTGCCTGTGAAATAGACAATAGTGTGCATTCCCTCAACGTATTACATGCAAAGCCGGCTCCACTTGGGTATTTCCCTCGTTTCTTATTGAATCAATAGGGATGGCAGTGAGATCTGAAATGGCTCTACTTTTGTGAAGACACTTAATTGCACTTGGACTTTCAAGGAACACGTTCGAGAGGTGCAACACAAATGATGGACCATAAGACCTTTATATTTGAAAAGTAAATGAGGTTGGTTTGAGAAAAAACCTCCTGTTTCAGGTGTGAATGTCTGTCAAAAATATGATTTTAATCGGTAAACCACCTACAAATCAGATGTAACATACTACTGTGAGAAAAATACATGCATGTTACAAGCGACATGGCCCACTTAGGTCCAATATAGAGAAACCGTGTAAACTGGTTACCACTCCCTTACATCCACATGACTGGTTTCGACTGACATGTCCATACTGTGTTTATTTCTTGACACCGTATTTAGCCATGAACCTTTTCAATACAAAGTGCACGGATAAATATGAACAGCGTTAAATCGAACAGTGTCATGCTTTTTCTAAGCAAGTCAACTCTTGAAAAAGCCTTGTCCAAAATATTTGTATCAATCCGGAATCACCCACATTTTTGTCATATTTAGGATTTACAGAATTTCCTGAATTGCTAAGCGATTTTTTGTAAACACGTTTGGGCAGACAGAGTCACCTTGCTATGTATAGGGAACTCTGCTTGAGCTCTACAGCAGGTGATGGGAATCCTTCAGAGAGGAAGGAAGGTGGTGTGGACTGGTGTCTGTTGCTCTTTGAGAGCTTACGCCCCACCCACCTGTCAATCACTGCTAAACTGTTGGTGCCTTCCTGTTTTGCCACTGTTTTTCTCTACTTAAGCAGCTGCCAAGCTTCTTTTCCATTGCAATTGGTGAGCAGGTGCAAGTGGATCTAGGTCAAATGGCCTAAGTCCTGCCCACCTATACATCACAGCTAAACTGCTGGTGGCTTCCTGTTTTACTGCCCTTTTTCCCTACTTAATCAGCCCCCAGTTTTTTTTTCTTTGCAGTTGGGGAGGGGGTGCAAGTGGATCTAGGTCACGTGGCCTAAGCCCCACCCACCTGTAAATCACTGCTAAACTGCTTTTGCCTTCCTGTTTTGCTGGCCTTTTCCCTACATAAGCAGCCCTCTGGCCTATTTTCCTATTTTAGGTCTAATCCCCACCCACCTTCTTAGCCCTGCTTCTTCCTTGCTGCTCTTAACTTTTAGATCCATGGTGTCTCTCGCCCAGACAGCCAAAGTGAAGGGCAGATGAATAAAAGGGCAATTCCTGTTTGTACCATTTTGGAACGGAAGGACCCAGGGCTTGAACCCCTGCTCAGACAACAGGTAAACATTCACTGAGAGGCAACACCTATGTCAATGACTTTGCCCCTTCTCTAAGGCATAGACTCCGCAATGCAGCAACCTCACCCACTTCAGCCTCAAGTCCATCAGCACCCCCTAACCGGCCACAACAGGGAGGTTGACGCTTGCCATTGTCTGCTCAGCTATCACCCATGCAGCAGACATCGCCAACCTCATCACTACACACACACTTGCTGCCATCTTCCTCAGGAGAGTTGGCTGACACCAACCTCCACACACATTCTAGACATCCTTGTTCGTGACGGCTACAGCATCCAACACAGAGAGCTGGCTAACAAGACAGGCGGAGGCATCTTAGTCATTCACAAGACCTTGTGGCCCTGCACCAGACTTAATGTCAACATTGGCTCCTTCGAAGCCCTTTACTTCCACTTCCCACTATACCCGATTGACACAGTTACCTTCAATCTCATCTACACACCACCCAAAACCAACATCATCTTCATCAGAGACTTCACAGAACTGGTCACTACCATGTTCCTCACGCACGCCAACAACATCTTCCTAGGCGACTTCAAGCTCCCAGGCAACAAGGCCACCAAACTGATGTAGGAAGCTCTCCTCTGCCTTCTCGACACCCTCCATCTCACACAGCACAAGCAAGATCCAACACATGAGAAAAGTAACATCCTCGACCTAATCATCACTGCACTGCCTTACCTCCGCTATGGCTCTCCTTTCACGCTTGACTGGTCTGACCAACCGCCTGTGCCTTTCAACATCCTTCACATCACCCCAGTGAAGCACTCCCAGCAGAAGCCCATAAGACAAACCTTCAGGTCCTTCAAGAACTTCTTGGTGGAAGCCCTGATGGAAGACTTTACCAAACTCCACCTCTCATGGACCGAACACCCTCAACCAAATTGCAACTCTCTAGTGGAAGCTCTCACTGCCATGCTCTCAGCATCCATCGACCGACAGCTCTCACTGCCACCCTCTCAGCCTCCATCGACTGGCATATGCCACTAAAGCAACACACCTGCAAACTGAAACCATCAGCAGCCTGGTAGATGCAAGAACTCACCCTCAGCAAACCTCAGCAAAAGAGTAATCAGGAAAAAAGAGAAAACCTGGAGCCGCTCCAGGACGGCATCTGACCTGGTGCTCCTCAAGGAACTCTGAACATCCCACCACCAACTAATCAACAAATCCAAGGCCTCCTACTATCAGAACATCATAGCAGAAGCCGACAACAAAAGAAGAGCCATCTTCAAAGTGTTCAAGTACTGTGTTAACCCCTATACCTGACCTTGCCATACCACAGTCCATTGAAAATCCACCACTATCAACACCTTCCTTATCAACAAAATAAGCAAGTTTAACCAGCACATAAATACCAGCTCTGCATCCAGAGACCCACCTCACACCCTGGACAGCATTCAAGACACTCAGTACAGAGGACCTGTTAGAAACCCTGGCCACCCTCAACGCCACATAGTAGACAGATGACATTCTCCCCACATACATCCTCAAGACCCTCCCAGCAGAAGCTCTCCACCTGGAGATCATCAAAAGCTCCCTAACTCAAGGCACCTTGCCATCGACCTTAAAGACAGGGCAAATCCTCCTGCTACTAAAGAAGCCCACTCTGGATCCCAACAACATAGTTAACTCTCGCCCCATTACCCATCTTCCCTTCCTAGGTAAAATCATTAAGAAAGTATCGCCACTCAACTGAAAAACACATCGACACATCGACACCAACAATCTCCTCCAAACCTACCAATCTGGGTTCAGACCGAGATGCAGCAGGGAGATGGCAACCATACAGGTGGTCGATGACACCCTCAACATCGTTGATGAAGGCCACCGCTGCCTCCTAGTTCTACTCAACCTCTTGGCCGCTTTTGACACAGTAGAACAGCAGGTGCTCATAAACACCTTACATCGGCACATTGGGATCTGCTACCTTGTCCTACGCTCATTGCAGTCCTACATTGCCAACCACCAGTATTTTGTTCAGATGGACTCCCCTAGATCGCCAGTGCTACCCATCACCTCCAAAGTCCCACAGTCTTCCATCCTCTCCCCTAGGATATTCAATCTGTACATTGAGCCACCTGGAGCCCTCCTATCCATACACAACATCAAAATCCATCAATAAGTCAATGACACACAGCTATATCTCTAGATTGTCTCAATCAAGGACATCCACTGATTCAAACCTGACTCTAGCTGATCCAGTGTTTGCTGTCCAGTGCGTACTTGAAGCTCACCCTCTCCAAAACCAAATTCAACGCAGACTTCCGATCTGCCACTGAAAAAAGAAAAGGACCAGAAAACAAACATTCTCTGCCTTCGTTCCAGGACTATGAAATCTCCTTCCCATCAGACTTACCCCCTTGCTCCTTCAATTCACAAAAAACGTGAAGCCCCACTGCTTCAACACATCTCTCCTACTCAACACATAGGCCATCACATCACCCCTGCTCCACCTGATTTGCTAGACGCCATCCGCCCCTCTCCTCCCCACATCCCTGTCCAGCTCTACCCCTAAGTTGTGCCTCTCAGTATCCTGCCCCCTGCTTTATATCTTTTCTGTTGTTACCTTTGAAAAGTGCTCTGTTATGTATTTGTATTGTTGTGTACATCTGTAAAACACTACATTGCTTCTCGAAGCTAGGTCCATGCATAATAATAATAATAATAATAATAATAATAATAATAATAATAATAATAATAATAATAATAATAAGAGCTGGGACATTTATCTTTCTTTTCCTGGTAGTGATTTTCGGGCTTGCCTGTTTAATATTATTATAGGGTGATACAGAAAGTAGGAGAATTTAAAAAGAATGGACACTTTACATGTCTGTGGCTGTTTGATTGCTGGAACAATAGATTTTACTTTTTAAGTAGGGCTTTTTGCATTTTGAAGGCAAACATGTCAGGTTATGCATTTAATATTATGGAAGAGAAACTTGGTAGGTTGTTATTAGGCAGTGCTCAGCAGAAAATAATGTTGTTTTGATTTTTACAAACACCATTCAAAATCAATTTCAAACAAATGAGCATAGGTATGGTGTGTGGTGCAGTGAATTCACCTTTTAAGATTAAGTACTGAATCAATAATCGCCTGTAAATCACCATAAAATGAGCATAGGTATGGTGTGTGGTGCAGTGAATTCACCTTTTAAGATTAAGTACTGAATCAATAATCGCCTGTAAATCACCATAAAATTCACAAATGGACAATACAAAAGTTCCCTTTTGAGTTCCCATCCAAGGGTATGCTCCTTGAATTGGGATACGCCTTGGGCAACAATGGGTCAATTTGGAATTAACGACATGCGACTCAACACTTTCGATAGTATCACGAATGAACAATGAGGACCCAGTCTAACATGGCGAATGTTTTTTTTCGAACAGCCTCACACACTCCAATAGGAAAATGTGATATTACGTGGTCTATACGGGGAGTGAGACCAATCACGATGTACGCTACTACAATGCATAAACACATATAACATACTGTGAAACAATGAACAGGTCGTCGCAGTCTTTCGAACGGCTGGATACCAGCAAGTGGACAAGTACGCAGTACTGCAGGACAGGAGGAAAGTCCAAAGAGGTGTAACTGTATACCAAGAGGTGAGCAAGGGGATTGGTATTGAGAACTATTTTAGAAGGGGTAACGGTCGAATTAAGGCGCAGACTGTCCCACCACCATCTACTAGGGTGACATGACGGTAACATTATTTTCCTTCTTGGGCATTCATTCTCATCAAGCCCCTTGGTTGGGCACGAGACACGGAGGGACATGGAGGTGCGGTTTACGGGGACAGCAAACGGTTTGCTGTGTTTGGAAACACCCACCATGCCCTTGAGGTCCCGTCACCACATTGCACATGTGTGTGGCGGTATAGTTGTGGTTTAACTGCAGTATGTTACATGCGGTCTAGGCACCACATGGAAAGATACCAGTAAACAAGCAACAGGCTTTAAAATCTTTGACATACTTGATGGTGTGCAGAAACTTTGGACATCAGACCTCTCCAGGTAGAAATAGATCCTTCAGGGCTGGGGCAGCATTCGCGAGACAACAATCGGTTTGCCAGCTGCCTTAACACCCTCCGTCACCATATTGTAATTAAGGGGATTCAATTTGACTTTGAGAACACATGGGCCAGATAGTAATATCATTAACACAAGCTCATTATTTTCCTTATTTATATAGATCGGTTCGGGCTATGCTGATAAACTATCTACAACATACAACTAGTTGGACAAGGATTGTGAATTGAACTCCTGCTTCCTCGCTCTCCTCAATTCCAATCTATAAGAATGAGGTAAAATTAGAACATTTTACAAACAAACACATTCGACCTCAGGCTAGGAGAATGTGACGTTAAATTATACATTTGAGTACAGTGTACAATGAAGAAGCTAGGAAGGCATGTTTGGGGATCATAGTCATGAGTTCAACTTCAGATGAGTTGAGTCCCCATGGGGCAAGATAACAACTAGGAATAACATACAGGATCCGGAGCAAAGTTCGAAGGTAACCTGGGTCATTCAACATTATATAGATAGGTATGTGCAACGTGTTCTGGGCCACTCCTGTTACAGGTAGTACAATAGGTATGGGGTGTTCTATGTTAACTACACTTTTACATTCTTATAGATGGGATTTAAATTGACATCAAGCAGAAATAGATGCTGCCAAGAAAAGTAGAGACTCAATTAATGAGGAGCTTGTTGGACTGAAACATCAGATGTCCCCCTGATGGCAAAGAGGCAGCAAACTTTCGGAATAGATGGGATGCCGTCAGATGAAAACTGCTAAGCAAGAATTAGGTAGGTCAATGTTACATATAAGTGCTGTGGGAGAAGCATGATGAGAACTGGGGTCATACAGCTTTGACCGGTCCCAGAACCGGGAAAACATTGCAGAGTTGGGTTTTCAGAATACTGCCCCATTAGGATGAGGGTCTTGGCTTGTGTAGAGTGAAGGACAAGTAGGGATTATCTATTGATAGCTAAGAGAGTACATCCACCAATCATGAGTAGACGCAAGATGATTGGTGGTGGATGTTGAAGATACAGTGGACATTTCTACACTGAAGGCCAAATGAAAGGGCAAGGCGATGTGGTTGAGTGTGTCCCTTTCCCTTGAAATGTGGAGTGGGTGCCTGGGAGAGGCATGGAATCCATAACATGTGGGGCCACTGGACCCCTTCAAAAGGTTTGAATTGCTGAAAGAATCGGCAACAATAGAGATATGACTAATTGCTTTGGGACACGTCGGCTTTTTAGAGATAGGAGAGCAGGATGCAACCTGCAACACAGAATGCATGCATTTAAATACAAGGATAAAAACAGAATATTCAATTGATTATATGCTTGGAACATTGGTTGGTTATTGTATTGATGGGGATATTCTTTCTCCTGTTGGTTTTTTGGTCATTCGGGGATGTGGAATGCAGAAAATACAGACACGGCTGAGACATCATTGGCCAAACAGTTGAACAAACACAAAGGTGATCTAAAATGGAGTTGTTATATGTCCTGAGGATGGCTGTGGTAGGAAAACTACAACACATACTCTGCCTGAAACTTGAGTCGACATTGCAATAGCTCAAGTTCCATTTAGGAGCTATATTTGTTTAGTTTGTAAATGCTTGTGGCAATTGACTGTATCATAATAACAACATGATATATGCCATGATTGTATATCATTGATGCATTTATGGACAACAAATAACATCCTGCATTTCAGGTCTAATTGTATGACCTGTTGCTTTGACCAATTGTTCTAAATGCATGTTTTGCACAAGTATGGATGAAGTTGATATGGATGAATTAGAGTGTTAGATCACAATATGGTGTGTTGTGTTAAAACAATTAAATTGTAGGATCACAGATTCAGCTGTGGTTTCCACTTGTTCTTGAATGATTGTTAGTTATATGTATACCGTCTTTATATATTATGATGATTTCTATAAAATAAAATAAAAAAGAAATTGTAGCAATCAACTGAATTTGATTTTAATGAGCAGGGATTGAAGTTGAACATGTATAATTAATTGAATGCAAAGAAAGTCTGTACATGCCTTTGGCATATGTAACCTTGTGATCTTCATCTCAAACATAGGCAGGCTAGCTGTTTGTATATACATTGAGAGATATAACTTTCTCTACCAGACACTTTGCATGCATGCACTGCACCTGCTTGATTCACCACACACGTACACACACGCAGCTGAAATGAATGTATTTGTTATATTTTTATTTTTTTTACTATGCGCCATACCCAACATTTCAGGAGACAGACCTGAAATAGAATAGATTTCGGGGCTACTGCTCAAATAGAAGTGTTTGCAACAACATTGGGCAAACATGCAAAATGTGAGGTTCTGCATAAATGATTGGAGTTGGTGATCACAGGTGGTGGGCATAAGTGGTAAATTGATTGGCTGTGTGAGACTGCACACCACTGGTGTGAGTTGTAAGTCAGTTTTGGAATTTGCATTTGGACAGCTTGTTGAACATTCACACTCAACACAAAGAAACAACTAAATAGTGTGGGGTGAAATTATAATTCTTCATGGGTGCAGACAAATTGTGGATGTGCTGGTGGTAGTCACAGAGGCTGGGAATTAGTGGCAGTTTGAATGGCTGCATGGTGGGACACAGGATTTGCTTGAACACATTGTGCAGTAGGCCGGCAGAGGAATGTGTGCTGCTCCAGCTTGTTTGAATGGCACAAAACAAGCAGTTGAATTGTTTTGGGCTACAAGAAAAGAATTTGAGGGTGCCAGAGGAAATATTTAATGTGCTAGCACTGATCACAGGTAGTGGGCATAAGTTGCAGTTTGAATGGCTGTGTGATGCAACACACCACCTGCTTGAGCTGTGGGATGTTTTAACCCATGCATCCAAGCCCTACCATAAAACTGTGCAGTACTGGCATGGAAAACATCATGATGGCCAGAACTGCCTCGAGAGTGCACAGGGAAAACATGAAGAATAGGCTGCCACCCATTTTTGCCTATGTTCTGAGCACAGGAGGGCACTGCCTAAAACCACCATTGTGCTACACACACAGTAGCCTGAAACCATTGGGAAAGGCAATGCTGATTGCCAAAAAGCAACTCAGAACTGTGGGGAATTCATTTTCTTAATCCCAAAAATGGTTGCAATACCGGTACTCACCACTATTAGAAAGCCGGCGTTTTAAAACCACCAGACTTTTGTGTAAAACTGAACAGAGGAGCCCAAACCAGACCAAGGAAAGACTTGCTAAGAGGTGGATACAATGTAAAACTATATTCTGAAATGACTTGAAGGAAGTGATTATTTAATGTATAGGTAAAAAATTGTCAGTTTGATTTCAATGTAGAAAACTGGGAACGAAAAGTGACATTTAGCTGAAACCTGGTTTAATGAAACTGGATTCTGCCTGACAACTACCCCCGACAGGAGTTGAAACTGGATCAACAGCTGTGTTCCCAGGCCTGGCTGCATTCTGCTGCCCCCACAAAAAGGAGGTGACACCTCTCTGATTGAATTACCTGGGGACTGCAGGAAACTGAACAATGGACTCAGGCAAATGTTATATTGGGGGGGCCGTAAAGTGGCTTCCTCTTGGGAGAAGTGGGGGGAGAAGTGCCTGTGAGAGCCAGCTGCGCTTGGGGGAAGTGGATAAACCAGTTCTTCCACCATGTGATGTGGGAAGCCACACCCCTTTTTCACCAGGGCATAAGTAAAAAAGATAGATAACTCATAGTGCGGACTGGTCAAAATTATATAAGTAATATCATTATTCTTGTGTTTTTTCTGTGCACGTTTTAAGAGGCGTTAGGACCCTGTGGTGTATTCTGGGGGGTTGCTAGCGGAAAATAGGGTCTCACTCCAAATGTCTGCATGTTAAAAATCTGACACTTCATCAATTAATGTCCATACTCCTTGCGCACATGTGTGTAATTTTTGGTAAATGTCCAATATTGGTAAACTAGTCAAAAAGCGCAAAATGTTATCATTTTTGAATGCAAGCCCCCAGGAATATATAATGTGTACATGTAATTTCAACAGATTGTGTATCTGGGAAATATGTATTTGAATCAAATATAGATTTATGGGCAAATTGACCAGGGGAGGATCCTCTGACCATAAAACCTACAGCATCACTCTGACTCACATTTCCTTCCCCCAATCATGGGAGAGGGGAGAATTGGGCCAATGACAAGTAGAGAGGGGCAGGCTCAGTTATGCCACGCACACACCCACTTCCAAAACACATAAAA
Organism: Ambystoma mexicanum; assembly: GCF_040938575.1. Classification (NCBI taxonomy): domain Eukaryota; kingdom Metazoa; phylum Chordata; class Amphibia; order Caudata; family Ambystomatidae; genus Ambystoma; species Ambystoma mexicanum. The sequence goes on along the minus strand of NC_090941.1, from coordinate 448,698,522 downwards.
AGAGACTGCTGGGACAGGTAGAGACATTCAATTCCATTTTCTGCGGGACGCTCTGCCGGGAGACTCCAGACTTCACATCCATCAATCTTCAGAGACCAGAAATTTACTTCAGAACTTAAAGCAAGGGCCTAAACCCACAAACTGAGAACTCTTCTCAGCATGCCTCAGCATCCTTAAAATCATTTGCAAACTATTCCACAGCTGGGCGAGCTGTCTGAATTCTTTTGCCAAGAACTTTTGCCAGTACCCAGAAAGCAGTGTTACATCCAGAATCCACTTGATCCGGACCGGAAATCAGAGCAGTATCCAGAACCAGAGGCCGCTGTATCCAGAGAGGCTAGACCAGCAGAGCAGAGCTGACCCAGACCGCTGTGAGCAGAACCAGAGATCCGGATCGCTGTGAGCAGAACTGGTGCCTGATTGACCCGCCGAGCAGACAGAACCGCCGCCGGACGTGTTGTCCAGATCTGTGACGAGGCCTAGTTCAAATATATATTGTGAGTACCTAGCAGAACTGTGCAGAACCAATCTCTTAGTTAAAATAATCTAATTCAAGCTATTTTAACCTAAGTAGAACTGCCTCCTAGAAATCGTGTCATCTGTCATTTTTAAAGCTGCAAGCTGTCATCTGTCATTTTTAAAGCTGCCAGCTGTCATCTGTCATCCTAACGCTGCAAACTGTCACCTGTCATTTTGAGTTTTACTTTAAATCCGAAAATCTACCTTTATTAAATCGTCTGTATCTCCAGATACCGTTTGTCCTAGGAACGTGGTTTGACTTTCATTTTAAAGCTGTGATTCTAGGCTTTCCAACGAACCTAGAACCGACTTCCTACTCCCTATACTTTTTCCGCAATCGCGATTTACGCACTCGCGAAATTTACCGTGATTTGCGATTTTGGCTCAATTTCTCCACTTGTCAAAATAGCAGCTCCATTCTTTCCTTTGTTAAAAATCTGTTTGCAACCTGGTAATAACTCATAGAGCATTGCTAAAGTGAGCCTGAACTAATACCAACAAACATCTCTCACTCACCCTGAATCTCTAGAGGGAATTAAAGTCAGTTAGCACATTTTCCCATCCATTGCCATCACATTTAAAAGCATTTTGGGCCTGTGTTTCAAACTTCTACCTGTTTCCTCTAAGCTTGCTAGGGGGGAACTGAATTCCGTATTGTACTTGATTGTATTCCTGAAGACTGTGTGTGTTACTTCCATCTCCTTGCATTGCATATAGGGAGGGTGGGGTTGAATTGCCACCAGGGGAAAAGTGAACGTATTATCTCTTGTGAAGCCATATCAAGTTATTTTCTGTACTGAATTTCATTTGTCATTGCGTTTCCTTGAACCATATAAAGCATTCTTTCCCACCTTATTCTTCTGTTCCTATTCATAAGTTACCTCTTGCTGATTACTTCTCATATTCACAAGTGTAATATCCATTTATTTATAGAAGTGTGACATATATATATATTGTTTAAATTTTCAAATAAACCTTTTAATTTGCAAAACAAACCTACTTCTTGGCTCAGTGGGGTCAGGGGGATTCTAAGAGGGGGGTGTTATACAAGGGTTGTCATCCAGAGTACTGAACTGGACATAAAAATACATCAATAAGGGTTTTCCTCAGCATCCCAGACTAGGCATTGACTTAGCTGTAGTGTTGATTGAATATCGCTTACAGAGCACACTAAGCAGTAGACCATGTGAAGAATTTCAACTGGCACAGCTTGTTGAACGGGTGCATTCACACACAATAATATTAGTTGAACGCTTTGAGGGAACAGAAAATAATTTGAGTGTGCCAGAAAAGTGGCATGTTGACAGGCTGTGTGATTCAGCACACATCCTGCTTGAGCACAGTGTGCAGTAGGCGGGAGAAGTAAATTGTACTGGGGCCACTGGATTGATCATACCCACTCACACAAAAAAACAGGCAGTTGAATGTTTTAGTTTAATTGTTTTTGGGGAACAGAAAAAAATGTCACCGGAAAATAGCTGAAAGTAGAATCCGTAATCACAAGTGGTTGTCATTATTGGCAAATTGATTGGCTCTCTGACACTATACCAGCTTTTTAGGCACATTGGCAGTAGACTGGTGCAGAAATGTGCAATAGTCCAGCTTGTTTGAATGGGCGCACCCACATAAAAAACAAGCACGTGGATTGTTTGGGGGAACTGAAAAAATGTGGTGGTGCCAGAAACCCTTTTGGAGTGGATGGCATAAGTGAAAGGTTGGTTAACTGTCTGACAGTACACACCACCTGCTTGACCATACTGAGCAGTAGGCTGGTGGATGAACATTCCCCCAGCCCGCTTGTTCGGACGGGCATATTGAAACATAAAACACACCATTGAATTGTTTTAGGGGGAGAGAAAGTATATGGATTGCGAAAAAAATTGTTGGTGGGTTCAGTAATCACTGGCTGTGGACATTACTCGCAGGTTAATTGCCTATGTGACACTACACCACCTGCTTGAGTACATTGGCAGTAATACAGAGGAGAAATATGTGTGGCAATTGACTGTATCATAATAACAACATGATACAACAACATGAGCCAGCATGTTTGCATGGGTGAACTTGCACACAAAACAAGCAGTTGAATTGTTTTAGGGGCACTGAAGTGATGCCAGAAATATTGTTGGAGGTAGTGGCAGTGATCACAGGTGGTGGGCATTAATGGCAGAGTGACAGATAATGTGACCCAACACAACATCTGATTGAGCACATTGGCAGTAGACCAGAGAAGGAATATGCTCAGGGGAAAACATAAAAGAGATTGGGTGTGCTTGAGAAATTGTTGAAAATGCTTGAGTGATCACTGATGGTGAGCTTTAATAACACTTTCATTGATTGTGTGATGCAACACACCACCTGTTTGGGGACGCAGAGAAACAGGCTTGCAGAGGAATTTGCTAAGGGCCAGCTTGTTTGAGCAGGTACATTCAAACACAAAAAACTGTTCTTTTGTTTTGAGGGAAAATAAAAGGATTTGAGGGTGCTGGAAAAAGTGTTGGAGATGGTGATGTTGACCACAGGCCCTGGGGATATATCACTACCTGCTTTTGTAAAAGGGGCTGATACTGCTGTGGTACTTGAGGCAAAATGCACCACTAATTAAGATATCTTCACAGGCAACCATCAGAATTATCATGGGGAAGTGAAGGTGCTATATAAATACTGCACTGTTCACCGCTAAAACAGTAGCTGCTGCAACTGCTCGGGGCGCACAACATGTGGGTAGTAGAGTAGTTTAACATTTTCAGTCTGATAGCACAGCGAGTAGAGTGCTCGCTTTGGCATCTGTGCAGAGCCTGCTGGTGCAGGTTCGAATCCCAGCAGTGTCAAACTCAGCCTTTCATCCTTCCGAGGTCGATAAATGAACACCACACACCGTAGGTAATAATAAGCAGCGCTCAGATGCCTGAGGGTTTGTAGCGCTATATAAATGCTAAATTATTATTATTATTATTATTTTATGTCAATAATCACAAGTTGTACAGCCACAACTGTTACATCAAGTATTGTAAGCATTTAAATTCCAGTTGTAGGAGTTGCAACTTGTCATTGCAGCCACTCCATGGCCCAATGTGGAGATGTATTCCATATTCCCTAGTTGAAGGAGTCCAGGGTACATGTTCATTTCCTGTAGGGTTATGTTGAGGTTTCAGCTGATGAGACTCCCACTGAATCTGTGGCAGAAGGATCAGATGTTTATGAGAGATCATTGGGTTTTGGGATTTTCAGCTGTCAGCAGTAGGTCATGCACAATAAAGCTATGCACAATTGTCAATGTCAGAGGAGCAGGATGTTTCTCTGCCTAGCACACCAACTGCATCTCCATCCCCTTCTACTCATTTGCCCTCTGATGGCAGAGATTGCAAGGGTAGTGATGAGGATGAGGATGATTGTGATGATGGCCAGAAAGTTGACTGCAACCCCTCATTGTTTAAGGGAGCACAGAGAAATATGTATGGCTATGAGCACTGATGCCAAGTCAAACCCCAGTAGTTGCCCAGAGGGAGGGCTGGAAGAACAATCACAGCCTGAGAGGGCACCTACCACCACCACAAGCCCAGCGTGGACTCAGAGTGCAGAAATACCAGTAGAAATCCCTTGTTATGTGTAAACTCTCTTCTTGGCACATCAAACATACAGATGTCTCAATGGTGTAAATCCATCAATGATAGCACATACCATACCATAACATAACAGAAACCAGTACTACCACTTTCTCCTGTTGGTCTTCTGCCAATGACAGCATCTACAAGTCCACAGCACCTGTGGTTTGGAATGTATGTGTACAGTGGCCGAAAAACTATCTTGCCAGCTGCAGTCTGTGCAGAAAGGGTGTGACCATGTGGGCATGCCATCATTGCGAGGGAATATGAAGCAACATCAAGCACAAAAGTTGGATGAAACACCTGTGCAGCATACCCACAAGAACCAATGAACACTCAACAGGTTGCAGGCGATGCCTTCCATGGTGAACCCAGTACTGGGAGGTGTGTCAGTCCTGCAGTATATATTTCAGTGTATGTATGTCAGCGTCATCAGCATTACCCAAACAAAAAGTATCAGTGGACGAAGAATGTCCATGAGCTGGCCTAGCCATAGCAATTAATTTGAGTGTAGTCATAAATGTCATCATAATAATCTACGTTTACAGCTGCTCAATTCTAAATTGGTGATAATGCTCACTATAGAAATTCTTTCACATGCCTTTGTTGATAGTAGTAGTATGCCTACAGCTACCTAGATGCTGGATGAATCTTTGTTTGGCACATGCCTGCTTGGAAAGGATAGAAATTTACTTTCCAAATCTTCCCCCAGCTAAAGTACACTCAGAGCATGTGTTTAGGGTTGCTGTTGTTATTGTCTCTGATCACAGGAGGATCCTATCAGTAGCGTGTGTAGAACAGTTGACGTTCAATAAAATGAATGAGGTCCATATCCCTGTGAACTATTGTAAGATACCATTGCATTTGCAAGCATACTGACAAGATGATCAAAGACAGTTGCAGATCTTATTTGAGTCAGTGGAGGACCTACTTTCACTCAAGGGACAAGAAGCATGTGCACTGGATGGTGATGGTGGCTACTGTGGACAGATATTATCTTTATGTTTTGTTTTTTGTTTCACAGTGTTGTGGGCAAATACTCCATTTGTACAACTCCCCTGCATCGTAGGAGTAAGAGCGCATCCTTATTATTTACGACTCTCCTGTCTTGCAGGTTGAGGGCAGAAAGTCAATGTTTATGTTTCTCCTGTCTGGCAAGGGTCAGGGCACAGGCTCAATGTTGGTATCCATGCTTTCTCACAGGGGTGAGGGTGCAGCCTGATTTATAATGCCACTCATGTATTGCAGATGTGAGGGTACATGCTAGATGTGCATGTCTCTTGTCCAATATGGGTGTGGACACATCCTGAATAAATATGTTATTCCTCTTGCAGGGATGGGGCAAAAGCTACATTTTTATCTCTATCCTGTCGGCGTGAGTGTGAACACTCTATTTTTATGTCTCTCTTTTCTTGCAGGGGTGGGGGTACAGCCTGAATTCTTACAACTCTCCTGTCTTGCAGGGCTAAGGGCACACACTCAATTTGTATGACCCTCCAGCCGGCGGGGGTGAGGTCACAGGCAATGCCTGTCCTATCTCACAGGAGTGAAGGCACAGGCTCTTCTTTCTCACATAGGTTAGGGTGCAGAAATAATTTGCAGGGCAGTCGTGTTTAGAAGTGAAACTATGGAGACTGGCAATGAGACATAAACCAGGTGTGCTTGTCAGATAATTACAAATAGAAATGGCAAAGTAATCAGTTATAGTCTGCTGCAAGATTTCGTGCAGATAAGGACCCTGTGCCCCTCAGGTCTCTACTAGACTCCACTACGCTAAAAAACAATTTTGGCAAAATCACAATTTAATCATGAAAACCAGCTGACACGTGTTTCGATCTCACAGTCTTTTTCCAGGGTGTAAGGAAAGTGAATAATCAAACTAAAGCTAAACAATAAAACAGAAACATTATTCACAGCAATTTCACAAATTAAGACATCTAGAAACGAAACAATAACATCACAAAGTGTCATTAGCACAACAAGGGCATACAAATCCTGGTCATGGAGGGGCAAACAACCAAAAATAGTCAGCACACAGAAAGATCTGCCATACATTTAAAACAAATATCAACAGAAAAAACACCAATAATCCAACAAATCTGACACAAAACTATCATTAAAAAAACATTCAAATGATAGAATCCCAGAGAAAAATAATAAGGGCAGGAAGAGATAAAGGTAAAGGGAGAGAGACAAAAATAAACCAATGTGTCCGAATTACTAAACAGATCAATACAACAGAACCGCTAGTTAGCTGTGAATTAGGTAACATCTGACCCAGGCTTCGGGTGGACATGCTTAAACGTGCATTCAGGCAAGTGCCCTTACACCTAAAACAAAGTGACACCAATGACAGAAACTACTGTTAGTGTCTGTCAATGAGAGCCAAGCCAATTAAGTGTGGCGGATGTTAAGGTTTTCAAAAAAGTAAACACATATGATAAAAAGATATTACATTATGCGATAATCTGTTAAGAAAATAACCCGATTAACAAATGTTGAGATGGAACCCAAGTATCAAAAAGTGTTGAGAACACCAATGTAAAAAGTAATCATAATGAAACCACTGTCAATACCCTAGATAGAGTAGCAGAGGCATACCTGAAGCGAATTCTAGTGAAACCACACATATGGCAGGTGTAGTTTAAACGCTGTAAGCAATGAAATTCGAACATTAATCTACTGTATATATATTCACTAACAAAAAACATTGTTAAAGGGACGTTAAGGTTAAGTTGCACTGCTACGAGCCTATCCCCTTTACTGAAAAAAATGATGATAAAGGAAGGGTCTGGTTACAGTGGCCTACTAAAAACCTATCAAATTCAGGGAAAAAACGTTGCTGAAGGGACCATATGCTTCAGTTGCCCTAAGAACAACCCAGCAACTTCAGTGCAAAAACTTTTGTTACAGGAACGTTACAGTTACTTTGCACTAACAACAACCTATCCATACTATGATTAGAAATAAAACTGAAATTCACCGGTTATGGTATGCTAAGCAACCATAACTCGCGCCACCACTGTGCACTGCTAAGACTAACACCCATGAAATCAAAGATGACATCAAAAATTGACAATGCACCCCATGTGTGGAGGTGACCCGTGCATTTGGATGTTTGGCTGTGTTACATCACTTGTGCACTCAGAGTTGATGTGTGAGCATGCCATGTGTAGGTGGATGGGGCTATGGCATGCCAACACATGGCTGTGCTATTGAGGCATGTATGTGTTGCATGCGCGCCAGATGGGTTGTGATGGAAGCAAGTTATTTGTTGTGATTGTGTGCAGAGGTGCCCATACTGGTATTTTAATTACCATACTGGGTGGCATGCAATCATGGTTGTGCACTGGTAGTCAGGATTCCAATGTGTGTCTTGTCTGCTATGTGTCCACGACAGTGGTCAGGCACATCATTTCTTCCATGCATTTGGTGTTTTTGCATCATACCACTTTACTCCCTGCCCACCCCTGTGGCCCTGTAGCAAGTCTCCCATTAATGTGCATCAGGTTGCAGTTGTGTCACGTTCATGTTCGCTTTCCCATTGGTACATGTCATTCACCTTGGTTTTTGTCTGTGCAATACCGCTTTTGAGGTACTTACATGTGTAGGTATTATGACTTTGGTTTGCATCATGCCTGGGTTGTTGTGTTTGGATGTCGATTGCATGTCTGTGTGTGGGGTTGTGGATGTTGTTGGTTGTGCCTTTGACAAATCATGTTCCTGTGAATGCTGGCGCTGCTACACCAGCTTCAACCCAGTGCACTAATGTCAATATTCTGTGTCTCCTTTACCACAGTTTCTGCAGCTGATAAAGAGGGTGGAAGAGATGCTGTGGAGCATGGATGTGAGGAGTCCCCGACCAGACAAAGAAGCAGGCCCTAGCCACTCCCCCATGAGAGCTCATGTCCGGGGAGCGATGTGGCTGAGGTAGAGCCTGTACCATTGGACATGCTGCTGGTGGTACGTCCATGGAGGTAAAAGGGACTCCTCAGCAGCGATGGGACAGGGTGATTGCACACAGGGGTCATCCACGGTGGAAGACACCCTGAAGGCATCCAGGTTGACAGAGGGAGAGGGGGAGGAGGTGGCCAAGGCAGCACAACCCATGGGTTCAGGTCGGTGTGTTGAGGAGGGAGTGCATGCTGAAACCCTGCTCCCATGGGCATGAGGCTGTGCAGGCCACCGTGGAGGTGCCTGTGCAAAATCCTGTCCCTGGGTCATTTGATACAGCACTGCACGCCTTCCTGGATGCATACATCTAGGCCAACATCCCATTACCGGCTGAAGTGTCCATCACAGAACATTTGCTATTCCTGCTGGTGGGCCTGGCAAAGCCGACCAGAGGCATGTGTGATGTTGGACAAGCTACTCATGACCTGCTTGTCCATCATCACAATGAGCTGTAACGTGTTGTTGCCTTGCTAGCAGCAGGCCTCATCACTGGGGGACTTTGTGGGCTGTACACTGCTGCAACCTCCTCCTCTGCTTCCTCTTTTGTACTACAGGTGTACTTTGGGGTGCCTTACGGGCCACATACCAGTAGGACCCACTGTGCACCAGTCCCACCCAGAATGCCCCATCTGGTGGAGCTTGTACTCCCACCCAAGGTGTGAGTCACTGTTATTGCAGCTGAGGTGGTCACTGTGCCTACCCAGGCACCAACACGTGCCTAGGCAATGAAGGGACAGCAGGCAATGCAGCACAGTGCAGGTGCCATAAGCCCCCAATGAAGATCACCATGTCACACGGCGTACCAATACAGCATGCACAGCGCTCAGCGGCAGCAGGTGGCAAAAAGGTTGAGGCTACTTGGACCTTCATTCCCATTTTTGTGTGTATATGGTTTCATTTAATTCAGATTTAAAGTTTTCAATCCACACTTCATGCAGTTAATTTGTGTGTCTGCACCTTTGATTGTTGACATTTCACACAGTGCATCTGTCCATTACATGTCATGTGTATTGTGGCATGCCTGTATGTGTGCTGTTGTTACTGTGATTTTTGCGGGGGAGGGATGCAGATGTGCCTGACATGTCGATGTGGGGCCATCAGACAACTGGAGGCTGCACTGGATGTTTCCATTTGCATTTACATGTGTCGTATCACGGTGTGCTTGCCGTCAGTGTGGTTGGGGATTAGGGTTCTAGTGTGTGTGTGTGTGATGCTGTACATCTGTGTCAGGTTGCAGTGATGTGTGGATATGTTTACCATTATTTGTTTGATTGTGATGGTGGATGTGATATGCCACCCATTCATGTATGCTTGCAGACTTTCACATTGTTTGGATTGAAGGTCCAATATTGGTCATGCATCCCCTTTGCACATGCTTGTGATTGCGTATGTGCACTCACTGTATTGGCTGTAGTGTGCATTTGGCATTATGAGTGCTGTGGTGGGTGGTGGCTCACTGTGTATGGGTGGCCTGGTCACATCACTTGCAGTATTATTTTTCATTGCTGTGTCACGCCAATGTCATGCTCACACCCCCCAACAACATGTGCAGTCACCCAATGCCTGCTCTCATTTCTTGCTCACCCTCTGCTACTGCAATGCAGTTGTGTACCATATTTGTTCTTTCTGTGTGCCAGCCAACATTTCCTGTGTCAGTGAGTCATGCACTGCCCAACTGCCCTCCCATGATCCATGCACAACCCTGTCATGTTGTTGTCTCTGACAGTGAGTTTGCCACCCCTTCCACCAAGGACTATTATGCTCAAGTTGTGATGTGCCTTGCCATTATTAGTGGATCAGGCCAATATTTGATTTTGTTTACTTCTGTACTCAGCACAAATTCACTGGCTGTGCATTGATGCCTTTGCAACAACCCATGGCCAATATGCACATGCCACTTTCCATTGCATTCACTTGTCACATGGGGATAGGGTGGCCAAAGTGTGGTTTGTGCAATATATTGCTGTATGGTTGTGGTGCTGTAGATTCATATCTGCCAGGCAATGGCAGCGAATGTTCAAGTCCATGATTGATCTGCATTTCATCGAGGTGATCGTTTTGGCAGTGGACATGTTGTAGGGGTGCTTGATGCTGGGGCCAGACCACATAGGTTCAGATGAGTTGCAGCCATGCATTTGACCGGTTGTGTTGGAGACTATCAGGGTTCTGCCTTGGTGGAGTGTCAGTGGTGAGGGGGGCTGGTGGCTGGTGTCTGGACTTCAGGGAGCTGCCTGGGGGTAGTGTTTGAGGTGAGGGCAGTGTGGGCAGGGGAGTGTACTATCAGGGGGCTGCCTGGGTGTAGTGTTGGAGGGGAGGGCAGTGTGGGGAGGGGAGTGTACTGTCAGGTGGCTGCCTGGGGGTAGTGATGGAGGTGAGGGCAGTGTCAGGAGGGGAGTGTACTGTCAGGGGGCTGTTTGGCTGGAGTGTTGGATATGAGGGGTGCTGGTGGTGGTGTCTGGACTTGAGGGGGCTTCCTGTGGGTAGTGCTCGAGCAGAGGGCAATGTTGGAAGGGGAGTACACTCTCAAGGGGCTGCCTGGGGGTAGTGTTGGAGGTGAGGGCAGTGTGAGGAGGGGAGGGTACTGTCGTGGGGGCCGCCTGGGGGTACTGTTGGAGGTGAGGGCAGTGTGGGGAGGGGAGTGTACTGTCAGGGGGCTGTCTGTGGGTAGTGTTGGAGGTGAGGGGGGCTTATGGGTGGTATCTGGACTTGAGAGGGGTACCTGGGGTTAGTGTCAGAGGAGAGGGGGGCTGGTGGGTGGTGTCGGGACCCGATGGGGCTGCCTGGGGTTAGTGTTAGAGGTGATGGCAGTGTGGGGTGGGAGTGAATAGTCAGGGGGCTTCCTGGGCGAGTGTCAGAGGTAAAGGGGGGGCTGGTTTCCAAACTTGAGGGGGCTGCCTGGGGGTAGTGTTGGAGGTGAGGAAGGCTGGTGGGTGGTGTCTGGACTTAAGGGGGCTGCCTGGGGTTAGTGTCGGAGGTGAGGGCAGTGTGGGGAGGGGAGTGTCCCATCAGGGGGCTGCCTGGAGTAGTATCGGAGGTGAAGTCGGTGTGGGGATCGGACTGTCAGGGGACTGCCTGGGAGTAGTGTCGCAAGTGAGGGGAGTGTACTGTCAGGAGGCTGCCTGGCGCTAATGTCCAAGGTGAGGGCACTCTGGGGAGGGGAGTGTACCATCAGTGGACTTCCTGGGGGGAGTGCTGGAGGTGTGGGGGGCTGGTGGGTAGTGCCTGGACTTAAGGGGGCTGGCTGGGAAAGTGTCAGAGGTGAGAGGGGCTGGTGGGTGGTGTCTGGACTTGAGGGGATTGGCTGGTGGGGTGTCAGATGCAAGACCAGTGTGGGGAGGTGAGTATTCAGTAAGGGGCTGCCTGGGGGGAGTGTTTTAGGTGAGGGGGACTGGTGGGTGGTGTCTGGGCTTGAGGTGGCTCCCTGGGGGTAGTGTTGGAGGTGAGGGGGGCTTGTGGGTGGAGTCTGGACTTGAGGGGGATGCCTGGGGCTAGTGTTGGAGGTGAGGCATTGTGGAAGGGGAGTGTACTCTCAGGGGGCTGCCTGGGGTAGTGTCGAAGGCGAGGGGGTCTGGTGAGTGGTGTCTGGACTTGAGGGGGTTGCGTTGGGGTAGTGTCAGATGTAAGGGCAGTATGGGGGAGTGCAATATCAGGGAGTTACCTGGGGGTAGTTTTGGAGGTGTGGGCAGTGTAGGGAGAGGAGTGTACTGTCAGTGGGCTACTTGGGGGTATTGTTGGAGACAAGGGCAGTGTGGGGAGGGGAGTGAACTGTCAGGGGGCCACCTGAAGTAGTGTTGGAGGTGAAGGCAGTGTGTGGAGGGGAGTGTACAATCAGGGGCTTGCCTGGGTGTAGATTTGGAGGTGAGAGAAATGGAGGGAGGGGAGTGCACTGTCAGAGGCCTGCTTGGGGTATTGTCGGAGGTGAAGGCAGTGTGGGAAGGGGAGTGTACTGTCAGGGGGCTGTCTGGAGTAGTGCTGGAGGTGAGGGCAGTGTGGGGAGGGCAGAGTACTGTCAGGGAGCTGCCCTGGGGTAGTGTTGGAGGTGAGGGCTGTGTAGGGAGGTGCATTTACTGTCAGGGGGCTGCTTGGGGGGAGTGTCAGAGGAGAGGGGAGCTGGTGGCGGGGAGTCTGAACATGAGGGTGCTGGCTGGGAAAGTGTTGGAGGTGAGGGGGGCTGGTGGGTGGTGTCTGGACTTAATGGGGCTGCCTGGGGGTAGTGTCAGAGGTGATGGGGCCTAGTGGGTGGTGTCTGGACTTGGGGGGCTGACTGGGGTGAGTGCCAGAGCCGAGGGCAGTGTAGGGAGGGTAGTGTACTCTCAGGGGACTGCCTGGGGTAGCACTGGATGTGAGGGCACTGTGGGGAGTGGAGTGTACTGTCAGGGGGCACCCTTGGCGGGAGTGTCGGAGGAGAAGGGGGTTGGTGAGTGGTGTCTGAACATGAGTGAGCTGGCTGGGGGTAGTGTTGGAGGTAAGGGCAATGTGGGGAGGAGAATGTACTCTGAGGGGGCTGCCTGGGGGTAGTGTTGGAGGTGAGATCAATATTGGGAGGGGAGTGTACTGTCAGGGGGATCCCTCAGGGGAGTGTCATAGGAGAGGGGGGCTGTGGGTGGTGTCTGAACATGAGGGGGCTGGCTGGGGTAATGTCAGAGGTGAGGGGGGCTGGTGGGTGGTGTCTGGATTTGAGGGGGCTGCCTGGGGGTAGTGTCAGAGGTGAGGGCAGTGTAGGGAGGGGAGTGAACTGTCAGGGGGCTGCTTGAGGGTAGTGTCGGAGGTGAGGGGGGCTGGTGGGTGGTACCTGCACTTGAGGGGGCTGCATGGGCTAGTGTTGGAGGTGAGAGGGGCTGGTGGTTGTTGTCTGTTCTTGAGGGGGTTGATGGGCAGTGGGGGTATATGCGGGCAGATTGGGTGCCTAGGGTGTAGGGGGATGGACTCGCAGTTTCGCAGGGGTGCCGCCCAGACTTACGAGGTAGCTTTCGCATTTTTGCTTGGAGATCTGCATTGACTTACGTGTAAGGCAGCGTGTTTTTGCAGGGTTGCTGCCTCGACTTACGAGGAAGGCTGCCACTTTCGCACGGTTGCAGCCACGACTTACAAAAGAGCTCTCGCATTTTCACAGGGGATGCAGCTTCAACATAAGTGAATGCCACTCATTTTCGCAGGGGTGCAGCCTCGATTTACGAGGGAGCCTTTGCGTTTTCACCGGGGTTCTGCATTGACTTGAGAGGAAGTCCACCCTCTTTCGCAGGGGTGCAGCCTCGACTTAAGATGGGGCTCTCGTGTATTTGTAGGGGTGCAGGATGGTGGATCAGGGCTGCAAGTGGAGGTTTGCTCTTAGGTTGGGATATGGCTTGGTCTTTGATTTGCGTGGGGGCCTGGTGTGGGTGTTCCTCACGCAGCTGTATTCCCTTTGCGTGTCTGCTAGAAATGCGTGCTTGTATCCATTAATTAAGCTTGCTCAGTGTCCTTCTCGGCGTGCGGACCCTGCAGCATTTCTGTGCACATTTCCATTAAACGGGCCCTTTGGATTTCGCCTATTTAAAATAAAATAGAACTTAAATATTTTAAATCTGTAGTAGGATGGCAGGCATACATGCATCTTGGAAACAGGTATTTTTTTCAGCCCCCAATCTGTTATGTTGAAGAACCCATCCTCTGTGAGTATAAAAGCCACAAACCCTCATGCGTGGAATGCTGTATTGCTCCTCATCTATATTTTAGAGGCCCTGCTTAGGAGGCTTTTAGGAGCCATTTTGTGATATGGTATACTTTCGTCTGCAGCATGTCCGCAGCGATGGACTGTCAGGGGAGGCAAACGAAGTTTGCTTTCCTGATAGTTGAGCATGCAGCAAATGTGACTTTCTGATTGCTTCGGAGTCTTAATCCATACATACCTTCCAGCAGTGGAGTAACTTTGCTGAAAATATTCGGGGGGTCATGACATGTAAAGGAAAGCCGCCCTAGCCAAATTAGGGGAACAAAATGATGTGCCACGAACGATGGGGGGGTGGGTGTCCAACACCCTTGTCACCCCTAAAATGAAGCCCATGACTTCCACTTCCTTCTTAAACAGGGGTCTGAATTTGGGCAGTGTGGGGGAGAGCGTGTACAGATATGTGCAAGTGTGAAAGTGATAGAGTGAAGGGTGAGAAAACAGTGGGGGAAACGCATGTGTTCATGTCGATTACCTAGCGACCCGGCCTCTGTAGGGGGCTGTGACTCCATGTAGTGGAGAGGCTTTTTATTCCGCAGGACCGTGGATATATCATTCCAGGGAGCGTGCTCAGTAGTGTATAAAGAAGGGACTGCGTTACCTGGGGCTTAGGGCACAATGGGTGCATTCCAATACTTCCAAGGAGCAATCCCATCGGATTAGGTTTAATGTATTAGTTTGATTATAGACTAAAAAACGCGTCCACACGTGTATCAGGCATTTTGCTTCAGAGAATAAAAGAACAAAGCTAGACAGAAAACACATGCACCCTAATGACATAAAAGTGTAATATTGTATCCACTCCCTTTTCTTCTTTCTCAATGAATGTACAAATCCAAAGCAATGAATTATTTAGGGCTTTTCTCATTTATTTTTTATAGAGGTCAGTATGTAAAATCCTGAGGGTCAATCCTTGAAATGTCTATTAAATATTCATTGTAATAATACATTTTTTTTAAGAGCATCCTTCTCATGAAAAATAGACATTTAACAAAAAACGTGGAAGGCATATTTTAGCATGCCATTTTCAAATCAGAAATTTTAAAGTCGATTGCCACGTCACGACCCTAAACTACTCCAAGAATATTTCCATATTGTAACATATTGAGGTCGTTTGGAAAATTAGTAAAAGCTGAGCCCACCCATTGCCATATGCAATTGTTGATTGTCTGAACAAAGGCGACTTCACCTTCCTCTGAAATTCCTCAAAATCTGATACCCAAAGAAAATATGGTTCCGTTTCTCGAAAAATGCTCCCAAAAAGACATCACATTATTCTCTGGGGAGATTCACTCCCGCCTCCCAATGTGTGAAAACCAGCTCTGGCTCTTTTGGCCCACAGCCCTAGATTACAATATGCTGTAAGTAACACTCGGGTGATGAGTGACAAGACACTTCACCCAGCAGAATCATTGATTTCAGTTTAGAGAAATTCTTGAAGTCAACGTTTCGAGTCTATTGCTTGGTGGTTTTAATATGCTTTAAATAATTCAGAATCCACTGAGGAATATGTTTACAGTACACTAACTCCTAAATCAAGCCCTACGAACATGTCCATCGTCAACATGAGTGGGGAAATGTGGGCGGGGGGTGGGGGGTACATTCAGATAATACAGGTGTACTTTCTGGAAATCCTCATCCATTACTGCCAACCTGGGAGGTTGCTCATAATTAGGCAACTTTCCGGAAATAATGCATGCAGTACCAGTAATTGTTGCAATAGGCTTTTCCTCACAAATGCGACCCTATGGGTTGTAAAGGGCCAGTCATGTATGTCTTTGTTCAGTTTATTCAGTAGCCAGTCAAGGCTGGCATCAAGAGTGTTGGTGATCACCTTAAACAAGCTTCCTGGAGTTTAGCTGTGTGCATATCAGGTCCATCCTCAATCTAAGTGCCTGATCTATGGATGGTCTTTGGAAGACCCAAATAGCCTTTAAACATAATACCTTCGAGTGGATCAAATGGGCATCCATTGACTACGTTTCCTACTCCCCAACTAAACAGGATGATAGGTGATATGGTGTGCTAAATAATCTTAATAAGAATAGCAACTGGAGCAAAGCCCGTTTTAAGGGCAAACACTACTAAACAAAACATGTCTGCTTTGGTTCAGCCTTTAGTGGATTTGGTCTAGGAAAAACTGGTATTGGCATCCTTGATTTCTGTGTGGGAGATGGGGCGAGACGTGTGTTTCTGGGAATGCATCAGGAGGATCGCAAAGTGGGGTTGAGCACTACGATCATTTGGCTACTGCATGGTATGGGGCACCCCCACTCGGTTGAGGAATGTCTCTGCAGCACAGCATTGCCACACAGCCTGGGATGTAACTGTGTGGAGGGCAATGTTTCTATGACTCTTTCTGATGGACTGCAGGATAAAGGTGATGGCGTGACATTTTAGCTTACTGGGGGGTGAATCCTGCAATATGGTCTCACTTGATGTGCTGAATCCCCAATCCTTCTCCCATGTAAATCCTACTTCTCTCTCCAGATGACTACTCTCCTTCTCCTGTTGCTGTAGTTGTCTGATTCGACCCCCTACCCCCCCCCCCCCCCGCTGATAACTAGCAGATCTATGTTTATGCTCAGAACACCAGCCCTTACCATAGTGATTGATGGTGGGCTTTTGATTCGTGAGTACATTTTAGAACGTTTCGGGAATGTTGTTGCACCTGTCCGATTGGCACCGCCGGGCAGTCAACATCAACAACATTTGCATGTAGGTGAATTCCTTGTCTGCATTTCCAATTCCTTATCACGTTGCATGTGTTACTTGCAGTTTTAGGGATTTCCATGAGCAGAATTGTGTGGTTCAGTAACCACATGCAGCAGATGCTACATACAGAACCTACACATGTTACACTGTGCATGGTGTTGACTAACAATTCGGCATTTGGTTAAAAAAAATGTGGTATTAGGAACTCTTCGTGATTTTGATGTTCCTGAAAAACCCGAAATGAGGCTATCATGATTCCCCCCCCCCCCCCCATGGTGACCCATGTTCTCAAAGAAACTTCAGCAAATGACATGTTCTGGATTTCACTTTTCAATAAATGATGATATGTTGCTCATCCACTTTGATACTACTAAACCATTCCCAAAAACACACATATGCCAACATGTTTATATTTAAGAATATTGTTTACAGTAATATCCTCAAATCGATGTGTTGTTTCTTTTTAAATGTCTCAAAATATAATTTAGATTTTAAAAAGATTTGAATTTAATATTTAGTCTTCCAAGTTTTAGAGGTCAAATAAACATGAACTTGGATCCCAAACTTTATTTAAACATGGAATAACAGATCTATTAACTTATGTTGGTAAATGAATATTTGCATATGTATTGCATCGTTTATTGTTTTTTTATGAATATATTAGACAATATGTGTGAAACGGATGAAGGAATAGTTTTAAAATATGAATATAGTCGTGTGGAGGTATTACAGAAAGGTTGTACTGGTACAAATGCAATTATCACTTTTATAAAAATCACACTGATGCAAATAGCATATTCTTACAATGCATTTATTCACTAAGTCAAAGGACTAGGACAAGCAAAGACATTGCCCTGGTGC
This sequence comes from Ambystoma mexicanum, assembly GCF_040938575.1. Lineage (NCBI taxonomy): Eukaryota > Metazoa > Chordata > Amphibia > Caudata > Ambystomatidae > Ambystoma > Ambystoma mexicanum. The sequence goes on along the minus strand of NC_090941.1, from coordinate 448,681,161 downwards.
AAAAATGCAAAGACAAATGGTGGACCTGATCCCAGATCCACGAAAAAGTGCAAAAATGGTGCAACAGTCTTAAGTCATTGCTAACAATGTGCCAGGCAAAACTATTGTGAGGCAAGTTGATTCACAAAGAAAAGATGGTGCAAAACCCAATGGCGCAAATTAAGGAGCATAGCGCCATAAATGCCCACAGCACTCCCACAGTGCAGGCCAACAATGCTCCTTGGACCCACTGTTTAAGACTGCAAGGGCCGTGTTAAACAGGTGAAGCCAGTGAGTCAGTTATGCTATCATAGGTACCCCTAAACCGGCGAAGCCAGCGACTGATCGGCACTGTAATGGACATTGGCAAACAGGCAAAGACAGCTAGCTACTGAATGGCACGTACATGCCTCACTAAGCAACCTGCTCTCACCAGGTCAACTCTTTCATTCAGTGCTTCCCTCAAAAAGCAACCCATCTGCATCAAGACAATGATGCCAGTTAGTGCCCACATCACCAAACAACCGTCCCATGACAACACGGCCACTCAGTGTCACTATCATAGGCAACGGCTCAATACCCAAACATGAAGCAGGCCTGAAAGAGGGACAGCCAAGTGAGACTGATCCCAGCATACATGACAAGTAACTGAAAGCCAATCACATCACAAAGTGTGCACACAACATGCATAGCCCAGAACGTCGTTATGTTGTACACACTATGGACTGCCACCCCCTCCATGTTCATGACATCCTTAATGTGCTCCCAGATCATTAGGAAGGCTTCATTACCATGTAGAACTCAGCCCGAAGAGGTCCTCATATTTCCTCAGTACCTCATTACCCAGTATAAAACCTTATGGGGAAGAAAAGTTGACAGCTCTCAGCCTCAGCATCTTGACAGGCTTACATTTAGTCTCAGGAGGACAGCTCAGGGGCAACATGCTCGCCTTGGAAGCAAGATGACACAGAGCAACACAAGTTCAATCCCAGGGTCCGCGCTTAGAAACCTCTGGGTATTAAGCACATTATAACCTATCATATCATAAATTATATGCAAACAATTGCACAGGGGAGGTTAGGAGGGACAACAGTGATGCTTGTGTTTACCTGTGCAGAGGAGCTGCTATGGCGTGTTAGAGGTGATGCGCAGATGAGGCAGATGAGTTTTGCAGTGGGACTTGTTCGTATACCGGTGTGGAGTAAAGAGACCGTGGGGGACATTCAGTTATTCCAGGCCAGTCCTACTGGTCAACCACCTTAGAGAGACAGTCAGGCAGCAGATGTTGTCTGGCAGAGAGAAAGGGCAGAGGTTACAGTAGTAGGGGGACAAGTGGAAGGCAGGTGTCAGCAGCCTGCACTACAAAGCATCAGTGAGAAAAGGCCCTCTTAGATGGCACACACGGTAAGCGTTGACGCATTTTTTTTTTTTTTTATGGAAAGGAAGAGCATATGCAGTTTGCATTTCCATCGTCCCATCGCAGTGTACATTTGCGTACCACATGAAACGGTATCAGGTAATAAAATTGTAGCAAAAATATTGCTGGTAAAAGGAATTGCGGCAAAAATGCTGTGGTTTGTCCCAGTAAAGGTTTACCCCATTGTACCATTTAAGGAGAGTGGGGGTTGCCAGGGTGTCTCCAGCTCCCCTTAAATGGTATAATGGGTCCCTGCATCCTTTACATAATTGTGGCAACAAAAGCACAGCATTTTTGCCGTTATATTTTGTGTACACAGCCATTTTTGCTGCAATGTTAAGGCATGGAACCCATGAAACACCATGAGTGAGTGATCAGCCACAGAAAAAGAAGGGACAACTAAGGAAAAAAAGGTTCACAGATGAGCAGCCAGTCATCCTCACAGATTTCATGGAGGAGCATTATGTGGGCTTGCATATGATGGCTCACAGTACTGTGGCTACTCAGAAGAAGGACATAGACACTTTTTGGACATGAGTCACAAACCTTTATTAAAGTAAAGGATACAGCCTAACTTTCCCTATATCTATGGGTGGTCCCTGTCTGATTTTCTAACTAAGGTGCTTGTCAGTCAGTCGTGAATAGCCAAAGGAAAACCGTCCCTAGCCAAAACTATCCTAACTGACCCTACCACTATGAAAAAATAACCTATAGCCAGATAATGGCTCCTTTCTCTGTGGACTTAATTATTGTTCTGAATGTCTCTAAAAAGCTCTTGAGATTTCTTTGATTAAGTTCTGTAATTCTATGAATGCTTTTAGTACTGTTTCCTTCTTTGTGGGATCCCATTTTGGGTGTCTTTTCCAAGCTATGGAATGTTGATTATCATTTCCAGAGTATCCTAGGAGAATACTTTTAGTCAGATAATCTTTCCCACTGGGAATTACAATTCTACTTTCTTATTTACTTGGTTCAGTGATACATTTCCTTTTCTCTCTCTTATCACAATGGTATGTATCTCTCTTGTATCACAGGAATTTAGGTTCCACTGATCTTCTCTCACAATGTTATTGCTCTCTCTTGTATCTCAACAATTTAGCTTAATCTCTTTCAAGGATAGGTTCAGATCATACTTTCTACTGGGACAAGTGCTTTGTATGATATCATGATCCCTTATTGTTCTTCCCTTGATCTTGTGTTCCCCGTTACCTTTTACGATGAAGGGATTGTCCTCTGGAGGCTTGTTCCTCTGCAACCTCTTCTCGGGCTTCTGAGTATTGTGGTATTGCTTTCGCCTGCTTGCTTCTCTTTCCTGTGTCTTTTCCCCTTATTGTGTTTCTGGTATTCTGATGAGGGGCAGGAGAGTTTCAATGCATAGTGGTATTGGTGATGTTTCTGGGACTGTATGTTAACCTCTGTATGAAACCTCAGGCTTTCCGTGGTCTCAACACCACCTTCTTCTCAGTTTCTCTCTTGCTGTTCTCTCACACTGGGATTGTGTCGTGGTCCGTGGCTCTAGCATCCCAGTATCTCGTTCTTGGCTTCTGCCCTGATGCTTTACGTTTCTGGTGTTGTGCTACATCTTCAGCATCCCAGTCTCTTGTGTCTGGCTCCTGGGCTGTTGCTTTCTCATGCAGGGATACGCTGTGGCTTTGGCATGCAATCCTAATCTAGCAGTCATGTTTGAACCTCCCAGGTCTCCTCACTGGTGCGTACTTCACCACCACTTGTCTTATGTTGTTCTGGGTCCTCTCTAGCCCGCTAATGCATTTCACTCCCTCTCCCCACGATACAGACTTGACTCAGTACATTGCATATTTAGCTTTAAAGGGACATGTTCATTTCCAATAAGAAAGTGGTATCTCTGATGAGTTTATTAACACATATAGAAAGTTCCTGAGGGGAATGGGAGTTCTTGCCCCTAAGAATGAGTCTCTCCAGGTGAGGTCCCTCTTTCCTCGACCCCTCAATATGGTACTGTGGAGCTTACCTCCCTAGCCTCACAGGTAGGGGCTCCCCTTGGGGAGAAGGGACACATTTCCACAATTTGTCACAGTACCCTTTCCGTTACTGGACATGACCATGGCCATGCATGGCAGTAGATGACTGATATGGTAAATTCCTGTGGAGTGGAACATAATACTCCCCAAGAGGTATAAAAGTGCATGAGTGATACCTTTTGAAGAGCCAAGGAACGGTTGTGCTGGAATGTGCATTCCACCCAGACAACTGGCAAAGTAGCACCCCATCAAAGAGATAGTCAGAGGCCTCATTTTCAGTGAGCAAGTCATCAGCGTGGGACGCATGGACACATATGTGGCCGCATCTGCTGGCTGTCATGTCTGCATGATGACTTTGATGTCCTTAGTTTAGTACATTGCAGATGTTCTACAGTGTCCTGCTGGATTGTGACAGATGGATGTGATGGGCTAATTCATGTTTCTATGCCAGGGGATGGGCACTCTTTTCTTGTGTGTATGTTTCTTTGGCTATGGTACTTACTTGTGTTCCTCATTAAACATGCTTGTGCTTGAGCTATATCACCCGTTGGGGGTTCCTCTTGAGAGTGTGCATTTTTGAATCAGGTGTTATGTACAATGTCATGAGGTCTTTCACCTCCAAATTCCAGATTATTTAATCCATTATTTTGAGGCCTCAAATCCCTCTCAAAATTCTCATGTCATGTGAACATACATGTGGAATAAATGATTGAAACCATCATCTCAGGGACACGGTTACATATATGTCCTTTCACTCTGACATCTGTCATTCCCACATGAGTCACATGACATCTTACAAAACTGCCTTGGAAACCACCACACAGCGTACAGCAGATAATACTAATGTCAGAGTAATTTCATGTAATCGCACTATAAATAACTGGATATGGCATATCCTTTAATGCTGCACATGTTGCTGCACATGTTGCTGTCAGGTCTTCAGTGCTGATAAAGTTTCAAAGGCCACCTGGAGTTCTGTGCTGACCCAACAGCCTGAAGTTGCAGTGATGGAATTTTCATCATCATGCCTTGGGCAGACTTTAAATTAGATCCACAGACATCCCAGTGGCATCCATTTTGGCGATGCACAGCTTTGACTCACAACAAACATGTAGTGGCTGCTCTGGAGCATGGGCAGTGACAGCAGTAAAGTTATGAAATTCATGAAAGACGAGGAGATAAAGAGGATACAAGTTCCACATGACTTCTTATCAAAAAAAGGGTGGTCATCCATGACAGCTGGATTGTAGGGGAAGTAGGAGAATGCACACATGCATTTATATGACCTGGTTCAAAATGCATCTGCAAGAGGCCTTTATCATCACTGGCTATCAGTTGTATGAGGGTAGGGTGATAAGGGCAGGGTGATAGGTGAGTATTCTTATTGCCTTGCTTCACACCCCCTTTAATATGCACAGGAACATGACCTCTGTATTCATATGGGTGTCAGTGTGGACCACCCTTGGTCAATATGTGTTGGAGTATGGGCCATGATGCCCTGCACATGCGGCCACATGCAATCCTCATTTCCAACCAGATCTCCTCATGACAGATTCAGACAGAATCATCCTGGAATCAGTCATTCCTGGTGTTTGGCCACACACCAGAAAAGGCTCAGGGGAGGCAAATTCAAGAACGGGTCCTGAGAAGCGATATAAAGCACGAGCCAGACCCGAAAATGTGCTTTATATTATGTTTATTTAGATGTACAGGTAGCAACCCCCAGCACAGCCTATTCTCTCACTCTCAGGCTCTTCAACTGATGAACTGATATATTGAGAACCTTAAGACACAATCTTCTATACACGTTCATCCCCTTAATTCCAAGTTCCATCACTCTACTGCAAGTCACATAATAACAAGCACCAGCCCGTCAGACATAGGCATGCCTAGATCATGTGCCCTTTTACATGAGCACGTCTGAAGTATTTGTAGGTAGAGGGACACATGTGTAAACTCTACATTTCAAATTACTTTCATCTACAGGGGCAACCACAGGTTGTTTTGGAAAATTCTATGGATAGGTAACAGTGTCCCTCTTACCCTCTGCTTCTGGATGATTGGCACAGTGCCATTTGTAAGGGGCTGATATGTTGGGCAGTGAAATCGGGAGCTGTGTGTATTTTGAGGCCTTGGAATGTAAAGTGTTGCAGACTATGACTGTATAAAGTGACAAGATGGGCATCTGTGCTGTGGTGAAGGGATTGTTGGTAGTGTCCTTGACATTTGTGATTTAGATATGTTATGGCAGGATCTTGACCCACCCAGCACATGCATACTGAATGCTTACTGAATGTATCAGGTATGGCTCTATCAAACTGAACTTGCATGCTATACAGAGTCAAAGTATATTTACTGGGTTTGTAGTGATTGCATGCACCTTTGTGTGGTAAGTGTGCTATGTTCACAGCAGCCATTGCCATATCACACAACCATGTGAGAAGGCTTGACACAGAGCCTGGTTTCATAGATTCTGTGGCATATCATGTGTTCTGTGAGGAGGTTCTGTGAGGAGGTCATATGGGAGGGGAAGAGGGATCAATGTTCTGGGTAGTTCTAGGTTATTAATGTACTTTGAAGATGCATTGTACCCAATGTGCCTAAATGGATAGTTTGATGACATGAGTTGTGAGCTATTTAGCAGATGAGGATTCCAGAGAGGAGGAGCAGGCTGTACCACTTTCCACTAAAGGACAGCATTCAGTGCCCAGTCAGTGAACATCTCCAATGTTTGCAGGCAATAGTGAACAGGCCTGATGAATCTTACTCCCTTGAGGAAGTTGCTACTGATGTTGATGAGTTGTTTGGGAAACTCCTGCATGGGCCCAAACTCACCACCCAGGAAGAGGAGGAGTTTCTCCCTCCATTTCATCTCTGAGGCTAGGTAAGAGAAAAAGGTGCAGGACAGCTTGCCCTTGGCTGATGGCACCATTCCACAAAAGGGTACATCTGTTAGGGGTACCCAGAACAGTGACTCACAGATGAGGCAAGACACATAATTGCCTTCTTCTGGTGTGTCCACAGCCGTGGTGCTAGAATATGGTCAGAACCATTGGCACCTACATCACCAGAGTTGAGTCCTCAGAGTCAGGATGTGCCACTCGATCAGGTACAGTGTGTCATGCACTCTGAGGGCTCACTACAGCAGCACAGGCCATTGTTAACAGACCTGCATGGGCCACAAGTACATGGAGTTGGTTTGGCTGATAGCCAATCTGACTGAGGAAGGAGGAGTGACTGCATGCAAGTGGCAAACATCAACCGATCCTGGAGGAGTTGTTTGGAATATCAAACAGATGGGCCACCTGGTGGTAAAGCCCAGAGCTTCGCCAGGAGATGCTGGCATTGAGGGAGGATATTTGTCAGAACATGGTGGCATTTGTTAGGCAGAAACCTGTGCAGTTCGCTTTGGGAACACTGCAAAAGATTTAGGACTACAGGTGTTAGCAGTAAACCCACTTGGTAGCAGTCTGTACCACCCAGATTTACCTGGTAGCTGTGGCTGAGCAGTCAGACTTCCCTCAAGAAGAGTTAGGCAGTATGCAAAGTATACACAATAGGCACTCGGACACAATAATACAAACAAACACTGACCAGAGCTTTGGTATCAAAGTATATAATTATTTATTTACAAACACACTGTTTGAAACACTCCAGCACTCTTATTGTAAAACACTCTAAACACAGTTACTATTATAATATATACAACCCTTATTCCTTATCAGATAAGTCTTAGTTAACACCACTTATTTTCATACGGAGGTGAGCGCTTAACTATAGATGGCACTCCAATAAGTTCATGAAGAAGGGAGGGAAAAAGACAGAATATGGAAAGATACACCACTCTAAGATTTAGGAACACTATTAGCAAGGCAAAAGAGCAAAGGTCACTTGTTAGCCAAAGTCCATAGGCTGGGCCCACTCTTAGAGAGAGCAGAGCACAAATGCGCCCAAGATCACACAGTTACCTAGGCTTAGAAAGTCTTGCAGAGATTTCGAAAAGAGATTAGAGAGGCTCAGAAAAGTTTAGCCGGGGTGTCCCAGGCTAACCCAGGTTCGAAAGCCGGGGGCTAAATACCCCGTACAATCGGTGGCAAGGGAAGCCAGGCGGGACACGGTACCTTAAGTGGGAAGGATCCTCCAGTGGTGGCAGTTGTTCCTGGCAGCGGGTGCAGGTCTCGTCGTCGTCCAGGGGAAGAGAATATCTCGACTTGGAGGAAAGATGAAGGTCGTTGCACTGCCAGAGAAGAAACCAGCCGCAGAGTTTTCCGGTTAAAGGTATTACCCTTTATTTCTCGGTCGTGGTAAAACGTGGTATTCCGGTTGCCGGGGTGCTTGGCACAGGCAAGGCGGCCACAAGATGCATCGGGAAGGCAAAAAGACGGTGAAACTGGTTATCCCCACCAGTCAAAGGAAGAAGACTCTCCGGCGGGAGATCTCCTCTGTCGTAGGGAAAAGTGGTGAGACGGTCCAGCAGGGCTCCACCGGTGGTGTCGTCGTGGCAGGTCGGCTCAGCTTCTCCCTCGTCAGATTCTTAGGTTCTGTGGTGACTTCTGAAGTTCCAGTCCCCAAAGCCCTGCTTTTATGCAGATAACCCCCATTCACTCAGCCTAGCTGTCACTCAAACATGCTAAGTGGTGAGCCGGCGGGCTCACCACTTGGGCCAATCAGGACGGAGTGCGACTTGAGTTGCCTAGGCAACTCAGTCCAGGGTGCCTAAATCCCCCTCCACTCCTCCTAAGTACCTCAGACAGAGTGGCACCACTTTGGAGGGCTTCTGTGGAGAAGCCTGCCAAAAAGTGGAACAAAGGGCTCGACTTGGGTTGGAGTCACAGAAGAGAACACAGATGCCATTTTAGAACCGAGTTTTGGCAAAAAATACCAACCGGAGAATTAATAATAATTAAATAAACCGGCGGTATGTTTGAAGCTATCATAATTAAATAAATAATGGTAGTAGCCTCGAACAATGGGAAAATCCCATAGAGATATATTTGCGGTTGAATATAAAAAGTAGTATCTACTGCCACCAGCCAAAACTCGATCAGGGGGGACGGAGACGTGCCCCCTCGACTAACAGACCCCGGGGCAATCGAATTGCCCCAGCCAGTAAGTCCACAATATGATGGTTTGTACTGGTTCTGTTCAGAATTTAAAACTAGTAAAGTCAATGGTGACTTTACATGCCCTGGGAGACAGTAGTCAGTCCCAGGGTATGGAGTCTATACTGGGGGGTCACTATGACACCCCTGTGTTACTGCACTGAGGGTGCTGTGTAACACACATCACAAAAACACATGAAGCCCTATGGAGTAAAAGACCCCATAGCCCATTAAACACATCTAGAGTCAAAGAAACACACTCAAATCATGCCCGAGAGTGAGGGTAAAAGAGTCTCACTCTTGGCAGGAGAAAAAAAGAAACCCCAAAAATCCAGCAAAGCTGCTGGGGGACTCACTAGGTTAGGAAATTCAGCCTAAACAGATAATTCTCCCTAACAGCATTGAGTGAGGACATTCATCAGGGCATGATGGCCATTGGTTGTCTTTTGTATGGCTCTCTGTCACACATAGCTGTGGCATTGGAGGATCAGGCTTTTGCAGTGTATGCTTTGAGTGGTCTCTGCATGACTCCTGCACAGGGTATGTGGCAAAGTGACTGGAGAGAAGACAGCTCTCCCTAATTCCCTTACATGTGGAATTAATGCAATATGTTGGGACATGCCCTGCTGTTGTTTTGACCTTGATGATGGGGTTTTGGATCTCTGGTGCATTGCTCTTTTTTTCCATTGGTGTAAAATGTCTCTCTGTGTTACTTCACCCTGCTCTTTTTCCTTTGTTTGTGTGTTTGTAATGTTTTCTGCATTTCTTTCATTTACATATGTCAGTCATGCACCAATAGACCTCTTTGTATGTAGTATTTTCCATGACACAGGCTGTACTCCGATCAGCCAACTGCAGCCATGGGTGGTCATGCTCAGTCACAGATAGAGTACTGCAATGATTCATTCCGGGATGTAGGCTCTGCACATTGCAGAATAACTGTTATATAAGTGTGATGTTGGGTTATGTAGTTTCTATTCCTTTATGTATCCATTATAGCGTCGACCTTTGGTGGCTAACACCTTCAAGTGTTGGTTGCAGTGTATGGTTGTATTGTTATATGCGTGTTTCTTAGTTATGTACATGCAGCTTGTTCTAGTAGTGTTTTCCTGGTAAGTTGGATGATGTGATGATGGCACTACACTTGGACTCTATCTTGTGCATGGGTAGTGATGGAGTGTGTTGTGGGTTCTGTGTGACCTGTGTTTGTCGGCATGTTTGTAGCATGTACAGGCAGACCAACTTTCCATGTGTTCTCTGCCATTGTGCACACTCTTTGATCCTACTGGATGGACCTTCTCAGGGTGTTATGTCAGGCAGACAGGAATTGCTCTTTTTCATTACTGAAACCCATAATAGATGGGGGTTAGCATTTTGTTCACAACACACGGTGTGGTTCATGCCAAAAATGTATGGAACACATGGTTGCGTGCGACCTTTCCTCCACCTTTCACTCTGCGGGGGCTATGGGTCGAGTACATGCATTTTTTTCAGTCCCTCCAGCATCTCCAATCGGTAGTCCACATCATGTCACAATGCTGTGCAACATGCAACACCCCAGTATGATATTGCATACAACTGGTGGTGTGTATAGCAAGGGGAGTTGAACCATGATTTGAGCACACAAAAGGTTGTGTTCAATGATACTTCTTGTGGATGTGTGCAGAATTGTCCCTGTTTTCACTTGGGGAAGAGGGATTCATGAAGGGTGCCAGTGGGGATGGTGAGAGTGGGAATGCAAAGTCCCCAACAAATGATGACATATGCAAAATGGGTTAGCTTCCTTCATGTAGTAAGTCCATACTTTGCACGTGCTTGTTTTTGTGTGTGTAAGATTTGTGTGATCAGTTCCAGATGACTGTTGGTGAGATGAATGGTGGAGGATGTAGCTATCGCTTGTGCATCCCATGTAATTGACATACACATGCATAATGCGGCCATTTGTATTGCAGATGGCCTGCACATTGTTGCAATACCAATGTTTGCCGTTCCTATAATTATGTTCTGGGCCTTTGGGAGTTGTAGTCCCACATACATGCAGCCATTGGCTCTAAGGACCACGGGGAAATGTGCTATGGCATAGAGGCCATGGACAGCTGCTTTCCTTGCCTGCACAGTGTGGGAAATGTCAGTGCGGATGTGTATGCCAAGGAAGTAATGGGCTGATAACTTTACTTGTGGGGGAACAGCAAGTAAGCACATAATGGGAGCTGTTTAATCATCCTCTCACTCCCTCACCATGTCCAGGATGTCATGTGGGGGAATATGTATTGCCATAGGTATCCTCTTCTGCCATCTCAAATATAGTGATGCTGTTAGGGGAACATCCTGAGTTGCCTCATCCACCTTTTTCTATCGTTGTGAGCTAGCACAGTTGCAAGCAATGCATGGTGAGCCATTGTATGGAGGTTTGACGATGCTTGCATGGTGCATGTGTACTTTGCCACTGCTCCTGATAGGCGGTAAGTATCCGTGCATTTGATTTGTTCTCGGCAATGCTATATTTTCTGTGAATAACGTTGCTTTTGCACTTTGGTAGGTGTGTATGGAAGTTTGCCCGGTGCCTCATTACCCACACCCATGTCATACAACATTCTGTCAATATAATGAGGCTCCATGAATATTCTGTTCCATTCTCCGCCCTTTTATTGTCCATTCCTTTGCGCTAATACACTTGGGCAAAGTGCAAGTGGCGTGTTGTCAGTGGAAAGTGTGTTTTGTGAATTGTGATCGGACATACCACCAGTTGCAAATGGCTGACGTGCAGGCACCAAAAAGCAGGGCACGTGGGCAGCAGGCAGGCAGCAGCAGATGGCTGGTGGGAGCGTGCTCGGGATTCTTGGGGGCAGGAAAATGGCCTTCTGGGCAGGAGCGTGGTCTTCCGTGTGTTTTCGCGTGGCCAGCTTGATACAGAGTGATTTGGCACGTGAAAAAATTGCACTTCAGTGTATAATTCGAGGAAAGGCCCTTAGCGGGTAAGCGCGTCTGTGACGTAGAGCGCACGGGCGTTTCCCTCGTGACGTGGGCATAGTGGATCAGCGCGCGCGTGAAAAAACTGCACGTCCACGTATGAATGCGTGTAATCCGAGGAAAGGGGCTATGCGCGCAAGTGACGCGATGCGCATGGGTGTTTCCCTCAGCACGGGTAAAAGGTGAGCAGGGCCAGCAGTTCACTGTACGTGCCTTTCGTGGAGACCGACGTGTGTTGCTACTTCGTGTTGTTTTGCGCGCCATCACAACTTCACAGCGGATCAAGGACGTATCTCTTCTTTTGGCGGGGGTATTGGCTACGCGTGTTTATCATTATCACGCTAGTCAGATGGTGAGTCGCACACGCTATTTTTCCTACTGTGGGTGCCCATGTGTATCGCACCCGTTTTCGAGGTCATAGTAGCCTGTGTGTCCCACGCGTACACGTTTTTCATGTTACTGGGTGCCACTGCGTACTGCGGGAGGTTAATTCCACACATGTAGGCTGCAGGGTTGCGTGCACGGTTTTACTTTTGGGGTGCCTGAGTGTTGCGTCACCCATCACTACATCACCGGGGTCACATACAGCCTTGTAGGTGCAGGGGGGCTGTTAACATCTTGCATCCCACCCCCTTCAACCCAATTGCCCAGGACAATTGTGGTGTACACCTCCCATTGGCACTGCTCCATCTGTGCCAGCACTACTCCATCTGTGCCATGGTTCGGTGACCACCAAAGGTGAGGGGCGCCTCAGCTTGGCATCCTCCTTGTGGCGGGCATGGTCCAGGATGTTGCCCGGGTGATCAAGGAGTAGGGGGACTCCAGGTTGTCCAGGGTGGCCGCAGAGGAGGAAGAGGCAGGGATGCACCACTTGAGCACGATGTTGTGCCATGTGTCGGTGCAGTTATGCCACCACCCCCTGTGGTTCCGGGAGATGCAGCTTCTGCATCTGGCACTGGCGCCTGTGTGACCCGGCAGTCCGTTTCATCGACTGCCATGGGCCCAAGGGTAGTGGTAGCTGCAGGTGCAGCTGTGGACACCACCACCCAGGCTCAGGGACTGCCAGCGAAGGCTGTGTTGGCACTTGAACAGTCCTTGGAAGATTTCCAACAGGCCAGGAGGGAAATCGTAGGTGCACGCGGGGCTGCGCTGACCAAGACATGTGTCCCTGGGGCAGTAATGTCATCTGCTGCCCACGAACAGCCGGGTGTTGGCAAGTGCAGGGGCAGATGTAGCCAACAACACCCTGGTTGTGAGTCTGCCAACCAGGACAGTCGTGGTCAATGACCCTGCCACAACGGATGTTGCTGTGCAGGGTCCATTAGAGGGCACCCAGCTGCCACTGACGCAAGTCAGGCCTTTGGTCGTCCCTCCACCTGCCACTCCCTTGGCTCAATCCACTGGTGCCACCGGCCATACTGATCAGGGCGGCATTTGCCAGCCAGGGTCTGCGCCACAATCCAAGAGGTGGAAGTTTGCACCTGCAGCACAGGCTGGGACCCCACACACAGCCACGACCTCCTGCTTGTCGAGGAAGAAGCCTTTCTGCAACCAGAAACTGGACTTCCTCGTGGACTACATGCAGGACCACAGCCAGGCCATGCTACTGGGTCCTAATTGTCAGACTATGGCTGCCCACCATGATACCCAATGGAAGCAAGTTGCGGAACATGTGAGTGCATTCGGCCATGAGGTGCGCACGGCACATGAGTGTAAAAAGCGTTGGAATGACCTCAAACGCAGCACTAAGGCTAAGCGTGCCTCAAATTACAACTTGACTCTGGTGACTGGCAGTGGGCCTGCACCTGAGGAGGAAGACCTCACTCCGCATGAGTCACTCGTTGCGGAGTTCATACCATCTGTATCGGTCGAAGGAGTGAGAGAGATGCTGGACTTTGATGCCCAGTCCAGTGAGTGTTGCTGCGTGTTTGTTGAGGACATGTGTGTTTTACTTGTGTGATGTGTTGTGCATGACTGCCACTACATGTCACGTGTACATGGTTCTGATGTGCAAGTAATGCAATGCTTCCCTGATGCATGGCTGCTCTCCTGGATGGTGGACATGTGGAGCGGACGGGGACTGTCTGCATCGCAAGTATTGCACCCTACTCACATGCTGGTCACCAGGATGCCCCTCCAGTCCATGTTCCAGCTCACTGGCCCTTCTGCATGTAGCATGGGGTGACCTTCCTCTCAGCCCAGGGACTATGGCATAGCAAGACTGACGTGCATGTGTCCTCTGACTGCATGCGGGTACTCCATGTAGGCATGCTCCCTTGCCCCTCCACCCCCCGCTCTGCACCCCAATTCCACCTTTGCACTGGTCTGCTTCAATTTTGCAGTTGAGTACTTCCCTGTTCATGCATTCTGTGTACATGCTAACTTCCAGCGGCCAATCTGCCAGACATATGCTGTGTGGTACATCCTTTGTACTTGATGCAGGGTGTCTCACTTGGACTGTGCAGAGGTCAGATGCCCCGCAGGGACATGAGTGCCCATTCATGCTCCATGTGTATTCCACGCATGCCCCTATGTGTCCTTGACTGGATGATCATTGTAGAATGAGTCCAGGGTGACCTACATTTCATGGCATTTCATCAGCCTTCCCATGTCCACTGTGGCTCAGTCCTGCGTTGCAAACATGTTTAGGGTGTGACAGTCTGTGTGGGTCACAGGCCTCAGTCTGTTTAATGGCCAATGACTCTGTCCAACTGGTTTAGTCTCTTCTTCACACGTGGGTGTACTCCAGAGGTTTCATCATGTGTCCTGCTTACTGTCCCATCATCATTTGCTGTGTTGTTACTTGACTCACATGATGCAGTTGATGCTAGTCAACACTGTCTGTCAATACACAGGTCTATGGTCAGCCTTTTGATACCATGCTAGGCATCCCTGCATTTGCACTTGGGGGGAAGGGTGGTTTGCTTGTAGCCATGCTACCCATTGAATGCACATTGCACGTGATGCCTGAAGTTGACCTTGCACTGCCTTCACATTTTCTGACACACATCATGAAGTACTTGTACATGTAGATAGTCAGTACGGTACAAATTTGCTGCACTGCTTCGACCCACTTCTGTGCAAACTGACACCATTCTAGATGCCTAATCACCGAAGCAATGTCAAGTTGACCCAGCATGCATGGCAGGTTCTATTTTGTGTGTGACATGTCTGCTTGATGTGTTTGGTGTCTGTGTGATGTCTGTGTGTGTGTGTGTTGTGTGCTTCTAACATGTGTAGTGACCTTTTTTCTCTCTACTTTTCAGATGATGACGCAATGGAGCCAGAGGATGGTGTTGTCATGCCAGGCACAGGGTTGTTATCACTACAGCAGCCCAGAAGAAGTGGGGGTATTTGGGTGTTAGGCCACGAAAACCCACATGTGCTACAGTCCATCTTGTCTCTGACTGGCAATGAGTCCAGCCCTTTCGAACAATCTGACGTCCATGTCGAGTTGGATGTGCATCAGGTCCATATGTCAGGGGTGAGTGATTCTGATGTGGGCACTCCTCTGTCCGCGACACCTGCACTGAGGGGTCAGACAGTGTTGGAACCTCCGCCTGTGGTGGATCGGGACACAGGGTCACCCTCCACACCAGTCACTGATATGCCTGGGACATCACGTTGACGGGGGCATGTAGTGGTGCAGCTGTGGGCGGTGCCAACACAACGAGGACACCCGATCCTTGGGTCCCGCAGGGGTCAAGCCCAGCAACGCGGTCACCGCACGCAACCGCAGTACACTGAGTGGGAGCAAGACATGACTGCCAATTCTGAACAGCAGGGGGCAGCAATGGAGAACATCGCTGAGAGCATGGAGCATGTGGCCCAATCCGTGCTCCCCCTGCTAGGCAGGTGCTTCTCCAGCAGCAGGTGGCACGGTCCACGGCCCGCTCGCTCAGGCTGGGCATGGCGGCCTCAGACAGGGCACGCCAGGCTGAAATGTTGTCTCGGCGTAAAGCAACTGCTGCTCATGCAGAGGCACACATGGAGGCCCTGAGGCAGGAGTATGCTTCCCTCAGATCCACTCTGGGTGTCCTTACGATGTCCCAGAGGGAGCGGGCAGAGGAGAGGTTTGCGCAGCTTGAGCATTCCATCTCGGCTGAGCTACATGCTTTCCGGGAGGTGCAGCAGTTGTCCAGCCAGGACTTGCAGGAGGAACTCCATGTTACGCGTGCTACCTTGCAAGAGGAAGCAAGTGTATCACGGGCGGTTCTGCACGCAGACCTATGTCTCATCGCCACATAGAACCAGGCTCACCAGTCCGGCAGACTTGCTGCCGACGAGGGGCAAGCTGCGGCGAGGCGTGGTCAGGCTCCTGTGTCACGTCCTCCTTTCCAGGAAGAGCCAGACTTGGACGACAACGTATCTCCCACATAGGTTGGGCTGTGCAGGCGTTGAGCCCATGGAGGTTTATTTTTTCCTCGACATCATCGCAGGTGGGTGTTGAGCAGCACCCTGTGCCTCCCCCCTCCTGGTTGCCCCCCCCCGGGTCATATGTGGCCATTTTTGATTTTTCTTTTAGTTAGTTTAGTTTAGTTTCTATTTGATAGTTAATTTAATTAGGTAATATAGGTTTTTCATAGTTAGTGTAATTAGTTAATATAGTTTAAAATTGCTTGTCTATTGTGCTTTCATGTGACATGTGGTGCTTTGTGGCTTTTGAAAGCATCCACTGTCTGTTCCAGCTCGGCCCTTCAAGCTTGTCTTGTGTATATGTTTGCAGCTTGGAGTCCTGACTCACATATGCCACTCCTGCTTCCCTTATCCATGGGCTTGCAAGGATGGTTCGGTGTAACAGCCTATTACACAAGGGCTTTGGACTGTCATATCTGTGGCATGTCTGCTGCTGTCCAACGTGTGTTAACACCCCTAGTGGGGATGATAGGGGTGTTATTGACCACTGTTCTTCTTTCGCTAGATGGGGGGTTTCATGATTCATGTGTACATTAATTGCTATGCATTGTGTAGTATGTTTCTTATCTTTACTGTACATGTGCTTGTTGCAATTCATGCCGTAGATAGTGTGTACCACACTTTGCCTGTGAAAGACGCACTGATGGTGTGATTTCTGATGTACGTCTCTGACATGGTCCAGTCATGAAATGCCTGAAGAGACACACAAAGATGATTTTAAAGCATTAATCATGTGTTTCATTCCTTTTCTGCAGGGGGATGAGCCTCCAGCCCACCTTTGCCAGCAGACATGGCCAATTGGACGTCTGGAAGGTGGACACGTTTGGTGGTGCCGACATGCGCATGTGTTCACAAGCAGAGGCACAGGGATTGCGCTCATACATCCAAAAACAGCTGACGTGTTTCAAGGGAATCCAGGAAAGGTGAGCAGCACAGGGGGGCCACAACACAGCAAACCTTTCACCAGGCCAATTGCACGTGTATGCTTAGTAGCAGCACTGATGGTGAGCTTGGACAAATATTGGTGTTGAAGCGCACAATACAGCTGAGTTGCGTTGGTGGACTAATGGCTAGTCGATGGGAAAGTTGTCTGGGGCACCTGCAGGGGCAGTGGCACATACCCTCCGGTCCACCATGGTCCATTGAGGCCCTTGTATTAGCCATGTAGCATTCCAAGACATGGAAAGAAGCAGCTCACAGGGACAGACAGCAAGGGACAGACTCGTGTGCAGTGCGTTTCATTCCCATGTAGAATTTGACACATGCACTACCTACTTTATTTCGGTCATGGTGGAACACGACTTGTTCTGAAGTCATACCTTGCTATATGCGTCTGGCTGCTTACCCAGGGAACATTGCATGTTGTGTGAATCGTGACACATTGGTCTTCCATTTGCCACACACCCACTGGAGCCTGACTTACTGCATTGACTGTGTATGAACCATCACAGGGGTAATGTTACGTATGGGTACGAAGCATCCACACCAGATTGTTTGTTTGTAGAGTAGTTTGTTTCTTTGGGGCATATATGGTGGTGTGTTTGAGTGTTATGGGCATGCACAGATTAGTAACTCTGGCTCTCTTTGCAGCATTGAACTGCTCCGGTTACCAGACCTGAGAGTGCGCAGGCAGGAGGCCAGCACTCACCCCATAGATAAGTTTCTCTTTGTCTTCCATTTGAGTAATTTGTTACTATGTGCATGATGATCAAGTTTGGTGTAATTGTGTATGTGTTAATGTGAGTAGTACAGTTTTGTGTATTTCCTACTTTCCTGTGCCAATTCTACTCCCCTCTCCTGCCCCTCATTCCGGTTATCCAGTACAGCAATGCCTGTCCTGACTGCATATCCCTGACCCTCCTTCCCCACCAGGGTCTCAGAGGCCTGTGTGAGTTTGACCTTGCAGGCACCCAGACCACGGTGGGGGTGGTTGGTTCGTGCCACTCCTGCACCTGTACACGGGAGCTGTGACAGTACACATCAGTTTGTGGTGCATCATTCTGTGTTATGTATCACACATGGTACACATCCTGTTGTGACATTGTTTTACTGTGCTACCTTGGTTGTTACGTCATTGTGGTAGTACTTGGGCTTTGTGATGTACTGCTACTTCAAGTCATCTACTGGAGGCTCTTCTGGTTTGTTTTGCTGCCTGCAGGCTTTTTGCTTGGCTTCTGAGTTGGCCTGCTTTGAGTTCTCTTTGATTTGGTGTTTTTGCAAGTCAAGGTGGCCTCTGAGGGTGCTGGACACTTTTTAAACACAAGGTGGAAGATGTTGACAAAGGGGAAGGGTGATCCTGTGGCCAGGTGAACTTCAAGGATGAAGGCTACATAACCCAGGTGCAGTTGTTCAGTGGGTAATGGTGATTTGTGAGGGACGGGGGGTGTTTTGTTGTTGACAGTTGCCTTGCCCTACAGTGTGATGCGCACCCTGACATTTTAATTGTGGTATCCTATATACATGATGTATTCTGCTGATCAATGCCTGTTCATGTGTTGTGTTTACCTTTCAGGTGTAAGAGAATAGTTGTGGCTTGACATGCTGGGGTGTGCACATGGTCAATGTTCACGTGTGATGTGTAAAGGACACTGATGGTCACTTGATTGCACATGCATATATTGAGTGCATATCCCTACTGACCCACACACTCACACTATGATCCACTACATGTACAACCACCCTTCCATGTCCACATGTACACTCTGTTTGCCTTCTGGTGCTCACTTTGTCCCTGCAACACATGATCTATGACCAATTGTGGATCCTGTACATGCGTAATTTGCTCTTTGATGTAGTTTGTCGCTTAGATGTGATGCTCAGGGTGTGCATCACACACAATGGCTGTTCACTATGCTATGCGCTGTGCAGTGTGTTTCAGGAGGTGGACACGGCACACAGAAGCTGCAGTGTTGATTTTGCAATGCACAATGTGCATGTAGACAGGCATTCATTGGTATGTTACAACTACAACTGTTGGAATGCATTTGGGTATGACTTCTTTTGGGTGGGAGGTTGTTGGTCAGTCATTTAATCTGATTCCATGTCAGGCATCATTGTCTGATGCCACTTTACATTTTTCACATGACAATGTGTACCTTATTGGTACGTTGTTGGTGTATAGCTATTGCTTGCCATGTCATGTTGTGGTTTGGGAGGGTTTGGGTGACATACCAGTGATAGTCATGGCCTGTTTTGCAGGTCTGTATGATTTACACTTTGCATGTGTGCCTTAGGATCACACAGGATTGCTTATGTTTAAGTAGCTAGGGATACACACAATGTGGAACTTCCATGGCAGCCTTCTCAGGGTGGTAAGGTTGTGACAGTTGACTTTCTCTTTGTCATCATCGATTGTCACCTGGTATGTGCCAGGCCTGTGTGCACTCCGCAGGGGTGGGAGTTTAGGTGAAAAATGTGGCCACAAGCTGTGTCTGGGCTTCCTCACCACGTGCCCTATCCCCTCCCATGGGCAGCGCCTGTGCCTGTGGTTGGGGATGTGGGGGCACCACCATGTCCACCGGTACACCCTGCCATGTTGCAACATTGTGCAGGACACATGCTGCCACAATGATCCTGCACACTACTGGGAGTAGCTGCCCGCCAGAGCGGTCAAGGGAGCGGAAGCCCTGGTTGCAATATAGGCCACGTTGTATCTTACCTGGGATGGTGTGGTGGGGTTCCGGATTGACATCATCATGTGGTTGCTCTGAGGGTGGGCACTGTCCCCTGGAGAGGTGATGATGGTTGCGATTATTGGGGTTTGTGTATTTGTGTGTGTGTGACATGCATGCATGTGCACAGGCATTTGTACTTACCTAGGGGCCATGTGTCACCATGCTGCCCAGCTTCCAGGGCCCGGCTCAGGGTGGACATTCTGTATATGAAACTGTCATGGGTGGAGCCAGGGTAGTTTGCATAGACAGAGGTGGTGATTCCCTTGGCAGCGCATATCACCTGTACGTTGATGGAATGCCAGTGCTTGCGGTTTCAGTAGATGTGCTCAGTGGCCCTAGGTGGACGTAGGGCCACATGCGTGCAATCTATGGCACCAAGCACTTTGGGGAAGTGTGCCACCCTGTAAAAGTCCTGGACAACAGCCTGCCTTTCTGCGGGTATTCTGGGCATGTATATGTGCCTGCGGACTGAGGGGCGTGCTGTCATGATTGCCAAGACCTGGTGTAGGCAGCGTGACTGCGTGGCCTGTGAGACCTCCCCCACTATGGCAGTAGTCCGCTGAAATTACCCAGTGGCTAAAAAATGCAGGACATCGAGCACCTTCTCCAAGGGGCTCAATGCTTGGGAGAAGAGGGTGTGGGATGTAAGGTCATCTTCCCACTCCCTGACCAGGTCTAGGATGATACGAGGTGGAAACCTATACCTGCCATAGACCTGGTTGTCAGGCATCCCAAAAAGGCTTGTCCGGGTGAAAAAATGCGGGCCCTGGCTATTCTCCTCCTCCTGCGGTGTCCCACGATCAGTCCTGCGAAAAATGGGGCATTCATCGTAGCTGCATATACGTGTTTGTTGTTTGCACGCACTTTTATACTGTGCGCGGGGACACTTCCGCCTGCCTTCGTGTGGCGGACGCATTGACGCCTATGTGAGTCTTTTGCCGTGCGTGGGTTTCCCGTATTCGAATCTATGAATACGGGTTGTTCGCGTGCGTGTGGGCGTTCCGTGTAGTTCCCTGCAGTACTTCCCCAGTTACGCCTTCTTTTATGCCGTTTGATGACGTGTGTGCCCGTGTGCGCCACGCAGGATTTTAGCGCACATCACAGGATTTACACGCGCATGGACTTCCATGAATCGATGTGCGCGGCTTTTGCACGCTTGTCCTGCGATTTTTGCGCTTGCGCTGCAATTCGCACGCTTTCGCACGCTTGCGCAGCGCACATTTATTCCATGAATCGGCCCCCATGTCTTTACATGAACACAAGATGACTGGGTTATTACAAGTTACATTTCTTTTTTGATGAATAACTATATCTTTTAAATATTTGTACAATTAATAATTAGAACAAAAGGTACTTTTTGCATGAGTTGCATGTACGCAAATTACAAAAACGTTCCACTGTTGCAGCCCTAATTTGCACTATATGCTCACATGGCATAATTGTTTGAGTGTTCACATGTAGTAAAACCATACACTTACTCTAGTGCAAAAAACTATTCACAATTGTGTATGCATTAGTGCACAGCTTTTGTAATATGGCATATAATGTATAAAAGGGAGGCCATGTTGTGATCAGTATTTGATGACGAAGCACTCGGATATTTGGATTGCTATCTTTTCAAATCTTCAGTGGTATTGACACATATCAACATCGGCTAATGCCATTCTAAATGTCTTGTTGATTTCCATTAAACTTTCCATTTTGCTAATCAGGGCAGAGTCACTGGTGTAAAGCAAGTGATATCCCAAACCATAACACATGCATTGCGTTTTTGACATCTGCAGATATTTTACTCAACAATGGTACTAGAATGTACTCCCAAAGGACGCCTGCAAGCATCAAGTGAAACTGAAGGGGTAAACATTGTGACATCATCAGTTGTGTCTCCATTGAAAAGGAAGTCAATTGTAAGCCTTACAGAAGACTGGGTTTCTCAGTTTAGCAGTTGAAAATCATTATAGGTATTGTGAAATTGCAATTCAAAAGAAAAACATGGTTTTCAGGCAAACATTTAGGTACTTCAAATGATATACAAAGAATGTGGTTTTTTTTCAGATCAAGGAAACTTTCTTGAAAAAGAACTATTCAAGAAGTACCCGATGCTTAACATTGCTAACAATGCTCACCTTCAAGCTTACAGTTTCTCTGAATTATTTCGTGCTCCAGAATAGTGTTGAATACTGATAAAAAAAATCAACATTTTCTGCCAGTAAAAGGTTCATTACAAAGTTTTAAAATGTACTTTCTAGTCCAAATCTATACCGGCAACAGCATGCTGAATCCAATGACGTGGTTGAGTAGTTGTAGAATTATGACTTGTTATCACAACCCATGATTTATAAATGACATGTTCCCTATTATTGTACCTAGAGTTCCAACGTAACCTTAATTAGAAGAGAGACTAAGAGTAACCAAATTTAAAGATCAAAAAGCACTTCTGTCTTCCATGAACAATGGATGGAAGCATTTCAGAATTGTGTCTTTGTATTTGTGCAGATTCATGCTGTATGTACCAAAATAACTCAAAGTCTATACATAGAGTTCAACGATGTTTTATCAAACAACAGAAAATTAAGGTTTTACGGACTCCTGGGTTACTAGACAAGAGTTCAACTAAACCAAACACATTAGCCTACTCTGTATGACTGTAGTCTGCAGTCCACCCCTCTCTCCCTGAGACTCCACCTTCCTGGTTAAAATAAATAGGGGCTCACAAGCTGTGGGGTTGTAAGTGCCATGCACTTCCTTAATGGCATTGTATGTGCCCACTACCCATTGTGTCTTGTGTTGTGTAGACATGTGCCACGTGTCAGACCCTTGCATACTTTTAAAGGTAGCTCTAGGTGATAGGGTTATTAAGCCTAACCCATTTGAAGGATGTTGGAGACCATCTTGGTTTCTGCTCCTCCACCAAGCTAGGAGATTCTGAGGGACTTGAAACTTGGCCTGCCCACTTTGATTTGTTGTTCTCTAAGGTCACCTTCTCCGGCCCGCTCTAACATTCTTTCTTCCTTCTCATCTATCTTCTACTCCAGCTGTCCTCTTCGAAAGTCCGCAATGCCCTTTTATGCTCCTCGTCATCCCCTCATTCTTGTGTGCACTGCTCCTCTTTCTTGATGTTACCCTGGATCCTGTCTATCCCTCTTGTCTTTGTTCCACTTTTTTTCCCACCTTTCTGTTTCCCTTCCTCTCACTCCTCCTTTCTATCACCAATCATGCCTACTCTTCCTCTGAACTGTTCCGCTTCCCATCTGTCGCATGTAATGCACTTAAACCGTATGGTATTTCTCTTTCTTCCTCTTCTTCATTGCGACTTTTTGTTTCTATCACACCCTCAGACTCTTTCCAACCTTCTCTTATCTCCTCTTCCTAGGTTCCTCTTCTCCTCGTTCTCCTCTGCTCTTCTTCTCCTCTCTACACTTATTCTGTGCTCGTCATACCCTTGTTATACTTTAGCAGGCTGGTCGGGAAGATTGCTAACTGTTTACATTGGTTCAGCTCGGAAGGCGCGTGGAGCTAGCCCAGTGATTGACTCACTCCCCAAGGGACTACACTTTCTGATCTGCATTTAGATGCTGTGTAGGTCTGTGGATGACTCACTGAATATTTCCTTGTGGGTTGCAATAAACTGTTTCCTTTTGAGATACTCACAGTCTCAGCTAGGCTGCAGTTCATGAGGTTCTTTGAACACTCTGGCACGTATGAGAGAGAATTCCTCATAAATGTGTATGCTCAAGAACTATATATTTGCCAGGGCACCTAAGTGTGTGCTCTCCTCACATGCCATTGAGTACCTCTGTCAAAACCAATCTGTTATGATACTGTTTTGTTTCCCATAGTAATCGATGAATGGCCATCCCATGCTAGAAAGCTCTGTCTTTGTTCTTTTTTACAGTTGCTATTTTCCAAAGTCTAGAATTGCACTCTCTTTATTCATAATGGGGTACCTCTTGGGTAGGGTGATTTACAGACTGTACAGGACAACCAAAAGAAGGTATTGACTGTCTATTTGCATGTATGAACTTTCCCCTATTGGAACATGCGCGTGTACTCTACATTGATTATTCCCTAAGTGTCAGAGGAAGCTGTTATAGGTGTTGTGAGTCACTTGTTGTCTTAGTACTTTCCTATGGATTTGTATTTAAACCCCCGTGGAGCCTGTTCTAGATCTTTGGGCCTGTCAATTATCAGGACCTCATTCCCCTGTTTGTGTATCCTCTCAGGGTGATGAGTGGTAACTATGGAGCCAAGATTGGTGTTGGACTGGTGAGCCCCAGGGACCTTCTGTTTACCTTCTCAGGAGCCTGCATTATGGAATGTGTGTTGACTCTAAGCCCCCAAGTACTCCCCTTCCCATCCCCCAAACTCCAATATGGGACTTTAAAACAGTGCTAATTAAACATGATGATAATCTTTCAATTCTACCCTGACTTTTTTTCTCTATTGACAATCACTCTTCACACATGTTTTCTTGCATAAGTAATGTAATCACGAATATTGCCAGTAGGTATTCATTACTTGTCTTTATGTTGTTTCATTCACACATGATTTGTAAATATTTCGGCCATATTGCACAGAGTGTGAGACCCACTAAGACAATCGTTTCTCCTTTTAACCTGCGAAAGAGCCTGTAATATTTCTTCCGCGTGTCAGACTCCTGCTCTTTCAGGAGAGGACATTTCCTGATAAGCCTGAGTGGGTGCCTCATGCGGACTAGGGGATCTATTTGGCATTACTTTACATGGATGACACTCAAAGGTTTTCAATGTAGGCCGCTTAAGAAGTGCTCTAGTTTTCAACCACTGTCCACACGCTCACGATTTGGACAGGTGCAACGATAATCACATAGTCCAACCTGGCTGCCTGATTACCCCCTGCTGCGCAAAAGTTCCTGCCCATATCGTGACAGTAGTCTTGGGCGCGCATCCAAGATCCTTTCTGGATGACTGAGGCTACTCTGCTGGGTTTCGTACACGGACATGTAAAAGGGACAGACAGACATACCTTAAAGTACTGTTACTTGGCACACTGTGATCAACAGATGATGTGAAACCCGCACTTTATAAGGGTGTTCAGGCTGTTCTTCTGCGTGGACTCAGTTGCGGTGGAGATGCGACCTATCTATCCACAGGGCACGATTTGTCCTATGTCCATGTGGGCTTTAATATAAACATTTGAAACCGGACATTAGTTAGTAAGGTGGTACTAGTGAAATGTAATGCTTTACATTTTGTATTCATTTTTTGTTTTGATGACCAGAAACATTAAAATGCAAAAGAAAACATATACAATAAATTCACATTACTCAAGTAGGTTAGTTCAGTTAAAAAACTGGCCAAGGCTTTATTTCTTCTGACAATCCCTATCATTACATAGCATGAGTTTTCCAATTCATTTAGCATCCCCCTAAGCACAGTACCTTGGGAGGGCGCTTTGAGAATGGACATATTTCTGAAAACATTGTAAAACGTTCCTTCAAACAAGTGATCCTTTTTGATCAGATGCTGTGCTGCATAACTGCGCCCAACGGCAATTCATTATGCGTTTCTTTGCCTGCACACAGGTGGTTACCCCTGTTGCACACTGGAGGATGAACCAATTAACAGAATAAATGCGTGGAAGGATTGGAAACTGGGGCATGGCCGCTTTTGGAATGCCGAGGCTCCTTTCCCACAGCACTGGGAAAAGAGCGAGGCACAAGGGATTGGCTGAGACAGGTTGGAAAATGCAACAATTTGCTGTAACAATTTGCTGAAAAGGGGATGAAATGTGAAAAGCTGATAAATATTGATACATAGGCTCATGGATATACAGAACACGCACTCTTACTGGTCCGGTGAATGAAGCATATCCGCGTGCAGCAAATACTGAACGTTTTTCATGTAAGTATATCGCAACACTTCATAACCGCCAAACACTTTTCAGAAGAGTTCATATATTGATCTGTGGACAGTTGGAAGACTGGTTTAGGATCAAAATACTAAAGATTACACAGGACATGTATTTTAAAAATAAAATAACCCGATGTTATGGTGTCCTCTCTTTTTTTAAGCTGTTTCTATTATTTTAAAGGGAGATACTTGCAAAAAAGAGAAACCTAAACAAAAACAGCACCTCCGTGAAAATTCTGATCTGATTTTTAAGGCATCGTTCCATTTTTTGTTATTTTTGGGTTACTGATATTTATATGATGACATTTAATACCATAGTTTGTCAAAGATGCAAATACCAAAGTGCTCTGACCTCCATGGACAAGGTTACACTGTTTATATGGTTGCATAGATGGAGCTGGGTTGTGCTACTGGGTGATAGAAGCATGTCTTCAGCTTTCCAGCTCACAGTTTAGCTATACTGAATGGCTGTGACTATCGGTGATCCATGTTTATAATCCAGAGGGGTGTGAGTCCTACACTCAGATCTTCTTCTCATAGAAACATGTATACATTCCACATCTGACCGTATATGGTAATGCTTCTGTCGGGCCAGCATTAGTAGAGCCTGTGCAGGCCAGTCCATGTTAGGCCAGTGAGAATGGGAAGTCTGGATGTAAGGTTACATCTGCACTGGGATTTCCCTGGCAGGAAACCTGTAAAACATTACTATCACCAGCCTCTGTGATTGGGTGAACGATTAAATGTTTAAATGAATGAAATGTGTATGCTCACTTCGATTTCTCATTAATGTCAAGGGTCTGTTGACGTTACCTTGCAGAACATTAGAAATTGGAATTAGATGCTCACGTGAAGATTGGATGCAAAAGCGCCTTGCTGAAATGAGCAAACTTCAAAGTTTCATGGCAAAAGTGAGACTTCCTTTATCTCCTTCCTTTTATCTACGTGTTGTGTTTGTTTTCAACTTTAGTATTATTACACAGATTCATTTTGTACGTTTAGATTCAATGTAAAGAAAAAGCAATGAAGAAGTCTGATATTATGTAACAGTACAACTTATTTAAGTACTTAACCCTGAAGAAGCTCACAAAAGTGGGACCAAACACTTACAGGCCGATTCATGGAATAATTAGTGCGGCGCAAGTGGGCAAAAATGTGCGAATCGCAGTGGAATAGCGAAAATCGCATGAAAAGCAGCGCACATCGATTCATGGAAGGCCGTGCGCGAGAAAACCTGCAGATGTGCACAGGCCATCCAACTGCGTGCGCCAGGTCACAGCGAAAATCGCACAGGCCACAGCAAAAATCGCACATAGCGCGGCACACGCAACAAAAGTAGGCGGAACACGGGCGTAACACTCGGAATGGGGAACAACTTGCCAAAACGTGGGCGTCACGGGGGGAGTACAGGGCACAAGTGCGCGGAACGCCCACACGCTCGCCTACAACACATATTCATGGAATAGAATAGGGCAAAAAAGCGCACGGTCAAACCAGCGCACAGGCACAAACACGACCGCCACAAGAAAGCAGGCGGTAGCGTCTCTGCGGCTGTAAGAAATGTGCGCCAAAAGGTGCGCCAACAAATAGCACCTATATACTGCCATGATGAATGTCCTATACTGTGGCCCTCCAGGACAAATGACGTGCAAAGGGGTACCCACAAACACGGACACCCGCTGACAAAAAATACGTGTTTGTGTATACCGGGGTGCGCGGGAAGTCGCACACGCGATTTGGCCGGGTACGTGGATTTCAGGGGTGCGCGGGAAGTTCCACACGCGATTACATCAGCGTACGTGTATTTCAGGGGTGCGCGGGAAGTTCCACACGCAATTTCAGCAGGGTACGTGTATTTCAGGGGTGCGCGGGAAGTTCCACACGCGATTTCAGCAGGGTACGTGTATTTCAGGGGTGCGCGGGAAGTTCCACACGCGATTGGCCCAGTGCGAGCAGGGTATGTGTATTTCAGGGGTGCGCGGGAATTTCCACACGCGATTTCAGCAGGGTACGTGTATTTCAGGGGTGCGCGGGAAGTTCCACACGCGATTTCATCAGGGTACGTGTATTTCAGGGGTGCGCGGGTAGTTCCACACGCGATTGGCCCAGTGCGAGCAGGGTACGTGTATTTCAGGGGTGCGCGGGAAGTTCCACACGCGATTTCAGCAGGGTACGTGTATTTCAGGGGTGCGCGGGAAGTACCACACACGATTTCATCAGGGTACGTGTATTTCAGGGGTGCGAGGGAAGTTCCACACGCGATTGGCCCAGTGTGAGCAGGGTACGTGTACTTCAGGGGTGCGTGGGAATTTCCACACGCGATTTCAGCAAGGTATGTGTATTTCAGGGGTGCGCGGGAAGTTCCACACGCGATTTCATCAGGGTACGTGTATTGCAGGGGTGCGCGGGAAGTTCCACACGCGATTGGCCCAGTGCGAGCAGGGTACGTGTATTTCAGGGGTGCGCGGGAAGTTCCACACACGATTTCAGCAGGGTATGTGTATTTCAGGGGTTCTGGGGAGTACCACACGTGAATTGGCTGTGTGGGTCCTCCCAGGTGTACGTTCCACAACCTCCACGGACCCTGCAGGCAGCCCACACCACGGGGGACTACCCTGCACCCCTGCTCATGTCCCGCAGGCAGCCCATCCACCATGGGCATGCCCCCCAGCCAACCCACATGTCACCTTGCACTACTGATCAACAATGCATGTCTACCACCACCCCCACCCCCCAGCTACCAGGGGCACCCACCACCAGGCCCCCGCTCATGTCTCCCACCACCCCCACCCCCCAGCAGTGCAGGGGCAGCCTCCACCAGGCCCCCACTCATGTCTCCCACCACCCCCACCCCCCTGCCACCATGGGCAGCCCCCACCAGGCCCCCAACCATGTCTCCCACCACCCCCACCCCCCAGCCACCAGGGGCAGCCTCCACCAGGCCCCCACTCATGTCTCCCACCACCCCCACCCCCCTGCCACCATGGGCAGCCCCCACCAGGCCCCCACCCATGTCTCCCACCACCCCCACCCCCCCAGCCACCAGGGGCAGCGTCCACCAGGCCCCCACTCATGTCTCCCACCACCCCCACTCCCCTGCCACCATGGGCAGCCCCCACCAGGCCCCCACTCATGTCTCCCACCACCCCCACCTCCCAGCAGTGCAGGGGCAGCCTCCACCAGGCCCCCACTCATGTCTCCCACCACCCCCACCCCCCAGCAGTGCAGGGGCACCCTCCACCAGGCCCCCACTCATGTCTCCCACCACCCCCACCCCCCAGCAGTGCAGGGGCAGCCTCCACCAGGCCCCCACCCATGTCTCCCACCACCCCAACCCCCCAGCCACCAGGGGCACCCTCCACCAGGCCCCCACTCATGTCTCCCACCACCCCCACCCCCCAGCAGTGCAGGGGCACCCTCCAACAGGCCCCCACTCATGTCTCCCACCACCCCACCCCCCTGCCACCATGGGCAGCCTCCACCAGGCCCCCACTCATGTCTCCCACCACCCCCACCCCCCAGGAGTGCAGGGGCACCCTCCACCAGGCCCCCACTCATGTCTCTCACCACCCCACTCCCCTGCCACCATGGGCAGCCTCCACCAGGCCCCCACTCATGTCTCCCACCACCCCCACCCCCCAGCAGTGCAGGGGCAGCCTCCACCAGGCCCCCACACATGTCTCCAACCACCCCACCCCCCAGCAGTGCAGGGGCACCCTCCACCAGGCCCCCACACATTTCTCCCACCACCCCCACCCCCCAGCAGTGCAGGGGCAGCCTCCACCAGGCCCCCACCCATGTCTCCCACCACCCCAACCCCCCAGCCACCAGGGGCACCCTCCACCAGGCCCCCACTCATGTCTCCCAATACCCCCACCCCCCAGCAGTGCAGGGGCATCCTCCACAAGGCCCCCACTCATGTCTCCCACCACCCCACCCCCCTGCCACCATGGGCAGCCTCCACCAGGCCCCCACTCATGTCTCCCACCACCCCCACTCCCCAGCAGTGCAGGGGCAGCCTCCACCAGGCCCCCACTCATGTCTCCCACCACCCCCACCCTCCAGCAGTGCAGGGGCACCCTCCACCAGGCCCCCACTCATGTCTCCCACCACCCCCACCCCCCAGCAGTGCAGGGGCACCCTCCACCAGGCCCCCACCCATGTCTCCCACCACCCCAACCCCCCAGCCACCAGGGGCACCCTCCACCAGGCCCCCACTCATGTCTCCCACCACCCCCACCCCCCAGCAGTGCAGGGGCACCCTCCACCAGGCCCCCACCCATGTCTCCCACCACCCCACCCCCCTGCCACCATGGGCAGCCTCCACCAGGCCCCCACTCATGTCTCCCACCACCCCCACCCCCCAGCAGTGCAGGGGCAGACTCCACCAGGCCCCCACTCATGTCTCCCACCACCCCCACCCCCCAGCAGTGCAGGGGCACCCTCCACCAGGCCCCCACTCATGTCTCCCACCACCCCACCCCCCTGCCACCATGGGCAGCCTCCACCAGGCCCCCACTCATGTCTCCCACCACCCCCACCCCCAGCAGTGCAGGGGCACCCTCCACCAGGCCCCCACTCATGTCTCCCACCACCCCACCCCCCTGCCACCATGGGCAGCCTCCACCAGGCCCCCACTCATGTCTCCCACCACCCCCACCCCCCAGCAGTGCAGGGGCACCCTCCACCAGGCCCCCACTCATGTCTCCCACCACCCCACCCGCCTGCCACCATGGGCAGCCTCCACCAGGCCCCCACTCATGTCTCCCACCACCCCCACCCCCCGGCAGTGCAGGGGCAGCCTCCACCAGGCCCCCACTCATGTCTCCCACCACCCCCACCCCCCAGCAGTGCAGGGGCACCCTCCACCAGGCCCCCACTCATGTCTCCCACCACCACCACCCCCCAGCAGTGCAGGGGCAGCCTCCACCAGGCCCCCACTCATGTCTCCCACCACCCCCACCCCCCAGCAGTGCAGGGGCACCCTCCACCAGGCCCCCACTCATGTCTCCCACCACCCCACCCCCCTGCCACCATGGGCAGCCTCCACCAGGCCCCCACTCATGTCTCCCACCACCCCCACCCCTCAGCAGTGCAGGGGCAGCCTCCACCAGGCCCCCACTCATGTCTCCCACCACCCCCACCCCCCAGCAGTGCAGGGGCACCCTCCACCAGGCCCCCACTCATGTCTCCCACCACCCCCACCCCCCAGCAGTGCAGGGGCAGCCTCCACCAGGCCCCCAACCATGTCTCCCACCACCCCAACCCCCCAGCCACCAGGGGCACCCTCCACCAGGCCCCCACACATGTCTCCCACCACCGCCACCCCCCAGCAGTGCAGGGGCACCCTCCACCAGGCCCCCACTCATGTCTCCCACCACCCCACCCCCCTGCCACCATGGGCAGTCTCCACCAGGCCCCCACTCATGTCTCCCACCACCCCCACCCCCCAGCAGTGCAGGGGCAGCCTCCACCAGGCCCCCACTCATGTCTCCCACCACCCCCACCCCCCAGCCACCAGGGGCAGCCTCCACCAGGCCCCCACTCATGTCTCCCACCACCCCCACCCCCCTTCCACCATGGGCAGCCCCCACCAGGCCCCCACTCATGTCTCCCACCACCCCAACCCCCCAGCAGTGCAGGGGCAGCCTCCACCAGGCCCCCACTCATGTCTCCCACCACCCCCACCCCCCAGCAGTGCAGGGGCACACTCCACAAGGCCCCCACTCATGTCTCCCACCACCCCCACCCCCCAGCAGTGCAGGGGCAGCCTCCACCAGGCCCCCACCCATGTCTCCCACCACCCCAACCCCCCAGCCACCAGAGGCACCCTCCACCAGGCCCCCACTCATGTCTCCCACCACCCCCACCCCCCAGCAGTGCAGGGCCACCCTCCACCAGGCCCCCACTCATGTCTCCCACCACCCCAACCCCCCAGCCACCAGGGGCACCCTCCACCAGGCCCCCACTCATGTCTCCCACCACCCCCACTCCCCAGCAGTGCAGGGGCACCCTCCACCAGGCCCCCACACATGTCTCCCACCACCCCCACCCCCCAACAGTGCAGGGGCAGCCTCCACCAGGCCCCCACCCATGTCTCCCACCACCCCAACCCCCCAGCCACCAGGGGCACCCTCCACCAGGCCCCCACTCATGTCTCCCACCACCCCCACCCCCCAGCAGTGCAGGGGCACCCTCCACCAGGCCCCCACTCATGTCTCCCACCACCCCAACCCCCCAGCCACCAGGGGCACCCTCCACCAGGCCCCCACTCATGTCTCCCACCACCCCCACCCCCCAGCAGTGCAGGGGCACCCTCCACCAGGCCCCCACTCATGTCTCCCACCACCCCCACCCCCCAGCAGTGCAGGGGCAGCCTCCACCAGGCCCCCACCCTTGTCTCCCACCGACCCCCCAGCCACCAGGGGCACCCTCCACCAGGCCCCCACTCATGTCTCCCACCACCCCACCCCCCAGCAGTGCAGGGGCACCCTCCACCAGGCCCCCACTCATGTCTCCCACCACCCCACCCCCCTGCCACCATGGGCAGCCTCCACCAGGCCCCCACTCATGTCTCCCACCACCCCCACCCCCCAGCAGTGCAGGGGCAGCCTCCACCAGGCCCCCACTCATGTCTCCCACCACCCCCACCCCCAGCAGTGCAGGGGCACCCTCCACCAGGCCCCCACTCATGTCTCCCACCACCCCCACCCCCCAGCAGTGCAGGGGCAGCCTCCACCAGGCCCCCACCCATGTCTCCCACCACCCCAACCCCCCAGCCACCAGGGGCACCCTCCACCAGGCCCCCACTCATCTCTCCCACCACCCCCACCCCCCAGCAGTGCAGGGGCAGCCTCCACCAGGCCCCCACCCATGTCTCCCACCACCCCAACCCCCCAGCCACCAGGGGCACCCTCAACCAGGCCCCCACTCATGTCTCCCACCACCCCCACCCCCCAGCAGTGCAGGGGCACCCTCCACCAGGCCCCCACTCATGTCTCCCACCACCCCACCCCCCTGCCACCATGGGCAGCCTCCACCAGGCCCCCACTCATGTCTCCCACCACCCCCACCCCCCAGCAGTGCAGGGGCAGCCTCCAACAGGCCCCCACTCATGTCTCCCACCACCCCCACCCCCCAGCAGTGCAGGGGCACCCTCCACCAGGCCCCCACTCATGTCTCCCACCACCCCCACCCCCCAGCAGTGCAGGGGCAGCCTCCACCAGGCCCCCACCCATGTCTCCCACCACCCCAACCCCCCAGCCACCAGGGGCACCCTCCACCAGGCCCCCACTCATGTCTCCCACCACCCCCACCCCCCAGCAGTGCAGGGGCACCCTCCACCAGGCACCCACTCATGTCTCCCACCACCCCACCCCCCTGCCACCATGGGCAGCCTCCACCAGGCCCCCAATCATGTCTCCCACCACCCCAACCCCCAGCAGTGCAGGGGCACCCTCCACCAGGCCCCCACTCATGTCTCCCACCACCCCCACCCCCCAGCAGTGCAGGGGCAGCCTCCACCAGGCCCCCACCCATGTCTCCCACCACCCCAACCCACCAGCCACCAGGGGCACCCTCCACCAGGCCCCCACTCATGTCTCCCACCACCCCCACCCCCCAGCAGTGCAGGGGCACCCTCCACCAGGCCCCCACTCATGTCTCCCACCACCCCCACCCCCCAGCAGTGCAGGGGCACCCTCCACCAGGCCCCCACTCATGTCTCCCACCACCCCCACCCCCCAGCAGTGCAGGGGCACCCTCCACCAGGCCCCCACTCATGTCTCCCACCACCCCACCCACCTGCCACCATGGGCAGCCTCCACCAGGCCCCCACTCATGTCTCCGACCCCCCCCACCCCCCTGCCACCATGGGCAGCCTCCACCAGGCCCCCACCCATGTCTCCCACCACCCCCACCCCCCAGCCACCAGGGGCACCCTCCACCAGGTCCTCACAATCCCCAATCATGTGCGTAATGGTCAGCCTCCACAGCCAAAAAGCCCTACCAAGTAACCCATTCACCCACATGGAAATGGAAATTACATGTTACACCCCCAATGTTCATGAAGCTAATGAACCCATGTCCGTCACACACAATGGTTGCAATTGAATGGGAAAACACCCAACATGACATGCATGAAACCAATGAGATGATACCACACAGTGAAGTATGAAAACAAAATTGTATTGAAAAAAATAAAGAATGCTAAAGAAAGGAAACAAACTACAATGGGTATGTGAAAAAATAAGCTGCATGTCCGTATTTAAAAAAAATAACTGCAAATCAGAATCCAAAAAAATGTCGTCCAAAGTCAAATGTAAAAAAATCTCTATGCAATAAAGAACTATGTAAAAAACTACCAAGGGTCCATGAGCCCAACTGAACAAAGGAAACCTACTAAAAAACCTAACTAAAAATCAACTATTTACAAAAAGTGGCGCAGTGTCCGTCGACTCCAAATCATAATAAGAAACAAAGGAAACCTAAAACTAAAGAACTATATACAAAGGCGGCGGGCAAGTCCAGCGGCTCACTCCGTGGTGTCCCGGGCCAGGGCATCATCGAACTCCTGTTCGAAGTCCCGGAGGCGGTCCAGTTCCATGGCCCCGAGGGTCCGCAGGGACGACGCTGTGTCCTCCTCCAACCCCCTGCGGATTGCCTCGAGGCACTCGGCCCGCCTCAGGGCCCTCCGCATGGAGATCTCCGCCCTGACCATTGTGAGCCGCGCCTCTTCCGCCCGCCGCCGCTCCTACCTATGGCGTGGCCCAACCGCTGCGACAACCGGAAGACACTCTCTGTCCTGGGTCCTCCTGCCCTCCGGCCGATGCCTGCCCCTCCGATGTGGAAGGCCCCGAGCCTTCATGTCTGCCACCATGTTGCTGCTGCTGCTCTGCCTCTGCCCGTGCACTGCCTCCTGCTGCCTGCACATCCTCCGCCGGCTGGGGTGCAGTTGTTGATGTGGCCACCCCTGCTGGACCTCCGACTCCCGACTGTGGCAGGGATGCCTCCTCCACCAGCCTGGCCGCACCGTCAGAGGCAGCTCCACAGGGCACCCAGGTGACTGATGGGTGGGAAGATGGCACAGAGGATGACTGGCGCGTAGGGGGTCCAGTTGAGGAGGGGGTCGGAGCAAGCCCCATCAGACGGAGGAATCCGGCCTGGGTGACCTGTCCCAGCAGGCTGACGTGGTCAACGAGCCATTCGAGATGACGTGCAGTCTCTTCATGAAAAGACTGCAGGTCACCTCGCATGGCCCGTTGACGCAACGCCACACCAGCCAGGACAGGCTCAACCCGGACCTGGATAGCCACGTCCGCAGGCAGAGGAAGGCCAGTTGACGTGAGCTCATCCCCTGCCTGAAAACGGGTCTGGACGTAGGCATCCCTGCTGGTGCAAGATGATGCAGGGACAGGATCGGGGACAGGATTGCACACAGGCACCTCCGCGGCGGCCTGTGCTGCCTCCTGTCCCTGGTCCTGGACTGCACCACTAGCACCAGTGGGATCCCCACCTCCAGACCCCGTCTCTGGTGCTTGCACGGCCTCCTCCTCCACCAGACCCCCCACCAACCTGGATGACTCCGTGCCATCTTCCCCTGTTGGGCCCTTGGGGTCCCAGCTGCCCCTTCTGCTGCCGAGGAGTCCAACTCCAACCTCCGCCTCTTGGACCTCCCCCCGGCAGCTGCGGCCTGGGACGCGGCACCGGACTCCTCACTCCCCGACGAGATGACAACACGGGAGGGGAGCCGGGCCTTGCGTCTCCGGCTGGCGGTCGGATCCCCGCCGTTGTGCTCCACAGCACCTTCTCCGCCCTCTTCATCAGTTGACGCTGCACACAGGGAGAAACAAAACACAGGCATCAGGGCACTGTACAATGGACACATACACACATGACAGTTGCACATGAGTGGCATTGGCAAACCTCAGACATGTCATCACAATCCCCAACACACATGTCATTGCAACTCGCACACATGAGCCATACCACAGGCATATCGCAACTGCCACCACCATCCATACACATACAACAGCATGAGCAGCCAAAGGTGACCCAGACATCACATGCAACACAGGAAGTGCACCACACATGTACACACACCACCACACTTGCATGCATGTGTACACCTCTGCCAAGTGTTGCAGTGTTCAGATGGGCATCCATGTCACATCTGCCAATCAGGCTTCCACATACCGCTGTCACATGCATCCATGTTGCATCACTGTTGCACCCTTGTCAAATACACACACATGCACATGTACACAGTGCTGATACATGCAGCCAAAAACAACATACATGCGTGACATCACGGACATGTCTACTTACATACACATTCATCCAAACATGTGTGCCCACACAACTGCATTTGGCATGCAAGCCTACACACACAAGCACCATCCATGTTTCACACATTACAGCCCTCACATGTGTCAGCCCCACGGACCTGTACACCCCCACCCATACTCAACCCCATACAAACAGATGTGCAACCCGCACACTACTGAATAATCACCACACGCACTGCTCACAATCAGGATGCATGTACACTCACCGCTCGACTCCAGACGGGTCTGCTTCTCAAGGACCTGGACGTGGAGCGCTGGGGATATGCGTTCCAGGACCCTCATCTGTTCTTCCAACAAGTGGCCCCGGAGCCCCTTGGCATCCGCTGCCTTCAAGAGGCGCCAGGCCTTGTTCAGGGTCCTGGACCTGAAGTCCTCCCAGCGCTTCTTGACATGTTGTAAGTCGCGGACTGCCACCTCCTCCGCGTTGATGGCAGTCACGATGTCAGTCCAGATCCGAGTCCGTCCTTCCTTGTCGGCGCGGGAACTTCCGAAGAGGGCATCATACTGCCCCAGGACTTGCTCCACCAGGACACCAACTTCGGTGGCACTGAAGCTGGTGCCCCTCTGCCTCTCTGGCCGGGGGTTGTCAGTGGTCACAGATGGTGTTTGCCCCGACATGACAACCCCAGAGGCAGGAGTGGGTGGGCAACTGGGTCCTGGGGCTGGGCTGTGGAGCGATGGAATTCCAGTCGGGAGTCTTCGGTTCCAGCAGGGGTGGTCACAGCAACAGCACCCCTGGCTGATGTGCAGGCAGCAAATGGCAGTGCACATGGGCAGCAGGCAGTCAGGCAGCAGCAGATGGCAGGTGGGAGCGTGCTCGGGGCTCTGGGGGGCAGTAGTTCGGCCTTCTGGGCAGGAGCGTGGTCTTCCGTGTGCTTACGCGTGGCCAGCTTGGTACGGAGTGATTTGGCACGTGAAAATCCTGCACGTCAGCGTGAAAATCGAGGAAAGGCCCTTAGCGCGTAAGCGCGTCAGCACGCATACGCGATTCTATTGGACCAAAGGCCCTCAGCGCGTAAGCGCGTCTGTGACCAGCACGGGTATTTCCCACACAGCACTTGATGACAGACCACATGTGGAAAGACTGCACGTCAGCGTGAAAATCGAGGAAAGGCCCTTAGCGCGTAAGCGCGTCAGCACGCATACGCGATTCTATTGGACCAAAGGCCCTCAGCGTGTAAGCGCGTCTGTGACGTGACCCGCACGGGTGTTTCCCACACAGCACGTGATGACAGAGCACACGTGGAAAGACTGCACGTCCGAGTGTCATCGCCTGTAATTGGACAAAAGTGCGCGTACACGCGATTGGCCTATGTACGTGTATATCAGGGGTGCGCGGCCACTTACACACGTAAGTACTGTATCCAGGGGTGCGCGGGAATTTCCACACGCTATTGGACTGGGTACTGGATTTCAGGGGTGCGCGGGTCACACGCTCGCCTACAACACGCGCAACGCATAAATTTGCGCGCTAACAAAATAACAAGCTCAGACCCAGGATGAACATACCGTTCCTAGCAGCAGTGGGCGTGGGCTACCAAAGGAGGAGGAGGAGAATAGTCAGGGCCAGAATATTCACACCCAGAACCAGCCTTTTCGGGATGCCTGATGACCAGGTGCATGGGAGGTGCAGGTTTCCACCACACATTATACTGGACCTGGTGAGTGAGTGGGAGGATGACCTCACATCACCCACCCTGTGCTCCCAAGCACTCAGCCCCCTGGAGAAGGTCCTCAATGTACTGCACTTCTTAGCCACTGGATCATTTCAGCGGACAAGTGCCATTGTGGGTGGTGTATCACAGGCCACCCAGTCACGCTGCCTACACCAGGTCTTGAACATCATCACTGCACGCCCATCAGTCCGCAGGCACATATACCTGCCCAGAACACCTGCAGAAAGGCATGCTGCCGCCCTGGATTTTTACGGTGTGGCACGATTCCCTAAAGTGCTAGGTGCCATCGACTGCACCCATGTGGCTCTACGTCCCTCCAGGGCATCAGAGCACATCTATAGGAACCGCAAGCACTGGCATTCCATCAACGTGCAGGTAGTATGTAATGCCAAGGGAATCATCACCTCAGTATATGCCAACTATCCCGGGTCAACCCACGACAGCTTCATTTACCGAATGTCCACCCTAAGCCGGGACCTAGAACCTGGGCGGCATGGCGATACATGGCTGCTTGGTGAGTATCAATGCCACTGCACATGCATGCATGTCAGATACTGAGCAAGGTCACAACCCCACCAATGATACCAATCACCACCTCCACAGGGGACAGTGCCTACCCTCTCAGCCCCCACATGATGACGCCAATTCGGAACCCCACCATGCCACCCGAGGTAAGATATAACACAGCCCACATTGCAACCCGGGGCATAGTGGAGCGCACATTCGGAGTGCTAAAGTCACGCTTTCGCTCCCTTGACCGTTCTGGCGGCCAGCTGTTGTACGCTCCCCCAGTAGTGTGCAGGATCATAGTGGCAGCATGTGTCCTGCACAACGTTGCAACACGCCGGGGCCTGGCCGTGGACATGGTGGTGGCACCACATCCCCAACCACATGCACAGCCGCTGCGCATGGGAGGGGAAAGGGCACGGGGGGAGGCAGCCCGTACACAGCTAGTGGCTAATTACTTCACATAGAAATCACACCCCTGTGGAGTGCACACTGCCCTGGCACATTCCATCTGACAATCAATGATGACTCAACCTGACACTGATCCTGAATGTCTGGAGAATGAACCGTGAAAACCATATCAGCCTGAGATTGTTCACCTGGAAGTGTCACAATGTGTGCATCCCTACTCACACAGACACCACCAATGCAGTTTTGTGAAGTAACACATTCAAGCAGCTAAAATGAATACCCACTTGCAAAATGCAACAAGAGGACAGTGCCATGTCAGCCAACCCAACCCCAGCACCGCCACACGACACACCGTGCCATGTCATGCTATTTGCAGGTAAACAAAGTAATCCCCACAACATGACACTAGTGTCACAATGTACAGTGTCCCTATTAGAAACTTGCAACACCTGAAATGCTCACAGTAATGCCGGACCAACAACAAACTTGAGCAGGTACTACCATTAACATGACATCACAAATGTTAAATATTAGTAGTCTCACCACCTGGAAATGCCTGCACTCCCACCACTACCAACTGTGCAGTGTTGGCGCCATGTAGAGTTGTAGGTGCACTGCTGCCAACATGGACCCCATCTCCAGACTAGAGGGCCTTGTGTAGACATGAGGAAGGGACCTGCAAATTGGGAGGTATACACAGAAGATGAGTTACACATCAATGCAACATGCAGTGTACAACACAACAGCAATATGCACTAGGAATGTATACACAGTATTTACTAGACTACCCACACATGTAGTGGGAGTCCAATGTCACCATGTACGTCAATGTCACTTGGGCACACCCTTTGCAAGCCCATGGAAACGGGAAGCAGGAGGGGTGTGTGTGACTCAAACCCAAGCATCTGAACCAAATACATTACAAGCCTGCATGTGCCCAGCCACAATGCAGCGTATGCCCACAGGAACCACGGAAGCCAACAAATCGTCCCAAAAAAATTGGGAATAAAATAAATAAAAATAAAAATAAAAATAAAAATAAAAAAAAAATAAAAAATGGCCATTGATGGGCCCAGGGGGGGTTGGGGAGGCCACCCAGGAGGTCCGAGGACAGGATGCACACCAGAACCCACCTGCGTGGATCCTGGGAAAAAAAAACACCTCCATGGGCTCATGGCCCACACGGCTACCCTATTGTGGGAGTATCACTGCTGTCGCTATTATCACCCTGTACAGCTCCATCCGGAGGTGGTTGCACTATGGGACTATGGGAGGCAGCCCACGCAAGGCCCTAGTCTGCTCCTCCATGGCTGCAAGCATGCGGGTGTGGTAGGTCTGGTTCTGGAGGATGAGTGTGCGGAGGTCCCCATGCAACAACTCACGGGATGCCCGGACCTCCGCCCTCGTTGCCTGCATCTCAGCTGAGAGCGTACGGGTGAGACGCTCCAGCTGCTG
This sequence comes from Ambystoma mexicanum, assembly GCF_040938575.1. NCBI lineage: Eukaryota > Metazoa > Chordata > Amphibia > Caudata > Ambystomatidae > Ambystoma > Ambystoma mexicanum. Next base: position 448,641,317 of record NC_090941.1, on the reverse strand, counting down.
TTCTGTCCTTTGGTGTGTTGAAGCCTCAAGCTCAACAAGAGTCGCCCTGAGGTGAAGGAGTTCCTGCCTCAGGGATTCCCTGTGGCCCTGGGACTCAATGGAGATGGCCTCCTGCAGAGTCGCCAGTGCCGCCCGCCTGTCCCTGTTGGACCCCAACATGTCCTCCCTGTGTGACTGGCAGATGGAGTCGGTTGCCTGCTCTAGTCGCTCCATCAGCCTTTCAGGGGGGACAATGGAAGTGGCCACCCTATCCATGGCCTGAGCCATCATCTCGGATGATGCTGCCTGTTGGGTTGCCATACCGTAAATGGATTGCTCCCATGCGGTATTGCCAGGTGGCGTACGGCCACCACGTCGGCGGGCACCACACCTGTCTGGGGCAAGGCGAACTGCGCCTTGCTGTGCCGGCACTGCCTGAGGCTGCAGGACTGCATTCCCCCTCTGATCTGCTGGCCCAGGAACAGGATCAGATGTCGCGGAGTGTGACCCTGCATCCGTAACCACCAAAGGCATAGCTGCCAACACTGACATCCCCATTGAGGGTTCTGACCCTGGTGCAGGTGGGTGGGACAGAACAGAATCCCTCCCTGGAACACTCACCTGCGACGGCACGTAGGTCTCATCCGAATCAACACCTGAGTACACCTCGGGGGAGGTGCAGCCAGAGACACCCCTTGAGAGCACGACCTGCAGCACTTGTGGGTTCTCACCCACCACCACACCACGTCCCTCACTGGTGGTTGGTCGGCCCTCGGACCCCTCCTGGGTCTGCACCATCTCCACAACCCCAGCAGTATCAGGTGCGTCTTCCCCTGCAAAGACATAAAAACAAAGAAATGGAAACAGGCATTAGCACCATAGCACACAATGAGGGCTGAGAAGCAAGAGAACCAGTACTTGATTGACACATGTCCCACATGACTAAATCCCTCCCATGCATGCACCCTCACTGCGTATGAAGGGCAGGCAAATGGCACACACTGATGACACCAAGATGGAAGATGAACACATTTTCTGCATGCTGCCTGGCAGTGGCATCACACATTGGCCTGTGATTGCCAGGTGAAACACACATGCCATCACACAGATGGCATGTACCATTGCTATTGAGTGAAGATGGAGAGGAGGGCAGCACCTATTCATTCAGTCCAGTTCCCGCATGTAATAGCTTTTCTAATTCAAACAGGTCAGATTCTTCACCTGGAGCTGCCAGTCCGAAATGGTCCAATTGCACAGGGACATGTTTGAACAAATGATTTCCAGGTAACAAAGTCACTCCACTTTACCATAGCCATGTCAGACATGTGACTAGAGGACTGCGACATGCCTAGTAAAAGTGGTGGAATGCAAACAATCTGACTAAATGAACAGTGAAAAATTAAGCAACAATGTTGTGGCAAGGTGACACTTCAAGGGCAACTGGCGTGCAGTTGGGCTAGATGTCTACTGTTGGCAGAAGGGATACTGCTATGGCCAAATGCAGCTGCGCAGGATGTATTGCATGAAGCACATGGCTGACCCATACGACTCAGGCGCACACACTCTCACCTGGCACACAAACAGAAGCCCTCAAACACACCATGCACATGGATGACACACACATGCATGTGCACTCACCGGACAATGCCTCGTAATCAGCCAAATCTCCCACGCCTTGGATCTGTTCCTCCGTGACGTAGGTCCCAGCGACTGACTCATGTGGAGTGAGTTCCATGTCTACTACTGGAGACCCACCTCCAGTCACTAGAGTTGCGGCATGACTTGAGGCAAGCTTACTCTTTGCCCTGCGCTTTAGGTCATTCCAGCGATTATAGCAATCATTGGCTGTGCGCCTCACGATTCCAAGGGCACTTACGATGTCCGCAACGGTCTGCCAGTGTGCCTGGCGTTGTGCAGGTGTGGTCTTGGATCCTGCAACAATGACCATCTCGTTGTCATGTGCGGACACATACTCGACAAGTGCATTCAGTTCGTCATCCGTGAAGCTGGGCTTCCTGGACGGGCCGGACTGTGTAGCTGTGTCTGGGGCATCAGCCTGTGCCGGACGAGCACTCTTCCTCTTCCGCTTGGAAGGTGGTGGTGATCCTGAGTGTCCTGCGCTGCTCTGGACACTAGGGGCAGGAGCCCTGGTGGACTCTGTATCAGGAGTGTGGGATTGCACACTCAGCATGGGAGTTGGTGCAGGCATTGGCTCTAGTGTGATGGTGTCAGGGGGAATGTCAGCAGCATGGACTAGGACCGACACTGTCCGGGCTGGGTGTGTGTGGGCTGGGGTGGATGGAGCCGCAGCTGCCCCTGCAGCCTCTCCGCCCTGCCTACTTGGTGCAGCAGATGACCTTGCTGCCCCAGATACACGTGGCATGGTGACATCAACGTGCACCAGCACACGTGTCATAGGCCTGCTGACCTGGAAGTCAGCCATGGAGTCAGCCAGGTCTGGTGCCACAATGGGCTGGTCCAACAAGGGCTGAGCATGGATGGTGTCAGCCACATCAGCCTCAACGGGGAGGGGGGGGGATTATGGGTGCTCTTGACAGGTCCTCCACACATGGGGGGACAGGCTCACCCTGCAAGTAACGACCACGTCCCCTACCGGATCCACCACGGCCACCACTTGTGGCTCTTCCACCTTTGCCACCCTTACGGAATCCTCGCCTCCCAGCCATGGCACTGATGTTAATGTGCGTATGGGAGTGGCTGTAAACTATTGTCCTGGGCAATTGGCGGTCAAAGGGGTTGGGTACCAGATGGTAATTGTACCCTAGTGCTCTTGCAAGGCTGATTGTAACCCCTGGGGAAAGATGACGGGTCACGCTATGCACAGGAGCCCCAAAAAAGGGAGATGACGTGCACGCAACCCCTCCTAGACCACGTGTGCAGAAAGAAAAACCTGCACTACCTGTGGCACCCAGTAACACAAGAATGAACGTATGCGTGTCACACGCAGCCTAGAATGACCTCTGAAGGGTTAGGCTACACACGGGGCAAGCACAGATGTTCGATACGTGCGTGACTCACCGTCTGCCAGGTAAAAGAGCGTGAAAAAGGAGCGCGTTTGGTTGGCAACACCCCCGCCGAAACAAGATTTGTACGCTGTCTGAGGAGACAGGACAACAGTAGAAGGGAACACTGTTTGAGGGAACAGGCCCAGGTAAACCAGTAAAAGAGAAAAAAGAGAAAAAGCTGTCAGAGGTAACAGGGAATACGAACTTGAAACGCCATGAAGTAAATCGCGTGTGAAACGACAAGAAGTACAGAATTCACCCACTCGCTCTCCACGAAAAGCACGTACAAGGAAATGGTGTTCTACATGTACCTTTTATACAGGCCCACACGTCCAGCGTCACTTACGCGGCGTGTACGCGCTAGGGCCATTTCCACCAATTACACGCTTTGTCACTTATGCGTGTAGGGCCATTTCCACCAATTACACGCTTTGTCACTTCTGTGTGTAGGGCCATTTCCACCAATCACACGCGATGAGACTCTGACGTGCTGTCCAATTGCACGCGATGACACTCGGACGTGCAGTCTTTCCACGTGTGGTCTGTCATCACGTGCTGTGTGGGAAACACCCGTGCGGGTCACGTCACAGACGCGCTTACGCGCTGAGGGCCTTTGGTCCAATAGAATCGCGTATGCGTGCTGACGCGCTTACGAGCTAAGGGCCTTTCCTCGATTTTCACGCTGACGTGCAGTATTTTCACGTGCCAAATCACTCCGTACCAAGCTGGCCACGCGTAAGCACACGGAAGACCACGCTCCTGCCCAGAAGGCCGAACTACTGCCCCCCAGAGCCGCGAGCACGCTCCCACCTGCCATCTGCTGCTGCCTGACTGCCTGCTGCCCACGTGCACTGCCATTTGCTGCCTGCACATCAGCCAGGGGTGCTGTTGCTGTGACCACCCCTGCTGGAACCGAAGACTCCCGACTTGAATTCCATCGCTCCACAGCCCAGCCCCAGGACCCAGTTGCCCACCCACTCCTGCCTCTGGGGTTGTCATGTCGGGGCAAACACCATCTGTGACCACTGACAACCCCCGGCCAGAGAGGCAGAGGGGCACCAGCTTCAGTGCCACCGAAGTTGGTGTCCTGGTGGAGCAAGTCCTGGGGCAGTATGATGCCCTCTTCGGAAGTTCCTGCGCCGACAAGGAAGGACGGACTCGGATCTGGACTGACATCATGACTGCCATCAACGCGGAGGGGGTGGCAGTTCGGGACTTACAACATGTCAGGAAGCGCTGGGAGGACTTCAGGTCCAGGACCCTGAACAAGGCCCGGCGCCTCTTGAAGGCAGCGGATGCCAAGGGGCGCCGGGGCCACTTGTCGGAAGAACAGATGGGGGTCCTGGAACGCATATCCCCAGCGCTCCACGTCCAGGTCCTAGAGAAGCAGACCCGTCTGGAGTCGAGCGGTGAGTGCACATGCATCCTGATTGTGAGCAGTGCGTGTGGTGATTATTCGGTATTGTGCAGGTTGCACATCTGTTTGTATGGGGTCGAGTATGGGTGGGGGTGTACAGGGCCGTGGGGCTGACACATGCGAGGGTTGTAATGTGTGAGACATGGATGGTGCTTGTGTGTGTAGGCTTGCATGGCAAATGCAGGTGTGCGTGCACACATGTTTGGATGAATGTGTATGTAAGTAGACATGTCCGTCATGTCAGGCATGTATGTTGTTTTCGGCTGCATGTATGAGCACTGTGTACATGTGCATGTGTGTGTATTTGACAAGGGTGCAACAGTGATGCAACATGGATGCATGTGACAGCGGTATGTGGAAGCCTGATTGGCAGATGTGACATGGATGCCCGTCTGAACAGTGCGACACTTGGCAGAGGTGTAGACATGCATGCAAGTGTGGTGGTGTGTGTACATGTGTGGTGCACTTTCTGTGTTGCATGTGATGTCTGGCTCCCCTTTGGCTGCTGATGCTGTTTTATGTGTAGGGATGGTGCTGGCAGTTGCTATATGGCTGTGGTATGGCTTAAGTGTGCGAGTTACAATGACATGTGTGTTGGGGATTGTGATGACATGTCTGAGGTTTGCCAATGCCACTCATGTGCAACTGTCATGTGTGTATGTGTCCATTGTACAGTGCCCTGATGCCTGTGTTTTGTTTCTCCCTGTCTGCAGCGTCAACTGATGAAGAGGGCGGAGAAGGTGCTGACAGCGGCGGGGATCCGACCGCCAGCCGGAGACGCAAGGCCCGGCTCCCCTCCCGTGTTGTCATCTCGTCGGGGAATGAGGAGTCCGGTGCCGCGTCCCAGGCCGCAGCTGCCGGGGGGAGGTCCAAGAGGCGGAGGTTGCAGTTGGACTCCTCGGCAGCAGAAGGGGCAGCTGGGACCCCACAGGGCCCAACAGGGGAAGATGGCACGGAGTCATCCAGGTTGGTGGGTGGTATGGTGGAGGAGGAGGCCGTGCAAGCACCAGAGACGGGGTCTGGAGGTGGGGATCCCACTGGTGCTAGTGGTGCAGTGCAGGACCAGGGACAGGAGGCAGCACAGGCCGCCGCGGAGGTGCCTGTGTGCAATCCTGTCCCCGATCCTGTCCCTGCATCATCTTGCACCAGCAGGGATGCCTACGTTCAGACCCGTTTTCAGGCAGGGGGTGAGCTGACGTCAACTGGCCTTCCTCTGCCTGCAGACGTGGCCATCCAGGTCCGGGTTGAGCCTGTCCTGGCTGGTGTGGCGTTGCGTCAACGGGCCATGCGAGGTGACCTGCAGTCTTTTCATGGAGAGACTGCACGTCATCTCGAATGGCTCGTTGACCACGTCAGCCTGCTGGGACAGGTCACCCAGGCCGGATTCCGCCGTCTGATGGGGCTTGCTCCGACCCCCTCCTCAACTGGACCCCCTACACGCCAGTCGTCCTCTGTGCCATCTTCCCACCCATCAGTCACCTGGGTGCCCTGTGGAGCTGCCTCTGACGGTGCGGCCATGCTGGTGGAGGAGGCATCCCTGCCACAGTCGGGAGTCGGAGGTCCAGCAGGGGTGGCCACATCAACAACTGCACCCCAGCCGGCGGAGGATGTGCAGGCAGCAGGAGGCAGTGCACGGGCAGAGGCAGAGCAGCAGCAGCAGCAACATGGTGGGAGACATGAAGGCTCGGGGCTTTCGACATCGGAGGGGCAGGCATCGGCCGGAGGGCAGGGGGACCCAGGACAGAGAGTGTCTTCCGTGTGGCAGCAGTTGGGCCACGCCATAGGTGCGGAGCGGCGGCGGGCGGAAGAGGCGCGGCTCACAATGGTCAGGGAGGAGAACTCCATGCGGAGGGCCCTGAGGCGGGCCGAGTGCCTCGAGGCAATCCGCAGGGGGTTGGAGGAGGACACGGCGTCGTCCCTGCGGACCCTCGGGGCCACGGAACTGGACCGCCTCCGGGACATCGAACAGGAGTTCGATGATGCCCTGGCCCGGGACACCACGGAGTCAGCCGCTGGACTTGCCCGCCGCCTTTGTATATAGTTCTTTAGTTTTAGGTTTCCTTTGTTTCTTATTATGATTTGGAGTCGACGGACACTGCTCCACTTTTTGTATATAGTTGATTTTTAGGTAGGTTTTTTAGTAGGTTTCCTTTGTTCAGTTGGGCTCATGGACCCTTGGTAGTTTTTTACATAGTTCTTTACTGCATGGAGATTTTTTTACATTTGACTTTGGACAAAATTTATTTGTATTCTGATTTGCAGTTTTTTTGTTTTTATACGGACAGCAAGCTTATTTTTTCTCATTCACATTGTAGTTTGTTTCCTTTCCTTAGCATTCTTTAGTTTTTTCAATACAATTTTGTTTCCATACTTCACTGTGTGGTATCATCTCATTGGTTTCATGCATGTCATGTTGGGTGTTTTCCCATTCAATTGCAACCATTGTGTGTGACGGACCTGGGTTCATTAGCTTCATGAACATTGGGGGTGTAACATGTGATTTCCATTTCCATGTGGGTGAATGGGTTACTTGGTAGGGCTTTTTGGCTGTGGAGGCTGACCATTACGCACATGATTGGGGATTGTGAGGACCTGGTGGGGGCTGCCCATGGTGGCAGGGGGGTGGGGGTGGTGGGAAACATGAGTGGGGGCCTGGTGGAGGCTGCCCCTGCACTGCTGGGGGGTGGGGGTGGTGGGAGACATGAGTGGGGGCCTGGTGGAGGGTGCCCCTGCACTGCTGGGGGGTGGGGGTGGTGGGAGACATGAGTGGGGGCCTGGTGGAGGGTGCCCCTGCACTGCTGGGGGGTGGGGGTGGTGGGAGACATGAGTGGGGGCCTGGTGGAGGGTGCCCCTGGTGGCTGGGGGGTTGGGGTGGTGGCAGACATGGGTGGGGGCCTGGTGGAGGCTGCCCCTGCACTGCTGGGGGGTGGGGGTGGTGGGAGACATGAGTGGGGGCCTGGTGGAGGGTGCCCCTGGTGGCAGGGGGGTGGGGGTGGTGGGAGACATGAGTGGGGGCCTGGTGGAGGGTGCCCCTGCACTGCTGGGGGGTGGGGGTGGTGGGAGACATGAGTGGGGGCCTGGTGGAGGGTGCCCCTGGTGGCTGGGGGGTTGGGGTGGTGGGAGACATGGGTGGGGGCCTGGTGGAGGCTGCCCCTGCACTGCTGGGGGTGGGGGTGGTGGGAGACATGAGTGGGGGCCTGGTGGAGGGTGCCCCTGCACTGCTGGGGGTGGGGGTGGTGGGAGACATGAGTGGGGGCCTGGTGGAGGGTGCCCCTGGTGGCTGGGGGGTTGGGGTGGTGGCAGACATGGGTGGGGGCCTGGTGGAGGCTGCCCCTGCACTGCTGGGGGGTGGGGGTGGTGGGAGACATGAGTGGGGGCCTGGTGGAGGGTGCCCCTGCACTGCTGGGGGGTGGGGGTGGTGGGAGACATGAGTGGGGGCCTGGTGGAGGGTGCCCCTGCACTGCTGGGGGGTGGGGGTGGTGGGAGACATGAGTGGGGCCTGGTGGGGGCTGCCCATGGTGGCAGGGGGTGGGGGTGGTGGTAGACATGAGTGGGGGCCTGGTGGAGGGTGCCCCTGGTGGCTGGGGGGTTGGGATGGTGGGAGACATGGGTGGGGGCCTGGTGGAGGGTGCCCCTGCACTGCTGGGGGGTGGGGGTGGTGGGAGACATGAGTGGGGGCCTGGTGGAGGGTGCCCCTGCTCTTCTGGGGGGTGGGGGTGGTGGGAGACATGAGTGGGGGCCTGGTGGCGGGTGCCCCTGGTGGCTGGGGGGTTGGGGTTGTGGGAGACATGGGTGGGGGCCTGGTGGAGGCTGCCCCTGCACTGCTGGGGGGTGGAGGTGGTGGGAGACATGAGTGGGGGCCTGGTGGAGGGTGCCCCTGCACTGCTGGGGGGTGGGGGTGGTGGGAGACATGAGTGGGGGCCTGGTGGAGGGTGCCCCTGGTGGCTGGGGGGTTGGGGTGGTGGGAGACATGGGTGGTGGCCTGGTGGAGGCTGCCCCTGCACTGCTGGGGGGTGGGGGGGGTGGGAGACATGAGTGGGGGCCTGGTGGAGGGTGCCCCTGCACTGCTGGGGGGTGGGGGGGTGGGAGACATGGGTGGGGGCCTGGTAGAGGCTGCCCCTGCACTGCTGGGGGGTGGGGGTGGTGGGAGACATGAGTGGGGGCCTGGTGGAGGGTGCCCCTGGTGGCTGGGGGGTGGGGGGTTTGGAGACATGGGTGGGGGCCTGGTGGAGGCTGCCCCTGGTGGCTGGGGGGTGGGGGTGGTGGGAGACATGGGTGGGGGCCTGGTGGAGGCTGCCCATGGTGGCAGGGGGGTGGGGGTGGTGGGAGACATGAGTGGGGGCCTGGTGTAGGGTGCCCCTGCACTGCTGGGGGGTGGGGGTGGTGGGAGACATGAGTGGGGGCCTGGTGGGGGCTGCCCATGGTGGCAGGGGGGTGGGGGTGGTGGGAGACATGAGTGGGGGCCTGGTGGAGGGTGCCCTGCACTGCTGGGGGGTGGGGGTGGTGGGAGACATGAGTGGGGGCCTGGTGGGGGCTGCCCATGGTGGCAGGGGGGTGGGGGTGGTGGGAGACATGAGTGGGGGCCTGGTGGAGGGTGCCCCTGCACTGCTGGGGGGTGGGGGTGGTGGGAGACATGGGTGGGGGCCTGGTGGAGGCTGCCCCTGCACTGCTGGGGGATGGGGGTGGTGGGAGACATGAGTGGGGGCCTGGTGGGGGCTGCCCATGGTGGCAGGGGGGTGGGGGTGGTGGGAGACATGAGTGGGGGCCTGGTGGAGGGTGCCCGTGCACTTCTGGGGGGTGGGGGTGGTGGGAGACATGGGTGGGGGCCTGGTGGGGGCTGCCCATGGTGGCAGGGGGGTGGGGGTGGTGGGAGACATGAGTGGGGGCCTGGTGGAGGGTGCCCCTGCACTGCTGGGGGGTGGGGGTGATGGGAGACATGGGTGGGGGCCTGGTGGAGGCTGCCCCTGCACTGCTGGGGGGTGGGGGTGGTGGGAGACATGAGTGGGGGCCTGGTGGGGGCTGCCCATGGTGGCAGGAGGGTGGGGGTGGTGGGAGACATGAGTGGGGGCCTGGTGGAGGGTGCCCCACAATGCTGGGGGGTGGGGGTGCAGGGGTACATGAGTTGGACATGGGTGGGGGCCTGCTGGCAGGTTCCCCCACAGTGCAGGGGGTGGGGGTGGTGGGAAACATGAGTTGGACATGAGTGGGGGCCTGCTGGCAGGTGCCCCACAGTGCTGGGGGGTGAGGGTGGTGGGAGACATGCATTGTTGATCAGTAGTGCAAGGTGACATGTGGGTTGGCTGGGGGGCATGCCCATGGTGGATGGGCTGCCTGCGGGACATGAGCAGGGGTGCAGGGTAGTCCCCCGTGGTGTGGGCTGCCTGCAGGGGCCGTGGAGGTTGTGGAGCGTACACCTGGGAGGACCCACACGGCCAATTCACGTGTAGTACTCCCCAGAACCCCTGAAATACACATTCCCTGCTGAAATCGCGTGTGCAACTTCCCGCGCACCCCTGAAATACACGTACCCTGCTCGCACTGGGACAATCGCGTGTGGAACTTCCCGCGCACCCCTGAAATACACGTACCCTGCTCGCACTGGGACTATCGCGTGTGGAACTTCCCGCGCACCCCTGAAATACACGTACCCTGCTCGCACTGGGACAATCGCGTGTGGAACTTCCCGCGCACCCCTGAAATACACGTACCCTGATGAAATCACATGTGGAACTTCCCGCGCACCCATGGAATACACGTACCCTGCTCGCACTGGCCCATTCGCGTGTGTAACTTCCCGCGCACCCCTGAAATACACGTACCCTGATGGAATCGCGTATGGAACTTCCCACGCACCCCTGAAATACACGTACCCTGCTGAAATCACGTGTGGAACTTCCCGCGCACCCCTGAAATACACGTACCCTGCTGAAATCGCGTGTGGAACTTCCCGCGCACCCCTTAAATACACGTACCCTGCTTGCACGGGGCCAGTCGCGTGTGGAACTTCCCGCGCACCCCTGCAATACATGTTCCCCGCTTGGCGTTTGCTGTTTGCCAGCCCGGTGAACTGGTCCAGGGTTAGCGCAGCCCTTTGCGATGATTTAGCGATTTTGATGGCTTTTCCTTGCGCGAGGGTGTTCTTGGGGGCGTTACTGGCGCTGCTGCAGGGTCGCTGCGATTCTCTGCGCCACGGCTGGTTTGGAAGCCTAAAATCCATGAATACGCTGTGCGCGGAAATCGGTTTTAGCGCACGTGCCTGGCGCAGTCAATCGCACGCGGACACTCTGCGCCAGCCGCTTGCGACACTTTTCTGCGAAATTCTATGAATTACCCTGTTAATTTCCTATTGTGTGAAACACGTGTAGGCCAAGTGGTTTGTCTGTATTGTTGTTACTAAGGAAATCATTCAATTGTCCTTATCCAGGGAATAAACACTCTTGTTGATTGATATTGTGTGCTGGAAGTTTTATAATACTTGATATCTCCATAAATAGGATGAATCCAAAATGGGTATAAACAAACATACATGTTGTTTAAGAGAGAGCAGAAGAAAGTGTTGTCTTCATTTTTTTTTAATGTAAGTATATGACACTAGTAGGTAAAGTGTCATGGGTGGTTCTTCATGCTGATCAAGGAAGACAATCTCGTTGCGAATCAAAACCATAGAACATACATAATTCACATTAATGAAAGCATACATGTATTCAGGTTTACTAGCTACCACAAAGGTTGTGGATGCCAGGTCATTGTGAATATGAGAAGCGCTGGTTATTCGTTTAGGGCGTAGCAAATCCAACAAGGTGAATGTTGCTGTGCAGTCAATTATCTTTGGGTTCTTCAGGAGGAACATTAATGTACATCCAATTAAAGGTAATTGGAGGGGAATTATTTGCACTTGGAATCCGAAGTAAATGAGTTTTTCTACCAAAGAAACCAAAGATAATTGACTGCCAAGCCACATTCAAATTGTTGGGGTTGCTATTCCTTAAACATAGAACCAGTGCATCTCATCTTGACAATGACCGGGCATCCACAACCTTTGTGGTATCTAATACACCTGGTTCTGTACCTTTACTACATTATCCAACTGGTCAGTTAATAATGTACATTATGCATTACCAAATGCCCAGCGCCAGGACCTTCTCCTCTTCTGCTAATCAGCTATTACTTCATTATGAGGTCCATTCCAAGGTAGACCTGATTCGTGTTTGAGCTGTTAGTGATCCGCTGTAGCCCAGGGGCATCCACCCAACATGTACAGACATCACAGAACACCATTAAGTCCTGCAAAAGAGTGTGACCTTAACTTTTAAGAGAGTACAGATGCTTACAACTAAAGACTTGACATTGTACGTTATGCATATGTCTTACATTGTACACACTGAATATGCATGCCATACTGTTATACAGTATTCTAACTCTAAGTCGATCTTCCCTTTGTTACACTTTACATCATTGACACAAATCCCCTCAAAAGAAATTAGCCCAGAATCGTTGATTATAAGAGCAGAGGAAAGCTAAGAGGTCCTGACGTGGATATACCAGGAACCAATCCAAATCTGAAAAATAAGGGCTGGCGATATCGAGTCTGATTCATGGATTATTTGCGCAGAAAAAAACGGGATTTGTGTGCCATTCTGCCCGCAAATACCCATTTGTTAAACAGGGATTTGCGGGCAGCATGGCGCACAAATCCCGTGTTTTACGGCGCAAATAATCCATGAATCAGGGCCATTGTATGTTGGGTTTGCCAGTATTTAACAGTGCCACATTTGCAGTGAGTGACCACTCTCAAATAATCGAAGAAGTCCGAAGGTCAATCGAAAAGCAGATTTAGACAAGCAGTGCACTTTCTTTTCCCAACGAGATCAATCAATAATATGTTAATACTATTACTGAAGGGAAAGAGAGTGAGAGGGATAGAGAGAGTGCAAGAGAGAGAGAACAAGAATGAGATAGCGAGATAGATAGAAAGAGAGAGTGCATGCCTGTGTGTTAACAGGGATACGCAATCTTATTAATGTGGTCTAAATACTAGTCGTTCAACCATATATCTGCTACTTAATGTGCCATTTTGGAACCCCCTTTAAAGTAATGGCAGATTAAAAGTTTGTAGTGGCAAAAATGCAACATTGATGGATCTCTGGATTGCAGCTTCCAATAGGGCAAGGTAGACAAGAGAAGGGGCAGACTAATAATTCCTGTATGGGAACTCTCAAGTGGTCATTTTTCTAGTTTCGGAACTATATAAGCAAAGTGATTTATGCCTTCCTTTTACACATCAGGGAATTTCAAATATGTTTTTTTGCTGATTGGGGCATATAAGTCTTAAGTATTAAAACGTACTGTCTTCAGCTTATGTCAACATGATATTTTAACTATTATGAAATCCGTCTGTTTTTCACTTATAAAAGCAGGCAGGTACCATAGAAATTATGTGTTAATGACAGACGTCCTTTCAACCTTTTGCAAAATGAAGTGTAAGAGAATGTATAGAAGCAATGTGCCTGTTTAACACCTTTTATTCTATAGCCTTCATTATGACTTTCCTGGGTCGGAAAAAATTATGGTAATTCCGTTACTGGCATTTTTTCCAGAGCCGCAAAACGCAAGTTTGACAATTGGGGTCACTGACTTTCCAGCAGGCCTGACCTGCTGGTCGATCAGGCCCCTACTGGCAAAGAAATGCCTGAATCACCAGCACCGATAATGCCAGGCCAGTGATTCAAGCAATCGCATTACATGGAGTCCTATGAGACTTCATGGAATGGGAATTACTGTTATCTCTAATGCCCTAAATATCCCAGTAAAACCCAAATATTTTTGTAGCAGAGGAGATGATAGGTCCAGTTTGCCAGTACTCTCGCCAGTACCGGCAAACTCGCAATGAGGGCATACGTCTTTCAAATGTGGACCATTTAATGGACATATGAAAGTGCACATAGGTTTTAATGGTAGTCATCTACTACATGCAATTTCATTTTTTTGCAAAGTTACCACCATAGTGTATGTATGTCCAGAATATATCCTTCAAAAAACTATATTGCTGCCTGCTATTTATTCAAACAATAAACTGCTATATTACCAGGGCAACGCACCATTATGCACTCAGAAATAAATGTGCGTCACATGAAGCGATGAGTGATGGGGGTAATGGGAGTGGGTTAGGGAGTGAAAAAGCAATTGAGTGGAGTGAGGTGACAAGGAAAAAATAAAGGGAACACATCTTGAGTGCCTGTGAGAACGTGGAAGTCTTTTTAATTCTGAGCAATTTTTGCCTTTATGCAGGAATTGGCGAACCGCTACTCTACCGCAGGAATTTCTGTTATTGGAAATTATTACTGTGAAGTTATTACAGGAATAAGGACTTCAAAAAAACATGTTTAAAATGTGCATTGCCTACTTCTAGTGGGCAGGCAGCAATGGGTGTTTGGTAAGAAAGTAATGGTTGGTCATGGCCAGTGGACATGGCTAGTGGGCCCAAAAAAAGGTATTGGTGCAAAACTCACAGAGGACATGGCCTAAGGCCATAGCTAGTGAGACCTCAAGAAACGATGTAACATGAAGGCCATGGCCAATAGGCCCAAAATAAAATTATTGGTATAACATGTGCAGTGGCCACTGCTGAAGGCCGTGGCTAGTGGGCCCTGAGGAAACTAAGGTATAGCAAAACCCTTGAAATTCAGTGAAAAACCATGTGTTAAGAGAGAGTTAAGATGATCAGATTTAATGCAACAAAACCCCTGAAATTCTGCACTCACATTTCAATTATGTCCACCTCGGAGAACAGAAATGCGTCACTCAAACCAAAACAGTGATAGGTAGTAATGACCGTGAGCGAGTCAGGTAGGAAAAAGGCAACTGAGGTGAGTGGAGCGACCATGGAAAGAAGAGGGGGTACCTGTGAGAGAGTGCCTGTAAGGACAGTGAAGAGTTTGGGATTTTTCAGCATTAATGGGGGAATATCAGGGAAATCCCATGGCCATGGGTAGTTCAATGCTGCTTATGTGTAGTATATTGCCATTATCAGGTGATTATTGTGGGAATCCTGCTGGAACGGGGAGAGAGTGAAACAAAAGTAATTCTACACCTACAGTGATCAGATTACCTGGAAAGGGGGGTAATCAATCTTTGTGCCCAAGGGCATGGCTTGTGGGCCTTGAGAAAACCTATTGGTGCAACATGTACAGATGCCACAGCCAAAGGCAATGGGTAGTGGTCCCCAATGAAACCTATTGTTGCAACATGCACAGAGGCCATGGTCAAAGGCCATGGCCTGATGACCACAAAGAAACCTGTTGGTGCAGCATATACTGGCATTGGCTATTTTTGTTTTTTTTGTTTTATTGAAGTATTGTTTCAGTTGAATTAACAACTTTTTCAGTATACATGTCAGATTACATCAGTACTTCTTTGACATTTCTTTATTTAGTCAATTTTTCATCATCAACAAAACCAGTGTTTATAACATTGTGACTCAAGAAAAGAATATTTCAAGTTCTTAACTTTACAATCATTAATATTATTCATAAGATAGAATGTTATCACATAAACAATCAACAATATAACAATGTAAAATTTAAACAGCTTTAGTGAAAGGATGATGCGATGGAAAAAGGTTTAGTTCACTAAGAAAATGAACAATGTCGATAATTATTGAGTAGTTTGAAGCATTAAACATGGATGTCCACAATTCATCTTCAGAAAGTAAGAGACTATAATGAAAATGTTTATACAAATATCTTGTCCTCATATTTACAATTTAATGACAATGGATCATAATATGTTTGATAGTTTCAACAGAATTGGGTACTTCACAATGCTGGCATATCTTTTCTGAATCTGGTGAGTTATTATAAGTTGCAAGTTTCCTTTTCGTAGGGAGTAAGTCAAAGGTAAATCTTAAAAATGAATCAGCATAAGAACGATCAGGAAATGTAGTTAAATATTGAGGTAATATATTGAGTGCTTTTGGTTGAAATGCTCCCTATTTAACTGTCTGATATGCATTGATTTTGCCCAGGGTAACTATCCAATCATGTCTCCATAATTTAAGTTTAGCTTCGTCTGGAAATTCCACAAGTAATGTTTCAGGTATGTCGGCCGCCTCAAGTATATCATAACATATTTGTTCCCATTGATACATTGGTTTAGATGCTGTATAATGAAGAATTTCTTTGAGCAATAAAAAAAGATTTTTTGAGTTGTCGTGTGCTGTCAAACATTTTCTGTAGGTTGCTAACATTAACCATGCTAACTGTGCTTGAAGAGATATCAGTCCTAGTTCATATCGGATCAAGGCAATAGGGACACTCTGAGGAACTGGTAAGAGTTGCCCTCTAGAATGTCCCATCGAACAGCATTGGGAGTTGTTTTGGATTGGCTTCCATAAACTACTTTTTGAGTGTAAAACATATTAGCTGGTAAGAGTGAAAATTTGCCATGAGTTGTTTGAATAGCTTTCCCTTGAATAGCTAGTAATCTCATTCTTAAAGTCAGTTCACCTTTATATGGTTGCTCAGACGGGTGGGAGTTCAGATTTACTAAGTATTTAATTTCCTGAATCTGTTGTAGGGAGTCACGTCCCAATTTCCAATTGAACTTAAATTGTTTGTTTCTATTGTTATGTTGAAAAAACAATATGTTTGATTTGTTGGTATTGATTATGAGTTCATTTTTTACTGCATATTCTGCTAATGCGTTCAATTTTCTCTGTAGCCCGATTGGAGTTCTGTCTAAAAGAATGAGATTGTCAGCATATAATAAATATGATATTTCATGTTTTCCAAGTTTTGGAGCAAAGGAACGACTTGCATTAAAAACCAGATTAAGATCGTTAATATAAAAATTCAAAAGTATTGAGGCAAATGGGCAACCTTGTTTCAGGCCTGTGTTTGTCTCAATTAAATTAGTTAAAAGGTAGTCTGTTGTCATCTTTACTCTGGTGTGGGTATCAGAGTAAAAATGATGGATTAAAAAGATGATATGCAACAGACAGTTTGTTTTAAGAAGTTTCGACCATAAAATTTGTTTGGAAACAGAGTAAAACGCTTGTTTAAAATCAACCAATGCTAGAAAAAATTGGATATTTGGCTTGGATAGCTAGCTGTTTTAAAATTGCTAAAATCAAAAGGTTCAAGGTTGTTCCAATGCCTCTTACAAATCCCGATTGGTTTTTGTCGAATAAATTGTTGTCTGGATTGGCTCAACTACCTTTTTTGAATATGGGTATCACTATGGCTTGTTGCCACGATGGAGGGATTTTAGCCGTGCGCAATACTCATAGAAAAATATTTTCTAAAACTAGGGTCCATGATTCAGGATTAGATTTCAAAATTACATTAGTTTACTTATCAGGCCCAGGTGCTCTTGAAGAACTTAGTTTCATTATTATTAGCTGAATGTCTATGGTGTCAAATTCAAGTTGATTTAAAGATGGAACGGTCTCAAACAGATCTTTTGTGACTAGATTAGATCTTAACAGAAGAGATTGTAATGAGACGTCCACGATTCTTCCGATACCATATTGTGCATGACAGATTGATATGCAGTAGAAGGTAACTTGTTAATTAATTTCCATATTTTGCAAACATATTTTTAACACAATGGCTTTTAGCATTTGCTCTGCTTGTTGTTTTTTAACTATTATTTCATTTTTAATCTTGCTTCTATATAATGTTTTTAGCTTATTCCTCTGAGTTTTGTAATATCTGTTGGATAAAGCTCTTAGGTTAGCTTTAAGCTCAACCTTCAAGTTATGTATAGCAAGTTTTTGTGGATATCTATGAATGATTTCTGGAGAGATTACGTTAGAAGCTTCTTGTTTGAGTATCATAATGCAATCATTGTAAAAAGTTGCTGATTGCAAGTCATTCTCTTTAAGCCCTGAATGAAGTTTATTAATTTGGCTTGAATACCATGTAATGCAATTTTTAGCATTATTGATTTTGAGTTTAAAAGAAAATTCAGATTGTTTGGTATATGTGTGCGAAACCCAGTAAACTTGTAACCTGTTATGATCACTTAAGGTGTTTGGTATGACTTCAAAGGAGGCTATACGTTTGTTTGAGTCACAATTTATATATACATAGTCAAGAATTGATTGACTCCTAATTCTAGACCATGTTGGCTTTGGAGGTGAATCTTCTGGGGTCGAACCATTGAGCATGGAGAATTTTCTCAAGCACATAAGTCTAGTCCATCTGTCAGCTCTCGAATCAGGACATATTTTCGCAGATAAAAGAGTGTTCAAATTTAGATCACCAGCTATTATAGTCGACTTGACTTCACCTAGCGATAGGATTTTGTCTAACACATTTTCAGTTTTATCAAGAAATTGTAATTCGCGAAACAAAGCAGGATTCCAATAGATATTTAGAATTATACTTAGTGGAAATAGAGGGTGATTGGGATTTTTGGTGAATATTTTGACCACTTGAATACCAGGGTCTGGAGATAGCCACGATTGAAGAGTCAGTTGTGAATCATTACGGATGGCTATCAAAAGCCCAGCTGCAGGACGACCTCTAGAGGGTTTCGAAGCTAAAATAGATTCCACTTGGTGGTTTGCCCACGTTGGAGCAGATAGCATCCAGGTCTCTTGTAATAATACTATATCAAACTTATGTAGTTCACAAGAATCAGTAAATATAAGATCCCAGATTCCTCTCGTGTTCCACGAAGTTAGGGAGCAGGCATGGATGCTATCTGTGATACTTTCCTAGAGAGATGGTTGAGTTTCATTTTTTTTCATTGCACTCTCGAGCCAATCCCACTTGGAGGGGATGGGGAGTGTGGGAATGGTTGGGTCATTCCTACATCTGCATGTTGGAATCCCATTATTGTTTGCATTTTGATTGTTTGATTTCTCAGAATAGGCCATCAGATGCAGATCAGGAGAACGGTCATTGGAGGGAGGAGGTGAAATTGCTTCAAGACGCATGCCTCTGGTGAAAAGCTGATGTCTCTCAGCCCATACCAAGTTCTTTACTAGTAAATAGGGTATGGTAATAACTGTTATGTCTTGTTGTGCAGGTATAGGTTATCTAACTGACTCAATGTCACTAGATTTTATTTGTTGGAGAGCAGGAATGGAGTTTAGAATGGTTAGTATTGTCAACCGATGTGGAAAAGGATCAGAGCGCAATCTATCCAACATTGTCAAACATAGGTGTTCATTTTTCAATTTTGAGGGACTTGGCTGATAGAAGGCTGGTCTTACCTCTTCATGAATTATGTCTTGCATGATTGACCTTTGTGGGTTAAGATTTTGCATTACAATCAATAATGGGACCATCACTTGTGTAGAATTTGAGGAGGGCCTGGAGGAGATGTCCTTGTTATTCACACAGGAAGGTAAACCAGAGGTAGTTAATAGCTCAGGTGCAGGTGGTAACGATATAGGGGGAACAAAACCTTCTTGGATAGCCAAACCCACCATGTTTGAGTTGTGCTTCTCAGCCATAGTTCTAAATACCTGTGGAGGGATATCAAAGTTTACATGAAAGTTAGGTCTCAAATGAGATGTCACTTGAGGGATCTGACTTTGAGCATGATGTAGACCGTGATGGACATCGTCAGTGATTGATTTAATACTATGAGTATATACAGATAGATTCATAAATTGGTCATGGGTAGAATCTAAATTTGTCGGACAAGCAGATTCTAAGTGAGTTTGCAGAAGCTTATTCTTTGATTCACAATTTACATGCGTAGAAATAGGAACAGAATTTAACATAGCAGGAGACTTACCCTTGAAAATGCCAGCAATTGGAATCGCAGGTATGAGAGCAATGCTACCATCATTGTGGTCATTAGTAGATGGCGGAGCTTGGTCAATATCAATGCTTGGTGGCCTTTGGGAGGGAGAAGACAAATCAGCTATACATTTTTTGGTCTTTGATTTTATTCATCCACAAGGGGATGTTTTTTGATTTTTTTTCTTTTTGTTTTTTCTTTGCTCTATGTTTTGGTTAACATTAGTGTCATTAAGGCATTGTGATGTTCTTTTCCAATTTCCTTTTCTTTTTCTTCTTTTATTTTGCAAGGGATTCGTGAAGAGTTCATACAACAGCTTTTCAGTGCCACCAGGATCAGTGCTCTCAAGATTGATTACTTCAACTTCAAGAGGAACATCAATTGGGGGAATAGTTGAAGATGGAATAAATTCCGAGACAAATTGTGGTATTTCCAAGGGTATTACAATTGGTGATCCAATAGATTGAACATCCTTGTGAGGGATGACTTCTTCAAGAATCAAAGATGTAATTTTATTAGTTGCTATCCAATGTAGTTATTTTATGAAGAAGAACCAACGTTCAGGGCTGTTAAAGCCGATTCCAGAATAGGATTAGAGTTCGAGGGAAACCCAAATGACGGTCTCGGGGCAGGTTTGACAAAGGACGCCACAAGTGATGATTCCGATTCATCGGAAGGAGTTATGTCATGTGGGGCATCCGTTGGGTAAAGCTCAGGCGAATTCGAAAGTGCGGAATGCTCTGAGTAGGACTTAAATGGAATAATATTCCTTGAGACCTCTGCTGTAAGGGAACCCGCAGAGGTCGAGTAGATTGAAAAGCGGAAACTGGGAACGCTGCAGTCAATCCCTTTAAAGGAGATGGGACATGTGATGAGTGCATAATTGGGTCAGTAATGCCCTGAGGAGGTCATAACATTTCTGGGTACAAGGGTATTTGCGTGAACTGAGCAGCTGTTTGTGGTAGATTGGACACTTGAGAGTCCATAAATAACTGAGGTAAATAGGATGGGGTGTAAAAGGCGTCTGAAATTGAATCACTCGTTACACTGCCAGTGCAACCTTGCATGGTAGCATCTGATAAGTGATTCGGTAGAAACACTACATTGGCATGCGGGAGGGGAGGAAAATGAACAGGGCTGGCATGTTTGCTCTCCGTTATTGATGGGCAACTATCAGGTGCAAAAGCAGTGTTTTCCAAAGTGTCAGCAGCTGTATGGTCACTGCCGAGCTCTGAGGAGATTTTAGAAAGAACTGCCGTTGAAGAGTGGAATTTGGGGGGTGAGGCATGCCAGCGGTTAATCTGTTCATTTTTTGGCTTGCCTTGAGAGGTTTGCACAATAGAGTGCAAGGACTACAAGGACTGCTGAAGTTAGTTTTAATAATGCCAAGCAAAATACCAGTGGAATCCGCACTTGTTTCAGTAACGACTAGAATAGTTGTCTTTAAAAATCAAACAGTAGACAAACTTGGTCATTTTTACGAGCAGATTGAAATCCAAGTATGGAAAGGTGTGTCCCCTACTTTTTCTCAAAATTATTAACAGGACCAAGTCTCGGGAACAACCAAAACTCAGCGCTAGAGCACTCACTTACTTATGAGTAGAATCAAGCGGCTGACACGCTGACACACTGACACGCTACACGCGCTGCACCGCGGCACAGCGGTCAGCAGTCAGTACTTGCTTGGTACTCAAGTGGGTGCACGTGCGCTGGTGCGCGCGAGGTCAGGTTGAAATAGAAAACCACGTAAGGGGGCATGGCTTAGCTAAATAAAGAGAAGAAAAGCATATATTTTAATATATATGGAAGTCCAAGTGAATTCAAGTAGTGTGTTAAATGAAGGTATATGCAGATATATACCGTAGTGATCCGTGAATCCGTGGGTCTTTGAAGATTCGAATCAAATTTTGAGCACAAAGGGACAGCGTTGTCTGCAGACTTGCAGTCAGTACTTGCTTGGTACTCGAGTACTATCTATTGCTAGTGGGCCACATAGAAACCTATTGATGCAACATGTACAAGGCTGAACGCCATATCCCACTGTCCATGGATGAAGGCCATGGCTAGTGTGCCCCAAAGAAATCTATTGTTGCAACATGTACAGGGACCACGGCCGAAGGCCATGGCAAGAGAGCCCCAAAGAAACGTAGTGGTGCAACATGTACAGTGGCCATAGTTGGAGGACGTGGACACCGGCCATGGCTGAAGGCTATGGCTAGTTGGCCTCAAGAAACTACAGAATAGCAAAATCCTTGAAATTCAGTGAAAAATCAACCTTAGTTAGGAGAGAGTTAAAGTGATCAGAGTTAACGTGAAAATACATAGCATTAAAACATTTGGAATTCAGTAAAAACACTTTAGAGAGTGTTAAGGTAATCAGATGTAATGCAAAAAAAAACGGAAATTCAGCAATCACATTAAGAGCATGTCCACCTTAACTATGTGCCGCCTGTTGCGCAGATATTCATACTGATGACATCATACATTACATCACTGATGACATCAATGAGTGTGTCACTAGTTACATCATGCAACACATCACTGATGTCACTAGTTTGATTTATTACATTGTTAATATGACAATTCAGTTTCTTATAACTTTGTCTTTGTAACATATATATACATATTTCATACTTACACAGTGCAATCCATACTGCCCATATTTATTTCAATGTAACTCAGCGTGGTATACAATTGTAAGTACATACAGAAATTTTTACAAAGAAGAATACTATGTAAATATTTATGTATTTTGGAATGTAATCTGTTATATTGGAATAGAAAATCATGATTTATTTTCAAATGAAATGAATGAAAAAAATAGTGATAAATGTACATATGTAGTATACGTAACAGTTTTTTTTGCATGTCAACTTCCAATTCTTAGATTATACATTATCACAATGCACATGGGCACATCATTTCTTTTGTATATTATTATCTTTTATAGAACTTGTCTATTTAGAACATAATGTGTTCATGAGATGTTATTATAATAAGGATAATTGTAAATTTAAAAGTGAGCATTGACAATTTTCATAACGTAACATTTACTATTAGACATGTACCTACTTCTATCTATTCCTATTTGTTTACTACTACATATACTTATTGTGTTATGTTTGGAATAACTGAAATAGATATACCAGAATCAGGTACTTTCCCCGAAATGTAGTCCTGTAATTATTTACTAATATATGAAATTCAAACCGTTTGTATAACATTATGTATTGTTATTTTAAACATTATAACCTGTTAAGTACTACAAATAAATGCTCTACATGTAGTCATATCATACTTCTGTATCAGTGTATTGTTCCATATCATGTTGCTATTACTGTTAAGTGTAATAAAATAAAATATGTATCAAAAGAGGTCAACAAAAATATTCAAACTTATGTAATCAGCAATGTCACATTTGATGTAATTATGGAGCTAATCTGTGATGTCATCTATGATGTAATAAGTGATGTCATCAGTAATGTCACATGTAATGTCATCATTGTGGTTATACGCTGCGCAACAGGCATTGCATCATTAAGGTGGACTTTCTTGAAATGTGATTGATGAATTTCAGTTTTTTTGTGTTAAATCTGATCACCTTAAAACTCGCTTAACCAAGTTTTTTTTAGCTGAATATAGAAATGAATCCATGTCATGTCAAAAAACTCTAATTGCATTTACCAATACCAAATACCTCTTGAACACTTTCTAATGTACAATATGGTCTAAGTATGAAACCATTAATTATTACATGCCCACATTTTTAAATGACATTTCTGCTTTACAATATAATTTATTGTAATCAAGCAGTCAGGGCTCATTCAGCATCAGAAATACTGCAAGAATAACACATAGAAATGCCTGAAATAAGTTAACTGAATTACAGAATAGTTGGAATAGTATGAGTGTCATGTGTAACATCATTTAAACCAATGGCGGGCATACTTATCCAAATGTTTAGGGGGAGTTTCATATTTTAAAACTTGCGATCTCGAACAGCAGTTAAGAATTTCTCCTGAATGGCATTGACCTGGTTATCTTCATTTTCCACAATTAGAAAGTACAATGCAAAGCCTTATAGCTGAAATGTGAGAGTAAATACAAGATGTCTGCATCCAGTTCAGTCAATAGAACTCTCTCAGAAAGTACTCGATGTGTTTATATTGTACAGAATATGTCAGCAATGTTTGACCATATCGCTTTTAGTATTGGAAAAATTGTATTTGTATATATTTATTTGTATATTCCCTTCATCAAAATGCTGAGCCTGACAAAAATAAGTGGTGCAAAATTAGTGAAAATACAAATAGATAATTGATAAGCATATTGGGCAAGAGAAGTGAACAGGTATGTTTTCAGGTGGGAGCTGATGAGACTATGGGGGTCTTTGCATGTTTGACTACAGGTTTGACGGTCTGAGGAAATTGCTTGTAAAATTGCTGGTAATTCCAGCCCTGGCAATTTTCCTGCACCAGCAAAACACAAGTTTGCTAGTGGGGACCTGATTTACTTCCAGCAAATAAATACAAGCATTACCTCCATGGATTCCTATGGGACTCCATGGAATGGGGATTTACTGTTATTGCAAACACCTGTAATATTCCAGTAACACCGGGATATCAGGCGCAGGTAATGGTAGGGTCAGTTTACCGGTATCCCACCAGAATTACCGGTGGGTTATCGTAAAACTCGTAATGACCCCCTATAAGTGGGAGAGGAGGAAATAGAAATAGGCAGTGAGTTCCATTCCTCTTGAACAATTATAGAAAAAAGCCAAACAAGAATCTGAGCACAACTAAGAGGACTTAAGATTGGCAACTTAAAGTAAATTAAGGACAATGCATAGAAACTAGTGAGGAAAGGTAGGAAGGAGCCAACCCATGAATACATGTATAGACAATAGGAATAATGTGAAAGAGAAGACAAGATTCAAAAGAAATCCAGGAGAAAGAACAGAATGAAGAGGAAATAGAAGTGTGAGATGAAAGACAGAACATGATATGAATTCCAGAATAAAAGAATGAATGAAGAGGAGAAAGTTGGCAGGTGGGGAGTCCAACAAAAGGAGCATTGTAGTAGACCAAGCAAAAAAAGGTGAAGCAACAAAGGTGAAGAACAGATGTATTTTGGAAGTGTGAAAGAGATGACGAAGTGGACTGTATCTATATTAAACAGGTTTCAGTGACAAGAATGAGAAACGTTGTACAGGTGGGGAGTGAAAGAGAGAGGAGTTTCAAAGATAAGGAAGGCCTTCCATCAACTACCCTGGCAATCCTGTGATTTGTCCTACATGCTGCAGCAAGACTCATTTAAGGAATCTGCAAATTAAACCACATCACGCCCTACCCTCGTGGAACTGTACTGTCTCTCGCTGCAAGCATGCTTCATCTTCAAATCTTGGTATATCATCTACAAGGCTGCCACCCTGAAGCCTCCAAGATCCTTCACTGAGGAACACAGCATCTCTGGAGGTCTGCAATCCACCAGATGTAAGGAAATGTGAAGACTTGAACTCTGATGGTGCAGGAAGGAAAGAACCAGAACACAGGCCTTCTCTTCTCCACGCTCGAAGACTCTTGAACCTTCTCCATATCAAAATCCTACTTGCCCCATTGCTTCTACAGTACAGTAAAGTGCTCAAAACATTCCTCTTCAAGGAATAGCTCCTCCCTAAATCTAGGCCCACACACCCTTGCATGCCCCACCTTTTCTGAGACTCAGTGATCTGCTCCCCACCGTCTCCTAAACTGGTTGCTTGTAGATCCTCTGCTGCCAACTGCCCACCTTCACCCTCTCCTGTTAGGTGTCCACTCACTTTTTCTCTGGTGCCGTGACTGTGTTCTTCCTGCTATGATTGTAAACCACTCTGTTACTTCCCAAACCTAGGTCCACGCTCAATAAATACCTGTATAATAATAATGATAATAATAATAATAATAATAATAATAATAATAATAATAATAATAATAATAATAATATTAATAATATAATACATTAAAAGATAATGCTGAGGTTATGGCCAGAGGGAAGAAAGGAGAGGAGTAAGGGAGGAAAGCAGGAGCAAGAGAGGAGAATGAGGTAGACGATGCAGGAAAGAAAATAACCTCAGATTTGGAAGCAATATTGTGTAAGAACTGAGAGTGCCTAAACAATTGAATACCTACGAGGCAAGCAGAAAGAGTAAAGAGAAGAGTGTCAGGAAAGACAGAAAATGAAACACAGAGCTAGGAATCAGGAAGCATAGAAGTGACAGAAAAGATGACAAGAAGCAATAAAAGAAGACATTAGAGCAGTGTAAAGTGAGTGAGAAGGAGACTCAGAACCAAACCTTGGAGTGCACTGCATGGTAGGGGAATGGTGGAGAACCGCCTACCAGCCCAAGGCACATAAACAGTTTCATGAGCTAGATAGGACTGAACATATTGTAGAAAAGATCCAGAGAAGACCAGTGAGGATAGAGTGCTAAAACGAGTGGGGTGGTCAACCATGTAGAAGGCTGTGGAAATATTAAGAAGGATAAGAAAACAAGATAGCTTATTGTAAAGGGTTAAAATAATTGAATTAGTGACATAGAACAGATCTGTTTCAGTTGAGTGTAGAGGATGAACACCCGATTGAGGTGAAGGAAAAAGAGAAAGGCAATAAAAATAAGTGGAAACTTGAGTATAGACAATGTGTTTGCGTACTTTGAAAGGGGGAAATGAAAGAAAGCCAGCAGTGGGAAGGGAGCGAACCTTAGAAGTGTTTTCCCTAGGATTAGGAGAATAATCAGATCAAAGTCAGTGGAGAAGGTATAGGTGGATGAATAGGGATGAATTGCAAAGGAAGGTCGAGTAGGGAATACGTTGGGAAAACACTTTGGGCACAAGAAGAGAAGGTAGGGGGTCACAAGGAGGGGCTGTGGGATTGTCACAGTAAATAAAAGGAGTGGTGTCAGAATCAGATGGAAGTAAAAAAGAAGACAGAAGGAACGGAGAAGCAAGAGGAAGAAGTGACGTTGAGAAAGCGAGAAGAAGAAAGAGAATAGACGAGTAGAGATACTATGTTAGAGAATAAATTAGAAAGATCAGAGGGGAGACCGGGGAGGGAAAAGAATAGTAGGGGTAGACAGGAAGAAATTAAAACATTGAAATAGAAAGCAAGGATAACGAGAGAAGGAAATAAAGAGATCAAAAACTACTATTTCTTAGCAGCTAAGAGAGTATTATTGTAAGTGGAATGCAAGGAAGAGAGCAAGTTAAGGTCACAATGGGAGTGGCATTTTCTCCAGTGCCTTTCAGTTTGGAGGAGGGAAGACCCCCTGTAAAGAAGATGATGAATAATCTACAGTTGTGGTGGTTTACGAGAGGTGATGGAGGATTTAGATGGATGGAGAGAAGCAAACAAAAGTGTGAGTAAGTAGAGTCTATAGAAAGGATAGTAAATACCGGAATAGGAAGAAGGAAAGGAATTGATTTGAAAGTTGGAGAATCAAAGGAGTTAAGAATAGGATAATAAGATGTAGACGATTTAGAAAATATGACAAACGAGAAGCGAAAGAAAAACCTGAAATTAAAGTATGGTTGAATTAATGAAAGGTTATCAGCAATAATTAAGAGTTGGAGGGAAGAAGAAAACACTAGGTCAAGAAAGGAGACAGAGGAATGGGAAGAGGGTATATTACTGGCAAAGATTATAGGATTTCAACAAAGGAAATAAATGTGAATAAATATGAGTCATGAATATTTTCAGATAAAATCCTCATGATTGATGTCACCAAGAAGAAAAAAAGGACAGAAGGATGGGAGAATAAAAGAGAGTAAAGAGCCCAGGTCATCAGAAGGAGGACAGATGATTTGGATGATAAATGAAATGAAAAAGAGCAAGAGTAAAAGAAAGAGGAAAGATGATAGTGAAGAGAAGAAAATACAAGGATGGAAGTAAGAGAAGGGGAAAGAGAAAAAGCGAAATTAAACAAACTGCTAGTGAAAAGGCATGTACCAGTAAGGTGTGGGGAATCTGATAATTTAGATAAGGAGGAAAAATTGCAACAAAAGTAGCATAATCAGAAGGTGAGAGCCAAGTCTCAGTATAGCTTAGAAACTGAAGATTAAGATGGAAAGATTATGTTTAAGCAAAAGTTAGACTTGCTAGGAACTGAGCAAGCATTAACCAACCCAATAGAAAGAGACGCGGAAAATGAAGAAGATGGAAAAGGGAATGGGGATTGAGTTCGTCAAATTATGCGAACAGGACAAAAAAGAACAAGGGGAAATATTTGAACTAAAGTGGACATCAATAGGAACATATATTGATCAGGAATACAGAGGAAAGCGTCTGACAGAGACACCTAGTATTAACCGGATCAAGGTTCAAAATGTGAATTGTCCACATCATTCACACATCTTGACACCTTTTTTTCAAATGTATCTATTTATTTATTTTGTTATTTATATAGCACACCTAACCTGTTGGATGTTTTAACCCAGTAGGCTCTGCACTGCGACATCCATTGTGCTGGTGGCACCAGAATCAGCAAAACCCCATGCGCGCCAAAACCTATGATAATTGCATTTTGAAACCGAAAAAGATAACTGCCAGATCTACTTTGCCTGTTGTCTCTGGTGGAAGGAGACCTCACTGCTGAAACATGCCACTGGGCTGCCTACCAAGGAAAAATGGAAACTGCATGAAAGGCAGTGCTTTATTGCAAGAAACCCAGAAATTGCTCTTAAATACCTTTTTCTTGGTTGCTGAAAATATAAAATACCGAACGAAAACACCACAAAACATCCAACATCCTTGCTGGGTGTTACCCGCCACTTCATTTAAGGAATCAATATGAACCCACAATGTCAGGAAAAGCAGAATCTATCATCAAAATATCCACAGTAAAAAGTATGCTTGCCTGTGAAAATCTGTAAAAATATAGGCGCAGTACCAGCGGCCGCCTGTGACCGTTTCAAAAGCCTGCATTTACACTGCAAAGTTGCACCATTAAGATCTAATGTCTTAAATCTAAGAGACCTGTCAAGAGGAATAGAGGTTGTAACTATGTTCAGGCTGATTCATGGATTATTTGCGCAAAAAGAAAACGGGCTTTGTTCGCCATTCTGCCCGCAAATCCCCATTTGTTAAACAGGGATTTGCAGGCAGAATGGCGCACAAATCCCGTTTTTTTTGGCACAAATAATCCAAGAATCAGAGATTAATTAAGAGTTAGGAGGGACGAAGAAAACACTAGGTCAAGAAAGGAGCCAGAGGAATGGGAAGGGGGTATATTACTGGCAAAGATTATAGGATTTCAGCAAAGGAAATAAATGTGAATACATATGAGTCATGGATATTTTCAGATAAAATCCTCATGATTGATGTCACCAAGAAGAAAAAAAGGACAGAAGGATGGGAGAATAAAAGGGAGTAAAGAGCCCAGGTCATCAGAAGGAGGACAGATGATTTGGATGATAAATGAAATGAAAAAGAGCAAGAGTAAAAGAAAGAGGAAAGATGATAGTGAAGAGAAGAAAATACAAGGATGGAAGTAAGACAGCGGGAAAGAGAAAAAGCGAAAGTAAACAAACTGCTAATGAAAAGGCATGTACCAGTAAGGTGTGGGGAATCTGATAATTTAGATAAGGAGGAAAAATTGCAACAAAAGTAGCATAATCAGAAGGTGAGAGCCAAGTCTCAGTATTGCTTAGAAATTGAAGATTAAGATGGAAAGATTATGTTTAAGCAAGAGTTAGACTTGCTAGGAACTGAGCAAGCATTAACCAACCCAATAGAAAGAGACGCGGAAAATGAAGAAGACGGAATGGCGCACAAATCCCGTTTTTTTTTTGGTGCAAATAATCCATGAATCAGAGACTTAATCTCCATAGTTTAGAGACTGGAATCAGAGTTCTAGCTGCTTGATTAGAAATTGCAAGTTTTATTTTAAATTAAGAAAATGTTATAATTTGACAGTGAATTTAGCTGAAACTCAGAATCATCAAAACAGTTCCCCCCAGCTTTCCTGAACAAAAGGCATCTCTCCTGCTTCCCATCAAAGGCCAGGAACTCACATTCAGGTGTTGATTAAGAGGGGATGAGATTTGGGCTGCTACTCCTGGAAGAGACAATGAACCTTCCTTGGCTGAAAGGATATGTAGACTGCAAGTGTCAAGAGAGGCCTCTGCCAGAGGAAGAAGGTGGGGATTGCTCTTGAGCTACAAGAAACGTTTGGAGGCGGGGATAGACATTTTTGTTGATTTTCAATGGACAGAAAGCATATTTTTGGAAAAGACTGACAAAGGACAGGGCGAATTTGTAAAAATTGTAAAATTACAGTGTTGTTAATGTGATTTTTTTTGTGCACATTTTAAAAGGACCCAGAATTCTGTGTGATGTTCTGAGAAGGCACAGTGAACATTCTGGTTTTGTAACAATTGGATTCATGTCAGAAGCACAAAACTTCATACGATTATGCCGAGATATCATGCGCACATATGTATAACATTGTAGACAAATCAGATGCTGTGTCCCAAATAAAAAGTGTGAAAAACTGTCAAATCTAGATCCAAGACCTTACAGCTATGGGGTTTGGAAGAATATGTGCTCCAACAAATATGTGATCTATGTATGTCATTGGTATAAAGATTGTACACATGTAAAGATGTATTAGATCAAAAATAGATTTTATGTGCAAAAGGCAAAGGGGAGGTATTCCCTGTCTCATAAACCACATCATCATGATGACACTCTGTTTTCCCCTCCAATCAAGGGAGAGAGCAGATTTTAGCCAAGGGGGTGCGCCTAGGATAATTCAGCATACCCACCTCTTTGAGAACCACATAAATAGAGACAGCTTAGGACGTAGAGAAATACACTGATACACCCACCATCTCGAGATTGGCCAAGCACTTTGAAGGCGATCCATCCAGACTGCAAAAACATTGCAAGCAGAAAGGCTCCTTGCATAGCTGAACCACTTTCAGTTCAGCTGGGCCTAACTTCCAGAACCCATCTCTCAACTTAAAGGGGAAACCAAAGAGCAGCCAGGCTGTGCTGTAACTGTTTGCCTGCCAAAGAATCATCTTCATAACCAGAAGGGCAGATTAAACCCTGTCCAGCCATGCTGTTCTGTGCAGACCAGAGAGCCATTGCAGATCCAGTACAATCCTGCCGTGCGGTGTCCAGAGGGCCATGCTGATCACTGACCCATCCAGTCTGTGTCCAGCATTCTGTCCCAGAAATCTTTGACCTGACCAGATCCCTGCCGGTTCCATTCAAAACATTGGTAGTGAGTATCCATGCATAGGATTGTCACTAGCCTATGTACTATCTATAGTCATCCCTATCAAAATCAAATCTATCTCATATCCAGAACTGTATTGATAGAAATCCTTTTCGTCTCGCCTGAACTCTCTCTCTTATCCTATAGTTCTTCTGTAATAATATTGTTAAAAATCATCTTTGCGCTGATATATCGCATCTGAAGAAAGGCAAGCGTCTCGGGGGGCAAAAACCTGATCGGCGACGTCCTGATCTGGTGGCTGGGCTGTCGTGTAGTTTGTATCTTCCTAGTCCATTCCTAGTGTAAAAAAACCTTGTTTGTATTTTAAAAAGCGCATTCTTGTTTTACAATGTTGCCTCTTTCTGAAAAAACGACCTCCACGAAAATGTTTGTAACTTCTTCGTACGTTATGCGAGAAACAAAATTTAAGTGTCTACTTGAAGCTAACATCCTAAGCTTTCCAATGAAGACAAATATAGTTATTCCGCAATGGTGCTTACCGCGCGCGGAAAGGTTTGCTGCAAATTATTCATTTGGCGCAAATCCATAACGTGTGAAATAGCTTTTCATTTCACCCGACCTCAAAATGAAGTGTTCTACTTGCTTTTTACTCTCTACTCATTGCTAGTGTTTGTCTGAAACCATACAAAGTGGCTTCCATTAGTATTTCAACAATTTCAGTGAATTAAAACCATTTTCAGTGTTTTACCTATTCATTCCCAGCCAACTTTAAAACCTTTTTTGACAAGTTTGCAATCATTCCTGTTTCTCTCACTGTGTTTGCTGGGGGAAATTGGGATTGATATATTTGCTTGAGTGCTGCATTCCTGAAACCTGTTTTCTCTCTTTCTATCTCTTTATATTGCATATTGGGAGGATTGAGGGGTGTGCAGGGTGAAATAGTAATTACATTGCCAATTGATTGAACACACACAAAAGGAGTATTTCTGTGCTGCAACATATTTTTCCCATCATTGCTCCTTGTGATTAAAGAGATTGTTAGTGTGACATCACCCCATTGGTGATCATTGTATCGTCATTAAAATAGTGTGATATATCTTGTGCAATACATAAATAAATATGTTTAACTTTGCAAACCAGCCTGCTTCCTGGCTCAGTGCGACGGGGGAGGATTCCAAGAGAGGGGCGTGATATAAGTTGTACATCGTTCAGAAATAAAAGAACTTATAGACACAAATAAATAATTAAGGGTTTCAGTTGTGCATCCCACGCTAGGCATTGACTTAGGTGAAGTGCCGGGTTGAAATCACTTACAAGATTGGGGGCTCGATGCCCGGATTTCTAAATTAGACATACCACTTGTGACAGCTTAATACAGCATGCTAACTAACGGGGTACATAAACCCTGTTGGGCTACCACACTGTGCTACACTGTGAAAAGCAGCCTTCAATAGGAACGCTCTAAGGAATTTGGTCTGTTTTTCAAAAATAAATAAACTCCTGTAAGTCAGAAGGAATTTAATATTTCCGGAATGGCGACCTTAGTAGAAATCAATATGGCAAAAGAACACCAACTGCACAAATTATTTGTCAGGGGTGAATGGACAGAGCAGGATCAGAATGTGTGGTTGCAGGGAATCAAAGAACAGGCCACTGCAACAGGATTAAATACATGGCAAGATCAGGGTCCATTACATATGGTACTGAGTAAACTGTATATGGCCCCTAAAGTAAAAGAAGAGCAAAGTAAGATTGCCAAAATAGCCGCATATCTGTACCTCCACATTTGAGCAATACAGGAAAATATGCCAAGAAACTAGATCTGGCAAACAAGCAACTACAATCATTACAAAAAGACCAAACTGATCTGAACTCTGCAGAAGGATAAGGTAGAGCAGGATACCAAAGTGCTGGCACTGCATACAGAGTGCCAAGAAAGTTTGGACTCTCTACTGCAGAGCCAGAACAAGCTGGAACAGCAAATACATTTTAACAGGGTATGCGCAGAGCAGGTAGTCACCCTAAAAAACTTCCTAGAAGAAGAAAAAGAAGAGAATAATAAATTAATCCTGAAAGACCTGGACACCCAGGCAGAATTTGTTGAAGAGTGCCAGAAAGCTGGTGCACTCCAAAAGCAAAGGGACAACCTGGCTGCCCAGAGGGGTACTCTTATTCAGGAAAGGGACACTTTAGGCCAGGAGGTCAGTTATTTAAAAGATAAGATGGAAGAAAATCACCCGTCCCTCCAGGGACTGGGTGAGCTCCAAAAAGATTATACAAAAACTGTTAGAGCACTCCAGTAGGATAGAAGATGCTCTGGCAAAGAGTGACCAGGCCAGTAAGGACAGGACTCAGGAGGTAACCCTCCTGGAGCAAAAACTGGACCAGTACTCTAAATTGACACAGGAAGCACAGAGAGACAATGAGGCTCTCTGTGAGATAAATGACAGGCTCCACAGACAGGTGGCTATGCAAGAACAACTGATAGAGACTAGCAAGGCCTTGATAGAGGAACAGAAAGGTCAGGTTCTTGCATGGCAACAGGGAGCAGGGGCTGAGAGAGATGAAGGCAGCTGGGAAAGTGAAACACATGAGCATAACCTCAGGAACCCTAGTACCAGAGGCTTTCATCTCTTCAACCCCATGGACACTGCCACCCCCATGTCTGCTGGCACACATGAGCCAAGGGCCACGGGGATGGCAGACTTCAATCCAATGAGGAATATGAGACTCATAGATCAGCACCTCCCAGGAATGGATGGGCAGGCATCTGGGTATGGGTTCCCAAGCGCTAGGGCCATATTCTCTGATCAGGGAGACTCCAATGAGGGGAGGGTCAGAGAAATGGATCCTCAAAAATACCATTTACCCAAAGACCAGATGGTAAAATTTAGTGGGGAACTCCATGAGAGTAGGCCCACTAAGGGCATCCTGAAAACCTCTTCCCAGCTAGGACAGGGGGGTGGAGGGTACTCTGCAAATCCTGGGAGCAAGGAGGAATCAGAAGACTCCTCTGAGCGCCCCCGGACTCAAGAAATTAGGCCCCCACATTCTGCCAGCCATTCCCAAGCTTGCAGAATCTGGGAGAGCCTAGAAGACCAGACAGGCACCTCTGGTAGCAGTGCCTCTGAGTCAGAGGATGACTGGACCAGGGTCACCCGAACCAAAAAAGCCAACAAGGTCAAAAGGGTCTTGCTCAAGGATCCCCTAAAACAAATCAAAGCCATTAGGAGCGTCATCACGCCCTATCATAAGAATGGGAAATATTTGGTTTGGAGGCACCTTGAGCTCTTTGAACAAATGATGGAAACTTTCCATTTGAAGGACAGCCAAAGCTGTATTCAATATGTAAAGTGACCTTCTCTCCGAGTACTCCAGTTTCTTTGCAGGGCTGGAGGATCAGAATCATTCCAGGTGGTCCACCTATAGGGCGGCCATCTTGAAACATTTTTCTGTGCACAGGAATCCTCAGGAGGCTCACAAGGCAGCCTATAACTTGCATTCTGGGGAAGATCAGGCCCCACACGAATTTGTTCAAGAATGAAAGTGTGCCTTTGCACAGGCCACCAGAAGGGTGCACCCTGACACTGAAGAGTTTGTAAATACTTTCTTCCATGCTCTCCCCAAGTACATCATGACCCAGCTAGTAAGAGACTTTCACGAGAAAAGACCACTAGACTGGGTCATCGAACAAGCCACATGCATTTATGAGGTGCAAAAGCCGGTGGAAAACAAAAATAGTCACAAAAGCCCCAAAACAACCAACACCCCCACTGCTGCTAAAGTGGAAGAGGTGAAGGTTGCCCCCATTTTAGATTTAGAGATGGGGGGCCTAAAAACCTGCCTGCACAGAATCAAAACAATCCCAAACCCAGAAGGCCCTTGGGCCAATCACAAACAGGGAGCCAGGGAGGCAATCCCACAAATGGGACCCATAACTCCCCTGACTACATCAGCCCACGCTACAAGGGCAATAGACCCATCCTGGGTTATGTGTGGACTCCTCAGCCAAAGGGGTGGGATCCAACCGGACAGCAGCCAACCCAGGGAACTTCCCTTTTCACTTCCCCCAGGAGGGCAGTCATTCCCCAAATACTGCATAGAATTTCTTCCCATGTTACCCGCCCAACTTTAACCCCCAAAACAATCCATCCTTCTTCCAGTTTGAAGGAGAGGGATCCTCAGAGGATCCTGGGAAAAGGATCTTCTCCTTCAGAGATGGGGGAACTCCTCCCAAATAAAAATGGGTCCCAAAAGATCCAAATCCAGAGTGGGTAGATGTGGGGACTGAGTTAGCACTGCCCATCATCAATCCTCAGAATCATCAGCATGAAAGTCCCCGGGTTCAAACCCATCCTGGTGACTGCCTCCAAAAGAGGGGGGGCAGCCCAGAACCAGGGGAACCCAAAGCTTCTCCCATATCTAGCTGTCACCTTTTTCTTTCAGATTCCCAAGACTCCAAACAGAATCCTGCACAAATCACCTTCTTGTCAGTGTCCAAAACCAAGACACTAATCCACCGGTTGCCAAAAATGTACATTATCTTTGCCCCTTGAGGAGAAGGAGGAAAGATTCTATGCCCCGGTCCAAATACAGAGTACAGGGTCAGTGTACAATTCTGGCACTGGTGGACACTGGATCCCAAGCTACCCTTCTGTCAAAAAGGGCCTTTGATCAACTGAATTCGGGAAGGGTGGAGAAATATCAAATTCCTCTAACCCTCTTCCTGGCCAACTTCAGAACTTCGACGGGAAGGAAATTCCCATCAAGGGGACTGCGGATTTGGATATTAAAATTGGGAGACACAGAGTGAAGCACTCGGTCATAGTTGTGACTCCAGAGGGCACACCTTGTTTACTAGGGAATGACATCCTGCGTAGGTTGTCACCCCTCATAGATTACGTAAACTGGACCCAGACTAGCCAACCAATAAAATTGAAACAGTGTGTCAACCATGTTAGTTTAAACAGCACATGCCAGAATGTTGAACAAAAACCTGACCAAATAGAATTTCACTTCCAGAACAACCAAATCCCACATGTGACAGTGATAGCAGTAGGACAACAAACTGGTGATAGGGAGTCCTCTCTATTTCTGAAAATCAACCTTCCTTCCAGTCTAAGGTGGCATTCCACACTGGAAGGAAACACTCTGAAATTCTTTACAAATTCACTATCAGAAATTCCCACTCCTATTGTCCAGAAAGATGAGAAATCAGCTCAAAGCCTGGCTGATATTCAGAAAATTGGAGAGCAGTTGTTCATCCCTATTCAGCTAAATGAAGGGAAGTACTCTGTTCTTGCCCTAGTTTGTGTGAACAACGATAAGAGCTTCATCAGCGAAGCCATGTTCTGCAAACTCCCAAAAGATCCAGCCATTCCCACATTTAAACTGATAGACAAATGGGAAATGGACCTGGAAACACCCAATTCCAAACATCTCCTGCCTAGCAGGTGTATGCTCGGAATTGCCATAGGCAACAAGAGCATAGTCCATAATTGTTGGGTCGTGCAAGATGTCCCTGCCGCATTTTACTTAGGCAGTGACATTCTTAATCAATTAGCCATTAGTTTGTACCTAATAAACTTCAAAGCTTGGTTCCGATTAGCGGGTAATCCCATGGGCTTTCATGACCCAGATAAAGCATTTAGGTCAGCTCAATTGCTGCCTTATGCAGTTGAAATTCAGATTGGAAAGGAAGTCACCATCCAGAAAGGACCCGACAATTCTCCCTGGAAGTGAAAGTTAAAAGAGGACAGAAACTGAAAAACCCTGATGCCTATATTCGTCTTAATGTTTATTTCCAACAGCAAGGGTTGGGGGTAAACCCAACACCACTAGTCAACATAGAACATGACTCCATTCCAATAGAGGTGGATAACAGTGACTTAAAGAGTATCACTCTAGCCGCAGGCAACATTATTGTAATGGCGGTTGATGAGCGACATTTTTCCATAGATTTAGGTAATGAACTGTTAGGACCAATCCCCAAGGACTGTTTTGACAGTGATAGTGATGAAGACACAACACCTGACAGGATCGTCACCCAGCATGGGGGGAATTTCCTGGTGTATACACTTCCTGCCCTTATGGCAAGGAAGATATGACCTGTGACTTCAGGAGGGATGAGGTGATAGTCCAAGTCTGCAAGGACTGCCTTCCCCACCTGAAGCCACCAGTCCAAATCAGCACTTTGACCAGGGACTTCTCCACCCAGCTGGAGGAGGCCGCTGAGATAGCAAAACCGGAAGTCTTTCCAGGCTTCAGGAAGATGGTTGAAGAGAGAGTCAACCTAGCTGATGTCTGTGAAACTCTGGAGCAAAAGCAAAAATTGAAACAAGTTTTCTTAGATTTTCAAGATCTCTTTGCGGTGGACTCATAAGACTCTGGTCACACTGACATCCACACAATAACAATTCCCACGGACCCTGGTATGATTCCAGTGTTTGCAAAGTAATATTGCATGCCTCTCGCATCAATGGAGTCCCTTACTGAAATAATTAAGAACCTAAAGTCCCGTGGGATAATCCGTCCAGTCCACAGAACCTTCAATAATCCGGAGCTGGGGATTTTGAAGCCAAATGGCCAGTGGAGACAAACGGGTCCATACTTGCCGATGGCCTCTTCCCTATATTGAGCAAGGGCTGGCCCAGATCCAGGGGTCAAGGTTATTCACTGCCATTGACCTGACCACTGGGTACTGGACTGTGCCTGTCAGTAGGGTGGACCAATATAAGCTGGCTTTTACCTTCGGGGGGCAGCAGCACACATGGACCAGGACTCCCTTCGGATACATCAAATCCGGCAATGAATTGAACATCTTTTTACACAAGGCCATGCCCGACCTGGGTGAAAGGGGTAACCTGGCCTATGTAGATGATGTTTTAGTCAAAAGCTCAACTGTGGATGAACACATAGCGGAGATCTGTTATGTTCCGACACAGTTGAGGGCTGCCGGAGCAAAACTCTCCTTTCAAAGGCAGTGTGGTCCAGAACCTTTGTCAATTTCTTGGGGCATGAGATTATCCTCAGGTTCTCTGTCCCAAGGAAAAGAAAGTGGAAGCACTTCAGAAATTAAAAGACCCCACAACTCAGCGGGAACTAAGGAGCCTCTTTGGACTGACTAATTACAGCAGAAAGTTCATTGAGGACTACGCAGAGATCACAAAACCCCTGATCCATCTTCTAAAGGGGGGGGTGAAGTGGGAGGGGGGTCCAGAGCAAGCCGAGACAACTCAAAAGAAGCCTCTCACAAGCGCCTTGCCTAGCTTTCCCTGTCAAAAACAAGAAGTTCTTCTTTGAGACAGGGTTCTCAAATACATGCTTGACTGCAGTATTATACCAAAAGCATGACAAGGTAAATATAGTAATCTCCTATGCGAGTAAAACTGTATCGTCTGTGGAGGAAAAATTCAATGATTGTGAGAAGGCACTGCTGGCAAGGGTGTGGGCATTGAAGAATTACTGTACGTTTATCCAGGGGGAACATATCATAGTGGGGACTCCACACCAGCCTCTGCAATATCTCCAAAGTGACAGAATCTGGGCCGGAAGTGTGAGTAATTCCTGAATTACTTCCTGGATTCTGTCAATGCAAGGCTTTCCTGTGGAGGTCAGATATGGCCAAAACAAGAAGAGTCCCCTCGCACAAGGTCTGGCATGCATGATTGTGCCAGAGAAAACTGTCTCAAGGACGAAAGTCTTAACAACATGGAGGCATACCTTAATGCCCCACACTAAGTCTTTGAAGAAGACAAGTGAGAGGGAATGCCCACTGTCTATGTGGATGGACGCTCCTACCATGTTGACAACAACAGGGAAAAAGAACTTGTGGCCGGCGTAGGGAATGCATGGGTGAATGATGCCCCAGACCCTCTACTGGGTACAAAATTGGTCCCCGAATTAGTCAAGTTGCAGAGTTGATGGCTGTGCATCAAGCCATCCTCACTGCTGTCCAACACCAACTCCACAAACTGGTCATAATCACAGGTTCGGATTATGTACGGAACGGGTTTGTGGAGCACCTGGTTAACAGGAAAACCAGAGGCATGCTATGTGCTAATAATAAACCATTGAAACATGGGAAATTAATTCAGAATATTGATGACCTGGTCACCTCGAATGGGATTTCCATCCACTGGAAAAAGATCAAGGGTCATTCTAAAGTAGAGGTACCAGACAAAACTGGAAATGACCTAGATGATCAGCTGGCCAAAACCAGAGCCATCCAAGGGGATCTACTTGAGATCAAGTCCCTGTTGTTGGAAATCCAGGTCGCTGTGATCACTAGGTCCCAGACAAATGCTCACAATGAACTCTAAACTGCACAATGGAGTAAGGGGACCCCAGATGCTGATTTGATTACGGCTCAAAAAGGGGATCCAATAATTGGTAAGTTTTATCAACACATTGAGGACCCTGAGAACTTTCCCCTGACGGATACTGATTACATAGGGAAAGAGGACCTCAGATTTGATGAAATGTCCAAAAATATTCCGAATCCAAGACGGTTTGTTGGTAAGGAGATCCCTAGCTGACCATGATCAGTGGGTGGTCCCTACCTCATTCCGAAAGCTGATGCCAAGTCACGCCCATGATGTGGCCACAGCCGGTCATAGGGGGTTTCATACGACACTCGAAATCTTAAGAGAGGTTGCATACCGGCCATATATGGGGCAGGACCTCGACCAATACTTGAACGGGTGTCTTGTGCATGCACAATTTCAGCCAACATCCCTCACACACCGTGCGCCTCTCCAAAAGAGGGGGATGACACTGCCTTCGTCAGATTTACAAGTAGATTTTATCGGGCCTGTGATTCGCTCCTTTAGGGGGAACAAGTGCATGTT
Organism: Ambystoma mexicanum; assembly: GCF_040938575.1. Classification (NCBI taxonomy): domain Eukaryota; kingdom Metazoa; phylum Chordata; class Amphibia; order Caudata; family Ambystomatidae; genus Ambystoma; species Ambystoma mexicanum. The sequence goes on along the minus strand of NC_090941.1, from coordinate 448,602,071 downwards.
GACCGTGACATGCTGTTCACTAAATGGGTGGAATGTCTCCCGGCCCCAAACTGCAGGGCAGAAACAGCAGCTTCCCTGATGATCAACCACATCTTCTCGCGTTTTGGACTACCCCAAAGGATCGAGTCAGACCGAGGTAGCCACTTCACTAGTGAAGTGATGACAAAGATGTGGGAGATACTTGGGGTAAAAATGAAACTAAACATTGCCTACCGGCAGCCTCTAGTGGTTCAGTGGAGAGATACAACAAGACAATTGTGAGCGCATATTAAAAAAGTGTGTGACAGATTCTGGGCCAAGTTGGGACATCCGACTACCTCTTGTCCTGATGGCCATCATATCTACCCTTTCTTCTGCAACTAAAATGTTGCCGTTTGAGCTGATGACTGGACGAAGGATGGTCCTTCCCCAGTATCTGCTCTACAGAACCCAAGAGCAGAATTTGATAAATGCCTCCACAACTCATGAGTATGTTGAAAATCTGAGAAAACACCTTCAACATGCTTTTGCCTATGCTCAGCAAAATCTAGAAAGATCTGCAGACAGCATGAAGACCCACTATGACCTAAAGAATACTAGAAAAGAATACCAAGTAGGAGATCGGGTCTACTTTTACAATTTCCAAAGGAACCAGGCCAAACAGCGCACATTTCTGCCTAGCTGGAGGGGTCCTTTTGAAATTGTAGACAAAATGTCACCAGTCGCCTACAAAATCGGTATCCCCAAAGGCAGTTTGGCAGAGGGGGATGATAAGTGGGTCCACATTAACCAACTGAAGTGTTGCCATCCTAGGCACACTCAGCAGCAACTAGAGGTTTCATCTGGAAACCCAGAAGGGGTCATTCCAGACCCCTAGAATTCCAACCATGAAACTATTCCACCTGTTGAAAATGAGTAATAATTGGAAACAAAAAAGATTGTCAGTAGATGAGAAATGTATGTGTCTGCCCCACTACATGAATAGTGGTAGGGTAATCTCTACAAATGTGCTCTGTTTTGTCATCCGAGAATTTGAAACCATAGATCCTTAGCATCAAGGAGGACCACTCAGGGACCGGAAGGGAAACCCAAGGGGCCCCGGGTATCCCTCCATACTCTCATCCAGAACCGGCGAGGAGAACCTGTCGATCCACCACTGATGGGAGAAGCAGACGAATTTTGCCATTTGGACCAGAAAGAAAAAAACTGAAAATCCCAATCTCGTGACTTCCCCTTGATGGGTGGCTAAGAGTCAACTCGCGAGGGGGGTCTTTGTGGGATGTTTTAACCCACTAGGCTCTGCCCTGCTACATCCCTGTGTGCTGGTGGCACCAGAATCATTAAAATGGCCGCAAAACCCCATGTGCGCTAAAACCTATGATAATTGCGCTTTGAAAACGGAAAAGATGTCTGCCGGATATACTTTGCCTGTTGTCACTTGTGGAAGGAGACCTCACGGCTGAAACATGCCACTGGGCTGCCTATCAAGGAAAAATGGAAACTGCATGAAAGGCAGTGCTTTATTGCAAGAAACCCAGAAATTGCTCTTAAATCCCTTTTTCTTGGTTGCTGAAAATATAAACTACCGGACCAAAACACCAGAAAACATCCAACATCCTTGCTTGGTGTTACCCGCCAATTAATTTAAGGAATCAATATGAACCCACAATGTCAGGAAAAGCAGAATCTATCATCAAAATATCCACAGTAAAAAGTATGCTTGCCTGTGAAAATCTGTCAAAATATGGGTGCAGTACCAGCGGCCGCCAGTGACTGTTTCAAAAGCCTGCATTTAAACTGCAAAGTTGCACCATTAAGATGTAATGTCTTAAATCTATGTGATCTGGCATTAAGAGGAACATAGGTTGTAACTATTTAATCTCCATGGTTTATAGACTGGAATCAGAGTTCTAGCTGCTTGATTAAAAATTGCAAGTTTTTTTTTAAATTAAGAAAATGTTATAATTTGACAGTGAATTTAGATGAAACTCAGAGTCATCAAACCAGTTCCCCCTGCTTTCCCCAACAAAAGGCATCTCTCCTGCTTCCCATCAAAGGACAGGAACTCACATTCAGGTGTTGATTAAGAGGGGAGGAGATTTGGGCTGCTGCTCCTGGAAAAGACAATTGGCTGAAAGGATATGCAGATTGTAAGTGTCAAGAGTGGCCTCTGCCAGAGGAAGAAGGCAGGGATTGCTCTTGAGCTACAAGAAACCTTTGGAGGTGGGAATAGACATTTTTTTTTATTCTCAATGGAAAGAAAGCATATTTTTGGAAAAGACTGGCAAAGGACTGGGCAAATTTGTAAAAATTATAAAATTACAGTGTTGTTAATGTGATTTTTTTTTCTGTGCACATTTTAAAAGGACCCAGAACTCTATGCAATGTTCTGAGAAGGCACAGTGAAACTTCTGGTTTTATAGCAATTGTGTTCATGTCAGAACCACGAAACTTCATACGATTATGCCCAGATATCGTGAGCACATATGTATAAAATTGTGGACAAATCAGATGTTGTGTCCCGGATAAAAAGTGTGAAAAATTGTCAAATCCAGACCCAAGACCTTACAGCTATGGGGTTTGGAAGAATATGTGCTCCAACAAATATGTGATCTATGTATGTCATTGGTATAAAGATTGTACACATGTAAAGATGTATTATATAAAAAATAGATTTTATGTGCAAAAGGCAAAGGGAAGGTATTCCCTGTCTCATAAACCACATCATTATGATGACACTCTGTTTTCCCCTCCAATCAAGCGAGAGAGCAGATCTTAGCCAATAGACTACCTAGAGGGTGCACCTAGGATAATTCAGCATACCCACCCCTTTGGGAAACACATAAATAGAAACAGCTTAGGACCTAGAGAAACACACTGATCCACCCACCATCTCGAGATTGGCCAAGCACTTTGAAGGAGATCCATCCATACTCCTAGTTCCAGACTCAAAAAACTTTGCAAGCAGAAAGGCTCCTTGCATAGCTGAACCGCTTTCAGCTGAGCCTTTCTTCCAGAACCCATCGCTCAACTTAAAGGGGAAACCAAAAAGCAGCCAGGCTGTGCTGTAACTGCTTGCCTTCCAAAGAATCATCTTCATAAACAGAAGGGCAGATTAAACCTCGCCCATCCGTGCTGTGCTGTGCAGACCAGAGAGCCATTGCAGATCCAGTCCAGTCCTGACGTGCGGTGTCCAGAGGGCCATGCTGATCGCTGACCTGTCCAGTCTGTGCCCAGCAGTCCGTCCCAGAAATCTTTGACCTGACCAGATCCCTGACGGTTCCATTCAAAACATTGGTAGTGAGTATCCATAGCATAGGATTGTCACTAGCCTATGTACTATCTATAGTCATCCCTATCAAAATCAAATCTATCTCATTTCCAGAACTGTATTGATAGAAATCCTTTTTATCTCACCTGAACTCTGTCTCTTATCCTATAGCTCTTCTGTAACAATATTGTTAAAAATCATCTTTGCAATGATATATTGCATCTGAAGAAAGGCAAGCATCTCGGGGGGCAAAAACCTGATCGGTGATGTCCTGATCTGGTGGCTGTGCTGTCGTGTAGTTTGTATCTTCCTAGTCCATTCCTAGTGTAAAGAAACCTTGTTTGTATTTTAAAAAGCACATTCTTGTTTTACAATTTTGCCTCTTTCTGAAAAAACAACTTCCACAAAAACATTTGTAACTTCTTCATACCGTATGCTAGAAATGAAATTTAAGTGTCTACTTGAAGCTAACTTCCTAAGCTTTCCAATTAACACAAAACCGCAATCGCGCTTACCGTGCACAGAAAAGTGTGCCGCAAATTTTTCATTTGGCTCAAATCTATAACGTGTGAAATAGCTTTTCATTTCACCCGACCTCAAAATTAAGTTTTCTACTTGCTTCTTACTCTCTACTCATTGCTGGTGTTTGTCTGAAACCATATAAAGTGGCTCCCATTAGTATTTCAACAATTTCAATGAATTAAAACCATTTTCAGTGTTTAACCTGTTCGTTCCCAGCCATCTTTAAAACCATTTTTGACAAGTTTGCAATAATTCCTGTTTCTCTCTCTGTGTTTGCTGGGGGAAATTGGGATTGATATATTGCCTTGAGTGCTGCATTCCTGAACCCTGCTTCCGCTCTTTCTATCTCTTTATATTACATATTGGGGGGATTGAGGGTTGTGCAGGGGGAAATAGTAATTACATTGCCATTTGATTGAACACACACAAAAGGATTATTTCTGTGCTGCATCATATTTTTCCCATCATTGCTCCTTGTGATTAAAGAGATTGTTAGTGTGACATCACCCAATTGGTGATCATTGTATAATCATTAAAATAGTGTGATATATCTTGTGCAATACATAAATAAATATTTGTAACTTTGCAAACCAGCCTGCTTCCTGGTTCAGTGTGACCAGGGGGGATTCCAAGAGAGGGGCGTGATATAAGTGGTACATCGTTCAGAAATAAAAGAACTTATAGACACAAATAAATAATGAAGGGTTTCAGTTGTGCATCCCATGCTAGGCATTGACTTAGGTGAAGTGCCGGGTTGAAATCACTTACAAACCCGAAGGTACAGATACAATAGTGTACATACATGGTTACTTATATACAGATGTAGGGCAGCATTTTACAGTTACAGTATTATTTACATTATTATGTACATTATTTACATAGCTGAATAGGGGCGTCCCCTACATACTTATGACAGTGAATTGTCTATTTGTTGTGTACAATCTTTTAATATGATGTTCATCATTTCAGTACTATGTGACTTCTTACCTATCAGCAGGAGGGGAGCATGCACACATTCATGCACAGGTGCTGGCCAAAGGCACAGTGTCAGTGGGAGGAGAATATGATTCATATGTCCTTTCAAGCGTTGAGGAGATCAGGCATTCATTGCTCTCCATAGCAGTGGTGGCTGGGGGCTGAAAGACTTCATGGTGATTGGGGCCCATGGTTGAAACCTGGTGTCTGCCTCTTAAACCGGGGAAATTACTCATTAATCGGGTGCCATGTTTTATTTTGCCCCACCATTTTTAATGGATTCAGTAAATTGAATATTTAAAACCCCGGTATTCATTTAATATTTTTTGTTTTGGTTTTGACGTATTCCTTGTCTTTTAATATACTGGGATTTTTGGTTGTGAGAAAAAATCATGCCAAATAAGATCTGGCGACTGTGTGTAGTTTTTATTGTTGTCTATTTAATATGTATAATTTATTGTATTTCCCCTACTGTTTTTCCAGTAGATATTCAATTAATTGGCATATTGGAATACAGTACATGCAACAAAAACAGAAACAATATATAGTATAGTTATTGATAAACCCAAAATCCACCAACTTCATCAAAGATGGTATTCTGCTGAAGCTGGCCTCCTCTTGCATCCCCAATTATTCACATATGACAGAGTGAAACGGATCGCTGTCATCGTATCATACATCTTCACAATCAAATTTAGGTTGACGCCATGTGACCCTCTCTTCTCTGGCCTCCGCTCTACCTGTTCATGCACACCTGACTGAGTGCTGACTTTATTTTTTAGCAAGTAGATATTGAAACTGTTTAATTCAGTTTCATCATCTGAACAGACGTTAATGTTTAGTGTTCGACTCTGGACCTATAGACATTCTACATTCTGGGTCAACAGATAAACCTTATGCAAAATGGTGAGAGATGAGAACAACTTGAGAGAGGCCATAGGCAGCATGATACACTTTTCTACATGCTGTCTTTAATGGAATCCACAGATCAAAAATCCTCCACTCAGTTTGGAGCTCAACTCTGTGCCCATGCATTTAGACAGTGCAAGAACAACAGTAAAGAATGTAAATAAGGTGAAATAGCTCCCGATTTGCAAAGTGCAATAAATATCTGAAAAGTCATCATCAGCACTGGCCCTTTGCACAGAACCTTTGTTTGTTCATCCCAAACAGAGTGATGATTTTTTTTCCAAGCGGTCAGAAATCACTGTTGTAATTGTTATTGGTTATTTATAACACGCTTAATACCCAGAGGTTTCTAAGCGCGGACCCAGGGTATCGAACCTGTGTTGCTGCGTGTCGTCTTGTTTGCAAAGCATGTGCGTTGCCCCTGAGCTATTCTACTTAGACAAAACGGAAAGGTCATAGCAGTCTCTGAAGGAGGTCTACATCTCCATATCAGTCAGTAAGTGGCCTTCACCCAACGGCAAACGATAGCTAACATTGAAATAGTGAGATGAAATGGAATTTAATTTCTGATTTTGGAATACTCATTGACTACATATTGACTTTTGATACAAAAGCCACAAAACGAATATTAAATTCACATAGATCAGTATATGTATGAAAAAGTTGCTCAGACCATATCACAGAGGGTGTGCCTATAGTCAGGAAAATATAAAGCCACATGCCTGTCGAGTGGTGATACACTCTGCCTGTCCATTCGTGGTACACAGGGGACACCAGCATGGATCCTACCACACAATGTGATTGTTTGTCGAGAGGGAATTAAAAAGTGCTCCTGCTCTAAGCTCATACAACCTTCAAAACCATATCAGGGGCTAAATGATACACAGAATATAGAAAACAACACAATTAATTAAACCGCATGGCCTATTTAAAAAGGCATTGATTGAGGTGTTATTAAAACCCATTTCTCAAAAAGTGCTCCTCACTCAGGTCCATGCCCTAACCCCTTCACAATTCAATGACATACTTGTGAAGCCTACTGAAGCATAGATATGTATCAACATTCCCCACACTTCACCATATTATTATTATTATTATTATTTTTATTATTATTATTATTATTGCTAGAGTCATTCATTGAGCGTGGACCTGCCTTCAGGAAGCAACAGAGCACTTTACAACCATATGGGGTAGGGAGCACAGAAAAAAAAGTAGTAGGGATCAAACAGGGGAGCGATAGCAATTGTCAACAATGGGTATACAAGAAACCAGGGGGCGAAACAGTGGGGATCAGATCACCCAGTCTCAGATATGGTGGGGAATGGATGGTGTATGGACTTAGGCATTAGGGAGGAGCATTCCTTGAAAATGAGGGTCTTTACCTTCTTCCTGAATTGTAGATGATAGGGGGCAAGACTAATGTTGATGGGGGTGAGGTTTCAGAGTCTTGGGGCATTGACAGAGAAGGTTTGTCTTCTGGTTTTTTCCTTCCTGCATCAGCAGAGTTCAACTCTGAATGTGCCCTTATGTCTGGTGGATCGTAGTTGCTGTGTTTCCCACTGAAGGGATTTCAGGGTGACAGCCCTGTAAATGATGCAGAAGGTTTTGAAGATGATACAGGTTTGCAATGGAAACCAGTGCAGGTCGATGAGGGTTGTGGTGAGGTGGTCCAATTTATTGAGTTCCTTGACTCGCCGAAATAGCATTGCCACCATCCAGCTGGGAGAGGACCAAGGCTTGGAGAGCAGATCTGAATTAGTTTTCTGGGATGATAATTCCATAATATTTGATAGGCCAAAACCTTAAATATTGGCAGCTAAGTTTCCATCTAATGCCACAAAGTATCGAGAGTTGGTAAGGACAATGTATTTCTCTTTAAGCATATCAACAATCGGGAAAAATAATTAAATCAACCAGAGGTCACTTAATGAGACAAGTGTCTCATCAAAATGCAAAATGTGCATCAAATGTGAGTCGAAACTACACATCTCAATGACAAGTACTGAACGTCAAAGCACAGGGAGTTTAATGAGCTGTCAAGTGACCATTGCCATAAGGAATCCAACTGTGGATTTTGACAGACTAATAATAATGATCAATAATATTGTTTGATGAATGCCCCTTGGCAACACAATGGACATGACCATTGTCCTAATGGAATTTTTCTTTGGGTAGTACTTGTAAATTGTGTGCTCCCAGTGTAAAAATAAAGTGACAAATCTTTCCATTTGTTACGACTCCAGTTTGTTGTCAACTGGTGTACTAATTGTATTTTCCATACAGTCTTAACATATTACATTCAATGGATTACTCATCTCTCTTTTGTCACATGATGTATTAATGTCATACAATCATTGCTAAACGGATGTACCAATGGATGAGTTAATTATCTCTCATTGTCTCACATGTATTCATTTCACACAGACAAAGCAGATAGATGTACCATTCAATTAATTAATTGTCTCTCATTATAACACATGTTTCCCCACAGTGTTGTCTGGGGTTCCTCAGAAGAGATTCCTATGTTCCAAGTGATCCTCCTTTTAGTGATGGAGGATATTCATCCTGATGTTTCTCAAACTCAGTTTTGTGATGATTTAAAGTTGAGTTGCCTAATACAGCAAATCTCTATCAATCTATCCAGCTGCTGCAAGGTCCGATTGCCTTGTAACCCACGCCAGGATAAAACTTTTTTTACACTGGGAGTGCACAATTTACAAGTACTACCCAAAAAAAAAATACAGTGTTCTAGTATTGTTTCAGTCGCAATATAAGTACTTGTGGTGCAGATCAAGTGTTAATAGAGCATATTGGAACAAAGGAATCGCCTAAGGTGAAGAGGAACAATAAGCCGGCAAGGACTGGAACTCTGTAAGAAAACAAGTGTCCTAATGGAAGTCCGCATCTAGAGCAATTTAATTTTCCTTAACAAATTGCTCACAATTGGCTCAGAGATTAGTTCCAACATTGTCCTGCATGGATTTGCAAGTTGTAGAAACAGAAGCTGAGCTTATCAAAAGACAAATCAAAAGGCATTCTGCAACTCTTGATAACAATAGTTACTGAATTCAGTTTTACAATGCCAAGAAATCGAGTTACTAACGCCTAACACAGGGAATTTAAGATGCTTAATTTCTCCATGTAGAAAACTGTCTGATATATCTAATTGTGATTTTGTAAGGGTATGTCTTGATGCTTTGTCGGGTGTCCAAGATGAAAAATGTCTAAAATTACAGAATAGGGAATGTGGCAGTATGGAGAGCCTATGCTGGGGAAACAGTTATCAGAGTGCACATAGAAGGAAAGCTAACCATAACAAATTACAACATTGGTATCTTCTGTGAAATTATGACAGACTGGGAGGCTGATGAAATTCAAGTTACGGCTTCTCAGAGTTAAACTATGAGTGACTTTCCATAGTACAGCATACTGCTTGCAGGATGCAGGTTTCAGAACTCCAATCTTGCGCATTATTATTTTCCACATTTTACAAATGAGACCACTGTACATTGACAAGGCCGTATCAACAGAATGGGTGCAAGACATGATTGCTTAGGACCTGTAGGAAAAAAAGCAAATGTCTATTTTCATAACAAATGGATAAGTAATAGCATGAAATCATAATAGAAACCTTTCCAATTTAAATGCATTAAATCCGAACATTGTGCCAGACATAGAGCCAGGTAGAAGTAACATGTCACCTTCTATATTTGAGCAGTTTGGCTGAGAAAGTGAATTGCTTGAAACATTTCAAGTTCCATATGCTAATGTTTGGAAGTTATTGATGCTGATTCAAATCACTACTCTTGATATGACTTGAATCATGAATAAGCTGGTTCACACATCCCCGTAGACACTGTTGCTGTTAGCCAATGAAGCCCTGGTGCAGGCGCACAGGACTGGATCTATAGTGTATTCTGGCAAGCGAGCTTTGCTGAAGTATATTTACCAGGCCATGGGATGTGGTTAATATTTTCATAACAAATTGCAGGAGCAAAGCATGAGGTGGTGTTAGGGCTGTTTGTTTGCCTTCTGAAGATGAACATTTCATATTGGTTAGAAAAGGTAAGTAAAACTTACTGAGGGCTTGTGGTCAAGAAGTAGGGATTCACCATTTCTACCAGCTTTGCAGACATACATAGCTAACTTTAACAGTTCAAGAGAACATCTGTGATCGTGTAATATGGTCAATAACAGTCTGATTTAGAGCAGTAAATTGCATACATTGACAACAAAAAGTATACTCCACTTCTAAACGTAAATGAACAAAGCCAATAGTTTTAGATGTTGCAGTTGTTCGTTGCAGTTTACATTTATATGAATTACGTTTTGTTGGCCCCATAAACAATGGACCAACACAACAAAATAACTGCTGAACTGCTGGCGATCAAATATCAAAAATCAAGTAGGTGAGTTGTTAGCCTCTGTTGGTTACTTCAATAAGTCTAATATTTAAACTAAACAGCTCAGGTATGAATCTTGTAACGTATACTGTCTGCTGCAAAGGCCCATAATTGATTTTGATCTCTGTACCATCCAGCATGAAATCATCAATGTTACATGACACAATTAAGAGGCATTTAACCAAGCTTGACATGCAACAGAAAGTTTAGCCTCTAACAATCTGTTTACTACATGGTCAAGGAATAGGACTGTACCATTCCAAAAATTAATTACATGGCCTGCGGTAGCAGCCAGATAGTTATGGTTAAGTTGCTAATTCCATAGGAAGAGCACTGTTTGGGTGGCTTATAACTTCGCTCCCCCTGGACGAATCCTCACCAAACTTTGCAAAACAAGTATATGGCTCAGTCCAAAATTGCAAAGTTTGGTGAGGTTTGGTCCAGGGGGAGAGAAGTTATAAGCCGCCCAAACAGCGTGCTTTTGTTAAGTTGGTGTAAATCCGTCCAGTAGTTTATTTTTTAAATGACCAAAACATAAGGCAAAAAGTAATTGCAATATTTATGTCTGCTACGCGGACACATTTCCCTGTTCGCTCAGCGGACAGGACACTGATTGGTTAATCGGCTTGTGTCATGTCCGCGGACACGCAACGTGTTTGCCGATTGGCTGGAGTGAAGCGTGAGGTGCATCACATTGTTTCGATGCACCCACCTCTTGGATCCATGGGCAGCGCAGCAGGGCAGCAAACAGAGGCAAAATGCAATTTTGGGAGTGTGTTGGTGTGCAGGAGTGCTTGGGAAGGTTTGGGGAGAAAGAGATGGGTCAAATAATGTATTTGTTTGGGTTGCAGGTGCCCCTGATGTGTTTGCCATGTCCGTGGTCTTCGCGGCTGTCCGCGGACATAATACATACACTACTAGCTATTTTACTTTAGCATGATGTTGGTTTTGGGTTGTTAGTAGAGCATTGATTGTAATTAATATCCCCTATAAGCAGCCCATAGTCAAAATGTTTGGGAGCATAAGTGTGTTTTGCTGCGGTGGTTGTGGCCAGGGCCTAGAGGTTTGGGTGCTTGGCTGAAGCAGCATTACATACCCATAAAATCAAACACCCATCAAATATCCACAACCCAAAAGTTTGTGTACTGTTTCATTTGTAGAGTTTGTATGTGATGTTGTGGCTAGGCTACGCAGTTAAGATTGTAGAGTTTGTAACAAGTACTGCGTCATAAGATACCCATGGAAGTAAACATTTTGGATTGTGGTGTATGTGTATGGTTAGATGTTTGCTTGAATAGGTGTGTTATGCAGCAGTGTTTGTGAGTCAATTTCTTTATACTTGGTGGTTCAGTTTTTTGTGGTTGTATGCAGTTTTTTCATGACATAGATAAGTGGACCAGACATGCTTTTTTGATTTCTGTGATAAAAGAAAAGATGTTAGAGTATGTAGTTCATAATGAATTATTGCATTGCATAATAGATATTTCTGTATTGTTTTGACCCTCATATTTAGTACTTTACAAGTACTATAGTTAGAACCATTGTACTGCACAATTTGCTCAGTTTCTATGTTTGTTTTCTAAATCAGTGGGTCTGTGGGGAAAAAAAATCCATGCTGATTAAAAAAAAAGAACTTTTATGTTGTGGTACAATATATTTCTTTCATTGTGTTTCTGTTTCTTTCTTGTTTCTTGCTAATCTTCTATCTGTTGGCTTGTTGCTGATTTTTGGGGCAATTAGATACCTGTTGGCGTATTCTAATTGTTTATTTCTACTTTTATGCTATTCATCTATCTGTTGGGTTGTTGCAGATTTGTTGGGGCAGTTAGATAACTGTTGGCGTATTCTAACTGTATATTTCTTGTTTGATTTTAGTGGTATTTATTTATCTGTTTGCTTGTTGCAGAATCTTGGGGCAGTTAGATACCTGTTGGCATATTCTAACTGTGTATTTCTTGTTACATTTTAGTGGTATTTATTTATCTGTTTGCTTGTTGCAGAATCTTGGGGCAGTTAGATACATGTTGGCATACTTTAATTGGGCACAGTTTTGAAGTTGAAGTTTTGCTTATGTTCATACACAGATTATGTATAAAATTTTGTTTTTAAGAATATTATGTAAGCATTTACAAGATTTGCTGGTAATCTCTGCTTTAGAGTAATGGTACTATCATTACGTTTGTACCATCCACAATTCTTTTTTTATATGCAGTGTAATCAACTGCATTGGTTGTGGCTCCTGCGTGGTAGATTAGACCTATTGTTTTGAAGGTTTTCTTACCAAGTGATACTTGACCATGTGTGAATCCAGTCAGCTTACAGTTGTTTTTGGTACCAACTGCATTGTAACGTAAAAGAATTACGATTACACATTTACTATGTGTCTGTATTTGTAAGGTGAAGCGATTATCTGAATTCCATGTAGTACATAATCTGCCATGGTTTGCATTTTGTACAAGTTTCTGAAATGGAATGGATTCACAGGTAGGTATGGATACATACACAAAGCGTTCATTAGGACTTGATCCTGTGCCACATGGCTGCAGAGAATGCATGCATGTTCCCACATGTATGAAATCTGGAAGATTTCATTTATAGGTAGTTTTTGTTTTCCAGTATTTGTAGTAAGTACATTAGAAATTCTTGTGGATCTTCTCGTGGGTTTATAGTGAATTTTACCATTCCAGGAAAGTAGTCCAATTCTTGTCTTTTTCCATGAATACTGTAAAAATTGTCAGGATTGTTGGTTGCATGTCTATGAATGACTAACATTTGCAAACACAATTGGTCTCTACTGTGTAAGTAAATGTCAATAATTGGTGGAAATTGAAATAGAATATGTATTGCTACATTTGCGTAGCATTTTACATCAGTTGTATTTGAAAATTTAAATGGACCTGACAGTTCTGTATTAAAGTCATTTGTTTGGAGTGTGTGTTGCTTCTTTAAAGAAGTAGTTGAGTTACTTTGACAAGTAGATTCTTCTTTGGTTGTGGTACTTGATGAAGTATTAGTTTATTATTTTTCTTTTGAGGAATTGCAGTGAAATCCTGTATCATTTTAGTTAGAAGTAGTTTTCTTTTACAACATTTTGCTTTTTGTGGAACAGGATAGGTATTTAGATGGGGGTGTAGAGTGAACGCAGTCCATTGTATTCTAGAATGCAAGGAATATCAGCATCTACTTTACTTGCGTCAAAGTTGATTAGAAATAGCCTGTCAAGTGTATGTAAGCGTGATAGTGATACATAGCTCATGCCTTCTTTAAAGACTGTGCTACCAATATCTATCAATGCTTTATCCAGGGTAAGACCTTGTGATTTGTATACGGTAACTGCGTATGCTAGAGTTAGTGAAAATTGTTCATGCGTACATACATGTCTTTGAAAAGAAGGAAGTGGGCTGTTGAGCGTCCTATCCTTTTATCTTCTGATAGTTTGTCAAAGAGAATATTTACCATGTACGTCCAGTTTATCTGTGGAGCAAATTTCAATTATTGGTTGCATTTGTTTGTCCAGCATTGTTTCATTGAATTTTGAACAGCTTGCAAGAGTTGGCATCAAGAACATACAATTGACATTTTTGTGTGCTAACTGTTCAATGACATCAGTATCACATGAGTTATGGCAATAGAGTGCATGAATGTGCCTGGATTTTAATATTGATTGTGCTTCTTGAGATAGTACACCATCTCTTATACTTTTTTAAATATTGGCTTATGTGAGGTCTGCAGACTGGCAAATGTTTTCTGTTAATTATCTGTATTGGAAATGTTGCCAAAGGTTGACATTTCCTATGCTGCCAAGAGTTTTACGGCACAGTTTGTGCCCTAAGTCTTTCAAAATAGGTTCACCTTTCACTGGTGTCAATTGAAGAAGATCTCCAAAAACAATAATGTGTTTTCCTCCAAAGAGCCCTTCATAGTCTAGTTTGAGGACCTCTTGTAATATGAGGTGAATCAAAGCCAACATTAGGTTGGAGACCATGCTCACCTGATCTATTAGCAGCATTTTCATTTGTTTGAAAACTATGGGTAGTTCCATTGCAGCTTCTCTGCAAAGTTTGTAATAGTCTAATTTGTTTTGGTGTTCTACTGGAAGGAGTAGTAATCGGTGTAAAGTGACACCACCTATGTTGTAGGCAGCTAAACCTGTGGGGGTAGTTACAACAGCTGACAGTTAGTTGTTTGTCAGTTGTTGGAGGAACTTAATGATGATTTTGATTACGAATGTTTTGCCTGAACCAGCTTGACCACTCACGTATAGCAGTATAGGTTTGTAGTCTTGCAGGTACAGTTTTTATTATCATGTTGCACAAAATGTTCTATTTATTTTGTTATTTCTTGGACAATGCTACGCTGCTCATTGTTCAGTTGTGATTTCAGTACAGAAAAGTCTTCTGTAGCTTGTTCATACTGACACATGGTGTTTTCTACTTCTGTCATGGCTAATTCTGCCTCATTTGCTATTAGTGGCTGTCCAAGTAATTCTTGGCTTCCTGTTACCTAAGGTTGACTATTGTCAGCATTGTCCACTTCTAGTTGAGCCTGGAGTTCTTCTTCGTGTTGCTGTTCATTGTGCAACATTGTTTGGTACTGTGTAAGGTTTACATCTGTTATAGTGCTTTCATTTGCTTTGAAAGCGTCTTCATAGGAGTCGTATGTATTCAGTAACTCTTCTTCTTTTCTCCATGGTTTAAAAAATTGTAGCAGTGACATGTAACACAGTTCTTTATGATGAGGAGTTTTTAATGACAATTTGATATGATTAATTAAGCTGTGTTTGGTAAGTTTCACTAAGCTGCCTTCACAATTTACAACTCTTTATCTGCCTTTCTTTACATCTGGTTTAAGATTATTGTTGTATGTAAAGTTTTGGGCTAGTATTCGTCTAGCAAATTGTTTTTCAAACTGTCTTTGGCTATTGTTTCTATGTCCTCATATGATTTTAGAACTGTTTTTCTATATTTGGCAGGACCAAGACTTAGCCATACTATATTGTCAGATTTTCCATACAAGACAAGCCTGGTTGAAACATCTGCAGGTTCATAGCAGCCACATTCTCTATGAGAGAGCATTTTATGCCTAAGCTGTACAATTTCTGTGATAGTGTGTTGTCAGATGATATGTCATCCAAGAGGTCCTGAAGTTCTGTTTTCTCTGCTTTGGATAAGTAGGCTATGACATATCGTGCAACTGCAGTGGAATTGTCTGCAATGCATTTCACATCTATGTTTGCATTCCATAGGAGGGCAATGATTGCATTTTAATCATTGATGAATTTTGATTCTTCTGTTCTTTTTATGTAATATGTGTTCTTAGGAGAATTAACTTTGACACGATGTCTGACTGAAGACATGAAGCTGTTTACTTGACCTGTTGCTGAAACTGGTCTAGGAAAACCAAAGCTGCATTTGGTGTAGTATTTACTTTATTTTTTATATTTGCGACAACAATATTTCCCACATTTGTGTCTTTGACATTGTAAAATTTGTGCATCAAGGTCACTATGTGTTGTTTGTGAAGGGATTTCACAAGTGACATATTTTTGGATGAACTGCAAAACAGTGGCATAACTCTCTTGACCAAATTTAGAGCATCTTTAATACATAGTTGCATGTGGATGTGTGGTGCTCCTCTGGCTTGGTATTCTTTTCTCCAAAAGAAGTGTTTAACTTCTCTGAGGGGAGGAACAGTGTTATTACAAATAAAGTGTAGCATAGCAATGAAGCGATGATGGAAATATCTTGATACGTTTACAGGATCTAGAGAGCATAGTTCTCCTGGTGTTTTATATCTATGTTTGTTTTGTTTTTGTTTGCTATGCATAGGAAATCGTGTAAATCTTCCCATGCATATTCTGCACAACTCGTTAACAAACCAAGTGGGTGGGCCAAGGTTTCTTATCATACAGCGTACATCTGCGTGACGTTGGAACCAGTATTCTTTTGTACCACGCATGTTTCCTAAAAGATTTGTAATTCTCGACTGTAAAACCTCATCTTTTTCTTGCACTTTTTGTAATAATTGTGTAGCTGACATATTTTGAAAATGGGGACCTGATTTTAATGTGTGTGCAACTCCGTAGAATAGAGTTGCTAGTTCACTTTCAAAGAGAAGGTGGAATATGTATTCCATGTTTTGTCTGAATCTGGGGTCCTCAGAATACATTCCTAAAGAGCAATATTCTGATGCTGTTATCTGTGTGGGTTTATCATTGTACCTTCCTCCTTTTCCAGTAGGAAAGAGTAGAGGAAAGGCCCGTGCTTCTATACTTTTTTTTCCCATTTGCTGATTGGAGATCCTTTGGCTTGTTCCATTTGGTACGTTTCCAGTGGATCATCTGTAGTGTCTTTAAAGTGTAAAGGATGAATTGTATAATGGTCTAAAATATGGGATTCTGTAGCAGGATTTAGAAGTTATAATTGACCAGTTTCTGGTGACTCTTGAATTATTTCAATGGTTTCTCTCAGGTTCTCTTCAATATTAATTTCTTTGTAGTATTCATTGTTATTTTTTATATATTGCAGGGCTTGTCTAACTTTATGTAAGTCCACGAGTTGTTGCCAAATTCTTTTGTCTTTTGTAGGTACGCCATTTCCTAAGATAATTAAAGATTGATCTATTGGCCGTTGCACTCCTAAAGTGTGTACATTTTCTTTGACATCTAATGGTAAATAAACTACTTTGCCACAAATGCCTTTCACTAATTCAGAGCGGGGTACTTTTGCTGTTTTCGGTTGAAGGCGTATTATTGCTTGACATGGGTGCACTGTTTGAATTATGATGCTCTCATATAAATTTAGTTTTTGCAGGAGTTTTGGTAGTGGGAATAATTCCAAGTTATTTGTGATAGCACGTGAAGGTGTTTGGTTGTTGTCAGGTTTTGCAGTGTAGTTATTGCAACGTATTAAGGGGTCAGTCATTTTGTATTTGTTTTCTGCTATAAGGTAGAGAGCTAATTGGAACCATTTGGAATCTTTATTGTCTTCTATTTTTTACGTTATGTCTACAGTTTGTGTGCTACTTTTATAAAAAGTCCTGCAGCAACATACACACACATGGTTTGGTACTTCAGCAGAGGTACTTTTAAACTTTAGTATTTCTTTTTTGTATGTGTTTAATAGAAGGTTGCTATTTGTACAGTAGTTGCTAGTTTGTTGTAAAGCTATTGCATTTTGTAAGTGGCTTTCACTTCCAAAATATTTTTTCTGGATATGCTCTATTTCTTCGAGTATTTGTTTGGCTGTAGCATAGTAGAGTTTATGGACCCGATTTCTTATAGTTGAATGATATGTTGATATCATTTTGATATGATGGAAGGTGCTTTTGCAAATAGGTCCTGAAATGCAGGCTAATGAATGTCCTTGTAGTCCTGTGTATTTGCGCACTGGACAGGCATCCATATTTTGTAGTAGTTTCATTTTGAATTTGTCTTTGCTTTTTACATACTGATTGAGGAACTGGCGTAAAGATTTGAAAGATTTTTTGGCAATGTTACACATTGATGTGCATGGCCATTTGTAGACTGGATGTTTTGGTTCGGTAGAATGGAGAGGTGATGCTGAGTTTTCTGGGGATATTTTTGTGAGCAGATTTTCTTGTTCCATAATGGTGTTATTAAGTTCTTCATACCCTCATCCACTGCTATGTATAGCATTTGAGTTTGTTTGCTTTTGTTTATATGCTTCTTCATTAAAATATGGTTCTTTGCTCGTGATGTGACTGCATTCACCTCCACAGATGTTTAAGAAGCTATTTTTATTGATATTGTGTTTATTGAGCTGTCTTTTTGTAGTTAAGTAGTTAGTTTTGTTAGTGGTTTCATTCTGATTAAAACTAAAATAAATAACTTCTTTTTGAGAAGGATTGCACTGTCTATGAGAGCTTCTAGGATTAATTTTCTACAGTAGGTTTTAAGGGTTGTGCATGATTTCTCTCCTGTTTTTATAAGGCTCTGAATGACTCTGTGGCGGAACATATTTTGTAAAATATTTATTTTGGTTTGGTTACTTGCCACTACAACAATATTTTTAGCTGCAACGTTAGCAGTAGTGGTAGCTGAAGTCTTGTTAATACGTTTCTGTTTCGTTTTACATTTTGATAGAGACGGCAAAGTTTCTGTACTGGAATCTTGTTTTGTTTCACTTAATGACTGTATTAGCTGTTTTGTTTGAACTTTTCATACATAATCTGCAAGAGATGGATGCTTATTTTGGATACTTTTATTTTGATTTGCTCTACTTCTGTGTTGCTTTCTACAGTGTTGCTTTTTGGTAGGTATTCATTGGGGTCTGTTGGAGAAAAAAAATAAAGTGTGGGTTGGGCTGTTGTGCAGTGTATGCATGCTTTGTGCATGAGTGTCTGAGTATGATGGTAAGGATGATTTTGGAGGTGTGTGATTGTTCAATGGGCAGCTACATTACGTTGGGAAGGCTATTCCTGTATTTGTATATTACTGTACTGGGCTTCAGATGACAATATAAAGTATGTAGCTTTTAATGGGAGGCACTAATACTACATCTAATGGTAAAGGGTTAATACACTTGTTTGTTCTACAGTACTAAAATGTTAGTGTGTTTGAGTAGCCGTTAGAATATTATGTTAGTATTGTACTTACTTTTTTGTATGGAAAGTGTAGGTTTCTTCTAAGTTCTTGTTCGTACTTCAGATGCTGTTGCTTTTCAGGAGAGTGGTCTTCCCTGCAATTGTAAAAGAAAGAAGTTAGTGAATATGTGTGTTTATAGCACTTTTGTGAATGTAGAAATTGTTTTTGTTTTTGTAGTAGTAGTGTTTTCTTATAACTGAGCATAGTATGCACATGCACTTTCCTTTGCCTATGTGCATCGTGTATATTTTATTTAGAATCTGTTAGATGAGTATGTATTATACATTATTATAATAGTAAATGTATAGAGCACACTTGTTTTTTTAATGTTATGTTATTGGATGTCAAGCGATAGTAGAAATATTCATATGCATTTTTTGTTATTTTTATAGGGTAAATGGCAGAGATTGTACAGAAAAGCATGCAATGTATGCATTTGTGAAGGTGTGGAAAATAAAGCTGAAGGTTTTCATATAGAGGCTGTGGTGTTGTTTCAGCTGGGAGCCTTTCTAATGATATTGTCTGTGTGTGTGCTTGAATGAAGATGTATGTTCTCATCCTGGCTGTGGTAATTTTATCACACCCTGGACAGCCTTTTTCATAATTATACTGTTATTTCTCCCATCTAGTAATATGAAATAAAATTCTTTAGATAGCTGTGTGTGAAAACAAAAATTTGGAGAGCGGACAGGTTTGCAATTGACACTTCATCATAGCAGATGGGAGTAATGACAGTAAGCTCATTTTACAGTTTATACAGGGTAAGTGGCAGATACTCTGTTTATATGTATTCCTAGAAGAGCTGTACATGTACTGTGTAGGAAATATTCATACCTGCAGTCTGTGTTCATGCATGTGGATGTGCATGAATCTGCAAGTAGAAATATTGGGGAGTTTTATAGTCGTTGCTGTAGGTCCTTTGCAGTCACAGCCCAATTGTACTGAGAATGATCAATAGTACATCTAAAGTGCTGATCTATGATGATAGGGTTAGATGTAGAATTCTTGGATGTTATTGGTGGATGATTGTGTGAGTGCTTAACAGTAGCCAATGAGGAAATGGTGCAGAGAGTGAAGTGGAAATGGTAGAAGGGCTGCCCCAGTGTTACGCGCTACGCAGACACCGTGCAGACAGGGCGTGCCACATCCAGGGTTTCAAAGCAAATCCAGCATGGAAAGGGGACTGTAGGGATCAGCCAATCAGATGTTGAGGTTGTGGTTTGTGTTGAAAGAGGCTGTGTCTAGTGAAGATAGCAGAGGTGGAGAACGTCAGGGTGTTGGTGGTTAGAGATATGTTTATGCATGGTTTGGAGCAGTATGTTAAATGCAGGAATGTGGCAAACAATTTTGATGTTAAATTAGTGGAGGTGGTGTGGAGCACTGTGTCTGGTTTTAATGTGCAGGGGATTGTACACGTTTGTGGAGATATGGGCAGGGTGAACAGTCCACATGTAGTTGTTTTGCACTGTGGTGCTTTGTATTTGGGCTATGTCATTTCCCCTACTTTGTTGGCAGATTTGGAACACTTGGTTCAGGCAGTAATGAAAATACTTCCAAATGCCAAGGTTATTTATTTTTCTGGTTTAGTACCTAGGGCAATATGGGACAATAGTTTTGTTGTTTGTACTCAGGAAAATATTGCTAGGTGTGCAATCAACCGAGGCATGTTTGCTTTCATGCTTAGAGCTGGTATGTTCTTTTGTAATAATGAGAACATTGATTCTGGTAATGTTGTTTATTGTAAAGAAGATGGCATTTCTCTTATCTTTTATGGGAAATGCCATGTTGTTTTGAAACATAAGGGTTGCTTTTGAGAAGCTAATGTGAACATTGTGGAGGAAAATAAGAAAAATAAATCCCCAAAAAATACAAAATAAAAGGTGTTTCTGAAGCATCTGCAAAAACCCCCCAAGAAAAAGGCTCTTTTCAGAGCCATCCCCAAAGGGGAAATGTGGCACACTATTTAAATTTTCATTCCCCAAGTTCTGATTTTTCGATATGTCCGTGGACACTGCGGTTGTCCATGGACAAGGCATTTTACATAGGTGGATTTTGTGGTTGAGAGGCATGCAAATGAGACTGAGCAGAGCAAAGGATTGGTTAATAAGGTTTACTGGGTGTGTTGTGTAAGGAGAGAGTTTGTCAGTAGGTCTTTTTCCTGAGAGAAGAGCAGTTATCTATGGCTTAGGGTTTCAGAAATCAGATTGTTTGGACTATGGGAGATTTGTGGATAAATTGGTTGGAGGTGCATGCAGATCGCTGTGGAGTGGCTGCACATCTTAGATTCTATCATGTGGAAATGCACTGGCATGGAGTGCGTAGAATGAAGTGGCTGGATTTGGTACAGCTTTGTGCTACTTTGGTGACACAGCGTCATCTAGACATTATTATTATTCATTGTGGATGGAACAGTTTAGGACATGTGTCTGGAATCACTTTGCAATTTGCAATGAAAGAAGGACTCGGGAAAGTCATGAACATGTATCCAAACTCCAGAGTAATTTTTTCCTGTATTGCTCAGAGACAAATGTGGCTGTGTTCTTTTCATTTGGTCCACAAATGGATAAAGCAAGGCACAATATTAACAAGGCTGTTTGTGCCTTTTTGAGGGATGTTGGTATGTCCTCTTTTCAGAATGAAAACATTATGTTTCATAGCACACCCATTTTTCGCACAGATGGAGTACATCTTTCTTATGCCGGAAATCAGATTTTTCTGTGTAATATACAAAATGCATTACAACCTTTTTTGGAATTACAGCAATCCATTTTGTAGAAGGTGTTGACTATTTGAAGTTTTTGAAACACAAAAACACACCACAAAAAGGCTCTTTTCAGAGCCACCCTTTCCTCCCATAGAAAAGTGCAATGGTTCTGATAGGGCAGCACCCCCAGAAAATAAATCTCTGTGGACTGTCCGCGGACATCTAAAAAATGCACAGAGCCTGCACTATTTATTTGTCACTTCCATTTTTAAACTGTGAAAGGCAGCTCTGAAAAGAGCTTTTTTTTTGTTTTTTGTTGTTTTATATTTTTCCTTGGATTTTTAAAAATGACACACAAGGAAAGGAAGGGAAAGGAGGGTAAGGAAGGGAAACCAACCACGGGGATAATAAAGGGCAGGTGGAGAAAGGAAGATGTAGGGTAGGCCTTATTGAGGTAGGTCGCAGACCTTCTCATGCTCCTTGACCGCAGTCTCCAAAGCACTCCGAAGGGTCTCCCCCTGCAGAGTACTGCATAGCAGTACATGCACAAAATTGTGACCCTTGAAAGGTAAGGGTCAACAGCATCATGAATGACCTGCGAGGCATCTGGAGGGATCCACTGTCCCACAGGAGTGTCTTTTGTGGTGACAGGAGCGGAAACGTAGGATGCTGCAGAGGAACTCAACCTACTGCGTTTATAGCAAGGTACAAACTTACGAATAGCCCCACTGTGGAATGACTTTAGGTGTTGCTTCATTGATGTAGTACCATAGCTATACGAACCAGGCTTTCCACGACTCAGCACTATGCGGCACTGAGTGCAGATCACCTTGTTCGCATGAGCTTTTGCCTTTCCATCAACGGTGGTAAATAACCCCCACATGCAAGACTCATGATGATTGCTAGTAGTAAGCACTTCCACTGCCTCATCCTCTTCATCCTCTTCATCCCTCTCCTCTGCATCCTCACACCTGTTCCCCTCTGCAGGTCCCTGGGGACATGGTAGTGGTGGAGGGGATGGGGGTGCTGATGCCGAGGCAGTAGCAGTAGAAGCAATTTGGGATGCCATCTGGAAGGTTAATAACCAAGAACCAGGAACCAAGAAAAGCAACCTGCACAATTGTCCTGTTGTAGATCTTGGAAATCCAAAAGCAGAATGAGGATCAGCTGTGCGGTGTGGCCTTTTATAGGGGTGCAGGTGTGCCCAACAAGTTACAAAAAGTAAGTAGATCGGCAGGGAGATTGTCTGGGACATGTGCAATGGTGAACCTTTACTGTAAAATACCTTGGATTGCTCAAAAGAGAACTGTTTAAATGTTCGGGGGCCCGGACTGTGCCCGCAAATTAGGACACATGCTCAGCGTGGGTGCGGTCACATGATGACCTCGTGGACACGTTCGCGAATGGGACGGCTGTCCGCAGGACACCAAATGTGCGGGGAGAGTTGTGCGCATGCGCGCGGATGTTCTACGAACAGTGTTTGGGTCCCTGAACTAATTAAAAGTGTGACAGACGTGCGGCGGACAGTTGCGGACAGGCACAATGTTCGTAGGACCCAAGTGTGTGATGTGCATGTGCGCGGGTGTTCTACGAACAGTGTTGAAGTCCCTGAATAAAATAAATGTGCATCAAAACTTTGCAGACAGGCGGACAGGATATGTGTTCTACGGATATATTCATTCTGGTTGCGGACATTATGAACAGGGGGGTGCTTTTAGGACACCCCCATTTTGGGTGATTGCGGACAGGCAGACATCTTGTGTGTTCTAAGGACATCTTCATTTTAATTACGAACAGTATGAACAGGTATATTGTCCTTAGGGCACCCCCATTTGGGTTAATTGTGGACAACCGGACATCTTGTGTGTTCTAAGGACACCTGCTTTTTAATAACGGACAGTATGGACAGGTTATAGTGTCCATAGGACACACCTATTTTGGTTAATTGAGGACATAATGGACACCCATGCTGTCTGCAGACACCCTCATTGCCTTTTTTTAAAAAAAAATTAGACACAGGCATATACTAAGAACACACTTAAAATGTTATTATTGTTTAACAGTATAATAATTATGAAAGAGAGGGAAAAGCAGAAACTGAAACCAATACAGGGGAATTAGGGGTTTGGACATGATGTATGGGAGGGGAGGAAGGGATGGAAGTCTCATCGTAATGTTTTTCTTGCTGGGGAGGGTTTGGGGATAGTTGGCTGAGACATAGAGAGGGGGACAGGTACATGTGGGACAGTGATATTTAATGTTTTCTTTAATGTGGTCCTCAATAAACAGCTTTAGACGATTCAAATTTTTCATGAACATATCTATGTTTAGTTCCATTTGTTTCACAGGATCTTCTAATGTCTCTCTTGGTATATTATATTTATTGTCTGTCTGGTCTGTTAAAAAAAAAAAGAAATGTGTTAAGAACACATAAAGTAATGGTTATTAATTGGCTTATACAGAGAAATGTTGTGTCTACCATTAGTATCACTGTCTTCACTCATTTCTTCTCGTGGCAAATGTTCTTCCAGCCATTCCAAAGTACTGGACATTTCTGTGTAAAAATATATATATATATATATTAGTTTTAGTGTACCTAATACAGAAAATGTATAAACATATGAAATAAATATAGTGTACTTACTAGTTTCTTACAAACAGTCGGTGTTACTGCTGTGTAGGTATGCTCTTGCTTTTTGCTGTGCAGTTTCTGTGAGGTCATTCTGTTGGAGGCATTTCTTTTTTTTTTGTATATTCCATTACATTGGAAACACTATTTCAGTGGAAGGTTGGTGTCTTACATATACAGTTTCCACTTCTTATTTATTATTAAATGTAATGTATTTATGTGGTGCTTTTTGAACATGTTTGGTGTTTTTATTGTATGATACAATAATGGAAGATATTTCCTGAGTTTTTGGATAGTGTTGATGGTGACCGCGTCCATCCACGGACATGCGCACGTTCCGCGGACATCAAAATCACTAGCAGGGGCAGGGGGTTTAGTATTTTCTATGTTATATGTATGTAAGCTAAGGGAGTCTTATTAAACATTTATCACATTTATATTATCTATATCTATATTCAGTGAGAAAACTTTGTTAAAGGGACGTTATGGTTAAGTTGTGCTACTAAAAACCTATGAAATTCAGTAAAAAAGAAACTTTGTTAAAGGGACGCGTTATAGTTCCAAGTAAAACCGAAAAACCCTTGAAATTCGCCAGCTATGGTAAGCTAAGCAACCATAACTTGCACCACTACCATGCACTGCTAGGACTAACACCCAGGACATCAAAGATGACATCGAAAATGGCATTGATGACATCACTGATGACATCACATGTCTGGCTCCCTCTTTTCTCCTTTACTGACATATCTAGGCAAGAAACAGTTAGGAACTAAAAATTCATAAACTCATAATTCATAGTCAAGTACTATATTTGTAGAGTTATACTTCAAATATGTTCTTACAGTAATTCATTTGGGGTTCACTCACATCATATGAAAAATACATAGGGGAAAACACTGATTTGGAAAACAGCAATGCTTTTTGTGTATAAAGATAATCAGTAAGGTTCTCAACACTTTCTTATAGTTCTGCCTTTTTGTATTACTTTACTTTCCTGGATATGCTCATATTTGTATACATTGTATGCACACTACTATCCTTAGGGTCCAGTCACATTATATGATAGTTATATATAGCGAAGTAGTAGCTTTGAAGCAGAGTGATCATTTCTGCGTATGAAGTGAATCAGTTGGGGTATGAAGATTGTCTGGTAATACTGCTGTTTTTTACTTCATTTTCCCTGAATATGCTCATTTTTGTATGTGTTGTTGTTATTTGTGTTTTGTTTTGAATAATGCAAGTATGTAGTAAGTGGGTTTTATTAGCTAGTTATTAAATGTTGCACAGTAGACAAAATTGTAATAAAAAGCATTTGTCATTTTACTATTCAACATGGTAAGATTAATACTATTGTACATCCATCATGTATGTTGCACACATTTCCTATGTTTCTACATGAGTAGCTTAGTATACTGAAAAGAACCTGATAATAGAATGGTATTCGTATCAATGCATTACTTAATGCACTACGTACCTCATGATATGTATTGCAATAATTCTTCACAATTGTTTATCAACATAACTATAAGCATCCCTTGTGCAGACTTTTCATGAAAAGTAAATGCACATGTGATGTCATCAGTGATGTCATCAATGCCATTTGTGATATCATCTTTGATGTCCTGGGTTTAGTCTTAGCAGTGCACCGTGGCGGCGCGAGCTATGGTTGCTTAGCTTGATTGCTAGCCATGGTTGATAGCCAACAATCACACTGCGGCCTGACTCTTGGACACTTGCTCCGTGTACTTGTTGCCAAGCTAAGAGAGAGTTAGGGACAGTTGTATGGAATTAGGTTGGGTTTGTTTTATGTGATCTGTAATTTGTATTGCTTGTTCCTAAGTATGGTTATGCCTTATTTAATATAGTGTGTTGTAATCATTATATTTGTTGTGTTTATTCATATGAAGATATTGTATTCTGTTTCTAGTACATCATATGATTATTGCTACACAATAATGTGATATCATGATGATGATTAGGATGTTGATGTTGATGATGAGGAAGAAGAAGAGGAGTAGGATGATGAGAGAACGATTGTAAGCAATGGAAAAGGTGAGACTGAGAAAGTGAGACAACAAGGAACATATTGAGGTGTGAAGAAAGAAAAGATTAAGTGAAACATAAGAGGGTCGGGCGATAAAGACTGTTCCTGTGACTGTTTCATTGCCTTGGTTAACAAGTGCCTGTAAGAAATACGGACCTGGATGGAAAGAAAATGGTTGCAACTTAATCCTAAAAAAACTGAGGGTGGCCACACACATTTGCTTGAGGGAAAAAGTTGCCCTCCCACCCCCCAGTTCTCGGGGACTAGTCTTGAATATGCCACTAAGGTAAAACATCTTGGCTGTATTTAGCAGAGTGATCTGGGCTGTAAAGATCAGGTCTCAGCCAAAGTACAGTCAGTCTTCTACAATATTTGTCTCCTACGCCAAGCACTACCCTACATCCCTGATACCGATTGTGTTGAGGTTGTGGGAGCACTAGTCAATTCTAAATTATTGGATTGTTGTATCAGATCTTTGGTTAGAGCTCTAGCCAAACAAATTCACTGCTTACAAAAAGCTCGAAATGCAGGAGTAAGACTGGTTTTTGGTGTAGCCAAGAACACCCCAATTTCAGGTCTTCGACGGTCGCTGCATTGGTTAGCGGTGGAGGACCATATAAAATTCAAAATAGGGTGTCTGGTG
The DNA here is from genome assembly GCF_040938575.1 of Ambystoma mexicanum. Lineage (NCBI taxonomy): Eukaryota > Metazoa > Chordata > Amphibia > Caudata > Ambystomatidae > Ambystoma > Ambystoma mexicanum. The sequence goes on along the minus strand of NC_090941.1, from coordinate 448,575,387 downwards.
TACACATGTATTCATTGTTTGGCACCAATTTATCTAATAAATAAACTGAAGCAGTATCACCCGACCTGGGCTCTAAGGTCAGAAGACCAATGTCTACTCACTATTCAAAGACCAACTGTGTCTCAAGAGGAAATGGCAGCTTTTCAGTGTGCCGGACCAAGATTGTGGAATATCCTTCCACTGAATCTAAGAAGGGTAAATTCCCTATTGATCTTTAGAGTGGGACTAATGACTCACCTATTTAAGTAGATATGGTGCCTTTATGGCTCCTCTGTGAATTTCAGTGGCATCAACATTTATAAGGCTGATTCTTTGTCTCTTCAGCCAGGATTCGATTAAGTTTGTTATGTGCACTATATAAATCATTCAAAAATTCACATTCAAATTCAAATTGAGAGACTGTGCCTTTGGCAGTCATACAAGGATGATAGAGAAGTGCAATTAGATAGGAGAAGGAATGTGGCAATGAAGAAGACTGTGGGTAAAGAAAAGGAATAAAGTGAAAGACTATGACAAAGTAGGACTATGGTGAGACATGTGATAAAGGAGAAAGACTATGTTTAATATGAAACATTGTGATGAAAGACAAGAATTGGGATAAAGTATCATCATGCGATGAAGGAAAATTATTGTGATAAAAAGGAGTGATGAAGGAGAAGACAATGATTAAGGAGGAGCACTACAGGGAAGGAGGACTATTAAGAAGGATAAGGAAAATGATGAAGGAGAAGGTCTGTGACAAAATAAAAGGATGATGGCACATGAGAAGTACTGTGGCAATGGAGGACATTGAGGAATGATAAGGACTGAAATGAAGGAGAATCACTGTGATGAAGGGCCGATGAAGGAATAGGACTGTGCTGAAGGACGTAGGAAGGAGAACTAAAGAAAATCTGGAGATTAAACACAAGCTCTGATGCTCCCAATTGGGCACAAATCCACATTAGATACCTGGAAACCCTCTGGGAACTCACCCTGAGATTCAATTAAGAAACATAAATGCTGTATGCCAACACAAATCATGCCAACATGACATGAGGGGCCTGTGGGTCCCATTTCATGAAGTTTGTCCGGATTTATTTGGTGGGGCTATTTTTAAGAGGATGTCTTATGTTTGCTAACGTGAAATCAATAGAGTACTTTCCATGATGTAAGAGCTTGTACCATCATGTTGGACACTTTTTCCTCAGACTTTAAACACTTCTAATTATGTGCCACAACATAGACAGGTTGGAACTACGTTGATCATATCAAATTGATTAGACATATAGGTTATATTTTTACAATCACTTACAATAGAGCATCCCAAAAGGTTTCCTTATCAACATGCCAATTTATTGTATTTGCTGTTTTGCTTATCTTTTAATAAATTTAGCAATAGTTTGTATCACTTTCCGTGATCTAGATTGGTCATATTTAAGTCAATTTAACTGATTGCTGTGCCGAAAATGCTGACACATATCTAGGGTTTCTTGTCTTCCCATGCAGAGGAGGTGTGGCTGAGCAGTACTGGCTTGAATGCTCCCATTGGAGGCAGGTCCAAGACTGATTGCTTATGGCTGTTCCCTTTATGTAGTTGTGGATACATGCTAAAAACAGTGGTGTGGAAGGATGTCCAGAGCAATGCCAGTGGTTAAAAATAACTCAAAAGTTTCAACAATGGCAAGAAGGAAAATAATGAGAAGTCTTATTGATGTGACTCTCCTCTTAACGAGACTCATGAGAGTGTTAGTACTTTGTGGGAGGTATTGAAAAACTTATGGGCTAGCTGCTTTCTGTTGGAGAGCCAGTGAACTTGGGGGATGGCAGGAATGCATTGGAGAGTCCATGAACTTTAGACAGAAGGCTGTAATCATCTGCTGTGTTTGCTATGGGTAGATGTTGGTTACAATGTCACCGAGACCAAACACTACATGTGATTGGATATCCCCCAGTGTGCTACAAAGAGCTGGTAAGGCACTCCTCCCTCCTTCTGACCCACTCATTTTCTCTTGTTTACATCTGCACAGGGCCCCTCTTTGCTGGACTCCCTGTCTCCTTTGTACAGCACCCCCCGCCCGCTGTGGCCTCTCTTGTTCCGCTGCACCTCAGCTGAGCCCTGACATTGCATCAATCTTTCCCATTGCATTGTCTCCTCGTGTAACGCTCACCTGGTTCCCACGGAGGCGCAGGTCTGGCTTCGAGTGCTGATGCTTCTTCAATGGTGAAGTGCATGACTCTGAAGATGGACAGGAAGGGCCCTCTACTCTGGCTTCTCCGGCTCGTAGGAATATACCCCTGTGCGTGAAAAGGGAGTATTACCTACTGACTGAGTTATGCTCAAGCCTCCCACTCTCTTCCAACCCTCCACGATACCCTTCCACGATTCCCCGTGAAGTCTCACCTTAGGGTCTGAAAGGACAAGCTCTCCATCCTGCTTCTGACGCAGGGGCGCGTTGAACCCAGTTACTTCACTGGATTGAGGATGGATGGGAGTTCAGATAAGCTTGATTATACTGGTAAGGCGCTGTAAAAGTTCTGTTGCAAGTTCAAAGGTTCAAGCTTTAAATAATAATGTTCATTGTCTTTTTTCAGGTGATGAATGAAGATTCCTTTGGAGACTTCTTGCAACAAAGCGCTAATGTTGATGTCTTTTCCCCATAGGGGCCGGGGTTCGGAATGCCGGAGATATGGCGCCGACCCGAAGTGAAACGTGCAGTTCCAGTAAAGATCTGGTAAGTCCTAGATGAGCGCTCAGGTAATGTTTTTGAATTCGCTCATCTAATGTCTTTGTCTTTTTTCGGGCCGGGGTCCGGAAAATGCTTGGAAGCAGCAAGACCCGAAATGAAATGGGAATGACCCAACAGGTAAGTCTTAGAAGGAAACTGAGCTTTTCCTATTCCCTTCCTTCTCTCACCTCTTATTCTTGTCTTTTTCTCTAGGCTCTGGGAAGTGGCTGTGTATCCGGATGATCGCTGCTGAAGATGGAGGAACCCAGGAAAGGTGAGTGAAATGCAGCGCTGCAGCGATCGTAACGAAATGCTTTTAAAAATGATATCTTCCCTTTCAGGCTCGTCGGTGATGTCTCCGTGGTTCAGATTAGCTGGTAGGTCCCTTGTCTCCCTTTGCAGGTGACCCAGGATGCTGACAGGCGTGGCTGAAGTCCAGATGCAGGAGCTGACACAGTGAGCGTCCAGCTGCGAGGAGCAGAACAACGCGAAGCGTGAGTTGCTGATCGGGTGTGGTTTAAATAGCTTTGGAAGAAGTTCCAAGTGTGTATCCTTCCTCCGATCAGGTATGTATCCTTCCCCGACCACACCCGCGTGGAAAGTTGTCCCACAGGTAAAGTAGTTCCTATTCAGGCCTCAAGAGGGCCTGGATGTGGCAGCATGGTCTGCATCAGGTAAGTGCACATTAAAACACTTGAACACATGTCTAGCTTTATGAGCCTGGCGCCTAAGGCGCCATGACAGTGGTCCAACATGAGCCTGGCGCCTAAGGTGCAAGGACTGCATCCAAAGGGCCCCAGCTTGGGCCCGCTGGCACTCCCCTGGGGGAAATGATGCCTGCCTCTGGGGTTGCTGGGTCGGACCTGGCTCCTTGGAGGTAGGCATCATGACAGTACCCCCCCTCAAGGCCCCTCCCAAGGTTCTTCCCTCCGGGGGTTTGGGCTTGTTCGGAAATCTCCGGTGAAACCTTTGTACTAATCGAGGTGCGTGGACATGGTTACTAGGCTCCCACGATCTCTCCTGAGGTCCATATCCCTTCCAGTCAACAAGATAGAAGAGTTTCGACTTTACCACCTTGGAGTCTAAAATGTCTTTAACTTCGAATTCTAATTCCCCTTCAATTTGAACTGGATATGAAGGTGTGGACAATCGGGTTCCTGGTTGTACTGGCTTCAAAAGTGATGCATGAAAAACTGGATGAATACGCATGTTGGACGGTAGATCCAGTTTAAAGGCCACTGCGTTGATTATAGCTTTGATGGGATAAGGTCCTATGAATCTGGGATTGAAGGTTCGCGGGCCCTTGAGGGGTAAATGTTTAGTTGCTAGCCATACCTGGTCTCCTACTTGGTAAGGAGGAGTTTTACTTCGGTGCAAATCAGCGTTTTCTTTATACTTTTTCTTGGCTTGCTGTAAATGAGTTTCAGCTTCTTTGAAGGCTCGGGTTATTGTGGAATGCAGATGATTTACTGCGGGCATTTCCAGGGTCAGAGGTGGATCTAGGTCAGAGGGCTGAGGATGGTGACCATACAAAGTATAAAAGGGGGTTTGTCCGGTTCCAGAATGCACTGAATTGTTGTATGCATATTCTGCGATCCAAAGGATGTCTTTCCAATTTAACTCGGATTGGTGTAACATGCACCGAAGATATTGCTCGAGAGTCTGATTGGTTCTCTCGGTTTGTCCGTCAGTCTGGGGGTGGTGGCTGGTGGATAACCGCACATCTATTTGTGCTAGTTGGCAACACTTCTTCCAAAAATGTGAGATAAATTGACTTCCACGATCCGAGACTAAAATGGAAGGGAAACCATGTATGCAAACTATATTCTCCAGGAATTCTTTGGCCAAGGTGGAAGCTGAAGGCAAACCCTTTAAAGGGATAAAGTGGGCCATTTTGGAGAATAGGTCCACAATTACAAGGATTGTGTTGTAACCAGCACAAGGAGGCAGATCTGTTATAAAGTCCATTGACAGGGTGTGCCGTGGCGCCGGTGGAATATCCAAGGGTTGAAGTAGGCCGGCTGGCCTTTTCTTTTGAGCCTTGTTTTGGACGCAAATTCCACAAGACAGTACAAAAGACTTTATGTCTTTTCTCCAAAAAGGCCACCAGAAGTGGCGTTTGATTTTTTCCTCCATTGTAGCGATACCAGGGTGTCCTTCCATTAAAGATTCATGATGATGGGCAATAACAAGTTCTTGCAATTCTTTACTTGGCAGAAACAACCGCTCCTGGAAGTAGGGTAAGTCATCCTTAACGGTGTAATGAGGACCCTTTTGACTCCATTACAATAAGGTTGAAGAGTCTAAAGTTGTTTTACTTGTGTTTGGATATCCTCAATAGATTGCAATGAAGTTAAGCCTAAGATTCTTTGCTCAGGTATGATGGGCACAGGTTCTAAGCTCGAATTAGGTTCTTCCATGCCAATCCGGGATAAAGCGTCTACTTTTCCATTCTTGCAGCCAGGGCGATAGGTAATTACAAAATCAAATTCCGCAAAGAATAGAGCCCATCGGAGTTGTCGTGAAGATTGAGCTTTGGCCGTCTTTAAATACTGTAAGTTTCTGTGGTCCGTAATTACGGTGATGGTGTGTCTTGCCCCGATAAGGTAGTGACGCCAAGCCTTGAAAGCAGATTTGATGTCCAGTAACTCTTTATCGGTAATTGCGTAGTTGATTTCAGGAGGAGAAAATTTTCTGGACCAAAAGGCCACTGGGTGTAGTTGGTTAGTTTTTGGGTCTCTTTGCGACAGGACAGCTCCCATGGCCGAACTGGAAGCATCGGTTTCCACTATGTAGGGAGATCTTGGTGCGGGTGCTTCAATACAGGTGCAGAGGTGAATTTGGTTTTCAGGTCCTGGAAGGCTTGTTTGGCCTCAAGAGTCCATTCGAAGCGTTTGTTTTTCTTTAGTAGAGCGGTGATGGGTTGGACTGTTCGGGAAAATTCCGGGATGAATCTTCGATAGAAATTGGCAAAGCCGAGCATGCTCTGAACTCCCTTCACCGAACTTGGAGATGGCCATTTGAGGATGGCGTCCACCTTTCGCGAGTCCATTCGGACTCCTTGAGGTGTCAGGATGAATACGAGAAACTGAACTTCTGTGGTATGAAAAACACATTTTTCGAGTTTTGCAAATAGTCTGTGCTGGCGCAGTTTCTCAAGAACTGCCCTAACATGTTTTCTATGTTCAGATTTTGAAGAAGAGTACACCAGGATGTCGTCAATGTAAACAATGACACAGACATCGATAAGTTCCCGAAGAACATCATTCATAAAGTACTGAAAGGCGGCAGGTGCATTGCACAAACCGAAGGGCATCACCTGATATTCGAAGAGCCCAAATTTGGTGCGGAATGCAGTCTTCCATTCGTTGCCTTCTTTTATGCGCACCAGGTGATAAGCTCCTCGGAGATCTAACTTGGTGTACACACAAGCGTATTTCACCTGGTCGATAAGCTCAGGGATCAAGGGCAGAGGATAACGATTCTTAATCGTTATTTGATTTAGGGCACGATAGTCTATACACGTTCTAAGGTTGCCTTCTTTTTTTGGCACGAAGAACAGAGCTGAAGAGACAGGAGACTTGGACGGGCGAATAAAACCATTGGCTAGGTACTGATCTAAATACTGACGCAAATGCAGGTTCTCAGGTTCCGTTAGAGCATAAATCCTACTACAAGGTAGTTGAGAATTGGGTACCAGATCGATCTGGCAATCATAAGACCGATGGGGAGGTAACGTGTTAGCCTTTTCTTTCTGAAAAACGTCTTGGAATTCTTGGTATTCAGACGGTAGCTGTACAGGGGTGGAAGTTGCTGTGGCTAGACCCATAGCTGGATTTCTTGGATAACAAGTTGGTTCACAATCAGGAAAACTTATCTTCTTTGCTCGCCAGTCAATTCTGGGATTATGTGTTTCTATTTTGAAGTCTGTGATCAAGTTGAACCACCAAGTCAATGTAGTCTGCGCAGACCTGGGGTGGGTTTACTATCTGAGCTAGAACATCCTTAAACTCTTCGCGCAGGCCTCGATGAAACAATGTGATCCTTTTGCTTTCTGGCCATCCAGTTTCCACAACCAGTCTGTTAAAGGTGGCTATGTAGGACAGAAGATCCTGATTACCTTGTCGTAAGGATAGCAGTTCGTTATCAAGGGCCTGTCCTTGAGAGTGTCGAGCGAACAATCTTTCCATGCTGGCCTGGAAGCCCTGAAAATTCTGGAGAATGGGATCATCCTGATTTACCAATGGAATAGACCAATCGGCAGCACTGCCACTGAGGTAAGATAGTATAAAGGCTACCTTGGTCTGGTCGTTAGGGAAGGCTCCGGGTCTGCATAGAAAGTGTAAACGACATTGGTTCATAAAGACGGCATATTTCTTGGAATCCCCCGCAAAACGTTCAGGCGGGGCCAAAGGCATGTGTCCAGGTAGATTAATTTGTACCGGGTTACTCAAACCCATTGATGTGGAGATGTCTCCAGAATTAGGTAAAGGAGTGTGCCCTGCTTGGGCCTGTAATAACCTTTTGGCTAGGTCATCAGTTCTTTCCTTAGATAAGATCAGTTCTCTTTTGAGAGTGTTAGTCTCCTGGCGGGCTGAGTGCACCTCTGCCCATAATTCCCCCAAAAGCTGGGCCAGCTGGTCAGTCTCGGAAGTCTCCATAGCGCCCGGGTGGGAAATTGTGGGTAGGCTTCGCGTTCTGTAAAGCTCACCTGGTTCCCACGGAGGCGCAGGTCTGGCTTCGAGTGCTGATGCTTCTTCAATGGTGAAGCGCTGGACTCTGAAGATGGACAGGAAGGGCCCTCTACTCTGGCTTCTCCGGCTCGTAGGAATATACCCCTGTGCGTGAAAAGGGAGTATTACCTACTGACTGAGTTATGCTCAAGCCTCCCACTCTCTTCCAACCCTCCACGATACCCTTCCACGATTCCCCATGAAGTCTCACCTTAGGGTCTGAAAGGACGAGCTCTCCATCCTGCTTCTGACGCAGGGGCGCGTTGAACCCAGTTACTTCACTGGATTGAGGTTGGATGGGAGTTCAGGTAAGCTTGATTATACTGGTAAGGTGCTGTAAAAGTTCTGTTGCAAGTTCAAAGGTTCAAGCTTTAAATAATAATGTTCATTGTCTTTTTTCAGGCGATGAATGAAGATTCCTTTGGAGACTTCTTGCAACAAAGCGCTAATGTTGATGTCTTTTCCCCATAGGGGCAGGGGTTCGGAATGCCGGAGATATGGCGCCGACCCGAAGTGAAACGTGCAGTTCCAGTAAAGATCTGGTAAGTCCTAGATGAGCGCTCAGGTAATGTTTTTGAATTCGCTCATCTAATGTCTGTCTTTTTTCCCCATAGGGGCCGGGGTCCGGAAAATGCTTGGAAGCAGCAAGACCCGAAATGAAATGGGAATGACCCAACAGGTAAGTCTTAGAAGGAAACTGAGATTTTCCTATTCCCTTCCTTCTCTCACCTCTTATTCTTGTCTTTTTCTCTAGGCTCTGGGAAGTGGCTGTGTATCCGGATGATCGCTGCTGAAGATGGAGGAACCCAGGAAAGGTGAGTGAAATGCAGCACTGCAGCGATCGTAACGAAATGCTTTTAAAAATGATGTCTTCCCTTTCAGGATCGTCGGTGATGTCTCCGTGGTTCAGATTAGCTGGTAGGTCTCTTGTCTCCCTTTGCAGGTGACCCAGGATGCTGACAGGCGTGGCTGAAGTCCAGATGCAGGAGCTGACACGAAGAGTGTCCAGCTGCGAGGAGCAGAACAACGCGAAGCGTGAGTTGCTGATCGGGTGTGGTTTAAATAGCTTTGGAAGAAGTTCCAAGTGTGTATCCTTCCTCCGATCAGGTATGTATCCTTCCCCGACCACACCCAGGTGGAAAGTAGTCCCACAGGTAAAGTAGTTCCTATTCAGGCCTCAGGAGGGCCTGGATGTGGCAGCATGGTCTGCATCAGGTAAGTGCACATTAAAACACTTGAACACATGTCTAGCTTTATGAGCCTAGCGCCTAAGGCGCCAGGCCAGAGGTCCAACATGATCCTGGCGCCTAAGGTGCCAGGACTGCGTCCAAAGGGCCCCAGCTTGGGCCCGCTGGCACTCCCCTGGGGGAAATGATGCCTGCCTCTGGGGTTGCTAGGTCGGACCTGGCTCCTTGGAGGTAGGCATCATGACACCTCGCTTTATTCAGTTCCTTCTCACTCCATCCTGTGCTAAATCCCATTAGCACAATGGCATTCCTAACCTTGTTCCCCTATCCACTACGCTCATAATACAACTACATTGACTTCCTGCACTGCTGTTGTTTTGTTTTTTCACGGACCATACATACCTGCCTCGATCTTTTTCCTTGACATCCTCCACGCAGGCCTCCTACCTTAATCGGTTGCTCTTTTTGCCTCCTTACCATAGTCACTTCTCACCTTTCTTATATTAGGCTGTATCCTTTGAATGAGCCCAGTATATTTCAAATCTGTATGCATTTTGCAACTACTGGCTTTGTTTAAAAGTTTGCTTTTTCTTCGCCTGTAAGAAAGTCTAATCTGTCCATTTGCAAGTCGATGGAAGAGCAGTGTTCATGCCTCTGGATGCTCCAAAGCCAGACTGATGGTTGTGGAGGCAACCAACAGATTCGGTGTGGAGAGTGAACTGAGATAGCCAGCTTCTCCAGGAGTTTTCCCAGGAAAGGGGTGATAGAGATGGGGCGGTAGTTTGCCGGAATGAAGCGGTTGGCAGAGGGTTTCTTAAGCACAGGGTGCACAAGGGAGTGCTTAAGAGAAGTTGGGAAAACTCTAGTGACAAAGGAGAGATTGCAGAGATCAGCCAAGGCTGGAGCGAGAGAGTCAATGTTGTCTTTAATAGTTTTGGAAGGGCTCAGGTATACCTGTTTGGATAATGCCTTCATAGAACAGACTTGTCTGGTGAACTCATCAGGTGTGATGGGAGTGGGAGAAGAGAGGAGAAGTGGTGGAGGCACGAAGGGAGGCTCCATATACGTTGGTGTGGAAGTGACAGAGGAAAGGATGTCTTGGATTTTTGCAGTGAAGTGCACTGCCAGGGCCGAGCAAAGGTCCTGGGCGGGGGTGACAGAAGAGGAGGCTGCTTCAGGATTAGCCAGTTCCTTTCAGACTTTGAAACATCCTGCTGTGTTGTTTGATGCCACTGAGATGCAGGCTTGAATAAAAACTCTTTCCTTGGTGTGAATGCAGAGTTCATATTGCCTTTGAAGGACATGGCAGGCCAGTTTGTCAGAGGGGTCCACCTGATGAATTCCATTTTCGCTGAGTTGCCCTACACATGGTTTAAGGGCAGCCAGATCAGAGTCATACCAAGAGTTACACTTTTTAGAAGGCTTCAGTCAGACCCTCATGACAGGGGCAAGATTATAATGGGTGTTAGAGATAGAGAGAATGAAGTTAGCGAGGGCTGTGTCAGGGTGGGAGTCAGCCGCAGGAGTAGGAGGTTTTGAAACTGAGTGGCTATGCTGGGTGTGCCGATGCTAGAGGAGAGGAGAGTTCCATGTGTGAAGAGAGAATAGAGTGGCCCGTCCAAGAGAGAGTGGCAGTGAGAGAGATAGAGAGAGGGATGTCGGTAGAGATGAGAGCATCCAAAGTGTCGCCCGCTGTGTGCGTGGAGCCAGAAGGTAATATAGAGAGGAAGAGACAGTTGCATAGGATGCAGAAAGGTCCTGAGGAGTCAGGAGAGTCCAGATGGATGTTGAGGTCACTCAGCAGGAGTAGTTGAGAGGAGGAGGAGAGTAGAGAGGAGGGCAGGTCAGCCGATTCTGAGAGGAAGAGTATGGACTGCCCTGGTGCCCTATATAAGGTGGCCATAAGGAGAGACGATTTAGGAGAGAGTGAGAGCCTGCAGACAAGGCACTCGAAGGAGGAATAGGCCTGAGTGGGGATGATGGACACAGGTATCCATTCTGGTAAGATCAATGACACTCCCCCTCCTGACCCCTTGGGCCTGGGCACAGAGAGGATATTGTATCCTTCAGTGAGGAGTGTGTTAAAGCTTGTGACAGAGCTGTCCTTGAAACATGTCTCCATGATGGCAAGCACATCTAGATCCATGCATTAAAGGGGGTTGCAGATGTCAGACAAGTGTTTGACAGCAGAGCAAGAGTTAAGCGTGGCAATATGGAGCAACTTGCCAACTTTGAAGGTCATCCGGGGGGGCACGGGGGATGGTGGTCCCCCCGAGGGTGGCATGAGAGCCAGTGGGATAGTGGAGGATGGCGGAGGAGCCAAGGCTGACAAGGGACATGGGACAGTGAGACACGACAAGGGCGCCTGTGCAGAAGAAGAGGAAGGCACCGTAGGGAAGGAGCCTGTGCAGAGGAGGAGGAAGGCACAGCAGGCAAGGGAGCCTGTGCAGAGGAGGAGGAAGGCACAGTAGGCAAGGTAGTCTTTGCAGAGGAGGAGGAAGGCACAGCAGACAAGGGATCCTGTGCAGAAGAGGAGGAAGGCAGAGTAGACAAGGGAGTCTGTGCAGAGGAGGAGGAAGGCACAGCAGGCAAGGGAGCCTGTTCAAGGGGAGAGGTAAGGTTTGAGAGGCGGGGTAGGAGCCTGTCAAAGAGAAGAAGATTGGGTTGAGGACCCTGAACCATGATGTTCCATTCCGATAGACATTAAAGATGACCCTGAAAATGGCGAAGAGGTCAAGGAGGACCTCCCAGCAGGTGCCACCATTAATGGGAGAAGAGGCGATAGGAGAAAGAAAGGCGACCATGTACCGGATCTATTGGTCGGGTGAGGTAACCACAAAGGGGATGCCTGTGAGTCTCTCTGGTGGAAACCGTGACATAGGTGTCTGCAATAGGAAGGCCTGGGTTGGAGCCCAGTATGACCTCCTTAAGTTTCATGCAGACAGATATAGTGATAGGAAAAGGATAGGAAATAGAGAAGCAGTTGGAGAAGATAGGAGTGATAGATAGTGACATAACTACCTGCAATGGTGAGGACACTTACCAGGCTGATGTACTATGGCACAGGGCGGGGGTCGGAGTTTTGAGGGGGCATGGGGCAAAAATACAGGCAATGGGGGACAGAGGGTATGAGGGGACACTGAGGACAAGGTGGGACATGCAGGACGCTAATGCAGGATGTACTCAACAGCAAACGCTGTTTGTAAGAAAGGTAGTAACAGTTGTGCACCCAGCAAGAAGAGATTTTAAGAATGGTAACAGCAAGTATACAGCCAAGTTTGATATTAGCTAAGGCAGAAAGAAACACAATGCAGCAAGTGCACACAACCAAGTTCAATTTTAGCTAAAGCAGAAAAAGCACAGTGCAGTATGTGCACACCACCATGTTCTATTTTAGCTAAGACAGAAAGAAGCACAGTGCAGCATGTGCACACAACCAAGTGTGATCCTAGCTAAGGCAGAAAGAAACTCAATGCAGCAAGTGCACACAGCCATATTCGGATGTTAGCTAAAGCAGAAAGAAACACAGTGCAGCAAGTCCACACAGCCAAGTTCGAATTTTAGCTAAAGTAGAAACACATTGCAGCTAGTATGCTGCAAAGCACAGTTCTGAACCTGATCCACTTGATACATTAGGCCAAATGGGTAATAGGTGTAAAGTCAACAGTAGGATGGAGACACCGCTAAATATGATTTTTCAGCATACAGGCACTTTCAATGCAGGAAGGAGGCACAGCAAAAAAATGTTTTCAAGTAGACAGGTGCTTTCATTGCAGGAAGCAGGCACAGTTAAAAACTGTTTTCAAGCAAACATAGGAAGTGCAGCGCAACAGTACAGTAGTTGGTGACAGTGAGAATGAGTCACAGTGAGTGAAGTCAGCATGCAGAGTCACTGAAGAGCATGGGCATCTGGAAGGTGGATGACTTGAGAGGCAGAGGAAATGAATTCAGTGGCACTGAAAGAACCACTAATTAGTAGTACTCACGTGATGGCAGGAGTAGGGATGACACAGTCATGAGGGGCAATGTGTGTAAATATATCCGTAGGGAGCATTTCATTGAAGATATCTGAAATTTGGGCTCAGAGCACGGTCAGGTAAAGACAGGAACATTGTTGTTCCTTCTCCAGACCTATGGGTTCCCCACATGGCCTCTTTATTCTATCCTTCTCTTCCTCTCCCATTAATGGTGTTGCCACAGGGACGTAGTCTTGGCATCCTTCCTTTCCTCCAGGGTCTTACCCTCAATTCTGGCTTTGCTGCCAAACACTCCTCTGACAACTACCACCTACTTGAGGACCTCGACCCTGAGACATGGATCATGGACAGCTCTGTCATGAGTTTCAACATCCTCCTCCCTGTGGGCTACAAGATCCTCTCTAAACCCAGCCCTAACATGCCCAGGGGGGAGTGGCTCTCATCTTCCCTGAGTGGGTCCCTGCTACTATCATACCCACTCTAACCTACTCTTCTTTCGAATGCTTTTTATGCAGGCTAGGTGTTTCCCTTGGTCTCTCTCTGACCCTGGCCACCATCTACAGGCCGCCTGGCTGGGTCTCAGGCCTACATCCAAGCCTGCATCTCTGTGGCCCCTAACAACACGGCTGAACTGTTTAAAATTGGTAAGGAACTCACCAACAATACTGCAGTCTCCACTTCTCCCATGCCTTCCCTGGCCCGCTGCACTTCCCTAGCCTCTGTCTTCATTTCTAGAAGTCAGGACATCCTCTCCTCACTCACAACTATTGCACATCATTCTCCCTCTCATTCCCAAGCTTCCCTTCTCTTCTCCCACAAAAGCTGATGAGTTTTCTAGACAAGTCCACTCTATGAAAGTCTTATCCAAACTGGTGTTCCCATGCTCCTCTCGAATTATTATGGACAACATTGACTCCCTTGCTCCAGCATTGGCCGATTTCTGCAATCACTCCTTTGTCTCTGGATCCTTCCTCTCACTCCTCAAAGACTTCCATGTGCTCCCTCTTCTCCAAAAACATTCTGCCAACCCCTCCTGTCCAGCAAATTACAGGCACAGAAAATGCTCTCCTGAACCCCAGTGAAGGCTTGCTCACTGATCGAGATGTCAGCTCTCCTTCCATTCTCATCCTTTTTGACCTTTGCTCTGCCTTTGAAATGGTCAATCATGCCACCATGATAAAACAGCTCTGTGAGACCCTTGGCATCACGGATCCAGCACTGGACTGGTTGACCTCCTTCCTCTCTGACCTTCCCAGGTTCAACTGGGCCCTTTTCTATCGACCATCTCACTCACCACCTGTGGTGCCCCCCAGGGCATTATCCTCTTGCCCCGGTTCTTCAATAGCTACCTGGCCCCTCGAGCCCATTTAATCTCCACCTTCTCTCCTCATTTCCAGCTTTATGCTGATGACACGCAGCTCTCTTTCAAGCTACACTCCTCTGCCTCCTCCTCTCCATGTCTCATTCCTGCCTGCTTGTCTGCTATTTAGGCATGGTGCAAGACTAACAATCTCTGCCATAATGCCAGCAATAGATTGCTCTCATTGAGACCCCTGCTGCCTTTTTCCCCTACCACATACTAGCTACCCTCCTTGGGTATCTTCAACTCCTCTCTCTCGTTCTCTCCTCACATCACAGGCTTGGCCAAGAAGGCCCACTTTCATCTGCACCTCTTCAGAGTCATTCTCCCCTTCCTCACTTGCCCCAGAAAATCAATGTCTCCAGAGCTCAGGATCTTTCCTGGCTGGACAACTCAACAGCATATTCCACAATGTGCCTAACTCTTCCCTGTGCCCCCTTCAATTAATCCAGTGAACCTCGTGACTTGGGGCCCTTTAAGACAGGTAGCAATACTTAGAGATGGATGGGGATGCAGAACGTATTTATTCATCAATAATCAAACCAACTCAGGCAGTTGGCAAAACGTAGTACTGTTTTATCAACAATTATCTAAAACAGGGAGTTATAATAGACATCAACCGACGTTTGCTAAATTTCTCTCAAAGCATCATATAAAAAACACTACTGGCATCATCCTACGTGGCAAAATAAGAAAACTTACTAGGGGATGTGATAGGCTTAAAGGGAACAACTAGGTATACGTTCCATACTGATGGAGGTTGTGATTGGGTCTCTAAGATCAGGTGGACAACTATGCCCATCCCAAGTGCAAGTCATCTTCCGTGTCATACTAACACTCGACACCCTATTGGTTACACAAGTCATAGGGCTCTTTAATACGTCACCCTCTATAATTTGTTGGCACACTTGTACCCTTCTGGAATATTCCACTTGATAGCACCACACAAGCTAGTTACCCCAGGTGATGGTAGGGTTGGCCTGGTCATGTCTCCCCACACAAGTAGCACAACATCTATCATCACTCCTGCGATCTGTCTTTAGGTTAGTCTCTGAACTCAGCCTTGTAGGGCTCATTGTGACTGAGAATAAAAGGGAGTTTGGCATGGTTTTATCTTCTGGTTTTGGTGTAGCTCGACCCACAGTCTATTTCTATCTGACCATGTGACTGGATACCATGTTTTCAAGCTCTTTGTTGCATAAAATACTATTAAATGATCAACTCTTTGCATCTTCAGTGTTTTTCCATTACACCTCAAACAGAAGTTTGCTTCTTTCTCCCTTTCATGTAGCTTCTTGACAGACAACCAAGCACAAGGTGGCCTCAACTCTTGGTGCTGGGCCAGCCAGCCTTTATTGAATTCTTCTTCGCCATGAGCTATTTTCAACTGCGCCACACTTCAAGCCCTTTACATTCATGGGGTTTAAGTTTGCTAAAGTGCATTTTTGAACATCCAGGGTCTATATATTCCTATGTATATATATTGGCGCATCGCCTCAATATATTTACTACATAGCCAGTCTTAGGATTACTTTGTCTACTTGGATTACTGCATCTGTACAATTGTAAAATGACTTTGCATTTTCTGCAGTGTTTCTTCGCACAAGCAATCTTCATTTCAATACCAAAATGTTGCTTTCCTTCAATACCTCTTCCTCAGATCCTATAGAATGTCTATATTTTTTCGTCATTTGTGTCTTTTCTGGGTGCGTCAATTTTGCTTCATATGACGTCACCAGTCTTCTTTCTCATTCATTTTCATACTTCTACTGGGACTTTTTCCAGAAGACCATTGCTTCTTTGTGAATGCATATAGGCTTTTCTCAATGGATATCTTGTCTCAAGAATTCTTTGTGGAATAGGCTTCCTCACTGGTAATGCGCATGCCTCAATTTCCGGTTCCCAACATATAGGAAACATGGGGGAGGAGCTTCTGGTAGGGGAATTTGGCTTACCCTCTACATTCCCACCTCTGGGCGATTCATCGACCACTCTCTCATCAATCTTTACATTGAGACATTCTCGCCTAAAGAAGTGCTTCTTTGGAGTCCATGGGCCTCATTACGAGTTTGGAGGTAACCATGCCCTTAATAAGGTCCTGGCTATCCCCAAACTCAGGTCCAGGTTTGGGTTCCCTGAATGGGGAAATACTGGGCCATTCCGACCTTGGAGGGCCTGGTATTTCCCCATTCAGGGAACACAGACCCGGTACATACCCATTCCCATTTGAGCCCCCATAGGGGGAATGGTGAGGATGCTAACAATGAGCCTGTTAATGACGGGCCTGTTGTTAGCATCCAGGTCTGCTCTAGGGCCCCGCGAGCAGACCTCGTAATGAGGCGGTAGGGGGTTAATGCCACCGGCAGCTCTACCGGTGCCGTTAACCCCCTACCGCCAGGGTGTAATGAGGCCCCATATCTTTATGACTCCGTTCAGGCATCCAGCTGATTTCACATGCTCATCAACACTCTATGTCATAAGGCTACATTGTCTATTCGGACTGCAGTAGATCCAGCGTCCCACATACTTTTTGTGGTGCTCCGGATACAAGAACTTTGTTCCCTCAGGTGCATGAATACTGGCTTTTACATATTCTTTGATTTCTTCATCTGTCAACTATTTAGGTTTGAATCCTGATTCAACATCAATCAGGATCTTCATGCCTACTGCTTTCTTTGCACTCTTTTTGCATTGTGTGATTATTATGCTGATCACACAGAATCCGAACATGATCATCACCTACAGGTCTCCAAGGAACTTTAAAATGTTCGCTATCCATTGTGGAACCCATGAGAAGATTGATGCAAACCAGCAACGTCTTCCACTTCGTCTTCTATCTTGACATGCAAGTTTGTCAGCCTATTATGGCCTCTGTCAAGGTGCCATTCTCATCATCATGAGAAGGTATGAATGTGAAACATGATTCTCCGATTTTGACAAAAACACCTCCATCCATGGCTGTAATCATATCCAAGACATATCTATTCTGAAGAGTTATCAGGCGTATGGCTCTTAGTTCCTCCTTGGTAGCATTGAATCCCTTTATGGTAGTGTTAATCATCAGTAGAAGCTCCCACCTGGTGATCTGCAACCGCTTGGCATTTGCCATCATCTGGATCCCAGGCATAACGATAACAGTAAAAACTGAAGCAGTCTTGCTGAACAATCTGTGTTTATATGGAATAGCATCAAAGGCTTTTATCGATTTAGCTGATAAATAGTTTTCTCTCTTCATTTAATTAAGGAGTTCAGCAGATCTCTTCTTCCTCAGGTGAGCATCTGCTTTTGGGAATTGGCCAATGTTCAGGTCACTCTTTGGAATCACCAATGCTGGGACATAAAAAATCACTATAGAACACAATTCTCCCCCATTCTCTGGGCAGCTTTGTGTAAGCTCTAGATTCACAGGCCCAGTAGTGATCCATTATCACCACTGTCCCATCTTTCATTCCTGGCACATAGGCACATCAAAGATTCGACCGCACTGCTAATTCTCTCCAAATCTTCTCGTGCCATTGTTTCTGTGGCATAGCTCTGCACTAGCCAAAGGCACTATCTGCAAAGGGGCTCCTTTGTCTTCGACCCATGTCAGAAGCTTTGGGAACCTCGGCCAGAGAGGTTTGCATCCTTTTTCCACTCTTTCGATAACTAGCTAGTGATGACCACTTACTGCCACAGCTCTGCATGTGACTATGCCTTCTTCACAACCATCTGGAGAACATACTGATCCCCAGATTTGCATCTGGCCTCTTTCCTTGCAGCTATGAACTTCTTCATCAGTCTTTCCTTGGCAATTGAGTTTTCTGTTTATCTCCCATCTAATCCGAGCTCCCTTCATGCCAGACTGTTCATATATTATCACATGATCTCTGGTGTGTGCTCTTTCTCTCGTCTTCAAATCTTGGACATAGTCATCTTCTTCTAGGGCTGACCATTCTGTCACCCATATCAAGGATGCCATTCAACCCTGGACAGAGTGCAAGGTGAGTCAGGCAATGAGCTGTTTGGACATCCATCTCAATTGCAATGAATATCTTAGATATCCTCATAGCATAAGGCAGGAGAGCACATACATAACAATCCTCCTTAGAAGTTTTTTTTCCCACTTCTTTCATGTTCTGATACCACTTGTTGTTTCCCAAATGTGCTGTACTGTCTAAATTGTCATTTAATTCATAATCATCCTCCCTTGCACTTCTCTTGGCTCTCTTTCTTTGCTTTGCTAAAAGAGCTCGTACCTGATACTCATTAAGAATATCCAAAACAGTAGTCCTACAATTGGAATCCTAGTAACATTTGGCAGAGTAATCAGTGCCTTCACATGTATCACTGGTGTAGGAACAATCACACTTGGCCTTGCCCTTCTTACAGTGTCTATTTCTGCAAAGGTGACTGGAGTGGGAAGGATTAACAGAACTCCTTCCCTTTTGGGACCATTAATGTAAACAGTGTGGATCAATAGAAACAGAAAAACGACAATAGATGCTGAACTGGCATATATTGTGCACAATACATTGACCCCACCATCAGTGTCTCTCCACACCTAATTGACTTTGCTCACTCTCTGGAATTGCAATATGTTTGATAGACCACATTATGCCTCTATTTACTTTTAAGGAAGGAAAAACCTATTTAATCAGGCAATCTCATTAAATGCTCAGGTAACTGTCTGATTTGTTCTATAATTGCTGCCAATAATTGTCTAATTGCCGGCCATTTTTAAGATCTTCGACAAAAATGCACACATCAGTGCTGCGCCCAACAAGAGCAGGGTAAGCTTGGAGTATAAAAACAAAGACAGCAAGAAGTAGTCTGTGTACATCAACATCTGACAGAACCATTTACACCTCCAAAGAGAAACTCAGTGAGAAACAAGTCGGGGTGCTGCCTTTTCCAGTCGTCAAAAAGGAATTCTAAATTGGTAATTTTTCATTTACTACAGCACTTCTAAGTTCCAATGTCAACAAGCTCCTGTGGCTCAAGAACAGTAACGTTCTCACTTCCTGCTATTATATCTATAAGAGCTGTTTCAGGGGAGCCACAGTCCAAATGTACACTTTCATCTATCTACTGGATAGTCTTTGCGTCCTTCTTCCTCGTCATCGATCAAGTCTGCACATGCTGAACTTCTTTTTCTTGACTTGCTTCCAAATGTGGTGGCGGTGTGACGGTCTCACCAGCATACACTTTTACATCTCCTCAGTGAATCCAATCTCGCCTCCCTTGGACTTTAACTGCTGAAGGAGTAATATTTTCCACAACAAAAGGGCCACTAAATCTGGGCTTGTGCCACTTTCTAGTGAAGTTCCTAATTAGATCAGTGTCTCCGGTAAAAGGTTTAGGAACATGTAGCTTTTCAAGTCTGGTTGCTGTATTGTCTTCATCTGCGTCCTGAGAATAACACCCCTTACGCTTGAGTTGATCTGAAATGACAGACATACTAGCGGTCATACAGGTTAAGTACGCATGTAGCTAATTTCCTAACAGTTCTGCAGTTGTCTGGGCATCACTCCTAGTCAGAAGTCAGAGGTGTTTTCATCTTCCTCCCTGTAACTAGCTTGTGGGGTGTGAGGTGGTGGTCAGATCCGGGCTGATTTCTCAATGCACGGGGCAGGCAATGCAGCCACCATTTCTTCAGTGTCAATTCAAGCATTGCTATCCTTTCCTTGAGAAGACCGTTGAGTCTCCCACATATTCCGTTCGCTTGTGGGTGATAAGCAGAAGAAAACTTGTGCTTAAGACTAAGCAATAGGCTAATCTGCTCGAATACCTCATTCACAAAATGAGGTCCATTATCTGATCTCGGCACTTCACATACTCCCCATTTAGGAAATACTTCTCAAATTTAAAACTTCACAGCACAAGTGGCATCAGGATGTGTGCATGGACTAGCTTCAATCCATCTTAAAAAGGGACAGACTACCACTATCATATACCTGTATCAATTACATACTTGCATCATGTCAACATAATCAATATGTAAATGGTGAAAAGGACCATTTGGTCGAGGAATCACTCCTCTGACTGTTTACAGCGTGTGCCCAGCAGCAATCTTTTGACATACAATGCAATTTACTACATAAAAAGCAACGTGTTCTAACAGGTTCAGTACGAACCAATACTCCGCAATGGTTACTGTGAGGCTCTCCCTAATTACATATGCATGGTAGTGTAGCTGTTCTAACGCCACCCCTGATAAGGCTATAGACATCACCAGTTTACCAGAGCTGTCCTTTCACCACAATGCTTTGCAAGGGGATAGAGAACACCCCTTCTCTGTCCACAGTTCTTTTTCTTCCTGTGAAGCTCTAACTTGAATTTCCATCAACTGTGTTCTTGACAAATGATTAAGCTCTTCAGTCACAACCATAATTGTAACCATTCTTTCTTTCACATCAGGAGTATAAAAACAAAAAATATCAGATGCATATGCAAACCTTTTGGCCTCTTTGTCTATGGCTTCGTTTCCATGTGAAATAAAGTCAGTTCTCTTAGTATGTGCTGTGAACTTAACTATTGCAATGGCTACTGGGAGTTGTAGTGCCTTGATAAGCCTGTCCAGAAATTTTGCATGTTGCACTGGAGTGCCGCCTGCTCGGAGGTAGCCCATCCTCTTCCAACCTGCAAGCCCTGCGTGCACGGTTGATGTCACATAGGCAGAGTCAGTCACTTCCTGCCCTATGTGATTCTCAAGCACGCCAATAAGCACCACCAATTCTGCAGCTTGTGCTGAAAAATTAGACGTAAGTCTCGCACTTGCTACAACTTCAATTTCAAGTTAGCTCTGTGTCTTACCACAGCTGAACCTGAATGCCATTCTCCATCAGTTTAATCAATTTTCGAAGACCCATCAATAAAGAGAATCTCCCCAACTGCTGAAGCATTGTCTTTTACCCTCGGTATTTCATCATACAAGTTCTCATAAGAATCATGAACTAGCTCATCCGCTGCCAATGGTTCAGCTACAAACGTGGCAGGACTGATTATTTTACACCTGACTATATTGATTGCTGGATTTAATATGACCACCCCATAAGCATACATCCTTTGAGATGTCAGTGTACCCTTAGGTTTCTCAGAATAGCAAACAAAGCATGCTTAACAAATAAAGTCACTGAACACCCCATCACTTTGTTTGCAGATTTCTCAATATCGAACGCAGCTGCTGCCATCTATTGTTTACAAGGGAAGTGACCTCTCATAACTTGGTCTAGAATCACATTATAATATGCTAAGGGTGTGTACCCCAATGTGGCTCTCTATGTGAGTACTGCTGTCATAACGATTCTGTTCATGTGCGAGAATAAATAAAATTCCTCAGAATAATTAGGAATCCCAAAAACTGGAGCTGGGCAAATCGCTTTTTTCAGTTCATCAAACCCTTCCTCCATCTCCTCAGTCCATTCATTTTTTTCTTTATTCACCTGTATTTTCTGCAGAGCCTGCAAAAGGGGTCTTGTGTATGAAGTATAATCAAATACCCATGCTCTGACATAATTACACAGTCCCAAAAACTGTTGCATGTGCTTATCCTCTGTGGTTTTGACGTTTTCATGATTGCCTCAGGTCTTTCAGGTGTAACTTTCATTCTACCATGGGAAATTAACCGACCTATTGTTGGGAAGGATATGGTCCTAGCCCACCCCCATAGCCTATGCCGAGGTAAATAGAGCACGAGTAGGCCAAGGGGGGAGAGACACCCACCCTCATGGCACGTCCCCCAGGGGTCTGCAACCTTTGGCTCCCAGATGTGTTTGGACTACCATTCCCATCCGGCCTGTACAGCATAGTCAATGTCAGGAGATCATGGGAGTTGTAGTCCGAAACATCTGGAGAGCCACAGGTTGCAGACCCCTTAGGATATAACTTAGAGGCTGATACGAATAATGCAATTCACAGCTCCAGCAACGGTCACCATTTTGTTATTAGAGCAGACGCCATCTTTTTACTAGGCCCACAATCATCCCTCTGTAAATTCAGCTCTCCCTTCCCCAGCACCTCGCACAGAGAGTCCAAGACATCGCCATCCACTGCCAGCTCCGTGCGAGCCTTGTTCTCACGAAAGTACAGCTGTTTATTGTTGCAATTTTTTATTATCACTTCCACAGAATGTGCTCTCTGCAGAGCGTGGGATTGAAGCAGGCCCCAACACAAGTGCCCATCCATCACTAAACTTCCCATGTCCTTTCAACCCCCACCTTGCCAGGCCAGGGCCCACCAGTCCCAACCCTCTACTCTCTTTCATGTTGATACACATCTGACCCCCTCGCACTGACCAGTCCAGAACACCCATCATAGACTTAATCCTGTGTGTCAGTATATTCTCCCCAAACCAACACACGTCTGTTCGTACCATGAGGCATCAGGGAACATACATAGTAGATCAACCCCCACAGGGGACACACCTGGGAGCAAGACTCCAGTATCAACGAAGCCCTAAAAGTAGAAGTCGGAATGCCAATATATTAACCAATTTTTCTCTGAGTACCCCCATTCAGGCAAGGATTTTATGTTCACCATTAGTCTCCTATTATCAGTTTCTGTTGTTTAGGTTAGATAGTTATGTGTCACATCTGCCTTTACCTTCACCGTGGAGATGAGCCCAGCTGACCCACGTGCCAACAGATCGACTGGGAAGCAGCAGCCAATTGCAGCCTGGCATCCCCTATAGAGCAGGCTGTGCCATATGGACCTGCCAATCCGCACTGTGATTTTGTACTCTATGTGATTATGTCATTCATGCCTGCGTAACATTTGGCAGAGCGCTCTCTGGCAGCAGAGTTCTTTGCTTGCATACTTTATTTTATATAATGTTTGTTATCCTTGCAACTTATCTCTTGGTCTCATTCCCTCACGGGGTGAGTTATATTGACTTTTGCATTTCTATGAGATCAAGTGTATGGGTGCCCACCTTCACATTGTATAACACCTCTTCCGGACAATATTGCAAGTTCGCCTTATCCACTTTGTATCCTTTGTTTGCTAGAATAATCATTCGCTGGATCGAGTCTTGTCTGCACTATTCCTCCGTTGTGCTACAAACTAAAATATCATCTATGTACTGCAGCACAATGCTTGGCAAATCAATATTGCTAAGGTCCATCTGCAGGACCCTATTAAAGATTGATGGAGACTCACAATACCTCTAGGGCATACTTGTGCTTTTCAGCTTAGTTTGACAGAACGTAAATGACGTAAGATCTTCGGAATCCTTGTGCAACAGATTGAAAAAAAACCTGCATTTTTAAGTCAATTACCGTAAAATACTGTGCCTCTGGGGGAAAACTGCATAACATTGTCGCAGGATTCAGAACCAGAGGAAACTCTGTCTCTACAATCTGGTTACTCTGTCTCATGTCCTGAATTAAACGTCACAGAATACACTGCAGTATTACATGGTGATTCTGACGTCACCAAGATGCCTTGTTCCATCAGAGCCGATATAGTCTTAAAAATGCCCTCATCTACCTCTCAAGACATAGGATACTCCCTTGCTCGAGTTAAAATTGCTCCTGGTTTCAACTTAATCTTAACTTCTCCCACCCCTTCCACAGGCCTATGTCATAGGGGCCCGTATTCCATAAAGAGGTTGGCACATTTTCATGTCTTCATCAAAAAATGTGGGACACTGCTGTACTATCACCATTCGCTGTGGGATTTCTCTTCTTTCAATCCTGATCCAATAAGTAATTCTCATTTCGAACACCACTTCATCGTCTGACGGGTAGTCTATAAACATATCCTTGTCAGTGACATCAGTCAATCTGTATCCTTCCCCAATGGCAATCACTGTTCTCCATGGCCTGCCCACATCATCAAATACTTTGAACATGGGAAATTCCCCTCGCACTATGGCCGCCTGCAATTCTAGGGGAAAAACCTGCCCCCTTCCTCGTCCATAGGTATCTGTGGCCTGAACAAAAATGTTTCAGGAATCCTAATTTGCCCACTAAACCGGTTAGCCACATTAGCAAAATGCGTACCCAGTAGTGAAAAACCTCCGGCTCTAACAGTGTTCCTCGCAGAGCTATTGGTCCTGTGAATGCCATGATAAATTCACCCACATTTAAATAATGCATCTCTGGAGTGGAACCCACTATGCCTTTGTAAGTGAAGGAAATCGTCATATTTAGCTTTGTCATCAAATCACGGCCCAAAATATGAATTGGTGTCTGCCTTGAATACAACAATGCGGCAGACATATCACACTCTCCTATAGAGACAGGTAATTTCTCAGTGAAAGGAATTCTACCTGCTTTGAGCATTCATGGCATTTCCTGATAATGAAAACGTTCCCTCTCGCATACATGAGCGAGTTGCCCCAGTATCTACAAAAAAATTGAAGAATTTGCCTCCTATGGTAACATCAACCCTTGGTTCCTCTTGAGGATTTGACATCACCAATAGTACTGAACACATCAAGTCACACTGTGAGCTGTTCTATTGTGGGTATATACTTATTCCTGTGCCTGTAAAAGGATTCCCTCCCGTGACAGTGATACCCCCTGCTCTAGGAGTCAATAACTGTCCTGTGTTTGCACTCTGCTGTATCTGCGTGGGTGCATGCTGTAACTGTGCTTGCAGCAGATTCAATGGTGCTTGCTGTGGTTGTAAAGCCTGTTGTGTTTGCAGTACTTGTGTTTGATACACTGCCTGATCTTAGGTGAACCCATCCCTACTTTGTGGACTATATGCTGGAGGATAAGCTGTCCCCCTGTTGAGAATTGCCCATTGTGCTCATACCCTTGGCTCCCACATGTTCGACAATTTGCCCTGTCATTCCATATGTCCAACACACAGGAGGGAGTCTTCTAATCTGCCCTCCCTGCATGCCTTGATTGTCATACTGCACATTCTGAAAACCACCTTGGTTGCTCTTGAAGCTTCCTTGATTATTCTGAAAGCCTCCTCTTCCTCTAAAACCTGTTCCTCTGCCTCTCGGCATGAACCCATTCCCTCCTTGGTCCAATTGATGTTAATTGTTTTCCTGTGACATACCTGTTGCTTGCTGTGTTCCCAAACCCTCTCCGCTTGTCAGTACTGCTCCTTCTACAGCCTACTTCGACAATTTCTTCTGAACTAACTTGGCTTCCTCAAGTTTTCTAGCATCTTCCCTCTTCCAATTTTTCTCTTGCAACAATCGGCAATGGTGCACAATGGTCAACAGTATTTCTTCCCATGGCTTTGTTTCCATCCCTACTAGTTTCTTGAGCTGCCTCTGTACCTTCTCTGGTAACCCCTGACACAAAATATGACAGAATACAGGTATTGATTTCCCCCAAGGCTCTCGAGTTTCCAAAGACCACAGTCCCTGGAAATTTTGAATGTAAGCAAGCGTATCTTCATCCTCTTTCATTTTACGTGTCATAATTGCACCCATATCTGACTTATTAGGATATTGTACTCTAAGAGCTTTCCAGACTGCCGCTCTGCAATTTTTAAACGGTGCTCCATCATGCGCTGTGTTCTGTGTTGTGACACTTGAGTATCCTGCCCTCGTCCAAATGTAATCAGCCCTTTCCCCAGTGATAGCTGTTAGAAGACCCTCAATGTCCCCTATGGCTAAGGAATTTCCTCCTGTCATGTTTTCCAATTCATAAATCCATTCCCTGCCCCCGGCAGTAAGCTGGGAAGTTTACATCTTAAATTGTCTTTATCCATCTTGGGGCCAAGGAATATACTGCGGTCTGACCCCTCTTTTCTCTAATAAAGGGAATTGCAAAATCTCAAAATTGCAATTAACTCCCATTGTCTACCTATGCATAGTAGGGACAATGGTTCCTGATCACCTTCTTCCTGGTAATGACCTCAGTCTGCTCACATATGGTGGCGATTCCCCTCTCTCACTATGAAATCACCTTTTAGATTGCTCCGGCTACTCCATAGGCTCTGGCGTCCTTTCTTTAGGTTAGTCTAAGTCAGACCATCTTACTTCCTTATCTGTCTGGAAGCATCCCTCAGTACTCCATGCACAAACAGTCTCCTCCTCACAAAAGGTTTCCCTATCTTCATCTGAAATATCTTGTCCCCAACTAGTATGGCTATCATCTTTCTCATCTATGTTTACAGTTAGCCTGTCCAAAAACAAAGCTCTATGCTCAGGACTTAAAGATTATCCCTCCTTGCCTCGCGACTGGGTAATTTCAAATCAATCTTCTTTCCCTCTGTTCCTCAATTCACTTTTTGTCATCATCTCCTGATAAGTTTTATTGATTCTGTCTCCAATACTTCCCATCTCAAATTTTTCCTCTAGGTTTACCCTGGAGGGTCCTAGCATCGCTTCTTGTGATGTTGAGAAACTCCTCTATGTCTCCCCATAATACTACTGGACTTGGTTCCAAGCTCTTTCTCAATGCAATCATGTGTGTCCTCTGTCTTCTCTTTCATTCCATTTCCTCATCAAAATCCCTTTGTTTCTTTGCTTCCCCTCTAACCCTTTCTTCATTCTTTTTTTTGTTTCTCTCCTTTCATTTGCCCTACACACCTTTTCGTCTTTGCATTCTTTTATATTTTAATTTCTCTTCTTTGTCCTCTTCTTCCTTCTTTTCTAACATATTTCTTTCTTCGATTGCTCTTTGTCTGTTGTCATGTCTTCTTTGCTCTTCTGCTCTTTCTTCACTGTTTCTTGCTGATAAATATGTTTTCCTCTTTGTCTACTCTTTCTTTTATACTCTTCCTCTTTCAATCGTTTCTCTTGTTCCCTGTCATTTTTATTCTGCTCATCTTGATCTTCCCCTTGTCTTACTTCCTCGATGCTCTTCCCATCAAGTTTGAGCAATATCTGACCACCCATCCATTCGTTCTGTATGAGCGCTATATCACCAGCTTTGTCTTTTTCTCCTTTCCATCTCTTAATTTCCTGTTCTGTTTCTAGGGTCACAGTCGGCCGTTCACTTTTCTCTTCATCTTGTAATACTTTAGAGATCACTTCCTTTTCAGAAGTTCTTTCTGGGCTCTCGTCACTGCTATACTCAGGCAGTTCATGTATCGGATTACTATATCATGTTGCTGCTTTAAGTTCCCTTAATGGATACAATCCTTCATCTTTTGCACTATCGCCATTTACTTCAGGCGTGGTAGGGGGAGCAGAAGTCTCAACACCCCCATCTTAACACTGGTTAAGCATCTAGTCTTCAGGAGGTGGGTCTTCCCGTTAGTCCAGGTACATCTTCCAAAGCTCTCAGCTGGCTAACCTTTTTTCCAATGTCTTTCCTGTGTACGCAGTGTGCAAGTATGTGGTCATGTGTTGCAAAACCGCTTTTGACAATCATCCCCTTTGTGGTCATGGCATGAACATTTTATCTGCCGTGCGCTTAACCCATTCTGCACTATATTGCTTAAACGTAGGTGCATGTTTTGGCAGTTTCCTACATAGGTGCATGAGTGGAGTAACATCCTCCATTGCAACAAGTCTCAATTGACTGTCAATACTTACCATTATTTAACACAGAAATTACATTTCAGAAAAACAAATATGAGCGTGCATCAATCGTCATCGCTCCAAACCTCTATGTCGCATTTTACTTCAATCTACCCATTCAGTCAATACTATCAATGATTAAATAAATAAATCATTTACTCTCGACCTCTTAACACAACCTATTGTTTGTTGCTCTTCGACATCTCACTCTTGGTCAAATTGGTCGGCCCCAACATACATCTCTTCTAAGCGTTCCTCGCTACTATTCTTGCCCCTAAATTTACTTAGATGGGTGTGTACATTATTTCCTTTAGCAGACCTTGTCTGCTTGTCGCCTATTTATCCACTTGGTTTGTAAAATAATTTCTTCTAGACATTCTTTGAACGTAGGACTCGGGTCTTATCTCTGACGCTCCTTATCATATACCTCTATGTGACGCTCTCCGTCATTAACTAAATATCCAACCAACCCTCGTTATTTTCTTCCCATTATCACTTTCCCCAATTAATACACATTATTTTTTGCCACCTTTCTCAATCTACTCACCATGTTCTTTTCAGCTCCTGACCCTCAGGATTGTCTCCCCCTCAACCGGCCACAGTCGCTTACGGTCTGCTCAGCTCCTTGTGGAAACCAGGAGGAGATTTTGTGAAAGAAGGACCTGTCCCACCTATCTCTAATGTCTTGCAAGAACTTTTCGGCTGCTACCACAAGAAGCCTTGTTGTCCTCCAGCGAAATGACGGAGGATGTCCGATATTCCGAGACCCTTAAAAGCCTACTGGGTCGACAAATCTTTAACCATCCTACCTCTGCTACCACATGAACCCTCGGACATGGGGCACTTTAAGACAAGATATCAATACTTAGAGATGGATGGGGATGCAGAACTTACTCATACATCAATAATGAAACTGACTCAGGAAGTTGGTACATCTTAGTATTGTTTTATTAACAATTATCTAAAACAGGGAGTTACAACGGACATCAACGGATGTTTGCTCGATTCCTCTCAAAGCATCATATGAAAAAACAACATTCTTATACTAAAATACAAAAAACGTGTCACTACTAACGTCATCCTATGTGGCAAACTAAGAAAACCTACTAGGGGATATGAAAGGCTTAAAGGGAACATTTGGGTATATGTTCCATACTGACGGGGTTGTGATTGTGTCTCTAAGATCAGGTGGACAACTAAGCCCATCTCAAGTGTTAGTCACCTTCCGTGTCATACTAATACTCAACACCCTATTGGTTACACAAGCTATGGGATCTTTAATACGTGGCCCTCTATAATTGGTTGGCACACTTGTATCCTTCTGGAATATTCCGCTTGCTAGCAGCACACAAGTTGGTTACCCCAGGTGATGGGAGGGTTGGTCTGGTCATGCCTCCCCACCCAATTAGCCCAACATCTATCATCACTACTGCAATCTATCATTCAATTAGGCTTTGAACTCGGCCTTGTAGAGGCTCACTGTGCCTGAGAATAAAAGGGAGTATGGCATGGTCTTATCTTCTGGTTTCGGTGTAGCTCAACCCACAGTCTATTTCTATCTGACCATGTGACTGGAGACCACATTTTCAAGCTCTTCATTACATAAAATACTAATAAATGATGAACTCTTGGCAACTTCAGTGTTTTTCCATTACTCCTCAAACAGAAGTTTGCTTCTATCTCACGTTCATGAAGCTTCTTGACAGACAACCAGGCTCACTTTGGCCTCAACGCTTAGTGCTGGGCCAGCCAGCTTTTTCTTGTATTCTCCCTCACCATCAGCTATTTTCAACTGCACCACACTTAAAGCCCTTTCAATTCATGGGGTTTAAGTTTGCTAAAGTGCATTGTGACATTTCCAGAGCCTACATATTCCTATGTATATACATTGGTACATCGCCACAATCTATTCACTATGTAGCCAGCCTTAGGATTACTTTGTCTACTTGCGTTACAGCATCTGTACAATTGTAAAATGACTTTGCATTTTCTTCAGTGTTTCTTCGCACAAGCAATCTTCATTTTGATCGTGAAATGTTGCTTTTTTTCTCGATACCTCATCCTCAGAATCTATAGAATGTCTGTATTCTTTTGTCATTTGTGTCTGTTCTGGGTGTGTCATTTCTGCTTCATATGACATCACCAGTCTTCTTTCTCAATCCTTTTCATACTTTTCCAGAAGACCATTAATTCTTTGTGAATGCATACAGGGTTTTCTCATTGGATACAATGTCTCAAGAATTCTTTGTGGTATAGGCACCATCACTGGTACTGCATATGTCACAATTTCCGTTTCCCAAAATATAGGCAACATAGGGGAGGAGCTTCTGGTAGGAGAATTTGGCTCTTGCTCTACACCAAATTTGGACTGCGAGACATATCCTTGGCCTCAAGCCAAGGGACCACATCTCTCCAGCCCTTGAGTCTCTCCATTGTCTCCTGGTTCTTGTGAGGATCAAGTTAAAGACCCTCTGCATCATCCACAAGGATGGGGACCCCCCGCTTCATACAACTCTCTCTCTCCCTAAATACCTCCCTGCTAGTGCCCTCCCCTCGTCTAGCTTTAACTCTCTGCAAATCATATGTTTTTCCAAGCAGAGAGTGGGGGGTTGATCTCTCTTCTCTGCAAGTGCCTCCCTATTGAATGACCTCCCTGCCCCTCTCAGACTTGAGCCTAATCTCCTTAAGTTCCGGAAGATCCTCAAGACCTGCCTTTTCTCTTCTTCATTCCCCCTCCCCTCATAATGTCCTCACCCTCCTAGACTGGTGGCCTGGTTCCTTCAGAGTCATGCAGGCCATGAGGCCCCACTGCCCGGTCTACTTCGGTCTGCAAACACAAAATGTTGTTGATCCTAGGGTCCCTGAAACCTGGGCCTCCATCCACTTCAATAGATCTAATGTACTAATGTCTCCTGGTCCCTTCTTGTCCTTATCTCCGAGTTCAGTTGGATTGGGGTCCGTTTCCTCTGTCACCTAGACAAGGACTACCCAAAGCTGGAAACACCCTGCACTGAAGAGTTACAGGAGCCTGAAGCATTGTTGCAGTAATGCTTCAGCACTTGCAAGGCTTCCAGAATATAACCATGCTTACACACACTCATTCTGAAAAATCATAGATACATAAACCAAAAGGAATTGTGTATGTGTCACTGAGAGGATCCAACTATCTAGAGAACACCACCAATCAAATCAGTCAAAAAAGTACCTAACAATGTTTTTTAAAAAAAAGAAAGTTCCCTTTAATACAGAGCAGCATCCAGCATTCAGTGCAGCTTAGCATTCAGTGCAGCTTCTGAATCAGTAGTCTTTGATAAGCATGACTTCGGATAATTGGTAATTTGTATTGTAACCTGGGCCGTAGGAGGAGCTAAACATATGTATAATGTAAAGGAGTACCACGGTTTCAAAGCTATGTCTCTCAACCTCATATGGTAAGGGTGATGACGAGGCAGATTGTGGACGTTGTAAAAATGACCTACAATTCAAGTGGGTAAACTACATTTCACAATATCCAGTCATGTTCAGCAGACACACAAGATATCACCTTTCAAAATGCATTCGAACTCCTGTGCGAAGAAAATGACAACTTGTAAACTTTTGCCGGGAACGGTACCTGTGAGAGAACATACTCATTGACGAAATGTGTCCATGTTTGCTTAATGTTTCCCATCAGAGACTTCAACAGCTGGTGACCAGCTAGCTCCAGGTCAGTCACCTGTGTGTAAATTCTGGGACGAGAGCCATACTCACCTTACCATAAAGTAAAGCGCGACACGCCATGCTAAACACTACAGGAAATGCACAAAGTGTGCCCTTGCGTTTGTACTGGACATCTGGAGTTCCATTAGTCAGAGCTTTTGCCGGAAAATAAAAAGCATGTTTAAGTCTGCTCACTGCAAATCATTTTTTGTGTGTTTTTTTTTGTTAAGTGTTATTAGTGTTATTTAACATAACTAACACGGGACTGTGCTTGTAATTACACATTCGCCTACAGTATAATCTTACAATAAGAGCATGTACCGGCAAAGCACAAAACCTGCAAATAATTCTCAAGTTTTTTGTTACGCTTCGTGTTTTTGTAGAGCTCGTTTCAGAATACAAATAGAATAGAAAAGACTAAAATAAGGATTGAGATACTTCATATCAGAGGACAAACAGCAACTAACGATTGTCGTTTTTGCAACAATGCCAGCCACCCTGTCAAAGAAACAATAAGACATTTGCTCATGTCATGCCCAGCAACGAATTTCATTAGACAACAGTATTTGTCACACATGCCCGGTTTTAACATATTACACGAGGAAAATACCTGGTGGTGCAGGCTCATTGGGGGTGATAACATCACATGGCAAGTTGCAGCAGCAAAAATGTTAGAATACATCGACCAACAACTACTCAACAACAATGGGTGTCACCAAGAATAAATACAACAGTGACCACAACATCCATCAAATGAACCGGCAAATTACAAATTGCC
The DNA here is from genome assembly GCF_040938575.1 of Ambystoma mexicanum. NCBI lineage: Eukaryota > Metazoa > Chordata > Amphibia > Caudata > Ambystomatidae > Ambystoma > Ambystoma mexicanum. The sequence continues at coordinate 448,543,525 of NC_090941.1, read as the reverse complement.
CACAGAAAGCGACAAACTGATCAGATAAATAATCGTATGAAATGATGAGAAGAGCTGTATTGTAAAAATCCAATGTGATTAAACAATATAAAAAAAAATAAGGATTATTCCAGCACACCCATTAATTTGTGTGAATACCTTTGTAAACATGTGATGCAGTTGTTAACCCTTACTACACACTACACACTACTGTTCTACATTAATTTGTTCAAAGACATTATTGGCTAATGTTGTGATCCCAGCACGACACCACAAGGTGCGTGTTGAGTCATATGTGCATGGTAACCGCATTAATAAAAGGGTCAAGCGGTTTTCCACTCGGCAGTTACCCAGACACAAAAGTTGCTGTCCGTATCATTATTGCAGCAAGGCTTTGCTGGCTGCGCCATGCCCCTGCCGGGCTGGCCAGCACCGCAGTGCACCATCACCACAATGGGGCTGGCATCCCTGGCCCCATAACAGCTGTCGATGAGGATCCGACTGTTCACGTGCGGCCGGTCACCGGAAGAGAAAGAAAGAAGGTGCGGGGAAGGAAAGTGCCAGGACTTACCAAACGCGGCCCGGGAGCTGATGTCTGCAGGGCGCTAGCCTCAGGCTGTCCTGCAGCTGTGACCCCCGCGAGCCACTGCCACACCGATGGATGCAGCACAGCACTGCAGTAAAGAAAGAAGCTCCCCACTTGGTGAGGGGAGCATTGAGACAGTCCGCCACCCATGCGGCCTGCCGTGCCGCAGTGAAGAGCAGGCTCCTGCAGGGGGAGCAAAGGAGCGGCAGCAAGATTCATCGCCAGCCTCAGGGGAGAGGCGCAGCGGGGCCCTCCGCAATAATGGCTTGTGTTGGGAGGGTGGCGGACTGGTGAGGACTGTCGCTGCTGCAGTTAAACAAAAAGACATGGATCTGTGTGGGAAAGCAGGGGTGTGAGCAGCGCAGCACCACCAAAGTAAAGGGGAAGGGAAATGTTTAAGTGGTGCGCTCACTGCCATCCGAACTGCACAGGTGAGGTGGGTGCACACAGAATACTGGCACTCCTACCTGAGGGTACCTTGCCTAGGGGAGTGGGTGTAGACCTGCCTGCCCCTGAATACTGTCAAGTGAACTCCTGCCTGTGGGTTGGGGGGGGTTTGTGGGCCACGCCACCACATGCTTTATCAGCTCCTGTTAGCGGGAGAAGAGCAGGCGGTGCTGCTCCATTAATGAGACACACTCCTGCCTGGGGGAGAGCAGGTGGCCCATGCTGCCACATTGACAGTATTAGATTCTGCAAGGGGGAGAAGAGCTGCCAGTGCTGCTCCAGCAATGGTACAAGCTCCTGCCTGGGCAAGGCCGGACTGGAAACCAAAAGAGGTCTGGGAAATGTTTTTGAAAGTGGCCTCATATTTCACCGAACGAGCGAACACAGTGCGTGAGTCCAACCCTTCTATGAGGGGATTGGGAGTATCCAAGAAATTGAATCAAATTAGTCAAAATGAGAACATTTAAAGTATGTTTTAAACATATATGGATTAAAAAGTCATGTATTAAATAAGTTCATGATCTCTCAAAGTAGATCTTCAATGATCTTCAATGATAATGCAACGTTAGACATCTTGCAGATGAGAAAACCAAATGCATCTGGTATTAAAGATGCCCAGGCAACCTGCATCCCTTATCCATTTCATCCTATTCCCATGGTGGGAACGACACACAGATAGAAAGCATTCTTAAATGAGCATTGGCAATGCCAACAGGTTTGGCTTTTGTGTAGACATGGGAAAGGCATTTTACCAGGTACTGCCTTAGTGGTATTAACTGTTCATTGATGATAGCAGCTACAACGTGGTGAGAGTACCTGGGTATACAATAGCAGTGCCTGCTGAATGCCTAATATTGATTCAGAAGCTTAAACTGTTGGATTTACCAATGCTTGTTTTAACAGGACTTCAGTGAAGGACAGGTATAGGCTTATAAATCGAGTGGTTGAAAGCAGACCTGGTTGACTTTTTTTTGTCACCAGTAGCGCTTTTACAGTTCCAATTAAGTTATTAACTCATTGAAGACTGCTTTGAGAAAAAACTGGCAGGCACTTTAAGGGCAAAGTTTGAAAAAGCTATCTCAAAAAAACATCCCAAGAGGACGTGTTTTGGGTGGCGAGGGGCAGAAGGTGGGTGGAAATGGCCATAGGGATTAGCATGGCCATGGGCAGCCAATGGGTGGGTAAATAACCAAACATCTACAAGCGTTGTGTCCCAAAAGGCACATAGGGTCAGAAAGTGGATAGTAGGATTCAGGGAGTTAATGTTGGAAGGGCGAAAAGATCGGCCAGACAGAATGTTTGAATGAAACTTAGAGGTGAATAAAGTAATGCAAAATATACGAGAGATGCTATGGTCCATACACTGCACGTCTGTAAATGTATACAATGGGCAACCATGCAATCCACAAAGTAAATCACAATAACACATATCTGTAGCATTACTCTCTGCAGCTCCCCTCCCTCCATGATCCCACTGCGTTTGCCTAGATTGCTGACCACATGAGTGGCTGGGAGGTCCACATTTGAAGATTTACTTATGGAAATTCCAGGCCAGCACCACCCTTCTCTGCTTCATGGTGATGGGATCTTTCAAAATGTAGGTAGGGAAATAAACAGTGACAAAATTGAAAATATCAGGGTAGGAGAGGAAAGGAGCAAAAAAGAGGAGAACGTGTGACAAAGGGGATCAAGGGGGAGAGACACATTCTAGCAGAGAGGAAGTATAACGAGAGAATTGTACATTGGAGAGATAAAATAAGAGAGCACAGAAAAACATTGCCAGGGAGTAGGAGGGGGCAATAGATACATGTTTAGAGAGAGGAGTGAGCATAAGAGGAGCAAGAGAATGCTTGCTAGAGAGAAGAAAGGGAGGAGGTGGACGATAAAAACAGAGTGTGAGGGAGAGAGAACAGGAAAGGGGGAAGGGATGACAGGATAATGAGAATTAGGGCCTGCCTACTAAACTAACGGGAACTTCCTGCAGTACCTGTTTGCTGTGCATGCCGAATGTTCATTACTGCATCAGAGGCTCCCTTTCTAACTTTCCAGCAACCTGCAGGCTACCCCACTGCTCAGCTGCAGTGCTCTGTCAACATGTCATTTTGCAAATGCGAGCAACAATATTTGCCTTTGACTTTATAGACACATCATTTAAGTGTTAACGGAATGTATTTAAGGGACAAGGATGCATTCATTTGTTGTTGGCAGTTTACGAATGATCAGTGGTATTCGTTTTTTTCAAGGTGGTGGCATGTCCGAAAAACAATATTCAGTATCAAAGTTCCAAGTCCACAGCACAATCACAAAGATCTAAAACTGCTACCATCAGATACTAGGTGTAACCGCATCTGGCGAGGCACAGCCATCTTATGAGGCACCGCTGACACAACCGCTGGGGAGGATGTTTGGAAAAGGTAGGCTTGCAGTTGGCTTTTGCAACAGAGAAGGATAGGCGTGCCTTTTGAAAAAGAGAAGGAGGGGCGTAGTACAGAGTTGTGTCCGCATCATTATTACTGCTCATGCTTTGCTATTAATGTTAGCCACACTGTAAGACCTTCCTTAGAATATGATATCAGGGACAAACGACGTTGAGGCCCAAAACTGTGACAGGGATGCCATTCAACTACTTTTAAACTACTTCCCAAACTCTGTTTTTGTGCTTCAGAGTGCCGTTGCCATGGCGGTGGGACGTTCACAACCAGGAGTTTCAAATGTACACCAGCAGGTGCTGAATGCTATGAGGGATGATGTGCACAAACACCAAACACATTTAATTTTCAAGTACAAATGTAGGATTAAATGCCATCATAGCAAGTTTTTACAAACTAGAGCATTTCCGGAATGTAAAGGCTATTGAAGAACGCATTCAGGGTTGGTCCCACAATATGCTCAATCAAGGACCTATGTATTATGATAGGAAGATGCATTACTCTCTAACATTCAAGTCCGATAATGCCACAGTGCAACATAAACAAACTTTCCTGGGTTGGCCCATTAACCCTACATACCGAGAAGCATCAGCATACCTTGTCACCAAACGGTGCGTAGCCGTGTGTGTAGATCCTGGACCAGGCCTGGCACGTTGATTTTGCTTTAAAAACAGTTGTTAGGATAAAAAATACTCCCCTTTAAAAACTACTTGCTACAGAACTCTTAGCTAATAGCATGGGTTTCCTCAGCGCCAGTGTGCTTCATTTTACAGGCCACAGCAACCCCTGAGCTGGAAGTTGCAATGGGGGAAAGGGGAATGGGAACTTTTGACTGCACAGGTCAAAATAAATCATATATTTAGGAATCTCAATTCGCACGGATTCGTTCACGCACCTCACCTGAAAATCAAATGGCTGCCAGACAGTGCCTGCACCGTGGCAGGCCTGAGCATGCTAATCCTGCTGCTTGCCTCTTGTCACTCAGCTGCAGCACAGGTTGCCAGCTGCGCTCTGCTGCACCTGCACAAACAATGCACATCATGTTATGGCACATGCTGCAGGGACACGTGCCGTTCGTTCCTCTGGCGTTGCCCATCATCTATGGCAGCTGCACTGCAAGCCCAGGCAGGGCAGAAGAAATGATTGCACCAGCCAGAGCCAAACCATCTCCCCCTGCTGGCCTGTGTGTTCGTTTGTCAATCATACATTTTTATGTATACTTACTCTGTGACAATGACTCTGGGTACTCCTGCCTGGGGGAGAACAGGTGGCACATGCCACCACAGTGTAATTTTCTACTCCTCACTGTGGGAGAGCAAGTGTCTCATGCTGCTACAATGACTTTTGGGACTCCAGCCTGGGGGGCAGCAAGCGACCAACGCCGCTAAATTGACATTCTGTACTCGGGAGAACAGGTTGCCGATGCCGCCACATTGACATTGGGTACTACTGCCTGGGGACAGCAAAGAGGCCCATGCTGCCACAGCGCTAGAGGCCCCTGCCTGGGGCAACAGCTGGAGGAGCACTCTGGCCCACTGGACACTCAAAGCAGGTGATCCAGCCAAGGGGAGAGGTGCACTGCCCCAAAAAAGTACCCCCGTCGGATGTGCTGCCTAAAGCAACTCCTGTCTGGGCGAGAGGCCTGGGAGAAGATGTGCAGCTCAGCAAGACCCGGAGTCGCTATGGTTTTTGCAGGAAGCAACCACTGTGATCCTGTATATCCTTGCAACCAATGGGCCAGGAGCAGGTCATGCATTGTGGCATGTCCCCAACACTCAATGTTAGAAGAGCGGCATAGCAAGAACCGTCACCGCAGTGGCTGTACCCTGGTGCCCATGACAGCGAGGGAACATTTCCGCCTGGAAGGGAGTCTGCAGATGGCACGAAATGGACCACTGCCCATCCTGCACGCCATCATCACAACGGTGACCTCCTGCCTGGAATGGAGCAGCCTGCAGTTGGCATGGCATGGACCGTTGCCCATCCTGCACCCAAGCACCACAAATCCCTGCCACTACACTGGCATGACTGCGGCCCTCCCCAAAGAGAGTGCTCGTGCTGTCAGGCAGATTGTGAGTATGAAAGCAAGCCTGGATGAAACGGGCTGCCGCCAGCCTCTGCCTGACACAGAAATAGCACAGCAACAACTGACGCTGGCAAGGCTTCCACAGTGACTTTGCCTATCCTTGCGGCAATGAGCCAGGAGCGGATAACGCAGCTGGGTACAACCCCGCCACCACCAACACAAGAGAGCGGTGCGGCAAGCTTTGCAGCCGCACTGGGCGTCCACCAGAAGCGAGCCAGAAAGAACTCCCGCCTGGAAGAGACAACAAGAGGATGCCAGCCGTAGCCAGGCCGTGGCTCTCCTCAAAGAGAGTGCTTTTGCGTTCAGGCAATAGGGAAGACAAGGCAAGCTCCTGACTGGGGTAGCCTTTCCACTGTACGGCCGTTGTCGCTGCTGTATCAACACAAGTACAGTAGAAATAGCTGAGCACTGCACAGGCTCAATCGCTGCACGCGTTGACTCCAGCAGAGGGAACCTCAACAGGAAGTGACTTCCACCTCGGCACTAGCAAGGAAGGACACCTGCCTGATGGGGTAACATGGGCATGGCTCTGCCCGCTGCCGTTCAGCAGTTCCTAACCTGGTGAGTGACAGAAGGAGAGTGTCCTCCCATTACCCCTATCTGCTTGGGGAGAATGGGGCCCGAAAGACTCCAGACTATGGTCTGGACTATGGCAAGGGACAAAGACCACAGAGGCCCGCTGGAGGACTACCCTACAGCAGATGAGACAGAGACCTGCTGGCAAGACGACAGTCGATGTGGCCCACGGCATCCCCAGGAAAGGCTTTTCCGGCTAGTGTAGCACATTCCATCATGGGTGTGCAGACACAGGGAGACTGCCCTGTGACCATCTGCCAATGTGGCCCCAGTATCCCTGTTGCAGCTCTTCCGGCCAGTGGGGTGACCCACACTTTCCATATTGGACTAATAAAGCTTTTGAGAACTAAGCTCCAAAGGTCTGCCACCCCCCAATGTGTATATATATGTGCAGAACAATGTTTGCTAATGACCTATGAGGTCCGAGCACGTTCTGGAATTGGTATAACACATGCCATCTTAAATGTTGTTTGCGTTTACCTTTGCCATGTGATGTTGTGATCTCAGCACAACACCACGAGACGCATGCTGAGTCACGTGTGCATGGTCACATGTTCCATTGACCGCATTAATAAAAGGGACGAGCGGTTTCCGATCGGCAGTTACCCAGACACGAAAGCTGCTGTCTGTGTCATTATTGCAGCCCGGCTTTGCTGGTTGCTTCATGGCCCTGCCGGGCCCCCCACAATGGGGCCGGCATCCCCGTCTCCATAACAGCTACTTTCGAAGCCGTTCAAAACATGCAAGGCAGATCATCTTTAGCTTAAAAAATATGACCATCTATAACCATTGTGTGAAACACTTAACTGGCTCTAAATTGAGCTGCTAATTGTCAACAGGCTACTTAGTTTTGCTTTGTTTTGATATGACCCGTGGCCTTGAACTTGGCTCTGCATCTGATGATCTAATAAAGGAGGATGTACTTTAAATACATTGACATCAGGTTTATGTTTTACTGTTAATCAATTGCAATGCAGATAATGCCTGCTGATGGTTTTATATGTTTGCTAATCATTATTTTGGCAATCTGAAGCTACTATTTAGTGCTGTTGTTTGTGCTTCCCAAACAATGAAAACAAACCAACTTAACTTTAAATTATATATGAAATGTATTCGAAAGCATACAAAATATATATGTGATGGCAACTACAGCATTCACTAACCTCTGAGAGCATTTTATGATTTCCAGAACAGGTTTTCGGAAAACAACATTATTTACCAAACACTATATAGAGAGCCACAACCTCTGAGCAAATACATTTAAGAATTAACCTGCAAATGTTCAGGGCTTACAGTGAAGGACTGCCATCTGGCAAGAGGGTAGAAGCCTGGGCTGTTTTGATTTTTAATAATAAAATGATTCAGGTAATTCATCTTAGAAACGGTGGTCTGTAACCAGAGCCCTTTCCATTAAACTCCACGTCAAAGGCATAGTGTACACTTTTGCGCTGGTGCTTCAGTCACCCTAATCTAACACTTCTTGCTCACCAGCGGCAAAGAGCAGGTTCAAAAGTCACAGGTGTTCTTTTTCACAGCTGACAGCAAAGTCGCTGCCAACAGATGTTATCGAAGCAATAAGCCCTGAGCCACCGGGGCATTACTGAGTCAGCCCCGGGGCATTACCTGACTCGGTAATGCCCCTGCAACAAGTGGCTTATTGCTATTAGTACCCCGGCCAGCAAGACCGGGGTACTAATAGCATTTTTTCTGCTCAGAAAAGCTGTGGCATTTCAGAACAGGAAAAAAAAATGTCAAAGAAAGTGGCCGCCGGGGAAGGGAAAACAGTCCATTTTCCAATTCTATGGTGGCCATCGGTAGCGGACATGCTGGGAACAGAAGTGTTAAAAGGAGAAATGAGAAGGTAAGTGGGGATGAGAGGGCTGGGAGATGATTGTTTGCAGGGGAGGGGGAGGGAAAAAAATAAAACTTAACTGAATCCCCTGTGGGGGAGGATGTCAACCTACAGCTGTGTGGAGGTTCAAAGCGGGGGTGGCCCCGTTTCGAGCCTTCTCATTGGCTGAGGGGCTGCTATGCCCCCGCCGGGTACAATGACAAGGAATTCCAGGCCGAGGGATTCCCAGTCGGGTAATGCCCCGGCGAGGGCCAATCAGAATGTGTGTTACATTCTGGCTTACCCTCGCCGGGTTCTAATTTTAAATCTGCACTTCTGATTCAAAACCATAATATTTATGATAAACTGACACCTGTTGGCACAGTAATCTCGAAATATAGGTGATACCTGGGTTTTGTTATGGTTGCTGGGAGTTCACTGTTTTTAGGGACAGCAATTGAGCCCCTTAAAGCAGTTTTGCCTTCCTCTAATACGCAGTGACTTTTAAAAGATGGGGTCTCCACTTTTTCTTTGATTCACTTTTCCACCTTCAAGGACATCAGGAATAATGTTTCTGGTCCCTGTTGGGAGAGCAGTAATTTCCAAAATCACTTTCCACGGTCAGAGGTGAAGATGTATTTGGATGCATAGGAAAGCTATGGCACGTGGAGGTGACCTTGCTGAGGGCCAAGGCCTGCAACTCTGCTATTAAAATTCTCTAGGCTGGGAGAGCAGGGACTGAAAAGAACCTGCTGTGTCCTGAAGACCCCATTGAACCAAGAGCTGGCATGTCTTCTGTATTCATCACTTGTACCACTTCAAACCAAATCTGGACTGTGTTCGATGCTTTCAAGCAAGCAGGACCCATGCTTTGCACTTGCCTTCGTATGTCCAACTGCCACTTTCATCTTTTGAAATGGTTAAGTGCTGCATTACCCCAGCAGAACCAGTCACATTTCCCGCTGGGGCACAAATGCACCATGCAAACAACTAAGAACCACCATGTCTTTGAACCCACAATTGAAGCACGACAACTTTGCATAGTACCTCGCCTCAAGCCACTGTAGCATCATGCCGCTCATCAACCCAAACCAGCGGTACTCATTGTTTCAAACTATGTTCCCTCCTCAAACCTTTCCTGGTTATCCATTGTCCTTAAACGCTTTATGCCGTTTTGAATCGCCAGTAACACTGCTTTAAAGCTGACTCAATGCTAACTCACTGCCTGAGATCAACGGGACTTGCCAAGATTGAACCCGGTTTGCCCACCAAGCATTGCATCTCGAAGCCTGGTTAGGTCCCTTTCAACTGCCTAACCACTGCAATCAGTTATTATTAAGAGCACCTGGGCCCTTGGTCTATTTTTCTAGCCTTACTGACTGGTGAAATATATATTTTAAGTGACGTTGTTGCAATTATTGGCCTTTTCTTCACTGCAAAAGTATTCAGAGTGTTTACAAAGACTTATTCCACATTTTCTGTCATCTTTTGCAGGGGTAGGTTTTATATAGTGTTTTAATAATTAGTTGTATGATTGATATGTTTGATTAAAGTGTAATTGGACATCATTTTATTTTGGGACTATTGTGCTATTGCTTTTTAGGTTACAACTGTCTCATATTCACACCCCTTCGAAGAGTATAGCTTGTCCATGGCCTGCGTTACCACACAAAGACAAAGGAGGTATATCTTTTGGCTGTGCCTGTTTTACCTTTATTATTGGAATTGCTGTTGGTTTGTAGAAGTGTGAGGGCTGGGAAGCCACTTCTCATCCTTGTACTCCTGCAGAACAATATTTTTTTTGTCAATTGAGGATATTTTCAAGGATCCCACATGTGACGAGTAACACTAACAGGTTTGCACACATTTTGGACATTTTGGAAAATTTGGCAAGTTTTAGCATCCAATTAAAGTAACACAATGGGCCTCATTACACGGAAGGCGGTAACCATGGTGCTATTAGCGCCATGGCTACCACCTTACTGTTGCCGGATTCCTGGTTCCCAGTATGGGGACTTACCAGCATATCCCGACCTTTGCGGTACCAGTAAGCCCCCATTCCGGGAACCATTCCCCATTCCCATTTGAACCCCCATAGAGCTCAATGGGAATGGGGATTCGGCTAATAATGGTACCGCACATTGCAGTACCGTTATTAGCTCTGGGGTCCCTTAGCGGTCCCATCCTTAATGCCTGGCTGAACCAGGCGTTAAGGTAGGGACCCGCTGAGGGACCTCGTAGTAGGGCGGTAGGGGATTACCAGCATTGGTCCCTTACCAGTGCCGGTAATCCCCTACCACCTTCCATGTAATGATGCCCAATGACTTCATAGATTTACGTGGCTGCAATCATGTGAGCCACTGCTGATATATAGATATGTGAAAACTTGAAAATAACAAAATCCTCTCCAAAAATGATTATTCAAATTTTAGAAACCTTGCAATGCAGTGTCTATTTTATTTAGGGAATCCTTAATTTAGCTCATTTTCTGAGTTTTGCACAGCATAGTTTAGCTTTCTTTTCTTTAAGAGTTGTCCATTCTACCTTACATTTGCTGTGTGAAAATGTGTGGGAGTTGGGTGAGTGTTCCCTGTATGTCAGATCTAGAGCTGCTGAGGAGTGGATGTGCTGTTGATCTCTCCTTTGTTCTCTAATTACCTACTTGAGCCCAACAACTGTAACTGGACTTACCAGAAAGGCTTATAATACACATGCATCCTTTATTCTTCTAATGACCCGCTCCATCCTCCATCTGCTATCTGCTATCATACTGACAATGAGACACCTGGAGAGCCCAAGAAATGCTGTGTGAAAGGGCAGCCAATCTGATGCAAGTATTGATCTTCTGCAACAAGTATGAAGTCATCAATCATCTCTACATAGATGCTTTCCATCTCTCTGATGGAGAGCTGCCTAAATGTTCTGGCAGTGGAAAGAGCAAGCAAGCTGACATGCTACTTGATGGTCAGAACATTCCTAAAATTAGCTATAACCAGCAATGTTGTATGGATAGTGAGTACAGCCTACAGAATTCTTTGCCATCTGCAGTAATTACCTATCTGAAAAAGTGCTCTCTCCAACAATTAAATGTGCCTGTCTCCTTGTAATTGAGCATTACCTGAAGAAACCATTAAGCTACATCAAGAGCCTGACACACATCATCTCCCTGGAAAGAATAATCTTGACCATCAGCACCATGATATATTTACAGTCTCTTCTTCAGTGAGCTGCCGGGAGCCTATGTACTTATAATAAAAGGCCAGAAGTATGTTTGTTTGATGCCGTCATGCACAGTAGATGCTGCGCGAATGTACAGAATGCTCCGCTAGAGGGAGCTGCGGCTGTTGCCTTAGGATATAGAGTGTTCCAAGTCACATAGCTTTGCCTGTTACATTGGTCCAATTTCCATAGCTCTGCCTGTTGCCACTGTGGTCACTGTGGTCCTACTGTGTCAATGAAAACCTGCACTTTGGCCCATGTACACAGGCCTGCTCACTATAAATATGTCCCTCATGATTATTGACAATGTAGGGGAACAAAAACACCAGGTTTTGCTCTGGCCCATGGCCCTCTAAGGAAATGCTGCCCAAAAGGGAAGCTTTCAGTGCTCTATGTGAAGTCCATCCTTCACTGGGGCAAGACTTTGGCACATTGGCTAAGCACATGTGCCTTTTCCTGGGATTTTGTGGCACTACCAATATCCAGTACTTGCAGCAATCCAGATAAAGTTACTTTTTCTCCTGTTCACGTTGGAGCAGCTGCTGCAGTGCTGCTTCTCAGTAGGAGCTCACCTGGAGGGGTTAAGGACAGCTGTAGAGGGGGCCCGGGGAGGAGAAGACACCCTGGATTACCCAGAACTAAAATGGCCCACATATGCTTCAAATGGCTATGTGTTCCTGTCTAAATGAAAGCAGGAAAAACAACTTGCATATTCCCAACCCATGTCTACATGTTTCCCCAGATGCATGCCCACAAAGCTTTCTCCAAAGTGTTAGTTGTGGTTGCCACACAACCAGGGGCATTGTGACATCAAGCACCATAATTACTTTCCTACATCTCATTGGCCTTAACACAAATGATGGACTCAGTGGAAACCTTATTACAGAATCTGTGTTAATGGAATGTCGGACCACACTTTAGTGTATGTTCTGCATTCATTACCTACACCAACCCTTTCCCTCATCTACCCACTCTCAAATGCTTGTTTGGTTGCTCACTGGGTACAGTGTGTCTATTAGAGACAGAGACAGAAACAGTGACATAGAGAGAGAGAGGTAGGGGCTGGCAATAGGAGATAAAGGCATGGTCCCTGTCTGCAAATGGCCAGTGTTAGGGAGAATTCTCAAGAATGGCTAATTTCCCTTACCTGCTGAGTCCCTCGGCAGCTTTGCTGGATTTGTAGGATTTATTATTTTCACCTGGTAAGAGTGTGAGCCCTTTTTTCCCACTTTTACATGTGTTTTGCTGTGTGTGTTTAACAGTTTTGTGTTCATAGACTGTGGAGCCTCACCTACTCCACAAGCATCATCTTTTTACTGTTTGTTACACAGCACCTTCAGTGCAGTGGCACAGGATTGTCTTTGAGAGTTCCCAACTCAGACTCCATTTTCTGGGACTCCCAGAACATGTAAAGTTGCCATTGGCTTTATTAGTCTTTTTAAATACACAGACCCAGTAAAAACCATCTTACACAGAGTACTGGAAAGGGTTAATACTTATCCCTTTTGTCTGTTTCTCTTGGTGCATTGTTTTGCTCCCTTTTCATCAAGACTTGGCTGGAGGCAGTGGTAACTACCCTATTTATTCTACCGTGGTTATCTTAAATAACCTTGGTAAATAACCTTGGTATTGTTTTAGGCTATCTTGGTAGCCTCAAACTTAAACCCGCTGGACCATATACGTTTTTATATGGTTCCGGCTGGGTTTATTCGCCATTTCTTTTTGAAAATGTCTTTCTAATGTTTTTCTCTGCTTGCCAAACCAGGTTTGGTTCCTTTGTTCACCGTCTCTTTGTGGGCTTCTACACAGAAGCCCTTCTTTGGCACCTGAAAGTCTGGGTAGGCAGGATGTGAGGGAGGAGTTTTAGAACCCCTGCTATGGGTGCCCTTGGTAACCCAAGTCGCACTCCTGTTTGATTGGCTAGGTGACTGTCCGGCCAGGAAGCCACCCTGCTGTGTGATTGACAGCCAGACTGTGTGAATGGGGGAAAACTGAATAAAAACCAGGTCTCTGTGTCTTGAAAGGCAGAGTCGCCACTGGAAAGAAAGAACCAACAAGGAGCTGATGGAAGAGGACCCCTACCATGACTAAACCACCCGATGAAGCCCTGCTGCAGGTTCGAACCCTCAAGCTCCAACGACAGAGAAGATCCTCCTGGAATCTTCTTCCCCTGTCCTCCCGGAATCTTTTTCCTATTTGATTTGATTCCATCACTGTAGTTCTTCTTTCTACATTGCCCTGCTTACTTACCTGTTGGTGCTGCTCAATTTCTGCCTAACTTTGTCTTTCCCTCCCTTTTAAATTACTAGCGTGCCATTTTGCTCACACTTCATTTTGTGAGCTTAACTTGTCTAGAAACTATTAGGAGTGGTGTGGTGTATTAAGAGCTGTGATTTTTTAACTGCTTTATCTTAGTGAAATGTTATACAACTGATGTGTAAATACATGTATATTCTTTTACTCACAAACCTTGAGTCAGTGTTTGTTTGTATCATAGTAATATCTGTCATTTGTGTAACTATTGATACTGCTTACATGCCCTTGAGATAAGTCCGGCTGCTCAGCCATCGCTACCACTTTACTGTGTAGTACAGGCTTGTACCAAAGGTGAATTTGTACTGTCACTTGTAGTCTTAATTCTGTGTAGTGTTCCCAAAGGGTACTGCATATAATTCTGCCTAACAGCCAGGTGTAGGAGTGCAGGGATCAATGTTATTTTGCCTTGCTAGGCCTAATCCCCTGCAAGATGTCCTACCACCTCACACTACAGAAACACCCCCCCCACAGAAAACAACAACAGGCCTAGCCGTTAGTACATCAACACTAAATGATCCACAACTATCCTCTCCTCTTTAGCCAGATCCAAAGAGCTGTAGTCTATCCGATATTTGACTCTTCCCAATGAGTAGCACACTCCCATGTTTCTACTGCCAAACCCGTAGAAATCAGAGTGTTACTCAGGAATCAGGTGCTCTTGTCCTGCACTCACCAACACCACAAGTTTTGCATCTGCCTTTCCCACTGTCCAAATAATGAACCCCACACTCTGTTTTCTCTTACAGAGACAAGTGCAGCAAGGCCACTGTTAGTGGCAGGCAGGTGCTATATGAGACCACTTACATGACATTACATAATGATAATGTACATTTATTAAGCACTCAACCCCTATGGGCATGACACAGAGAGAGAATTAACAAAGAAAAGCAGAATCAACAATTTAACAGGACATACATAATTAACAACAATAGGTCTTTAAGGTTTTTCTGAATTTTCCCTGATGTGGTTTTGTAATCTAACACGGAAATTGTTATACCACCAACAGAATTATGCCTAAACCTGGAGAAGGTTAGAGTTTGAGCATGGCGGACTGATAAGTATGAGTTGTGGTGTAGCAATTTCATCAAGTCACAAGATATACTGGGTCTTTTCCATAGAAACATATGTGGGCCAAACTGGCCAATTTTAATGTAATTCTAGCTGAAACTGGAAGCCAATGAAGAGATCTCAAGGCCGGTGTGATGGAATAATGGCATGGTAGGGAAGGTTCAAGACAAGTCTGGCTGTGTTGTTCTGCAGAATCAGAAGCTTATGCCAAAATAAAACGGGGTAGACCAGAATATAAGGAAATATAGTAGTTGAGTTTTGATTAAACAACTGCTAGTGCAATGATTGACAATTGATCAACAGAGCTTAGTTGAATCTCTTTAAAAGTTTCAGAGTGTTACTCTTAATTTGACTAATTTGAGTAGGAAAATCAAGAAGGGTGTTTAACAAGCAATGTCACAAGAATCAAACGGGAAACATCTTCTAGTTTCATTATCATGATCTCCTTTCAAGAATATTGATGAGGTATGGACAATTACGAATTGGACTATAATTGCCAACTACATCAGGATCAAATAGGACTTTACATACAGAGATAATTACAAGATGACCTTGATAAAGAAGGGATACAGATGAAAACAAGAATAATACATTAAATTAAACATATAAGGAAGACCAATTTAAATTCAATTTTGAATCATAGACATTGGGCAAAGATTTTCCGGAATACAAGCTCAATGCATGGATGTGATCACAGCACAGATCCGATCTGGGGAATCTTCAACTAACTGAACATGCTGAGAAGGATAATTCTTGATAGGAGAATCCCAATCATGAGATGCAGGAAGCCGATCAATAGAGTCACAAATGTTAACAAATTTATTTTATATAAATTGTATTCTGTATTTTATTTAGATTTATATAGCATCTTAATCCAAAGCGCTGAACATAGGAGTAAAAACTGTACACAAAATGCTTAAAACTGAAATAGTGCAACAATTGCAACAGCGTTCGTTAATCAAATGAGAAAAGATGGGATCTTAGGTCGAACCGAAAGGATGAATAAATGGAAATAGAGCGAAGAGAAAATGGGAGCAAGTTCCAATTTAGAGGTGCTCAGAGAGAAAAAGAATGGAAACGAGATTGAGCAGAGGGAGGATGTGTGATAATGAGATGCCGAACAAAGTGAACGAGAAAGAAGGTCAAAAGAAACAAGCAAAGAAAGATGGGCAAGAGCAAGACCATGAAGAGCATTTCAAACTATACATAGGAAATACAATTTTAGATGGTGATGAAAGGAAAGCCACCCAAGTTTGGTGAGAGAAATTGAAATGGAATAAGGAGGAGCAAGCAGACAGAGATTACGAATAGAAGCATTGACAACTGATTTTAGTGGAGTCAAACGAGAAATAGGAAGTCCAAATAGTGCAAAAAAACAACCAAAAAAACTGAAAAAATTAGAGCAGACACCAGTAGCTTTGTGGCATTGAATGTCATAAAAGAACGAGTTTTTCAAATGGTATAGATAGGAAATCGACAGGAACGGGCAGATAATGAAATATGATAAGAACAGAATCAAGGAAAAGACCTAAGTTACGAGCCACTGGTGAGATGAGTAACTGAGCTTGGGGAGATGATATAAAAGAAGGAGAGCTAGAAGAGCTAGAAGATGAAATATTAGAGGCAGGAAAAAAGATGACCTCAGTCTTTGCAGCATTAAGAACTAAAACGTGATCTGACATCCATGATTGGATAGCGATACTAAAAACCTATGAAATTCAGTGAAAAAACTTTGTTAAAGGGATGTTATGGTTCCAAGTAAAACTGAAAAACCCTTGAAATTCGCCAGTTATGGTAAGCTAAGCAACCATAACTCGCGCCACCACCGTGCATAACACCCACAACATCAAAGATGACATCACAAATGTCATTGATGACATCACTGATGATATCACATGTCTGACTCACTCTTTTTTCTTTTGCTGATATATCTAGGCCACATGGTTTTCTTCAGTAACAGTCAGAAACTAAAAATGGTATTTTATTTGTAGACGTATCCTACAAGTATGTTCTTATAGTAATTCCCTTAGAGTCCAGTCATCATATGAAACATATACATAGGGGAAGACACAAGATTTAAAGACAGCATTATTTTCATGCAAATAAATGATTGCTCTGTTTCAAAACTGCTATTTTTACCCTATGTATATGTATATTGGTATGTGTTCTTGTCTCTGTGTTTTTGTCTATAGTAATGCAATTATGTAATATATGGGTTTTATTAGCTACTTATTACATATTTCACAGTACACAAAAATCTATTAAGAAAACAATTATCATTTCATTATTCAACATATTAACATTACGAATATTATACCTTCATCTTGTATGCTGCACACAATGCTGTGTTTCTGCATGAGTAGCTTAGTATACTAGATAGAACCCCATAATAGAATGCAATTTATATCAATGCATCGTTCAATGCACTAATTAGGGTATGATATGTATTGCAATGATCCTTGACACTTTTTTCGCAACATTATAATAAGAATCCCTTGTACACATATTTCATGAAAAGTACATACACATGTGATGTCATCAGTGATGTCATCAATGACATTTGTGATGCCATCTTTGATGTCGTGGGTGTTATGCACAGTGGTGGTGCGAGTTATGGTTGCTTAGCTTACCATAACTGGCGAATTTCAAGGGTTTTTTCGGTTTTACTTGGAACCATAACGCCCCTTTAACAAAGTTTTTTTAATGAATTTCATAGGTTTTTAGTAGCGCAACTTAACCATAACGCCCCTTTAACAACGTCTTTTTACTGAATTTCATAGTTTTTTATTAGTGCAACATAACCATAATGTCCTTTTCAATGGAGGAAGACCACTAGCATCCTAGGTTCTCAAAGCGGGAACCCGGGGTGGTAAAACAAAGATTTTTCTTCCCAAACCGGGACGCCGCAGGCAGGCGTCCCGGTGTAGGAAGGAAAATCTTTTACCAAGATGGACACAAGGGAAAGGGAAGGCAGGGTGTATAAAGAGAACACAAAAGGGCATTGGTGGGGGGTCGGGAAGACCAGGAGAGAGACACGGGGCATGAGCAGGGGGTGGAAAGAAGGGAGACACGGGGCATGAGCGGGAAAGAAGGGAGACACGGGGCATGAGCGGGGGATGGGTGGGGGAAGGAGAAGGGGGTGGGGTGAACAGGGGAGACACGGGCCATGAGTGGGGGGAAAAGGAGGGAGACAGAAACGGAGCATGAGCTGGGATGGGGGTGAACAGGAGAGACACGGGGCATGAGCGGGGGTAGGGCAAGGTGGGGCCCCCACCCCCGCTCATGCCCCGTGTCTGCCCTGTTCCAACAGGGCAGACACGGGGCATGAGAGGGGGTGTGGGGGAAAGAAGGGAGACACGGGGCATGAGTGGGGAGTGGGGGGAAGGAAGACATGGGGCATGAGCGGGGGGTGGGGGGGAAAGAAGGGAGACACGGGGCATGAGCGGGGGGTGGGTGGAACAAGAGGTCAACAAGGGGCATCATAGGAGGGGGGGACAAGAGGAAGACACGGGGCATGAGCAGGGGGTGGGAGGGAACAGGAGGAAGACACAGGGCTTCAGCGTGGAGTGGGGGGACAGGAGGAAGACACGGGGCATGAGCGGGGGTGGGGTGAACAAGAGGTCAACAAGAGGCATCATAGGAGGGGGGACAAGAGGAAGACACGGGGCATGAGCGCTGCTGGGGAGCAACAGGAGAGAGACACAGGGCATGAGCAGGGGGTGGGGGGTACAGGAGACAGACACAGGGCATGAGCGGGGGGTGGGGGGAACAGAAGACAGACACGGGGCATGAGCGGGTGGTGGGGCCAACAGGAGAGAGACACGGGGCATGAGCGGGGGGACGGGAGAACAGGAGACAGACACGGAGCATGAGCGGGTGGGTGGGGAGAACAGGAGAGAGACACGGGGCATGAGGCGGGGGGAACAGGAGACAGACACGGGGCATGAGCGGGGGGTGGGGGGAAGGAAGACATGGGGCATGAGCGGGGGGTGGGGGGGAAAGAAGGGAGACACGGGGCATGAGCGGGGGGTGGGTGGAACAAGAGGTCAACAAGGGGCATCATAAGAGGGGGGGACAAGAGGAAGACACGGGGCATGAGCAGGGGGTGGGAGGGAACAGGAGGAAGACACAGGGCTTCAGCGTGGAGTGGGGGGACAGGAGGAAGACACGGGGCATGAGCGGGGGTGGGGTGAACAAGAGGTCAACAAGAGGCATCATAGGAGGGGGGACAAGAGGAAGACACGGGGCATGAGCGCTGGTGGGGAGCAACAGGAGAGAGACACAGGGCATGAGCAGGGGGTGGGGGGTACAGGAGACAGACACGGGGCATGAGCGGGGGGTGGGGGGAACAGAAGACAGACACGGGGCATGAGCGGGTGGTGGGGCCAACAGGAGAGAGACACGGGGCATGAGCGGGGGGACAGGAGGACAGGAGACAGACACGGGGCATGAGTGGGTGGGTGGGGAGAACAGGAGAGAGACACGGGGCATGAGGTGGGGGGAACAGGAGACAGACACGGGGCATGAGCGGGGGGTGAGGGGCAACAGGAGACAGACACGGGGCATGAGCGGGTGGTGGGGCCAACAGGAGAGAGACACAGGGCATGAGCGGGGGGACGGGAGAACAGGAGACAGACACGGGGCATGAGCGGGTGGGTGGGGAGAACAGGAGACAGACACGGGGCATGAGCGGGGGGTGGGGGGAACAGGAGACAGATACGGGGCATGAGCGGGGAGTGGGGAGAACAGGAGACAACACGGGGCATGAGCGGGTGGGTGGGAATCAACAGGAGACAGACACGGGGCATGAGCGGGGTGTGGGGACAACAGGAGAGAGACACGGGGCATGAGCGGGGGGTTGGGGGGGTACAGGAGACAGACACGGGGCATGGGTGGGGGGCAACAGGAGACAGACACGGGGCATGAGCGGGGAGTAGGGGGAACAGGAGACAGACAGGGGGTATGAGCGGAGGGTGGGGGGAACAGAAGACAGACACGGGGCATGAGCGAGGGGGTGGGGGACAACAGGAGAGACACAGGGCATGAGCAGGGGTGGGGGGGTACAGGAGACAGACATGGAGCATGAGCAGGGGGTGGGGGGCAACAGGAGAGAGACACGGGGCATGAGGGGGGGTGGGAGGGTACAGGGGACAGACACCGGGCATGAGCGGGGGGTGGGGTGCAACAGGAGAGAGACACAGGACATGAGCGGGTGGGGGGAACAGGAGACAGACACGGGGCATGAGCGGGGGGGCAACAGGAGAGAGACACGGGGCATGAGTGGGTGGGGTGAACAGGAGACAGACACGGGGCATGAGCGGGGGGTGAGGGGGTACAGGAGACAGACACGGGGCATGAGCGGGGTTGGGGGACAACAGGAGAGAGATGCGGGGGTGGGGGGAACAGGAGACAGACACGGGGCATGAGCGGGGGGTGGAGGGGAACAACAGAGACAGACACGGGGCATGAGCAGGGGGTGAGGGGCAACAGGAGACAGACACGGGGCATGAGTGGGGGTAACAGAGACAGACATGGGGCATGAGTGGGGGGTGGGGGGCAACAGGAGACAGACACGGGCATGAGCAACAGGAGACAGACACGGGGCATGAGCAGGGTGTGGGGGGAACAGGAGACAGACACGGGGCATGTGTGGGGGTGGAGGGAGGGAGAGAGACACACGGGGCATGAGCGGGGGGTGGGGGGAGGGGAGAGACACACTGGGCATGAGCAGGGGGGGTGGGGGGAGGGAGAGAGACACACGGGGCATGAGCGGGTGTGGGGATGAACAGGGGAGACACGGGCCATGAGGGGGGGAGGAGGGAGACAGACACGGAGCATGAGCGGGGGTTGGGGTGAACAGGAGAGATACGGGGCATGAGTGGGGGTAGGGCAAGGTGGGGCCCCCACCCCCGCTCATGCCCCGTGTCTGCCCTGCTCTAACAGTGCAGACACAGGGCATGAGCGGGGGAGGGGGGAAAGAAGGGAGACACGGGGCATGAGTGGGGAGTGGGGGGAAAGGAAGACACGGCATGAGTGGGGGTGGGGAGGGAAAAGGGAGACTCGTGGCATGAGCGGGGGTTGGGTGGAACAAGAGGTCAACAAGGGGCATCATAGGAGGGGGGAACAAGAGGAAGACACGGGGCATGAGCAGGTGGTGGGAGGGAACAGGCGGAAGACACAGGGCATCAGCGAGGAGTGGGGGGACAGGAGGAAGACACGGGCATGAGCGGGGGGTGGGGGGAACAAGAGGTCAACAAGGGGCATCATAGGAGGGGGGACAAGAGGAAGACACGGGGCATGAGCGGTGGTGGGGGGCAACAGGAGAGAGACACGGGGCATGAGTGGGGGGTGGGGGGGTACAGGAGACAGACACAGGACATGAGCGGAGGGTGAGGGGCAACAGGAGAGAGACACGGGGCATGAGCGGGCGGAGGGAAGAACAGGAGACAGACACGGGGCATGAGCGGGGGTGGGGGGAACAAGAGACAGACACGGGGCATGAGCGGAGTGTGGGGGGGATCAACAGAGAGACACGGGGCATGAGCGGAGAGGGGGTAACAGGAGACAGACACTTGGCATGAGCGGGGTGGGGCCAACAGGAGAGAGACACGGGGCATGAGCGGGGGGTGGGGAGAACAGGAGACAGACACGGGGCATGAGCGGGGGGTGGGGGGAACAGGAGACAGATACGGGGCATGAGCGGGGGGTGGAAAGAACAGGAGACAGACACGGGGCATGAGCGGGGGGTGGGGGGCAACAGGAGACAGACACGGGGCATGAACAGGGGGTGGGGGGCAACAGGAGACAGACACAGGGCATGAGTGGGGGGTGGGGGGAACAAGAGACAGACACTGGGCATGAGCGGGGGGTGAGGGCCAACAGGAGACAGACACGGGGCATGAGCAGGGGGTGGAGGGTACAGGAGACAGACACGGGGCATGGGTGTGGGGCAACAGGAGACAGACACAGGGCATGAGTGGGGGGATGGGGGGAACAGGAGACAGACACTGGGCATGAGCGGGGGGGTGAGGGCCAACAGGAGAGAGACACGGGGCATGAGCGGGGGGGTGGTGTGTACAGGATACAGACACGGGGCATGATCGTGGGGGTGGGGGGTACAGGAGACAGACACGGGGCATGAGCAGGGGTGGGGGGCAACAGGAGAGAGACACGGGCATGAGCGGGTGGGGGGAACAGGAGATAGACACAGGGCATGAACGGGAGGTGGGGGGTAGAGGAGACAGACACGGGGCATGAGCAGGGGGTGGGGGGCAACAGGAGAGAGACGCGGGGGTGGGGGTAACAGGAGACAGACACGGGGCATGAGAGGGGGGTGAGGGGAACAACAGAGACAGACACGGGGCATGAGCGGGGGGTGGGGGACAACAGGAGACAGACACGGGGCATGAACGGGGGTGGGGCCAACAGGAGAGAGACACGGGGCATGAGCAGGGGTGGGGGGGAACAGGAGACAGATACGGGGCATGAGCGGGGGTGGAGAGAAGAGGAGACAGACACGGGGCATGAGCAGGGGTTGGGGGCAACAGGAGACAGACACAGGGCATGAGCAGGGGGTGGGGGGATCAGAAGACAGACACGGGGCATGAGCGGGGGGTGAGGTCCAACAGGAGAGAGACACGGGGCATGAGCAGGGGGGTGGGGCTACAAGATAAAGACACAGGGCATGAGCGTGGGGGTGGGGGATACAGGAGACAGACACGGGGCATGAGCGGGGCTTTGGGGGTACAGGAGACAGACACGGGGCATGAGCGGGGTGGGGGGCAACATGAGAGAGAAACGGGCATGAGCGGGTGGGGGGAACAGGAGACAGACACAGGGCATGAGCGGGGGGTGGAGGGGTAGATGAGACAGACATGGGGCATGAGCGGGGGTGGGGGGCAACAGGAGAGAGACGCGGGGGGTGGACAGACACAGGGCATGAGCGGGGGGTGGGGGGCAACAGGAGACAGACACAGGGCATGAGCAGGGGGTGGAGGCAACAGGAGACAGGCACAGGGCATGAGCGGGGGGTTGGGGGCAACAGGAGACAGACAGGGGGCATGAGTGGGGTTTGGGGAACAGGAGAGAGACACGGGGCATGAGCGGGGGGTGGGGAGAACAGGAGACAGACACGGGGAATGAGCAGAGGGGTGGGGCGAACAGGATACAGACACGGGGCATGAGCGTGGGGGTGGGAGGTACAGGAGACAGACACGGGGCATGAGCAGGGGTGGTGGCAACAGGAGAGAGACACGGGCATGAGCGGGTGGGGGGAACAGGAGACAGACACAGGGCATGAGCGGGAGGTTGGGGGGTAGAGGAGACAGACACGGGGCATGAGCGGGGGGTGGGGGGCAACATGAGAGAGATGCGGGGGTGGGGGTAACAGGAGACAGACACGGGGCATGAGCGGGGGGTGAGGGGCAACAGGAGACAGACACGGCGCATGAGCGGGTGGTGGGGCCAACAGGAGAGAGACACGGGGCATGAGCAGGGGTGGGGGGAACAGGAGACAGATACGGGGCATGAGCGGGGGTGGAGAGAAGAGGAGACAGACACGGGGCATGAGCCGGGGGTGGGGGGCAACAGGAGACAGACACAGGGCATGAGCAGGGGGTGGGGGGATCAGAAGACCGACACGGGGCATGAGCGGGGGGGTGAGGTCCAACAGGAGAGAGATACGGGGCATGAGCAGGGGTTTGGGGGGTACAAGAGACAGACACGGGGCATGAGCGGGGGTGGGGAGCAACAGGAGAGAGACGCGGGGGTGGGGGGAACAGGAGACAGACACGGGACATGAGCGGGGGGTGGGGGGAACAACAGAGACAGACACGGGGCATGAGCGGGGGGTGGGGGACAACAGGAGACAGACACGGGGCATGAGCGGGGCGTGGGGGGCAACAGGAGACAGACAGGGGACATGAGTGGGGTTTGGGGGAACAGGAGACAAACACGGGGCGTGAGCGGGGTCTGGGGAGAACAGGAGACAGACAAGGGGCATGAGCGGGGGGCAACAAGAGACAGACACAGGGCATGAGCAGGGAGGGCAACAGGAGAGACACGGGGAATGAGCAGGGGGTGGGGGGAACAGGAGACAGACATGGGGCATGAGCGGGGGGTGGGGGGAACTGGAGATAGACACAGGGCATGAGCGGGCATGAGGGGAACAACAGACACGGGGCATGAGCGGGGGGTGGGGAGAACAGGAGACAGACATGGGGAATGAGCAGGGGCGTGGGGGGCAACAGGATACAGACATGGGGCATGAGCGTGGGCATGGGGGGTACAGGAGACAGACACGGGACATGAGCAGGGGTTGGGGGATACAGGAGACAGACACGGGGCATGAGCAGGGGTGGGGGGCAACAGGAGAGAGACACGGGCATGAGCGGGTGGGGGAACAGGAGACAGACACAGGACATGAGCGGGGGGTGAGGGGGGTAGAGGAGACAGACACGGGGCTTGAGCAGAGGGTGGGGGGCAACAGGAGAGAGACGCAGGGGGTGGGGGGAACAGGAGACAGACACGGGGCATGAGCGGGCGGTGGGGGGAACAACAGAGACAGACACAGGGCATGAGCGGGTGTGGGGGGCAACAGGAGACAGACATGGGGCATGAGCAGGGGTGGGGGGCAACAGGAGACAGGCACGGGGCATGAGCGGGGGTGGGGGCAACATGAGGCATACGCGGGGCATAATCGGGGGATTGCGGCAACAGGAGACAGACACGGGGCATGAGCGGGGTGTGGGGCGGACAGGAGACAGACACGGGGCATGAGCAGGGGGTGGGGAGAACTGGAGACAGACACGGGGCATGAGCGGGGAGGGCAACAGGAGAGACACGGGGCATGAGCGGGGGGTGGGGGGAACAGGAGACAGACACGGGGCATGAGCGGGCGTGAGGGGAACAACAGACACGGGGCATGAGCGGGGGGTGGGGAGAACAGGAGACAGACACGGGGCATGAGCAGGGGGGTGAGGGGCAACAGGAGACAGACATGGGGCATGAGAGGGGGGTGGGAGGAACAGGAGACAGACACTGGGCATGAACAGGGGGTGGGGGTCAACAGGAGACAGACACGGGGCATGAGCGGGTGGGGGAACAGGAGACAGACACGGGGGGCATGAGCGGGGGGGGTTTGGGGGCAACAGGAGACAGACACGGGGCATGAGCGGGGGGTGGGGGGAACAGAAGACAGACACGGGGCATGAGGCGGGGGTGGGGGGAACAGAAGACAGACACGGGGCATGAGCGGGGGGTGGGGAGAACAGGAGAGAGACACAGGCATGAGCGGGTGGTAGGGGGAACAGGAGACAGACACGGGGCATGAGCGGGTGGGGGAACAGGAGACAGACACGGGGGGCATGAGCGGGGGGGTTTGGGGGCAACAGGAGACAGACACGGGGCATGAGCGGGGGGTGGGGGCAACAGGAGACAGACACGGGGCATGAGGGGGGGGTGGGGGGAACAGGAGACAGACACGTGGCATGAGCGGGGGTGGGGGAAGAGGAGACATATACGGGGCATGAGCAGGGGGTGGGGAGAACAGGAGACAGACACGGGGCATGAGCGGGTGGGGGAACAGGAGACAGACACGGGTGGCATGAACGGGGGTGTGGGGTCAACAGGAGAAAGACACGGGGCATGAGCGGGGGGGTGGGGGGAACAGGAGACAGACACGGGGCATGAGCGGGGGTGGGGAGAACAGGAGACAGACACGGGGCATAAGCGGGGGTGGGGAGAACAGGAGAGAGACACGGGGCATGAGCGGGTGGTAGGGGGAACAGGAGACAGACACGTGGCATGAGCGGGGGTGGGGGGAAGAGGAAACAGATACGGGGCATGAGCGGGGGTGGGGAGAACAGGAGACAGACACAGGGCATGAGCGGGGGGAACAGAAGACAGACACGGGGCATGAATGGGGGGTGGGGGGCAACAGGATACAGACACGGGGCATGAACGGGGGGTGGGGAGAACAGGAGACAGACATGGGGCATGAGTGGTGGGCAACAGGAGAGACACAGGGCATGAGCGGGGGGTGGGGGGAACAGGAGACAGACACGGGGCATGAGCGGGGGTGGGGGGAACAGGAGACAGACACGGGGCATGAGCGGGGGGGTGGGGGAACAGGAGACAGACACAGGGCAAGAGCGGGGGGTGGGGGAACAACAGAGACAGACACAGGGCATGAGCGGGGGGTAGGGGGCAACAGGAGACAGACACAGGGCATGAGCGGGGGTGGGGGGGAACAGGAGACAGATACGGGGCATGAGCGGGGGGTGGAGAGAAGAGGAGACAGACACGGGGCATGAGCAGGGGTTGGGGGGCAACAGGAGACAGACAGGGCATGAGCAGGGGGCGAGGTCCAACAGGAGAGAGACACGGGGCATGAGCAGGGGGGTGGGGCTACAGGATAAAGACACGGGGCATGAGCGTGGGGGTGGGGGATACAGGAGACAGACACGGGGCATGAGCAGGGGTTTGGGGGTACAGGAGACAGACACGGGGCATGAGTGGGTGTGGGGGCAACAGGAGAGAGAAACGGGCATGAGCGGGTGGGGGGAACAGGAGACAGACACAGGGCATGAGCGGGGGGGTGGAGGGGTAGATGAGACAGACATGGGGCATGGGTGGGGGGCAACAGGAGACAGACACAGGGCATGAGCAGGGGTGGGGGCAACAGGAGACAGGCACAGGGCATGAGTGGGGGGTTGGGGGCAACAGGAGACAGACAGGGGGCATGAGTGGGGTTTGGGGGAACAGGGGAGAGACACGGGGCATGAGCGGGGTGGGGAGAACAGGAGACAGACACGGGGAATGAGCAGGGGGGTGGGGGCGAACAGGATACAGACACGGGGCATGAGCGTGGGGGTGGGAGGTACAGGAGACAGACACGGGCCATGAGCAGGGGTGGTGGCAACAGGAGAGAGACATGGGCATGAGCGGGTGGGGGAACAGGAGACAGACACAGGACCATGAGCGGGAGGTTGGGGGGTAGAGGAGAAAAGACACGGGGCATGAGCGGGGGGTGGGGGGCAACATGAGAGAGATGCGGGGGTGGGGGTAACAGGAGACAGACACGGGGCATGAGCGGGGGGTGGGGGGCAACAGGAGACAGACACGGCGCATGAGCGGGTGGTGGGGCCAACAGGAGAGAGACACGGGGCATGAGCAGGGGTGGGGGGAACAGGAGACAGATACGGGGCATGAGCGGGGGGTGGAGAGAAGAGGAGACAGACACGGGGCATGAGCGGGGGGTGGGGGGCAACAGGAGACAGACACAGGGCATGAGCAGGGGGTGGGGGATCAGAAGACCGACACGGGGCATGAGCGGGGGGGTGAGGTCCAACAGGAGAGAGACACGGGGCATGAGCAGGGGGGTGGGGGGTACAGGATACAGACACGGGGCATGAGCGTGGGGGTGGGGTACAGGAGACAGACACGGGGCATGAGCAGGGGTTTGGGGGGTACAAGAGACAGACACGGGGCATGAGCGGGGGTGGGGGCAACAGGAGAGAGACGCGGGGGTGGGGGCAACAGGAGACAGGCACAGGGCATGAGCGGGGGGTTTGGGTCAACAGGAGACAGACAGGGGACATGAGTGGGGTTTGGGGGAACAGGAGACAGACACGGGGCATGAGCGGGGTCTGGGGAGAACAGGAGACAGACAAGGGGCATGAGCGGGGGCGGGGGGCAACAAGAGACAGACACAGGGCATGAGCAGGGAGGGCAACAGGAGAGACACGGGGAATGAGCAGGGGGTGGGGGGAACAGGAGACAGACATGGGGCATGAGCGGGGGGTGGGGGGAACAGGAGATAGACACAGGGCATGAGCGGGCGTGAGGGGAACAACAGACACTGGGCATGAGTGGGGGGTGGGGAGAACAGGAGACAGACATGGGGAATGGGCAGGGGGTGGGGGGCAACAGGATACAGACATGGGGCATGAGCGTGGGCATGGGGGGTACAGGAGACAGACACGGGACATGAGCAGGGGTTGGGGGGTACAGGAGACAGACACGGGGCATGAGCGGGGGTGGGGGGCAACAGGAGAGAGACACGGGCATGAGCGGGTGGGAGAACAGGAGACAGACACAGGACATGAGCGGGGGGTGGGGGGGAGAGGAGACAGACACGGGGCTTGAGCAGAGGGTGGGGGGCAACAGGAGAGAGACGCAGGGGGTGGGGGGAACAGGAGACAGACACGGGGCATGAGCGGGCGGTGGGGGGAACAACAGAAACAGACACGGGGCATGAGTGGGTGTGGGGGGCAACAGGAGACAGACATGGGGCATGAGCAGGGGGTGGGGGGCAACAGGAGACAGGCACGGGGCATGAGCGGGGGTGGGGGGCAACATGAGACATACGCGGGGCATAATCGGGGGATGGGGCAACAGGAGACAGACACGGGGCATGAGCGGGGTGTGGGGCGAACAGGAGACAGACACAGGGCATGAGCAGGGGGTGGGGAGAACAGGAGACAGACACGGGGCATGAGTGGGGAGGGCAACAGGAGAGACACGGGGCATGAGCGGGGGGTGGGGGGAACAGGAGACAGACACGGGGCATGAGCGGGCGTGAGGGGAACAACAGACACGGGGCATGAGCGGGGGGTGGGGAGAACAGGAGACAGACACGGGGCATGAGCAGGGGGGTGGGGGGCAACAGGAGACAGACATGGGGCATGAGCGGGGGGTGGGAGGAACAGGAGACAGACACTGGGCATGAGTGGGGGGTGGGGGTCAACAGGAGACAGACACGGGGCATGAGCGGGTGGGGGAACAGGAGAAAGACACGGGGGGCATGAGTGGGGGGGTGGGGGGCAACAGGAGACAGACACGGGGCATGAGCGGGGGGTGGGGGGAACAGGAGAGATACAGGGCATGAGCGCGGGTAGGGCAAGGTGGGGCCCCCACCCCTGCTCATGCCCTGCTCCAACAGTGCAGATACGGGGCATGAGCGGGGGGCGGGTGGGAAAGAAGGGAGACACGGGGCATGAGCGGGGAGTGGGGGGAAAGGAAGACACGGGCATGACCGGGGTGGGGGGGAATAAGGGAGACACGGGGCATGAGCGGAGGGTGGGTGGAACAAGAGGTCAACAAGGGGCATCATAGGAGGGGGGACAAGAGGAAGACACGGGGCATGAGCAGGTTCTGGGAGGCAACAGGAGAGAGACACGGGGCATGAGCGGGGGTGGGGGGTACAGGAGACAGACGCAGGGCATGAGTGGGGGGTGGGGGGCAACAGGAGAGAGACATGGGGCATGAGCGGGGGGTGAGGGGGAACAGGAGAAAGACACGGGGCATGAGCGGGGGGTGGGGGGAACAGGAGACAGACACAGGGCATGAGCGGGGGTGGGGGGAACAACAGAGAGACACTGGGCATGAGCGGGGGGTGGGGGGCAGCAGGAGACAGACACGGGGCATGAGCAGGGGGTGAGGCCAACAGTAGAGAGACACGGGGCATGAGCGGGGGTGGAGAGAACAGGAGACAGACATGGGGCATGAGCGGGGGGGTGGGGAGAATAGGAGACAGACACAGGGCATAAGCGGGGGTGGGGGGAACAGGAGTCAGATACGGGGCATGAGCGGGGGGTGGAGAGAACAGGAGACAGACACAGGGCATGAGCGGGGGAGTGGGGGGCAACAGGAGACAGACACGGGGCATGAGCAGGGGGTGGCCGACAACAGGAGACAGACACGGGGCATGGGCGGGCGGTGGGGGGTACAGGAGACAGACACGGGGCATGGGTGGGGGGCAACAGGAGACAGACACGGGGAATGAGCTGTAGGTGGGGGGAACAGGAGACAGACACCGGGCATGAGCGGGGGGTCGGGGGCAAGAAGAGAGAGACAAGGGGCATGGGCGGGGGGTGGGGGGTACAGGAGACAGACACAGACATGAGCAGGGGGTGGGGGGTACAGGAGACAGACACGGGGCATGAGCGGGGGGTGGGGGGTACAGGAGACAGACACGGACATAAGCAGGGGGTGGGGGCAACAGGAGACAGGCACAGGGCATGAGTGGGGGGTTGGGGGCAACAGGAGACAGACAGGGGGCATGAGTGGGGTTTGGGGGAACAGGGGAGAGACACGGGGCATGAGCGGGGTGGGGAGAACAGGAGACAGACACGGGGAATGAGCAGGGGGGTGGGGGCGAACAGGATATAGACACGGGGCATGAGCGTGGGGGTGGGAGGTACAGGAGACAGACACGGGGCATGAGCAGGGGTGGTGGGAACAGGAGAGAGACACGGGCATGAGCGGGTGGGGGGAACAGGAGACAGACACAGGACATGAGCGGGAGGTTGGGGGGTAGAGGAGACAGACACGGGGCATGAGCGGGGGGTGGGGGGCAACATGAGAGAGATGCGGGGGTGGGGGTAACAGGAGACAGACACGGGGCATGAGCGGGGGGTGGGGGGCAACAGGAGACAGACACGGCGCATGAGCGGGTGGTGGGGCCAACAGGAGAGAGACACGGGGCATGAGCAGGGGTGGGGGGAACAGGAGACAGATACGGGGCATTAGCGGGGGGTGGAGAGAAGAGGAGACAGACACGGGGCATGAGCGGGGGGTGGGGGCAACAGGAGACAGACACAGGGCATGAGCAGGGGGTGGGGGATCAGAAGACCGACACGGGGCATGAGCGGGGGGGTGAGGTCCAACAGGAGAGAGACACGGGGCATGAGCAGGGGGGTGGGGGGTACAGGAGAGAGACGCAGGGGGTGGGGGAACAGGAGACAGACACGGGGCATGAGCGGGCGGTGGGGGGAACAACAGAAACAGACACGGGGCATGAGTGGGTGTGGGGGGCAACAGGAGACAGACATGGGGCATGAGCAGGGGGTGGGGGGCAACAGGAGACAGGCACGGGGCATGAGCGGGGGTGGGGGGCAACATGAGACATACGCGGGGCATAATCGGGGGATGGGGGCAACAGGAGACAGACACGGGGCATGAGCGGGGTGTGGGGCGAACAGGAGACAGACACAGGGCATGAGCAGGGGGTGGGGAGAACAGGAGACAGACACGGGGCATGAGCGAGGTGGGCAACAGGAGAGACACGGGGCATGAGCGGGGGGTGGGGGGAACAGGAGACAGACACGGGGCATGAGCGGGCGTGAGGGGAACAACAGACACGGGGCATGAGCGGGGGTGGGGAGAACAGGAGACAGACACGGGGCATGAGCAGGGGGGTGGGGGGCAACAGGAGACAGACATGGGGCATGAGCGGGGGGTGGGAGGAACAGGAGACAGACACTGGGCATGAGTGGGGGGTGGGGGTCAACAGGAGACAGACACGGGGCATGAGCGGGTGGGGGAACAGGAGACAGACACGGGGGGCATGAGTGGGGGGGTGGGGGGCAACAGGAGACAGACACGGGGCATGAGCGGGGGGTGGGGGGAACAGGAGAGATACAGGGCATGAGCGCGGGTAGGGCAAGGTGGGGCCCCCACCCCTGCTCATGCCCTGCTCCAACAGTGCAGATACGGGGCATGAGCGGGGGGCGGGTGGGAAAGAAGGGAGACACGGGGCATGAGCGGGGAGTGGGGGGAAAGGAAGACACGGGCATGACCGGGGTGGGGGGGAATAAGGGAGACACGGGGCATGAGCGGAGGGTGGGTGGAACAAGAGGTCAACAAGGGGCATCATAGGAGGGGGGACAAGAGGAAGACACGGGGCATGAGCAGGTTCTGGGAGGCAACAGGAGAGAGACACGGGGCATGAGCGGGGGGTGGGGGTACAGGAGACAGACGCAGGGCATGAGTGGGGGGTGGGGGGCAACAGGAGAGAGACATGGGGCATGAGCGGGGGGTGAGGGGGAACAGGAGACAGACACGGGGCATGAGCGGGGGTGGGGGGAACAGGAGACAGACACAGGGCATGAGCGGGGGGTGGGGGGAACAGGAGTCAGATACGGGGCATGAGCGGGGGGTGGAGAGAACAGGAGACAGACACAGGGCATGAGCGGGGGAGTGGGGGGCAACAGGAGACAGACACGGGGCATGAGCAGGGGGTGGCCGACAACAAGAGACAGACACGGGGCATGGGCGGGCAGTGGGGGGTACAGGAGACAGACACGGGGCATGGGTGGGGGGCAACAGGAGACAGACACGGGGAATGAGCTGTAGGTGGGGGGAACAGGAGACAGACACCGGGCATGAGCAGGGGGTGGGGGGTACAGGAGACAGACAAGGGGCATGGGTGGGGGGCAACAGGAGACAGACACGGGGAATGAGTTGTAGGTGGGGGGTACAGGAGACAGACACAGACATGAGCAGGGGGTGGGGGGTACAGGAGACAGACACGGGGCATGAGCGGGGGGTGGGGGGTACAGGAGACAGACACGGACATAAGCAGGGGGTGGGGGGTACAGGAGACAAACACGGGGCATGAGCGGGGGTGGGGGGTACAGGAGACAGACACGGGGCATGAGCGGGGGGTGGGGAGAACAGGAGACAGACATGGGGCATGAGCGGGGGGGTGGGGAGAACAGGAGACAGACACGGGGCATGAGCGGGGAGTGGGGGGAACAGCAGTCAGATACGGGGCATGAGCGGGCGTTGGAGAGAACAGGAGACAGACACAGGGCATGAGCGGTGGGTGGGTGGGAACAGGAGACAGACACTGGGCATGAGCGGGGGGTGGGGGGTACAGGAGACAGACACGGGGAATGAGCAGGGGTGGGAGGTACAGGAGACAGACATGGGGCATGAGCGGGGGGTTGGGAAAACAGGAGACAGACACGGGGCATGAGCGGGGGGTGGGGAGAACAGGAGACAGAAACGGGGCATGAGCAGGGGGTGGGGAGAACAGGTGACAGACACGGGGCGGGGGAGGGGGGCAACAGGAGACAGTCATGGGAAATGAGCGGGGAGTGGGGGGGCAACAGGAGACAGACACAGACATGAGCAGGGGGTGGGGGGTACAGGAGACAGACACAGGGCATGAGCGGGGGGTGGCGGGTACAGGAGACAGGCACGGACATAAGCAGGGGGTGGGGGGTACAGGAGACAGACACGGGGAATGAGCAGGGGTGGGGGGTACAGGAGACAGACATGGGGCATGAGCGGGGGGTTGGGAAAACAGGAGACAGACACGGGGCATGAGCGGGGGGTGGGGAGAACAGGTGACAGACACGGGGCATGAGCGGGGGAGGGGGGCAACAGGAGACAGTCATGGGGAATGAGCGGGGAGTGGGGGGACAAAAGGAGACAGACACAGGGCATGCGTGGGGGGTGGGGGGGTACAAGAGACAGACACGGGGCATGGGTGGGGGCAACAGGAGACAGACACGGGCATGGGTGGGGGTGGGGGGAACAGGAGACAGACACGGGGCATGAGCGGGGGGTGGGGGGAACAGGAGACAGACACGGGGCATGAGCAGGGGGTGGGGGGAACAACAGAGACAGATACGGGGCATGAGCGGGGGCAACAGGAGACAGACACGGGGTATGAGCGGGGGTTGGGGGGCAACAGGAGACAGACACGGGGCATGAGCGGCAGGTGGGGGGCAACAGGAGACAGACACGGGGCATGAGCGTGGGTGGGGGGGTACAGGAGACAGACATGGGGCATGAGCGGGGGGTGGGGAGAACAGGAGACAGACACGGGGCATGAGCGGGGGGGTGGGGAGAACAGGAGACAGACACGGGGCATGAGCGGGGAGTGGGGGGAACAGCAGTCAGATACGGGGCATGAGCGGGCGTTGAAGAGAACAGGAGACAGACACAGGGCATGAGCGGGGGGTGGGGGGTACAGGAGACAGACAAGGGGCATGGGTGGGGGGCAACAGGAGACAGACACGGGGCATGAGCGGTGGGTGGGTGGGTACAGGAGACAGACACTGGGCATGAGCGGGGGTGGGGGGTACAGGAGACAGACACGGGAATGAGCAGGGGTGGGAGGTACAGGAGACAGACATGGGGCATGAGCGGGAGGTTGGGAAAACAGGAGACAGACAAGGGGCATGAGCGGGGGGTGGGGAGAACAGGAGACAGATACGGGGCATGAGCAGGGGGTGGGGAGAACAGGTGACAGACACGGGGCATGAGCGGGGGGAGGGGGCAACAGGAGACAGTCATGGGGAATGAGCGGGGAGTGGGGGGGCAACAGGAGACAGACACGGACATGAGCAGGGGGTGGGGGGTACAGGAGACAGACACGGGGCATGAGCGGGGGGTGGGGGGTACAGGAGACAGGCACGGATATAAGCAGGGGGTGGGGGGAACAGGAGACAGACATGGGGCATGAGCGGGGGGAGGGGGGCAACAGGAGACAGTCATGGGGAATGAGCGGGGAGTAGGGGGGCAACAGGAGACAGACACAGGGCATGCGTGGGGGGTGGGGGGGTACAAGAGACAGAAACAGGGCATGGGTGGGGGCAACAGGAGACAGACACGGGGCATGGGTGGGGGGTGGGGGGAACAGGAGACAGACACGGGGCATGAGCGGGGGGTGGGGGGAACAGGAGACAGACACGGGGCATGAGCAGGGGGTGGGGGGAACAACAGAGACAGATACGGGGCATGAGCGGGGGGCAATAGGAGACAGACACGGGGTATGAGTGGGGGTTGGGGGGCAACAGGAGACAGACACGGGGCATGAGCGACAGGTGGGGGGCAACAGGAGACAGACACGGGGCATGTGCAGGGGGCGGGGGGCAACAGGAGAAAGACACAGGGCATAAGAGGGGGTGGGGGCAACAGGAGAGACACAGGGCATGAGCGGGGGTTTGGGGAACAGGATACAGACACGGGGCATGAGCGGGGGTGGGGGGTACAAGAGACAGACACGGACATGAGCAGGGGGTACAGGAGACAGACACGGGGCATGAGCGGGGGTGGGGGGTACAGGAGACAGACACGGACATAAGCTGGGGGTGGGGGGTTCAGGAGACAGACACGGGGAATGAGCGGGGGTGGGGGGTACAGGAGACAGACACGGGGCATGAGCGGGGGTTGGGGGCAACAACAGAGAGACACGGGGCATGAGCGGGGAGCGGGGGGCAACAGGAGACAGACACAGGGCATAAGCGGGGGGTGGGGGGCAACAGGAGAGACACGATCGGGGGGTGGGGGGAGGGGAGAGACACACGGGGCATGAGCTGGGGGTGGAGGGGGAGGGGAGAGAAACATGGGGCATGAGCGGGGGGAGGGGAGAGACACACGGGGCATGAGCAGGGGGTGGGGGGAGGGGAGAGAGACACACAGGGCATGAGCGGGGGATGGGCGGAGGGATAGAGACACACGGGGCATGAGCGGGGGTTGGGGGGAGGGAAGAGACACATGGGGCATGAGCGGGGGCGGGGGAGAGAGAGACACATGGGGCATGAGCAGGGGGTGGGAGGGAGGGAGAGAGACACACGGGGCATGTGCAGGGGGTGGGGGGGTGGTCGAGAGACACACGGTGCATGAGCAGGGGGTGGGGGGAGGGGAGTGACACACGGGGCATGAGCGGGGGGTGGGTGGGTGTAACACATGGTGCATGAGCGGGGGGTGGGGGGAGGGGAGAGACACATGGTGCATGAGCAGGGTGTGGGGCGATGGGAGAGACACACAGGGCTTGAACGGGGATGGGGGAGGGAGAGAGACACATGGGGCATGAGCGGGGGTGGGGGGAGGGGAAAGACACACGCGGCATGAGCGGGGGGTGGGGGAGAGACACACGGGTCATAAGCGGGGGGTGGTGGGAGGGTAGAGACACACGGGGCCTGAGTGGCGGTGGGGGGGGAGAGGGACACACGGGGCATGAGCGGGGGTGGGGGGAGGATGAGAGAGTCACATGCGGCATGAGCGGGGGGTGGGGGAGAGACATACGGGGCATAAGCGGGGGGTGGTGGGAGGGGAGAGACACACGGGGCGTGAGTGGCGGTGGGGGGGAGGGAGAGAGACACACGGGTCATGAGCAGGGGTGGGGGTGGACAGGGGAGACACGGGCCATGAGGGGGGAAAAGGAGGGAGACAGACACAGAGCATGAGCGGGGGTTGGGGTGAACAGGAGAGACACAGGGCATGAGCGCGGGTAGGGCAAGGTGGGGCCCCCACCCCCGCTCATGCCCCGTGTCTGCCCTGCTCCAACAGTGCCGACACGGGGCATGAGCGGGGAGTGGGGGGAAAGGAAGACACGGTTATGAGCGGGGGTGGGGGGGTAGAAGGGAGACACGGGGCATGAGCGGAGGGTGTGTGAAACAAGAGGTCAACAAGGGGCATCATAGGGGGGACAAGAGGAAGACACATGGCATGAGCAGGTGCTGGGAGGCAATAGGAGAGAGACACGGGGCATGAGCGGGGGGTGGGGGGTACAGGAGACAGACACAGGGCATGAGTGGGGGGTGGGGGCAACAGGAGAGAGACATGGGGCATGAGCGGGGGCTGGGGGGAACAGGAGACAGACACGGGGCATGAGCGGGGGGTGGGGGGAACAGGAGAGAGACACGGGGCATGAGCGGGGGTGGGGGGAAGAGGAGACAGATACGGGGCATGAGCGGGGGTGGGGAGAACAGGAGACAGACACAGGGCATGAGCGGGGGGAACAGAAGACAGACCCGGGGCATGAATGGGGGGTGGGGGGCAACAGGAGACAGACACGGGGCATGAGCGGGGGGTGGGGAGAACAGGAGACAGACAAGGGGCATGAGAGGGGGTGGGGGGCAACAGGAGACAGACACGGGTCATGAGTGGTGGGCAACAGGAGAGACACGGGGCATGAGCGGGGGTGGGGGGAACAGGAGACAGACACGGGGCATGAGCGGGGGGTGGGGGGAACAGGAGACAGACATGGGGCATGAGCGGGGGGGTGGGGGAACAGGAGACAGACACAGGGCAAGAGCGGGGGGGTGGGGGAACAGGAGACAGACACAGGGCAAGAGCGGGGGGTGGTGGAACAACAGAGACAGACACAGGGCATGAGCGGGGGGTAGAGGGCAACAGGAGACAGACACAGGGCATGAGCAGGGGGTGGGGGGAAGGGGAGAGACACGCGGGGCATGAGCAGAGGGTGGGGGGAAGGGGAGAGACACACGGGGCATGAGCGGGGGGTGGGGAGAGGGGAGAGACACACGGGGCATGAGCGGGAGTTGGGGGGAGGGGAGAGACACACGGGGCATGAGCGGGGGGTGGGTGGGCGGGACACATGGTGCATGAGCGTTGGGCGGGGGAGAGACACACGGGGCATGAGCAGGGGGTGGGGCGAGGGGAGAGACACACAGGGCATGAGCAGGGGGTGGGGGGAGGTAGAGAGACACACGGGGCATGAGCGAGGGGTTGGGGGAGGGGGAGAGACACATGGGGCATGAGCGGGGGTGGGGGGAGGGAGAGAGACACGCGGGGCATGAGCGGGGGTAGGGGGGAGGGTTGAGAGAGGCACACGGGGCATGAGCGGGGGGTGGGTGGGCGGGACACATGGTGCATGAGCGTTGGGCGGGGGAGGGGAGAGACACACGGGGAATGAGCAGGGGGTGGGGCGAGGGGAGAGACACACAGGGCATGAGCAGGGGGTGGGGGGAGGTAGAGAGACACACGGGGCATGAGCGAGGGGTTGGGGGAGGGGGAGAGACACACGGGTCTTAAGCGGGGGTGGTGGGAGGGGAGAGACACATGGGGCATGAGCGGGGGGTGGGGGGCAAGAGGAGAGAGACACGGGGCATGAGCGGGGCGTGGGGGGTACAGGAGACAGACACAGACATGAGCAGGGGGTGGGGGTACAGGAGACAGACACGGGGCATGAGCGGGGGGTGGGGGGTACAGGAGACAGACACCCCATTGGGTTGCTACCCCATCACAAACATTGCAATTTTCTCTTGGAAGAAGTGGTGGCTCTGAAAAGAGCCTTTGGGTGGTGTTTGTAAGTCAAAAATTATAAATGCTTAACACCTACTTCAAAATGGTTGTTGTAATTCCAAAAAAGGTTGCAATGCATTTTGTACATTTCTCAGAAAAATCTGATTGCCAGCATAAGTAAGATGGACTCCATCTCTGCGAAAAATGTATGTACTACGAAACATAATATTTCCATTGTGAAAAGAGGACATGCCAAAATCTCTTAGAAAGGCACAAACAGCCTTATTAACATTGCGCCTTGCTTTTTCCATTTGTGGACCAAATGAAGAAGAACAAAGCCACATTGTCTCTGCGCAATCCGTGAAAATATCACTTGAGAATTAGGAAACATGTCCATAACCTTCCCAAGTCCTTCTTTCATAGCAAATTGCAAAAAAATTCCAGTCACATGCCCTAAACTGTTCCCTCCACAATGAATTACAATTATCTCTGGATGTTGCTCTGTCTCCAAAGTAGCACAGAGAGGTAGCAAGTCCAACCACTTCATTCCACGTACTCCATGCCAGTATACTTCCACATGTGGGAATCCAAGATCTACAGCTACTCCACAGCTTTCCGCATGCACCTTCAACCAATGTATCCACAAATCTCCCAAAATCCAAACAATCTGTTTTCTGAAACACACAGCCATAGCTATCTTTTGTTCTCTCAGCAAAAAGAGTATCTGAGAAAATCTCTCCTGGCACAACACACCCACCAAACTTTCCTGACCAATCTCTTTCAGTGCTTATTCTCATTTGCATGACTTCTGAACCCAAAAATCCCTGGATGCAACTCCCGATGTCCGCGAACTACCGCCATGTCCGCAGACATATCGTAACATGAACAGCCTTTCTACCATTTCCACTTCACTCTCTCTGCCATTCCCTCATTGGATGTAGCTAAAAAATCACATGACCATGCACCAATCACATTCAAGACCTCTAGATCTAACTGCATCATCATAGATCAGCACTGCAAATGTACTGTGAATCTCTCAGAGTACAAGTGTCATATCATTGCAAGCACCATCTACCAGAAACACTGTACAAGTCTCCAAGATTTGTACTTGCAGCTCCATGCATATCCATATGCATGAACATAAACTTCAGGTTTGCATATTTTCTGTACAGTAGATTAAGACATTTTCAAACAGACTTTTAGCTTGTGTAATCTGTAAAATGAATTTACCGTATTTTTTTCAATTTCCTAAAATCAACTATCACTTATAAACCTTTATACTATTTACTTTCTTTATACACACACATACTCAAATCATGTTAAAGTAACATTTTTTAAATGAAATATATAGACTACATATATTCAAACAAAATTGCATGCAAGCACAATCTATGTTTAAATCTTTAAAAAATACTTATACAATTTCATATTTTTTTGTTTTTATTTATTTATTTACTTAATTACTTTAATTTAGACATGACATTGAGGCGCTATTACCTAGAACAGCTTACTTACAGAAATAGAGGTATTCACTGGTATATTATAAATTTCACAAGACATAGTAAAGATATTTTTTTTTGCTACTGTTAGTTATTCAATACAATTTGTTCATTAAGAACATATCATATGTACTGAACTGATGCAATGTATCTTATGTAAATAAATTAGTTTAATGGTTTTAAAGAAGGCACTGAGGATTTCAATTAAAAAAATCGATATCTAAATTAAAAACAGCACTATATACAAACAAAGTTACTAATTTGAAGCTTTTACAATTGCAGTGAAGACCAGTCCCCTGAAAAGAAGCAGCCGAATTCGAAGAACAAAGAAGAACTAAGAAGTTAACTGTTAATTTAGGAAAAAAAATAAGTAGTATATCACCATAATATTTGAATTTTTAATCAAACAAACTAGAACGTTAATACAAGCTATTTTGGTGCCTAAAAATAGAGATTGTGTACCATTTTGTCCAAAAATCTCCATGTCTTAAACAGCGATTTACAGCCAGAATGGTCCACAAATTCCTATTTTTGGACGCACAAATTACCCAACTGAACCGCTACAATTTTCATATTATAGAACAAGCAACTGTTTTAATTGTATACATTAGATTTACTATTTGTACTTTTCCACACCACTAGCTTACTTTTTTTTGTCATCTGAACCCCAGTTTAGTAACACATAAATTCAAGAATACCTATCCCTACTAGTTGTAGTTCCCAATGCACAATCACACACCATTACATACATCTTTATCATCTTACTCAAACACTCATGCACACAGCACACATACATTCCAGCACACCCCAACCCATATCATCTTTATTTTTTTCAACAGACCCTAAAGAATGCCTACCAAAAGTCAAGTCCGTAGAAAGCAACGCAAAAGTAGAGCAAATGAAAATAAAAGTGTCCAACATAAGCATCCATCTCTAGCAGAATTTG
This sequence comes from Ambystoma mexicanum, assembly GCF_040938575.1. Taxonomy (NCBI): domain Eukaryota; kingdom Metazoa; phylum Chordata; class Amphibia; order Caudata; family Ambystomatidae; genus Ambystoma; species Ambystoma mexicanum. Next base: position 448,503,758 of record NC_090941.1, on the reverse strand, counting down.
TAAAAAAAAGTTGAAACAAAACAGCTAATACAGTCATTTAGTGAAACACAAGAAGTTTCAAGTACAAAAACTTTGCCTCTTCTATCAAAATGTAAAACAAACCCAAAAACAATTAACAGAAAATCAGCTATCACTACAGATAAAACTACTTCTTCAAATTTTAATATAGTGCAAAGTAAGCATACCAAGAAAAGTATTTTAGCCAAAATGTACCGTCACAAAGTCCTTCAAAATCTTATAAAAAAAGGAGAGAAATCAGGTTCAATGCTTAAAACCTATCGTAGGAAATTAATCTTAGAAGCGTTGATGGACAGTGCTATTCTTCTCAAAAGAAAGTTATTTATTTTACTGTTAAACAAAATGAAACCACTAAAAAAACTAATAACTAAATTACAAAAAAGACTTCTCAATAAGCGAACTGTCAACAGAAAGAACTTCGTAAGTATCTGCGGCGGTGAATGGAATCACACTACGAGCACAGAACCATATTTTAATGAAGAAGCGTACAAACAAAAGCAAACAAATACAATTGCCATACATAGCAGTGGTCAAGGTTATGAAAAAGTGAATAATACCATAATGGAACAAAAAGTACTCCTTACAAAAATATGCCCTGAAAACTTAGAATTACCCCTCCATTCAACTGAATCAGAACGTCTAGTGTACAAATGGCCATGCACGTCAATGTGTAACATTCCCAAACAATGTTTCAAATCTTTACGCCAATTCCTCAATAAATATGTACAAAAGCAAAGACAAAATCAAAATTAAATTACTGCAAAATATGGATACCTGTCCAGTGCGCAAGTACACAGGACTACAAGGACATTAATTGGCCTGCATTACAGGACCTACTTGTAAAACCACTTTCCATGATATCAAAACGATATCAACACATAATTCAACTATAAGAAATCTAGTCTATAAACTGTACTGTGCTAAAAGTCCTGCTTTAGCACTAGCAAAGTTAAATAACATCCTTCTACATGGTACAGCAAAAGACCTACCTGAAGAAATTCATTATATCCAGAAAAAATATTTTGGAAGTGAAAGCCATTTACAGAATGAAATAGCTTTAAACCAATTAAGCAACAATTCTACACATGGCAACCTTTTGCTAAACACATACAAAAAAGAAATACTAAAATTTAAAAGTACATCAGCCGAAGTACCAAACCATATATGTGTATGTTGCCGTAGAACTTTTTATAAAAGTAACACAAAAACTTTAGACCTATCATACAAAATAGAAGTCAATGAAGATTCTAAATGGTTTGAATTAGCTCTCTACCTTGTAGCAGAAAACAAATACGAAATAACTGAGCCCTTAATCCTTTGCAGTTACTGCACTACAAAACTTGACAACAACCAAACTCCTTCACGTGCTATCACAAATAATTTGGAATTATACCCAGTACCAAAACCCCTACAACAACTTAATTTATATGAGAGCATCATAATTCAAACAGTACACCCATTTCAAGCAATAATACGCCTTCAACCAAAAACAGCAAAATTACCTCCCTCTGAATTGGTAAAAGGCATTCGTGGAAAAGTAGTTTATTTACCATTAGATCTAAAAGAAAATGTGCATACTCTAGGAGTGCAACATCCAATGCAGCAATCTTTAATTATCTTAGTAAATGGAGTACCTACAAAAGACAACAAAATATGGCAACAGCTGGTAGATTTATATAAAGTTAGGCAAGCCTTCCAATATCTTAAAGAGAATAATGAATATTACAAAGAAATTAATATTGAAGAAAACTTGAAAGATACAACTGAAATAATTCAAGAAACACAAGAAGCTGGTAAATTTGAGCTACTAGATCCTGCTACAATATCAAATATTTTAGACCATTATACAATTCATCCTTTGCACTGTAACGACACCGTAGAAGATGTACTGGAAACTTAACAAATGCGTCAAACAAAAGGATCGCCAATCAGCATATGGGAAAAAAGTATAGAAGCACATGCTTTTCCTCTACTCTTTCCTACTGGCAAAGGAGGAAGGTATGATGATAGACCTATTCAAATATCAGCTTCAGAATACCGCTCATTACGGATGTATTCTGAAGATCCCAGATTTAGAAAAAATGTGGAATACATATTCCATCTACTCTTTGAAAGTGAACTAGCAACTTTATGATACGGAGTTGCACACATTTTAAAATCAGGATCACACTTGCAAAATATGACAGCTACACAATTATTTGAAAAAGTGCAACAAAAGGATGAGGTTTTACAATCAAATATTACAAATCTATTAGCAAATATGCGTGGTACTAAAAAGTACTGGTTTCAACGTCATGGAGATGTACGTTGAATGATCAGAAACATTGGTCCACCCACTTGGTTTGTTACATTAAGTTGTGCAGAATATGCATGTGAAGATTTACATGATTTCCCACGCATATCAAATAAAAACAAAACAAACATAGATATACTAACACCTGGAGAACTTTGTTCTTTGGATCCTGTTAATGTTTCAAGATATTTTCACCATCGCTTCATTGCTATGCTACATTTTATTTGTAATAAAACTGTTCCTCCCCTTGGAGAAGTGCAACACTTCTTTTGGAGAAAAGAATACCAAGCCAGAGGAGCACCACATATCCACATGCTTTTATGGATTAAAGATGCTCCTAAATGCCACTGTTTTACAGTTTATTGAAAAATATGTCACTTGTGAAATTCCATCAGAAGCCACAAATAATGATCTTCATGCACAAATTTTACAATTTCAAAGACACAAATGTGGAAAATATTGTCGTCGCAAATACAAAAACAAAGGGAAATACTACACCAAATGCCGATTTGGTTTCCCTAGACCAGTTACAAATACAGGTCAAGTGAACAACCTCATGTCTTCAGTTAGACATAGCGTTAAAGGTAAGTCACCTAAAAATACATATTACATAAAAAGAAAAGAAGAAGAAAAATATATCAATGATTATAATGCAATCATTGCCCACTTATGGAATGCAAACATAGATGTGCAGTACATTGCAGACAATTCTACTGCAGTTGCACGATATGTCACAGCATACTTAACTAAAGCAGAAAAGACAGAGAGCCAAGACCTCTGGAATGACCTGTCATCAGATAAAACAGTATCTCAGAAATTATACAGCTTGGGCAAAACAAAATGCTCAACCATAGATAATGTGGATCATATGAAGCAGCTGATCGTTTAACTGGTACTGCATTGTATGGTAAATCTGAAAATATAGTATGGCTAAGTCTTGGTCCAGCTAAATCTAGAAAAAGAGTTCTAAAATCATATGAAGATATAGAAACAGTAGCCAAACATGATTCCAACAGCCAAGACATTTTAAAAAAACAATTTATTGGACACATACTACCCAAACAGAAGTAATACTTTGGAAAACATGTGTCTATACCACATAGCCCAAAACTACACATACAAAAATAATATGAAACCTTATGAAAAGAAAGGTAAATATAGAGTGACAATCTGTGAAGGCAGCTTAGTTAAACTCACTAAACCAAATTCAATCAATCATATCAAATTGTCATTAAAGACTCCTCAACATAAAGAAGTATATTACATGTCCCTGCTACAACTCTTCAAACCATGGAGAAAAGAAGAACAATTACTAGATAACTATGACTCATATGAGGATGCTTTCAAAGCAAATGAAAGCACTATAACTGATGTAAACTTTACACAGTACAAAAAAATGTTGCACAATGAATAGCAACACGAAGAAGAACTCCAAGCCCAACTAGATAAGGACACTCCTGACAGTAGTCAACCTTCTGTAACAGGAAGCCAACAAACACTGGGAGAACCACTAATAATAAATGAGGCAGAATTAGCTATGATAGAAGTAGAAAACACCATGTGTCAGTATGAAGATAAGGAAGACTTAACTATACTACAATCAAAACTAAACAATGAGCAAAGTAGCATTTTTCAAGAAGAAACAAAACAAATTGCACATGGTGTAAAACATGAAAATAAAGAATGTTCCTGCCATAATTATAAACCTATACTACTGTACGTCAGTGGTGAAGCTGGTTCTGGCAAAACATTCTTAATCAAAATCATTAGCAAGTTCCTTCAACAATTGACAAACAACAAACGGTCAGCTGTTGTCACTGCCCCCACAGGTTTAGCTGCCTACAACATAGGTGGTGTTACATTACACCGATTACTACTATTACCAGTAGAACACCAGAACAAATTAGACTATTACAAACTTTCTGCAGAAGCTGCAATGGAATTACGCAGAGTATTGAAACAAATGAAAATGCCACTAATAGATGAAGTGAGCATGGTCTCCAACCTGATGTTAGCTTTGATTCACCTCAGATTACAAGAAGTACTCAAAACAGACTATGAAGAGCTCTTTGCAGGAAAACACATGATTGTTTTTGGAGATCTGCTTCAATTCACACCAGTAAAAGGTGGGCCTATTTTTAAAACATTAGGACACAAACTCTGCCGTAAAACTGCTGGCAGCATTGGAAATATCAACCTTTGGCAACATTTCCAAAACAGAGAATTAACAGAAAACATGCGGCAATCTGCAGATCTCACTTATGCCAACATTTTAAAAAGTATCAGAGTTGGTATACTTTCTAAGGAAGCAGAAGCAATATTGAAAACCCGACACATTAATGCACTTTATGGCGATAATGCATGTGCTACAGATGTTATGGAACAATTAGCCCACAAAAATGTCAATTGTATGGCCTTAATGCCAACGTTGCAACCTGTTTCAAATTCAATGAAATCATGCTAAGTAAAGAAATGCAACCAATCATGGAAATTAGCGCCACAGACAAACTAGATGTACATGGTATGACACTACCCATGTGTGACCAAGCCAAAACAAGACTAAATAGTTTAGAAAAATCAATCTCAAACACAGCAGGCTTAGAAAAGATATTAAAATTATCCTTAAATTGCAGAGTAATGCTTAAACGTAACCATGTCGTGGACCAAGGACTAGTTAATGGAGCACTTGTTGGCTTTCAAACATACCCACGCGACAACAAAATTCAGTTTGTCAATATACTCTTTGACAAACTTTCAGAAGTAAAAAGGATAGGACGCTCAACAGCTAGATTCCTTCTCTTCAAAGATATGTATGTACGCAGAGAACAATTTTCTCTAACTCTTGCATACGCAGTCACGATTCATAAATCACAAGGTCTTACCCTAGACAAAGCAATGATAGATATTGGTAACACAGCCTTTAAAGAAGGCATGAGCTATGTAGCACTATCACGCGTACGTACACTTGACGGTCTATTTCTAATCAACTTTGATGCAAGTAAAATAAACGCCGATATTCCTTGCATTTTAGAATACAATAGACTTTGCTCACTATACACCCCCCACCTAAACACATATTCTGTTCCACAAAAAGTAAAACGTTATAAAAGAAAAATAAATCAAACAGAAATGCAACAGGATGTCACTGCAAATCCTCCAAAGAGAGTAAAAGAAACTAATACTTCATCAAGTACCACAAGCAAAAAAGAATCAATTAGGGAAAGTAAACCAGGTACTTCTTTAAAGAAGGAAGACAAACTTCAAAAAAAAGCAGTTAGATACAGAACTACCTGCACCATTTAAATTCTCAAATATAGTTGGTGTAAGTTGCTACGCAAATGTAGCAATGAATATTCTATTTCAATTACCACCAATTGTTGACAACATTTAATTACACAGTACAGACCCATTGTGTTTGCAAATGTTAGTACTTCACAGAAATGCAGCAAACAATCCAGACAACACGTATAGTGTTTATGGAATAAGACAACAATTGGACTACTGTGCTGGAATGGTGAAATTCAGTAAAAATTCACAGGAAGATCCACAAGAATTTCTTATGTAGTTACTACAAGTACTGGAAAACAAAAACATACCTATAAATGAAATCTTTCAGATTTCATACATGTGGAAACATACATGCACTCTCTGCAACAATGTGACACAAGAAGAAATCCCCAATGAACGCTTCATATATATATATATCAATACCAAATTGTGAATCCATTCCATTTCAGCGACTTGTACAAAATGCAAACCATGGTAGATTATGCTCTACCTGCAATTCAGATAATCGCTCCACGTTAGTAATACAAACACATAGTAAATACATAATACTAATGCTTCTACGTTACAATGCAGATGGTACCAAAAACAACTGCAAGCTGACTGGATTCACACATGGTCAAATATCACTTGGTAAGAAAACCTTCACAACAATAGGTATAATCTACCACGCAGGAGCCACAACCAATTCAGGGCACTACACTGCATATATAAAAAGAAATGTGGATGGTTTGAATGTAATGATAGTACCATTACTCTAAAGCAGAGATTACCAGGAAATCTTACAAACGCTTATTTGATGTTCTTAAAACCAAAATTTGATAACTAAACTGTATTTAAACCCTAAGTAAACTTGTGTTAAAAAATATAAACTGTTAGAATACTCCAAAAGCTATCTAACTGCTCAAAGATTCTACAACAACCAATCAGATAAATGAATACCACTAAATTAGGCCAAAAAATACACAGTTAGAATACGCCAATTGGTATCTAACTGTCTCAAAATTTAACAATATCCACATAGATAAATCAATACCACTAACATATATAAAAAAAAATAGACAGTTAGAATATGCCAATTGGTATCTAACTGCTTCAAAATTTTATAATATCAAAACAAATAAATAATATGTTACTGCTCCAAAAAATACAACAAGCCAAAGTATAAAGCATTAGCCAGAAACAAGCAAATAAACTGTAGCATAACAGAAAAAGTTTTTTTTTTAATCCAACATGGATTTTTTTCTCCCACAGACCCAATGATTTTAGCAACAAATACAGAAACTGAGCAAATTGCACAGTACTCTGATTTGTAATCTACTAAATATGAGGGTCAAAAAAAAAAGTATATTGATTACACAATGTAATAAGTCATTACAAAATACTAATACTAACATGCTATTTTCTTTTATCACAGAAATGAACAAGAAAAACATGGACTCCCGTTACTAGACCAAACAGTAAGTATACAATAATAAGGACAACCGTAGCAGCATATCACATCCATAGTATCTAATACCTTTGTTCCTTATACATTTGTTTTTCACCCAAAGTTATAAGCAAATATGAATGTGATATGCTGCGGTGGTTGTTGCCAGGGCATACAGTCTTGGGTGCATGGCCAAATGACTGAATGCCCTGGCAACAAACACCGCAGCATATCACATCAATAGAGTCAAACATTTCAACTATGGTCTATGGAAACTTTTAATGTCCGCGACGAACATTTCAGAACAACGCGATAGTTCTTAAAACACTTTCAACTTGACAACGAACTAGACGGACAGTGTCCTCAGGACACCCCCATTTTGTTTATTTGCGAACATTTCAGGACACTGCAAGTGTTCTTAGAACACATTCAACTTGCCAGCGAACAATACGGACTACGCCTTCAGGACACCCCCTACAAACATTCCAGGACACTGCGAGTGTTCTTAGAAACGTCTTCAGAACACCTCCATTTTGTTTATTTGCAAACATTTCAGGACACCGCGAGTGTTCTTAGAACACATTCAACTTGACAACGAACAATACAGACAGCGTCATCAGGACACCACCTACGAACATTCCCCGGACACCGCGAGTGTTCTTAGAAGCGTCTTCAGAACACCACCATCTTGTTTATTTGCGAACATTTCAGGACACCGCGAGTGTTCTTAGAACACATTCAACTTGACAACGAACACTACGGACAGTGTCCTCAGAACACCCCATTTCGTTTATTTGCGAACATTTCAGGACACCATGAGTGTTCTAAGAACACATTCAACTTGACAGAGAACAATACGGACAGCGTCCACAGGACACCCCATTTTTTTTATTTGTGAACATTTCAGGACACTGCGAGTGTTCTTAGAAACGTCTTCAGAACACCCCCATTTTGTTTATTTGCGAACATTTCAGGACACCGCAAGTGTTCTTAGAACACATTCAACTTGACAGAGAACAATACGGACAGCATCTTCAGGACACCCCATTTTGTTTATTTGTGAACATTTCAGGACACTGCGAGTGTTCTTAGAAACGTCTTCTGAACACCCCCATTTTGTTTTTTTTGCGAACATTTCAGGACACTGCGAGTGTTCTTAGAACACATTCAACTTGCCAGCGAACAATACGGACTACGCCTTCAGGACACCCCCTACAAACATTCCAGGACACTGCAAGTGTTCTTAGAACACATTCAACTTGACAACGAACAATACAGACAGCGTCCTCAGGACACCCCCTACGAACATTCCCCGGACACCGCGAGTGTTCTTAGAAGCGTCTTCAGAACACCACCATCTTGTTTATTTGCGAACATTTCAGGACACCACGAGTGTTCTTAGAACACATTCAACTTGACAACGAACACTACGGGCAGTGTCCTCAGAACACCCCATTTTGTTTATTTGCGAACATTTCAGGACACCATGAGTGTTCTAAGAACACATTCAACTTGACAGAGAACAATACGGACAGCGTCCACAGGCCACCCCATTTTGTTTATTTGTGAACATTTCAGGACACTGCGAGTGTTCTTAGAAACGTCTTCAGAACACCCCCATTTTGTTTATTTGCGAACATTTCAGGACACCGCAAGTGTTCTTAGAACACATTCAACTTGACAGAGAACAATACGGACAGCATCTTCAGGACACCCCCTACGAACATTCCCTGGACACCGCGAGTGTTCTTAGAAGCATCTTCAGAACACAACCATCTTGTTTATTTGCGAACATTTCAGGACACCGCGAGTGTTCTTAGAACACATTCAACTTGACAGAGAACAATACGGACAGCGTCCTCAGGACACCCCCATTTTGTTTATTTGCGAACATTTCACGAAACAGCGAGTGTTCTTAAAAAACATTCAACTTGTCAGCCACAACCCCCATTCATATTTGCGAACATTTCAGGACACCGCGAGTGTTCTTAGAACATATTCAACTTGACAACGAACAATACGGACAGCGTCCTCAGGACACCCCCATTTTGTTTATTTGCAAACATTTCAGGACACTGCGAGTGTTCTTAGAACAGTTTCAGTTTGCTTGCAAACAAAACGGACACATATTGAGTCCTCAGAACACCCCCCATTCAGTGATGTCCGCAGACAAATCGAACACAAAAAGAATGTCTAACACATAAAAAACACAACTTTCATCCTATCTCATACACTCCCACCCTCCCCAAACACTCCTACACACCAACACACTCTACTAAATACAAATTTTGAACAAAGTTTCACCGCGCTGTCCGCTGACGACTGTGAATCCAAGGTGGCGTGCGCTACCGAAAATCGCCGTCCAATCAGTGAACACTTTGCATGTCCGTGAACATCACGCAAGCCGATTGGCCAATCAGGACACTGTCCGCAGAGCGAACAGGGAAGTGTGTCCGCGGACCCAACACAGTTATCACACATTTTTTTTACCTACTTTTTGGTCATTTTAAAAAAAACTACTGGACGGATTTTCACCAAATTTGCAAAAGCATACTTTTGGGACCAAGCCGCTGCTCCTGGTCCAAATTTGGTGAAAATCCGTCCAGCGGTTTGGGCTGTAGACATGAGCAAAAATGTTTTCCCATTCAGTCTATGGGAAAAAAAAAGTTTTGGGAGCCCCCTATAACTTTGCCCCCCTCACCAAAACAATTCAGAGTGACCCAAATACTTTTTTGCAAAGTTTGGTGAGGATTCATCCAGGGAGAGTGAAGTTATAAGCCGCCCAAAAAGTGCTCTTCCTTTGGAAACAGCAACTCAACCATAACTACATGGCCACTACCATATATATATACATGGACAAGTAAAGGATTTATGTTTCCACTATGCATTTTAGCAGTGCTGGACTTTAGCAAAAAGGCGGACAAAGCCTCATTTCTAGTGTGTCGCAGTTAAAATGCAAATTAAATTACAAAGTGAATCTCAGAAGACAAGGCTGGATGAGCCAAGAAGCCAAGGTCTTATCAAACAGGAGTAAACCGACATTGGATACACATTGTGTGAATGAACAGAACTCCTGTTTAGAAGGCATGAACAAAACAAGAAAGGCATCAGAGGTTCATTAACCAATAGTATTAAAAAGCACTAGAAACTCGATTCCATGGTCTCTAGTCACATGGAAGGAGGAAGTTGGACGAACGAGACGGTCACACCTACGCAGAAGGCAGAGTGTGCTTTCACTCGCTGAATTTGTCAGAGCTAAGAACACTCTCAACACCAAGCTTCAAAGCCTAATTGACAGTAGACCACTGAGGTGATGTATGCTAATTGGTGGCAAGCAATAGTTAAGGCGAGCTCGCCAGCACCTGGATGGCTAGCCTGCATCCTGCAAGATGTAGATGGAAAAGTACTGACAGAGGTTAGAGTGCCAACCAATTGTAGAGGACTACGTAATTAGGGGTCCTATAGTTGTGTAAACGAATGGGACGTTGTGCATTTAGTGACATTCATAGTGGTCATTTTTAGGGGAGGGCTTAGTTGCCCCACCTGATTTTAAGTAACCAATCACATATTCACACTTTTTTAGACTAGCATGGATTGTATACTTAGATCTTCACTCAGAGCCAATCACCTGTACTTGTAGGTTTTTGTAGTTTGCCAAGCAGGATGACATTAGTAAATATGTAGGTTAACATCATTGATGATGCGTTTTGTGTGTGTGATCTCTGTTTTTACTAGATTGTTTGAGGAAGAGGATTGAGCAAGTCTGTTGATGTTCGTTATGCTCCCTGTTTTAGATAATTGATATTAAAACAGTTTTCCTTTTTCCCACCTACCTGAATCATTTTGATTATTGATTAATGAATATAAATATGCATCCCCGTCCATCTCCAGGGTAATTGCTTATAATCTTAAAGGGCTGGGTCATCCAGTTCACAGGAAACCGAGAAAGTTCTCTGGGAAATATAATATTCAGAACAAGATAAGGTAGAACCGGAGAACCTAAAAGAAGAAAGAGCAGGCAATAGAAGAGTGTGATCTAATTGAAGTGTTTCAATGAACCAAGAAGTTGAGATTGACTTAGATGGTTTGCTTTTTTGAGAGTTCGGTTGATTTCGGAGGAATGCCAGGAATTCATAGCTAGGAATATTTCAAGTTTATGTTTCTTTCTAGATAATATGAAACAATCATGGCTAGCAGTGGACTTGCCTTTCTGATATCTATGCTGAGGTTTCTTCAGTTGAAAACAAAATATATGCAGTTTAGGCATTACCAAAAGTTGTTTACTTGTTTTGGTATTGCTTTTCCCAGTTATGAGAGGGGCAAGCCAGTACATGTTCTCAAAAAATATGTTATTAAAAATGTCTACTCGATGATTGATGTCTGCATAAAAATAGACATGGTCAAAAGGTTCTGGATAACGGACAGAGTAAAGTCATGCTTTAAAAGAGACACCTGATGAGTCTCTTTAGTAGAGGAGGTCAATTTTGAGTCTGTTAAATCATCTGACAAATACAGCAAAAACAGGATGCATTTATGTCCATACAATCAGGATGAATTACAGAGGACAGATCTAGTGTAAGATTTTTAGATATAATACAATCAAGTTGGCCGACCATGTATAGGGTTGCACCAAGCAGCCACACAGGTTTCCACTGTATACACATGATGTAATCTATGATGCTGTGTCCACTTTTAAACTTCCGCTTGCACCCTCTTTGCCCAGAGCATTCCATGGCAAAAGAGTTATTTGCTGATGGACCTATCTTTGTAGAAATAAAACTTGCTATCCTTGCAAGAGTTTCTGGGGCCTTTATTTTCTGTTGTGAGCATTTAGGAGCATGCATTCATTTGGTGACCCTGTTGAGATCCCAGTGCCCCCTGAGCTTGCAGAGGTGTCCAGGCCACTCCTCCGGAGGGGAAGAACCCACCTACAGCGACCACTCCTGAAAAGCGCATACTCCTGAGTGGTTTTAGAGGAGCCGTCTTTGCAGAATTCCTGTCTGCTCTTTGGAGCGGAACAAAAGAAGAGTTCCTATTAGTAATTGGAACTCCCGTCCCCTGCACACCATATAATTGGAAAGAGAAATTCCAATCAAAATTCAAATTGTGTTATCCTTAATTTGATGATTTCAATATTGACTTTAGAAAAGTGAAGAAAAGAGGTGTGTACAAACCCGTACACATAAACATAATCTTGATAATTAATGTATTCGTCATTATACACTCTTTTTTTAGTAGTGGTAACCAGATTTACCACACAGTTTGTGTATCAATGAGTTCAGTTTACTCAAAGTAGTTGTGATTCAAAGGATTGAAAAATAATACTTTTTTGTGCAAAACGTTTTGAAACAAACATCACATTGTTATATATATATATATATATATATATATATATATATATATATATATATATATATATATAAAGCTCTACACGTTTCGAGAGTCCATTGCTCCCTTCTTCCGGAGCAAAGTTCATTCAAAAGAATTTTTCAAATTAATTTCATCAAATAACTTTTTACAAGTAAATTGCACCAAATAACTTTCTACAGTTGAATTTCTGAGATTAACTTTAGGTGAGCCATGAAATATCGTTGTGAGTTCATGGGAACGTCATCTGTTGGCATCAAGGTTCATTCGTGTTAGATCTGTGAATTACATTATATATGTGTTAGTTAGTGTTGAATGTTGTCATAAACTTCAGAAACATACTAATGGTGAAGTCATGTGACCGTGTGGTTAATACCTCTATGATGAAAGAAAACTCTCCCAAATGTGAGAGGGGTTCTTCTTGCTATGGGAAGTGAATGTTTCCCCATCGGGTCCTACATCTGTGTAACCTAAAAAGATAAGTATAACAATAATGAATATCTGTAAATGCCTTTATGTATGGTGTTAAAAATATAGTGACAAAATACTGATATTGTCAAGTCAACAGTGTGGTGAGCGCTCTCACCATCCAGATGTCTTTGTCAGTTTCACGTGGTGATGAAGCTCGTGTTTCTTGTGGGTGGTGGGTGCGCCAATCCGTCTGAAAAGATAGGAATGGCATTTCGATTGCTAAATATACTGTTATTAATGAGAAATGCTGCAACATTCCAGGCTGCTTACCTCTGCCCTGCACTATATTCACACGGGTCACGTCATATTTCCTCATCTAAGCATCAGGAAAGTCTGTTGCTTAGTGACCATTTCCTTTTGTAGTCACCTAATTGCGGTCATGTGATGTGAGGGGTGGCTGGGAATCGTAGTTCCCAATGAAGTGAATGTTTAAAAATGCTCACAGGTGCACTTCTATTGACAAAACATTGCGCTTGTAAAGCCAGAGTTCTAAATAAAGAACTCACTTGGCTATGATGTCATAATAGTGTGATTCGAGTCAGGCTACCAAAGCTGATGGAACCCTTTGCTAACGTGACTCTGATGCCGTGGTGATGTAATTAGGAATGCTCTTGGGCATTGTAGTTTCTAATCAAAAGAAGAATGCCTGGTGTTAACTATTCTCATCGTGAGTTTACACTATTACAGAGCTTCTGTAGTTGAGCTTCTGAAGCCAAGTTACTAATATAAGTACTGAATGCAGAATTGCAAATATAGTGTATTCCTAATGTTGATCTTATGGAATTCTGGGAATTGTAGTACCAGAGGATAGTTTTACGGCTCCCATGTGGAAATATATTTTTTCTATAGAGAAATCTATAGGTCTGGATTGTTGGGCTGAATAAATTGTGGCTCTCATTTCAGACATAATCTCGCTGGTATTACGTTCATAAAAAAGTATGTTTAATTATGTAATGTCAGATTTAAATCAGATATTTATTCCATCAATTCAAAGCGTTATTTTTAAGAGTTATTTTTAAATTGCTGTCGTATGGTCTTATGTCTATAACCTTATACATTAATTCCAATATCTATTTGTATCCAATGTTTCTATAACAGATTGAACCTATGTCTTGTATTTAGTTAGCGGCACATATCATTATCTTTGCACTAATTAATGTTGCTTTGCATATTTGCAGAAAAGGATTCCACAAAAACTGTGAACTGTACCACATGTAATTATCTTTGCACTGATCATTTAAGACAACATACTAATATGGTCACCATGTTCAACAGTCTCTGTTTTAGATAAGAACTAGGTTGCATTGACAATCACAGGATTAATGTCGCTTTGTATATTTACAGAAAAACATTCTACAAAAACTTCATATTCATTCCTTTGGGTTCTAGACTTTCTAGTTTGTGTACCCAAAACATCTCCCTTCTTGACAGTGTTTGCTGTAAGTTGCCTCCCCTTGGCGGCCTAGTCACTGTTTCAAGAACCACAAATCTTAATTGTGAGATTGTATGATGTTGTTGTTTGAAATGTCTGGTGACCGGTAATTTCATGTTCGAAGTCCTTATGTTTGATTTATGTTCTGTGATACGGTCTTTCACTCGTCTAATTGTTTGACGCACATAATATTTCCCACATGGGCAGATTAGTCCATACACTACGCATATGCTCTCGCATGTAGCATAGTCACGTAAATGTATTTCTTGTCCTGTTTATGGATGTCTAATCAGTGAACCTTTCTGTACATTGTTGCAGTGACAGAAATTTAGGCAGGGGAAAGTCCCCTTCTTAGGTTTTGAAATGAATATTTGTTTGGATGTATTTATTCTTTCTGCCTTTACCAGAGCGTCTCGTAAATTTCTCCCTCTGTTGTAGGCAATCAAAAGTGGTTTCGGGAAAAGTGTGCACAGCTGTGGGTCTAATCTTGTAATTTTCCAATTCTTGTGAAGTATTCTTTTGATTTGGGCACTCTTTGTGGAGTATTGAGATAAGTATATTAGTGGTGGATTCTCTTTGTCACCTCTTGTTTGTTGCCGTAGAAGTTGGGTCCTTTGTTTTGTTTTACACTTATCTTGTGCCTCTGTTAGGATTGATTGATTATGGAAAACCTCTCTCTTAAAAATATTTACAAGATGCTCTGGTAAAGGCAGAAAGAATAAATGCATCCAAACAAATATTCCTTTCAAAACCTAAGAAGGGGACTTTCCCCTTTCTAAATTGCTGTCACTGCAACAATGTACAGAAACGTTCACTGATTAGACATCCATACACAGGACAAAAAATAAATGTATGTGACTATGCCACATGCGAGAGAAAATGCGTAGTGTATGGACTAATCTGCCCATGTGGGAAATATTATGTGGGTCAAACAATTAGACGAGTGAAAGACCTGATCACAAAACATAAATCAAACATAAGGACTTCAAACATGAAATCACCGGTCACCAGACATTTCAAACAACAACATCATACAATCTCACAATTAAGATTTGTTTGTGGTTCTTGAAACAGTGACTAGGCCGCCAAGGGGAGGCAATTTACAGCAAACACTGTCAAGAAAGGAGATGTTTTGGGTACCCAAACTAGACAGTCTAGAACCCAAACGAATAAATGAGGAGTTTTTGTGGAATGTGTTTCTGTAAATATACAAAGCAACATTAATCCTGTGATTGTCAATGCAACCTAGTTCTTATCGAACACAGAGACTGTTGAACATGGTGACCACATTAGTATGTTGTGTTAAATGGTCATTGCAAACATAATTACAAGTTTTACATGTCAATGTTTCTGTGGAATGTTTTTCTCTAAATATACAAAGCAACATACATTTTGTGAAGTTTATTAACGCAATTAAGTTCTCATCGAACACAGAGACTGTTTAACATGGTGAACATATGAGTCTGTTGTCCTAAATGATCAGTGCAAAGATAATTACATGTGGTACAGTTCACAGATTTTGTGGAATGCTTTTCTGTAAATATGCAAGCCAACATTAATCCTGTGAAGATTAATAACGCAATCGAGTTCTTATCAAACAGAGACTGTTTAACATGGTGAACATATGAGTATATTGTCTTAAAGGATTAGTGCAAAGATAATGACATGTGCCACTACCAAAATACAAGACATAGGTTCAATCTGTTATAGAAACATTGGATACAAATAGATATTGGAATGAATGTATAAGGTCATAACCATAAAACCATACGACAGCGATTTAGAAATAACACTTAAAAATAACGCTGTGAATTGATGGAATAAATATCTGATTTAAATCTGACATTACATAATTAAACATACTTTTTTATGGACGTAATACCAGCAAGATAATTTCTGAAATGACAGACACAATTTTTTCAGCCTAACAATCCAGACCTATAGATTTCTATATAGAAAAAATACATTTCCACATGGGAGCCGTAAAATGTTCCTCTGGTACTACAATTCCCAGAATTCCATAAGATCAACATTAGGAATACACTATCTTTGCAATTCTGCATTAAGTACTTATATTAGTAACTTGGCTTCATAAGCTCAACTACAGAAGCTCTGTAACAGTGCAAACTCACAATGAGAATAGTTAACACCAGGCATTATTCTTTTGATTAGAAACTACAATGCCCAAGAGCATTCCTAATTACATCAACAGAGCATCAGAGTAAAGTTAGCAAAGGGTTCCATCAGCTTTAGTAGCCTGACTCAAATCCCACTATTATGACATCATAGCCAAGTGAGTTCTTTAGTTAGAATCAAGCACAATCTTTTGTCAAGTATTGTGAGTATTTTTAAACATTCACATCATTGGGAAATATGATTCCCAGCCACCCCTCACATCACGTGACTGCAATCAGGTGACTACATAAGGAAATGGTCACTAAGCAACAGACTTTCCTGATACTTAGATGAGGAAATACGTTGTGACCTGTGTGAATATCGTCCAGGACAGAGGTAAGCTCCCTGAAATGTTACAGCATTTCTCATTAATAACAGTATATTTAGCAATCTAAATGCCATTCCGATCTTTTCAGACGGATTGGCACGCCCACAAGAAACATGAGCTTCATCAGCACGTGAAACTGACAAAGACATCTGGATGGTGTGTGCGCTCACCACACTGGTGACCTGACAATATCAGTATTTTTTCACTATTTTTTAACACCATACATAAAGGCATTTACAGATATTCAGTATTGTTATACTTATCTTTTTAGGTTACACAGATGTAGGACCCAATGGGGACACATCACTTCCCATAGCAAGAAGACCCCTCTCACATTTGGGAGAGTATTCTTTCATCATACAGGTACTGACCACACAGTCACATGACTTCAGCATTAGTATGTTTCTGAAGTTTATGACAACATTCAACACTAACTAACTAAAACATATATAATGTAATTCACAGATCTAACAGGAATGAACCATGATGCAAACAGATGACGTTCCCATGAACTCACAACGATATTTCATGTCTCACCTAAAGTTACTCTCAGAAATTCAACTGTAGAAAGTTATTTGATGCAATTTTCTTTAAAAAAAGTTATTTGATGTCATTAATTTTGAAAAATTCTTTTGAATGAACTTTGCTCCTGACGAAGAGAGCAATGGACTCTCGAATAGCAATGGAAGCGCATAGAGCTTTACATATATATATATATATCAATGTGATGTTTGTTTGAACACGTTTTGAACAAAAAAGTATTATTTTTCAATCCTTTGAATCACAACTACTTCGAGTAAACTGAACTCATTGATACACTAAACCACTACATGAATACATTGATTATCAAGATTAAGTTTATGTGTACGGATTTGTACACACCTCTTTTCTTCACTTTTCTAAAGTCAATATTGAAATCATCAAATTAAGGAAAACACAATTTGAATTTTGATTGGAATTTCTCTTTCCATTTATATGGTGTGCAGGGGATCGGAGTTCCTATTACCAATAGCAACTCTTCTTTTGTTCATTTAGATGTTGATTTACGATACCAGAGAAATTTATTTTCTCTCCCGCACCCTTTGAATTTAGAATAAGTTCAGTAGCCTGAGGAGCTCTAAACTCACAAACAATATACTTTGCATTCCTTCATATATTCAGAACTAAGAGGGTGTGCTTTTCTCTCATAAGTGTTTGTGCTCTTTGGAGCAGGCCACGGCTCTGAGGAGAGTGCAGGCTGGTATAATTGGGAACCCTGTGACAGAGGAGTTTGGATGAACATACGTACGTGAGTATACCCTTGCAAGTGATAACAAGTAGGGGACTGGTATATGGAAAAGTGTGTAGGTTGTGAGCACGTGGAAAGTGAGGTTGTTGGTGTGGTTGTGGTTTGTGTTGTTTTTATTATTAGTATGCTTTTTAAGGTAAATATTAAGGAAAGGAAAATGGAATGATATGTAGGGAGAAGATAGCACGTATATTATGTAATGAAGGAAAAGGGAAACAAGTAGGAGTCTGAAAAGATGACGCTAGCACAGGTGGGTAAATCAAAGCGTAAGCTTTATTTAATGCAGGCCCGCATAGAGGACCCATCCAACTGTGGCTCCGCCAACCGTCTCTCTGTCCTGCCTCGCGCCCGCTCCACAAGGAAAACAAACGCAGGCACGAGGCAGGTCAGAGAGACCGGCGCAAGCCCATACAAACAAAACAACATCCCTACATATCTCCCCCCTTTAACATAACTAAGATAACAATAAAGAACATTAATGAATATAAATCTTAATTTTTGTTTTTCCAGAATAAAAACATATAAACAAAGCTATGGTTTCATTTTAAAACTGTATGCAGTATAATAGACCTCTAGAATTTTAACAACAAAGAATATTTCAATTAAAATATTCTCTCAGCCAACCTGGTTTCTTAATCATCCTTCCTTTAGAAGTAACACTCTCACTCTCATTACGCGTCACCACCTGACTATCGTCACTTTCTTCCCTGCACTGAACATTTACTCTATGTAGGTCGAAGGGAAGGTTGGCAAAAGCTAAGGAAGTACATCAGGTTGATGTACTTCCTTAGCTTTTGCCAACCTTCCCTTCGACCAAACTTCACCTCCTTCTACAACAACAACTCCATCCCTAATGACAGAAATTCTCTTAGGGTCAAGAAATTTGCTCTCATTGCACTTTTCCACAAACCTGGGATTCTTTATAAAAACGTCCTCACCTACACTCCACTCACGTGCCTTCACTTTCTTCCTGACATCAAAGTGTTCTTTGTTCCTCACTTTCCCTTCTTTTATCAACTTCATTATTCCTTCCCTATCCACCACAACTGATTTAGCCAAACCAAGCCAACCTGGACACAACTTTGTGCCCAGTTCTCTCCCTTTAAGGGACACAAATGGAGACCAGTAATGGAGTGTGGAGTGGTTACATAACTCCACGTCACATGTTTTAAAACCTCCTTCCATGGTTGCCCCTTGTTCAATGCCAACTGAATGCCTCCTTTGAGATATCTATTCACTCTCTCCACCAGCCCATTTGCTCTGGGATGATATAGAGCCGTTTTAGTGTGCTTTATACCATAACCTTACAGAAAAATTTTCATTTTCGCTGAAACAAACTGCACTCCATTATCCGTTACTAGCTCAGGTGGATCACCCTCTCTCATAAAAACTCCTTCCAAAAATGTAATCAGCTCACTTGCTGTCACTTCTCTCACCGATTCCCACTCTATCCATTTCGAATGAAAATCTACTAATACCAACAAGTATTTACCACTCTCCCCCAACCCTGCAATTGGGCCCATGATGTCAACAGCCAATTTCACCTAAGGCTGACTCGGAATGGCATTAGGAATCATAGGAGTTTCTCGAACCACCTTACTCTTGTCGCTAGACTGGCACGTCACACAATTTTTGACTTTCATTTCTGCAATTTTGTCTAGACCTGGCCACCAATAGCTATGTCTCAAGTTCCTCTTCATTGCTCCCTCTCCCGGATGCCCTTGGTGAGCCAAGTCTACCAACATACTTCTAATTCCTACCGGTGGTACACAATATTTTCCTCTCCACAACTTATCATTCATCCAATACAATTCATCTTTAACTTCCCACCATATCTGGAAGTTTTTGTCTAAATATTTCTTTTCTGGCCACCCTTCCATGGTCCATGTCTTCAACATTTCCAAATCATTATCTTTCTGCCCTTCTTGGGACTACACCTCTTGCATATCTGCATGCTCCACTTCCGCTACCACAGCTTCATCCAACATCTCCTCTTTCATTTTATCCCCAGTCTCTCTTTCTTCTTCTCTCGGCAGTCTTGGCAGATAATCTGCAACTGCGTTCTTCTTCCAGGGTAAGAAATTCACTTCAAAGTTGTACAATTGCAATCCCAACCCCCATCGGTTGATTCTAGGCGATCCCATCGCCCACCTGGCACCCTCAAACAACTGACCATTGGTTTGTGGTCAGACCTCACCACAAATTTTCTACCCCACAAGAAATACTTAAAATGGTGAATTGGCCAGAACATAGCAAGTGTTTCTCTTTCTATGACAGAATATTTGGCTTCAGCCCCTCTCAGTGAGCATGAAACAAATGCAATCACTCTCTCCTCATTATTCTTGTTGTACTGTACTAGAGTTGCACCCAACCCTATGCCACTAGGATCCACAACCAACACACACTTGTCACAAGCCATGAATTTCCAATTGATGGTGCACTTATTATTGCCTCCTTAATGCCCTTGAACGCTTCTTCACAATCACCACTCCATGTAAATGTCACCCCCTTTCCAAGGAGTTCCCTCAAGGGCGTAGACAAACTCGCAAAGTTTTCCACAAACTTGTGATAATATTCTGCAAGTCCAAGGAACGACCTTACATGTTCCTTGCTCTCCGGTCTGGGTGCATTCTTGATTGATTCTACGAGGCTCTTTTTAGGCTTCACTCCACCTTTATCAACAACATGCCCAAAAAATTCTACACTTTCCACTTTTATTCTACATTTACTCCTCCTTACTGTCAACTCAGCTTCATCCAATCTCTTCAACACTCTTGCAAGAATTGAATCATGTCATCATCAGAGTTAGCATAGACAAGAATGTCATTTTGAAAAACTACTACATTTCGTACACCTTCTAACACAGTTTCGATTACCCTCTGAAAAACAAAGGACACTGACACCAGTCCAAATGGCATTCTGCAATATTTAAATGCTCCCAACAGGGTCACAAACGCCATCAACCTTTGACTTTCTTTCAGCAAAGGCACCTGATGATACGCCTGGGACAAGTCTATCACTGAAAACACATTTGTACCCTCAAGCGTGGTAAGTTTTTCTCCGATGTTCGAAAGCCATTCAGAGCTCTCTACTCTTTCAATAATCCCTTCTTGTAGTAGCTTTTGTATTTCTTGCTTCACCTGTTCATACAGATTATGTCGTGTAGGCCTAACCTTGTGTACTTTGGGCACCGTACCTTTCTTTAGGACAATACCATGTTCAAAGTCTTTCAACACCCCCAGATCCTCTGAAAATACTCTGGGATACTTTTTTTCCCATATGTCTTTCACTTCAGCCACTGTCACTGGACATTCAGCACTAGCTTGGATTCTTATGCCCAGTTTTCTTTGTTCGGCCCACCCTAACAAGGATGATCCTTCTTCTGTGACATATATGTCTGCCTCACAACTGCGACCTTTGTATTTTATAGACGCTTGAAACTTTCCAAGAACCTTGATCCTACTATTACCATATGCATATGGTTCGATCATGTGTAAACTTAGTTGCTCTACCTTTCCTTGTACACGCCCTTCATATGTCTTCCTCGATATAAGAGTCCATGGCGAACAACTGTCAACCTTAATTGTCACCACCCAGCCCTGAAGTAGGAAGACATCCGTTGGTCCTTTCCCTTCAGGGTACAATTCGGCAACTTCCAATACATGTTTGCCCTGAAACGGAACTGCATGGCTTTCTTCCTGTTCAGGAATACCTATATCAACGCTGTTGACTTGCCCCGACTCTTTGCAAACCCTATCAAAATGACCTCTCTTCTTGCACTTCAAACAGTTTATGTTTCTTGCCGGACAGAATACACTTGAGGCCACATGCCTATTGCTGCCACACTTGAAGCACTTGATTTCTCTGAAAGAATTCGGTTTTCTTGAGTTAGAGTTTCTAATTGCAGCAACCTCACTCCCAGACTTCTCTGCTTACATATTTACCATGTACTTGCTCGTTTGCTCCATACTTCATGCTATTTCCACCGCCGCTTCCAGTGGAAGATCTCTGGACAATAGCCTTTCCTGTATTTTGGCACTTTTTGTGCAGCATACCAATTGATCCCTCATCAGTGAGTCAGTAAGAGCACCAACATCACATTAATGACTGAGAGTTCTCAATGCAGCTATGAAGTTTTCAACTGGTTCTTGTGGTTCCTGCACCCTTCTGAAGAATGTATGTCTCTCAAATGTAATATTTTTTCTGGGTTCGAAATGGATTTCCAGTTTCTTCTCAGCTATGCTATAATAGTCAGTCTCTTCTTGACCTTCTTGCAGTGGTTCAGGCAAACCATCGTACACGCTGCGCCTTCCGCCCCTAAGTTGTGCAAAAGAATGGCTTCTTTCCTTGCAGATGAAAACTTATCTCCGCCTATAGCAACCAGGTAAGTGTCAAAAAGCTACTTCTACCTGTCCCATCTGATAATGGGTGTGCCTGCCTCTGGTAGAAAAGGTGGAGGTGCTGCCATGCTCGCTGCAGCCATGCTGGATACTTATATTTATTTATTTATTTTCTTTTTTTTTTCTTTTTTTTTTACTGAATCTCTGCCTTGGTTGCTTTTATGCAGCACTAAATGAGTTTCCTCTCATTAACTCTGGGGCCTAGAGGGGTTAATATTGCACTCTTTTCCACTAAACTCTGCCTTGGTTGCCTTCATGCAGCACTTAAATGGGTTTCCTCTCGTTGAGTCTTGGGGCCTTGAAGGGTTAATGTTCCAACTATACCCCGCGCCTGCGTGGCTTTATAACTTCATACTCCCCTCCTCCCCCTTTCTCCTCACCTCGATCTGCAAGGAGCAGTCCTTTGCTCCAACGCCTTCGATGAACAGGGGAGGGGCAAAGCAGCTGTCAGCTTCTACCACGCACAAGCGGCACCTCCCCACGATTCTTCGCAGCGGGAGGATTTTATTTAGAACGGGACGCGTTCCCGCTGGGAACAGCTGACAGCAGCACCTCCCCGCGATCCTTCGCAGGGGGAGGATTTGATTTGAGGACTGCGCCGGGAACAGCTGACAGTTCGTTTCGCAGCCGCCAACTCCTCTCCGCTCCTAATAAGAGCTCATGGCAGCCGACAGAAGGAAGAATATCCCAGCGAGTTTCCTCTCTGGCGGGCCTGCGTTTCACCTCGTCGCCATTTGAAAAGATGACGCTGGCACAGGTGGGTGAATCAAAGCGTAAGCTTTATTTAATGCAGGCCCGCATAGAGGACCCATCCAACTGTGGCTCTGCCAACCGTCTCTCTGTCCTGCCTCGTGCCCGCTCCACAAGGAAAACAAACGCAGGCATGAGGCAGGTCAGAGAGACAGACGCAAGCCCATACAAACAAAACAACATCCCTACACAGTCCCAAATAATTAGTGGCTCAGATATAGTTGATTTTATTTTAGTTTGTTATTTTAGCATGTTTTGTTTGTGTAGGGTGGAGGCCCTGGGAGGGGCATTGTGTGAGTAGTAGAGTGTTTTGAGTGTGTGGAGTGTGTGGGTAGGCGTGTGATGAAAAGGAGGGACTGGGGGAAAGCTATTTTTGATTTTTTTATGCAACGGAGGGGATTAACGACTGACTTTACTTTTATGAGCAGCGGCAGCGTGTGCTGGGCCCTAGCAAATGTCTAAAGGCAGTGGGGCGTTTGGACCATTAAAATGGGAGGAGAAACGCCCATAGAGTATATGTATAAGGCCCTGCCACTATATTGTGACTGAATCGAGAAGTACCATAAGCAATGGGTCATTGAGACAAGAGAAGTGGGCATGCCCCGCTCATGGCCAAAGCAGGGTTCCCATGATAAGGGTATTATAGAACACATGTCCATATCTTTGACAGCCAAATATAATAGAAAAGTGTTACTAAAGAAAAAAGAAATATTAGAACTTTGGAAAATGTTTGAAGCTACAGGAGATTTTGAGAGAGGAGGAGTGCAAAAAGATAGCAAGGGTGAGTGTATAGGAAAGGAGGGCGAGGCACCAGCGGATAGTAGGGGAATGTACCCATTGTCAGCTTGCCCCACCTTAGGTTACACTAATCTGACCTATGTGTCCACCAGAGCAACAACCCCAAAACCCCCATATGCATCCTCTCTGGATGTCGCAGCACAAGCTGATGTCATAAAAGTGACTTTGAAGTGGCACTGGCAATAGCACAAACAGAATTGACCAGACTGCGGGTGACACAGAGTGCAGTGAAATCAATAAACGAGCAGAGCAAGTATCAGATGGGTGCAACACAGGATACTTTTTGTTCAGAATAGATAGTACAGTCACAAACAATGTGCATATAGAAAAGAGAAGGGGTTGAGCAGGCAAACAGCCTAGGGTATCAGAATGTAGGTTCCCGCTGAGAAGAGGAAGAATGGTGGAGTACAATTGATCAGTTCAAAGATCATGAAGAGGAGTAGGCAGAGCAAGCGCCTGAACAAACTCTCCAGGTGGAGAGTGTGTGGGAGGGTAGTGTAAGAAGCATGTGTGGACGGATGGAAGTGGCAAGGAAAAAGGGAAGTGGAAAAAGGCTTTATGGGAGTAGGGCAAAGATGCAGATGCCCCTTATACATAAGGGGTCAGGCAGGCCGCCCTATGTGCCATTGGTGCAGATGGAAAAAAAACATGATAAAAGCACTCCCGCCCCTCACTGCAACTGCAGGTAAGTGGAATTACACATTCAAAAAGCAGACAGCCGGGTACCCCTGGCAGTCAGCGACATAAAAAGCTTATTGGTAGCGACTATTGGAGATCAGGCTGGTGACGTGTGGGTAAAAGCAGGATACCAGGGAGTGAATTTAGGGAACGATGCATGTGATGGAGCTTCATTTATCAAGATAGCTGCAGTTTGGGTGGTCCACAGCACCCTGACCCACAGTGACAACAAGGAAGACAGCAGTGAGGAAGAGGTGGGATTCCAAGGGGAATGGGACCCAGAGGGGGGAATGGGGCCTTCACACTGTTGAAACTGATCCAATTGTTTCAGAGTTCATTCTGTAACTCGTGACTCTTTCTCTGCTAGTTGGTATGTTTTTCTATTGCACTACGCGTTTTGGGTTATTCATGCCCTTCTTCAGGTGCGGACATATTTTTTTTCTTTTTTAAAAACAGATTTGTTCTGAAAATTAAATAGACAAATGATTTTGTGTAAGTATGATATCTCATAAATGTTTATGTATTCTTCACAATCTTGTGTTAACCAAACAAATAGGGGAATTCATTCTTTATTTCTGACCTTGAGTACTCTTATGGAGAATATGTGTTTTCTATCCAGTTCACTTGTGGGCGTAGTGCAGGTTATGTCCTGTTAATGTCTTTCCGAGGAGCCAAAGGTTTTTCGCTCAATCTGTAAGCCAAAAAACCGAGTGACTAATCTTTTCAGGTTTTCTCATCATTTCTAGCAATGTGGGTTTTGTACTGGGAACAGTCGCTATTTTAATAGCGCTGTGTCCCAGTATCAAAACCCTTCTTTCTTGATTATCTCTTGTTTTTGGTATTGTATACAATATAACACAATATAATGACAGTGCTCACCTTTTTAGGGCACACCGTGCGTCTCTGTTTTATTGACCCTGAAGTTTCTCCTTGTACGGATGTTATTGCGGTTACAGGATACCTCTAGTTCTTAAGTCCAATATTATCTCCCTATAATGTAAATACAGTGGAGGGAATACTGCATGTTTGATTCATCCGTGACTTGCTACTTTTCATGTTGTCTGCCTCGTGGCATGCATTCTAGAACTACCTTGTTTTTTTGCTGTAACCTTGCACTTCGAACGTTCCCTCCTTCTTCTCTTCTTCTTGTTCGTGTCGAAGTTCCAGGCTTAGGGAGCTCTCTGTCTCTCTCTTGCCCCAGAGTTACTGCAAGAGCCCAAGAAATTTCAACAGAATATTGCACACTGACTTAAGAAACATACAAGTGTCCAGTATGAACATCCAGTACGTTAACGATTTACTTGTAGGTAGCGACAATGAGCAACACTGCCGGAGAGACTCTATCATATTTCTACAACTACTGGCGTGGAAGGGGTACAAGGTTGACATGGCCAAATGTCAGTACTGCCAGCAGGAAGTGCTGTATCTAGGTCAGTTAATATCAGCAAACAATAAAAGGACCATAGCAGACAAGGTGGCATCTGTGCGTGCCATCCGCAACCCATAATAGTGAAAGACATGCAGAAATTCTTAGGGCTATGCAATTATTGCAGGGCATGGATTTTAGACTATGCAGCATATACCAGACCTCTTCTGCAGGCCCTCAAGGAAGCACAAAAAGGCAATCACAAGGTTGAATAGACAGCAGACGTGAAAAAAGTCAATGATTTCAAGGAAGTGATATCTACAGCCATAGTGCTCACAACCCCAGATTATACACAGGAGTTCTACACATTTTCCCATTCTAACGGCCAACTAATGACTGCAGTGTTGACTCAGAAGAGTACAATGGGCCACAAGCCATTGGCCAACTACAGTGGCATGATAGACTCAGTGATACAGGGACAGTTCACCTGCGAGCAAGCGCTTGCTGCAGCTGCCTTCGCAATTGAGAACATTTCCACTATCGTGATGGGGTGTTCCATCACTTTTTATGTGGAACGCTCAGTGTCCACCATTTTAGAGAAATCAAAATCTGCCCTGACCACACAGAGAGCTGCAGCATATGAAATGATCCTCTCAAGTCCAAACATGCATATTGTGTGATTCAAAACAGTAAACCATGCCACCTTTTTGACGGAAATGTGCAGAGTAGAGGACTAAGCAATGCATGATAGTGTCACGTTAGGAAGGGGAGGAAGATGACATCCCCAAGGCAATAGATTGCTCATTGGAGAGGGAGAGGTTCTCTTTGTCTATGGGTCAGCAACAATTGACCAGGAGATTGCCAGAGGCATATGGGAGCTGCAGTGGTCTACCTCGATGGAGGTGAATAAGAGACACTGATTATGAAAAGACTACTGATGCATTACTCGGCCCAAGCAGTGGAGCTCATTGCACTCATTGAGGTGCTGCGGTGTTGCAAAGGTGCCACGTGACCATTTATAGCATACTGACATAGTGGAATAAGAGGGGTTCATAGAGAGCAAATGATTCACCAGTACAGCATGTTGCACTGCTAGACATATTGATCTCTGCATTATACCAACCCTCTGTAGTGGCGGTCATCAAGTGTGCCACCCATACCAATAACACAGATGAAATTTCACTGGGGAATGGCACTGCAGACATGGCGGCCAAAATGGCAGCTTACCTCCAAGTACCTACACTTGCCGAGTATGTTGTGACCACACCCTCAACTAATCAACAAAAGACCCCATACAGAGCAGTGCCTATTGCACAGCTTATGGAACTGCAAGGCAAAGCACCAAATGTGGAGAAAGAACTACGGATTAACAGAGGGTGCAAACAGTCCCTGACTGATTTGCTGTGAGACAAGAGTGCACTGGTAAGGCAGTTATGGCGCAGGAACTATTAACAATAGCTTTTGAACTTCACCACTCTTCCCACATCTCAAAGCAACACATTGCAGCCAACATACAGAAAGATTGGTTTGTGCCCAATCTTCAGGAGCACCTCTCAAACATGATTGTGTACTGCACAACGTGTGAAAAGTTTCAGCACAGGCATGACACTCTTTACAGGACACTTTGCCCCACCCTATTGGTCCATTCCGCAAGCCACACATAGATTATGCGGACATGAGGGAGAGGTGCAATGGGTCCTGTTATTTGATTGTTGTGGTCTGCCCTTTTTCACAGTGGCTTGAGGCAGGACCTTGTGCACACCCAGATGGCAAATGTGCAGCTACATTTCTTGTACATGAGGTCTTCAGCCGATGGGGTGTGTGCGATGTGTTAAGGTCCGATAATGACACATATTTTTTCAATGAACTCTTTTAAGAGATCACAGCACAACTTGGCATTAAACACTGTGTTCAATTTATCACCCCAGGCCAATGGTGTTGTGGAGAGGATCAATGACCTTCTCAAGAGCAAATGATCTAAACTTTGCACCACATTGAAAAATTACTGGGTGCATTACTTACCCATGGCCCTCTTCAGCTTGTGCACATAACCCAGCCAGGGCCACCATTTATCACCCAATGAGGTGGTAACTGGTTGGCTCATTTAATACATACATACCTCCTGTCAGGAGGGCATCAGATACCCATACAGCATTAACGATCTTGGGTGAAGAATTGAAAGAGTATCTGAGAAACCTAACATGCAATTAAATGAATCTGCCGATAGATTGCACCACCTGACCAGAGGACACAATTGACAATGCAAACACAACTGCGACAGGTTCCCCACCCACCCAACTGTAGCTGCCTGGAAAATTCATGTATGTGAGAAGACGATGGGATCGGCCACTTCAGATAATTCAGTATATGTTAAAAAATGTATTAACAATGAGAATACTCCTAGATGTTCATATTCATATATGTGTGGGATGAATTTTAATGCAGGATTATTTGACATTTTAATATTCCTTCTAGGAATTCATTCGGGAGCTTCTTTTATATGAGAAGCTCATATAAAAGAGGAGGGAGGGAGTGCATTCACAAACATAACCAACATTACTGTAAATGTATATAACAATAGTAATAAGTGTAATAACAACAATAGCAGATTAAAAAGTATCCCTGTATGTGTGAGCGTGACTGTGAGCATGATATTAGAACACTTTTTGCCATTTGTTTTTAAGATATTTTTCGTAACATGGCCACTTACAATAATACTAGTAGTAGAGAATGAAACAGCATGCACAAAGGGCAAAGCACAATGCCAACCATGGCTTGTCCTTCATGCTTTTGAAGATGTATGGCACCCCAAGATGACCAACAGTTGGTACACAGATTTAAGTGCAGTAGGGAGACAAACAACTAATGGCAGCTGCTATATATGTTCACTAAGCGGTCCATGTCGGGGGCACCAAAGGTATTAGTGCCACCAGAAGTACCACTCATAGAGGCACAGTACATGGTTCATCTTGCACTATGTACAGTTAAAGACACCTTCCAGACACACAGAGTGCGACTAGAGCTCATCGATCCAGATCTCCTGCAATGTAACGATAATTCGAGAGACATTAAATGCCTGCAGCGACCATATTTGGTGATCCAAGGATTTAAATATATAAACATAGATGGCAAGAGCCCAAGCTCATCTGTTTGGCAGAGAGTGTCCTGGACATGAAGATGAACCTCTGGCCTGAATGGAAGCAACCTGCACACAAATCTGGACAGAGCACATTAAAAAGCTGACATAAATTGCAGCAATAGAAAAACCAGTAAAAGTGCACCGAGAAAAAAACATATGAAATATGCTTCCATAGTGAAGGAACAATTTTTATTGGCTCTAATGAAAAATGCAACAGGACCCTCTTGATTCCAGACATGAACAAGGTGTGAACAACCAGAGGGTGTTTCACATCCCAGTCATGGAATCCCTTATTCAGGTGGCCAGGGAAGGCCAATCATCTTTGGATCCCGACCCTGGGGGCGGATAAGCAAAGGATTTTTACCGGGGTAGGGGGTCCTTGGGGAGAGAGGGGAAACACTGAATGGTGAGGCATGATATCCCCCTTTTCCAACTACCCCAGAAATCACTGTTCCTACCTATTTTATGCGCAACTACACCTCCTAGAATTCCTCCCCACTTCACCCTCCCAAAACCACTGAGACGAGTAAGAGGAGGGATAAAAGGATGATGATTACCTCCTATGTTGTATCAGAGCCATGTCACACTAATGAGGTCAGGCAGAATCAGGCATGTAACTCTATCAGACATACTTGAGACTTGTTAACGCTTGGCAGAATTATAAAAGGAGGCAGGCACAAGCACACAGTGAGCGAGACTAGGAGCCGAGACAAGCAGTTCCAATGATGTCATAGGAGCAAGGTGTTGTCATGCGGGAAGGCCAGCAGACTGCGTGAGAAAAACTGCGAGCGGCAGAAAACTTCCATGAGACCCATGTTTGCAGACAGCTGTGAGTGACTCAAACAGAACAGCGTGTGCACCCAAGAAGCATGCCTTGCAGGTGCTCCATGACAGCCGACTCCCTCCCAAGCAAGAAGCAAGGCTGGGGAGGAAACATAAGGCTGTGGGTGACAGCCTTGGAAGCAAGCAGGAAAGCGTCACTGAAGAAAGCCCCCCAAGTACATGACCGGTGAGTGATCCAAAAGTCGGCTCGTGTTAGAAGTAAACGGAGGAGCATGGTTAACGAATGGTTGTGACAGAACTGCAGAATGCTTAATGAAACAGAACTATTATAGGGGTTTGCGAGGAAACGTCAGCCCTTCTAACAACTCTAATTCTGCATCAAAGTAACGTTCTGTGCAAAAAGGGAATGTAAGATATGGGAAGCAACTGAGAACCACCATTAAGCAAAGCAAATATAGGAAAAGTATCTGCAACCTTGGAAGCTGAAGTTTTGTGCAGGATTGAAAGTACATGGTTGGTAAGAATTGTGAAAGGGCCAAGCGGCCAAAGTAAGAAAACCTGATGAGAGCATTACAAACCTTTTGAAATTGAATGAACTGTTCTAATGAGATGTCGTAGTGGTCATGCGAAGGTCTGAGTCAGATCCTTGAAGTTTTGAAAGTCTTCCACTGTAATAGCCCAAGACATAAGAATTTGAAACAAGAGAATTAAGAATTGGGGAATGGAACCCCAGAGTGTAGGAAAAGGCAGGCACCAGCCCGGCAGATAGAAGCCTGGAATTAACTTTTGGTAAACTGAATGTCACACCTCTTTTAATAACACTCTTTGTTTTGTATTTATCCTATACAATTTTGTTGTTAAAGAAATAGGACTAAGTAAGGTTTCATTAGTATAGGCCTTAATTATTTGACTTAGACTGACAAATTCTGTTTTTCTTTTGTTTTATGGTCGAGACTACTCCCATGTTAGAGTTAGGATTAGCTAGGAATTACTCCAACCCTGCTGATTTTCTTAATAAAGATTTTTGAAACTTGCATCTGTTGTTTTGTATATCTACTGTTGATACTTTGCTCTCTTTACATATGGTGTCAAAAGTGGGATACTCCTCAATTGATACAAATTGGGGTACCCTGAAATTCCGGAAGTTAAGTAGTCAAGCCTCCTAACCCACTATGTTTACGAAAGGCTCTAAAGGATTTGATATATATAGCAGCAAAACCCCCTCCTGGTCCTTACTATAGACTAGCCCCAAAGTCTGGGTTAGCATGGAAATTTGGATTAGATATCCTTGCAGGAGTAATATATCCAGACTTCTGGGAAGATATGATGGTTCTTTCACATAATCATGGGGATACTCCAGTTAACATCCAACCGGGGATCAGATTGCTCAAGGGATCCTTGAGCAAGCCCTATTTCCCCAAATAAAAGAAGTTACAGAAACTGAGAATACTGAGAGAGGAGACCTAGATTTTGGGGAGGTTGGACGAAAGAGCTCAGGTCGATCTTAGCCAGGATGGAGAACCAATGCTTCTCTCTGACTTATCATTTGCCCAATGAAAGATCCTTTAATGGCAGAGACTTTCTTGCAGGCCATGCCCAAACCTGAAGGCAGCAATAAAGGGGTCCTTTCTTTTTCCTGAATGAAGGCCTAAAGTATCATAGAGAAATATCAGGAGATGGAATAAGCAAAACCCAGTCAGTAATTCCCAATACTCATAAAAAAATAGTTTTAGAAATTGCCCACTCACATCTGACCAAGGGACATTTGGGACAATTCAAAACCCAGGTACACATTAGTGAGAAATTCTATTGGCCCGGAATACACAGAGACATAAAGAACGTTATACAAAAAGTGTGCAAAATCTGTCAGAAGACTAGCACAACTATACCTGCACCGGCTCCATTGAATGAACTACCGTTAATAGATATCAATTCCTCCCGAATCGGGCTGGACATCATAGGACCGTTAGCAACCTCCACACTTGGCAATACATTTGTCTTGGTTCTCATTGACTACACCACCAGATACCCAGTAGCCTTTTTCATGAGAACTAGTATGAACCACCAAATCTTAATGTACATGTTACCATTTTTTCCCATAAGACATTCTAACCAATCAGGAGTCAAATTTTATGAGTAAGCTTATGGGAGAAGTCAAAGAGTTACTCAATATTGCCACCCTGACAACCTCTGTGTACCATCCTCAGACGGATGGGTTAGTGGAACAATTCAATAAGACTCTGTTGCTTATTTTATGAAAACTAGTTGATGAAGTGGGTAAGAATTGGGATTGCATTATACTGTGGGCCTTATTCACTGTGAGCAAGACCCCAAAAGCATCCGCAGGGTTCTCCCCTTTTGAATTGCTTGACAGTCGGGAACCTAGAGATTTCCTTGACATGCTCCAAGAGACCTGGGAGGAGAGGAAAGAGGCAGTGACACCCTTGTCTCAAACAGTAAATAGATTGTGGGAACACATGAAACTGGATAGATCAATAGTGCAGACCCATAAAGAAAAGGCTAAGCACCATCAGAAGATTTCATATGAAAAAAAGGCTGGACTTGTTGAGGTTTTCTGTAGGACAAAATGTCTTAGTCTTTCTGAGAACACATACATTTCAAAGTGGCATGGCCCATATGAAATATTAGAGCACATGGAAACTTATAAAGTAGGTCAACCCAACCAATGCCAGAAGATGCATGGCTATCATTTGTACCTTCTGAAGGAGAGGAGGGAAGATTCACCATCCTCTCACTCCCCTATTATCTCTTGCCTAGATCCACAAAACCTTGATGAAGTAGAACTTATCAATGAAATCTCCCCAAGGATAAACAGGAACATCTGAACAATCCTGTTGCCATATTTTCAGATGTGCTCAGTGAGAAACCAAGGTGGGTACAAGGAACAAATCAATATATACGAACTCCACTAGAGAAGATGATGCATTAAAAAAACCCTCAAGGCTCCCAGAGACTAAGAGGAAAATGGTAATTACTGAGGTTGAAACATGTTACAAGCCAATGTTATCGAACCCTCTTCAAGTCTGTGGTCATCCCCCATTGTGTTGGTAACTAAAACCACATGGAGATTCTGCATAAACTTCAGTCAAGTTAACAATATACCTGCCTTTGATGCCTACCCTATACCAAGAATAGATGACCTAATTGATATTTTGGGGAATGCAGTATACCTGTCAACTCTAGAGTTGACCAAGTGATAGTGGCAAGTACGTCTAAATGGACCGGACAAAGAGAAAACAGCCTTTTCAACACCTCTAGGCCTCTTTCAGTTTAAAGTACTGCTGTTTGGTTTGCACAGTGCTCTAGTGACTTTTCAAAGATGAATGGACGGCCTCCTACAACCCTATTCTGACTTTTGTGGGGCATACATAGATTATATTATCATCTATAGTAAAACATGGGAAGACTATTTGTTTCATCTCTATACGATTATCAAAACCTTATAAAAAGCTGGGCTAACAGCTAACTTAGAAAATATAAACTAGCACAGTCAGCTGTGAAATATCTGTGGTTTTTTGTAGGCAATGGAAGTGTACAACCACATCAAGAAAAGGTAAAAGCCATCTTAAATGCACTTGCACCTAAGAAGCAACGTGATCTTAGATCATTCTTTGGGCTGATTGGGTATTACAGCAAGTCTATCCCTAATTATTCAGAAAAGACATCTCGACTAACTTACAAATTACAGTTAGGGTTAGCTAGGAATTACTCCAACCCTGCTGATTTTCTAAATATAGGTTTTTGAAGCTTGAATCTGTTGTCTTGTTTATCTACCATTGATGCCATACCCTCTTTACAAAGGGCACAGCAGGTGTGATGGATTACTACTCGGTCTCTGGTCAATAAGCGTACTTTCATCTTCCACCATCATGGAGGGGCTACTGTTTGCTGGCCACGCTGCACTCACCTCTATTAATAATCCCAGAAGAACACATGCAATGGGGGCCATACACTCACTGACTGTTTCTCCCGTTTTTGAAGAAAAGAACCTGTTTCCGCCACCATCATTTCTAATTCTGCCCAGAAGAGGGCAATACGAAAAGCTGCAGAAGAAGAAGAGATCAAATTATCTATATAGGGACTCGGCCGCATTGCTCGCCGAAATCCCTGATGTATATAGACTGTTAAACTCAGCGGAAACCATGTTTGCCTCCCTATTGTTACCCAGCGTGCAAGCAGCAGCCAATGCAAAATGGCTGAAAATTGTACAGTGGGAGATGATCCAGTCGGCAAATGATGAGCATGGGTTCAATGTCATAAGGGCAAGCTGCGTGCCATGAGGCTGATGGCGATGCAGAACCCATACATCTTTGATATGCTGATGGCGATGTAAGGAGTTGTGTGCTGAAAAATTGGGGATTCCTGTTGCACATTTGTACTTCCTATAAAAGCAGAAAACGGGCCATTATCTCACATAATTGCAGCCGTACATGGTCTAGGAGTTTGTATGAAGAAAGAAGGAGGAATACAAGGAAATGACTGGATTGACGTTGCATTCGATTGGGCCCCGTCCTGGTTAGGTGCCATTGTGAAGATGCTAGTATCCATCATCATGTTCATCTTGGTAATCTTCTGCACCTGCCAAATGGGCCTTCATTGTTGTGCCAAAGCAGTGACTAATAGCGCAATGATGATGGTGTCAATTGGGGTTTCAGATTTACCTCACAATACAAAATGTAGTGAAATACAAACTGACCATGGCATACCTCACATGGTCTCCATCCCCTATGGAGATGAAGTAGACCATTTGTATCACACCAGCATTGTCCCACCCCTTGACCCTGAGAATTATCAGGAGGTATGGGTGGATCTGGCAGGCGATGGGGGATGTATTTATATTGCATGCATGCCTGAGGAATATGCACGATCAGGGGAAAGCTTACAGTCTGTGTGTAGGGCCTGGACACCACAAAAGGGAACCCCACCACGTGAAGAGGCGGTGAGAAGGGAGAATAAGCGCATGCATGGGGGGTTTGTGCTACTGTAGAAGTAGCATAGGGGGGAATGTTGGGAAGGGAGTGAACCTATCCCAGCCCTCTGGGCTATTTAGGGTGAGGCAAGCCCCATTGGAAGAACTATAGTAGCCAGGGGGAGGGGGCATTCTAAAAGTCCCCAGACTATAATAATATTGTACGCAATTTAGATGTTTAGACATAGTGTGCGTGTATAATCAGATGCCATTTTGCATATATTGCCTATATTAAGTAGCCATATTAAGTAGCCATAGTCAAGTCATAGGGCCTCCACGGTCATGCAGTATTTAGTGTGTTAGACACAGGCCGCAAGCCTTAAAGGGAGGTCTGAATATGCCCAAGCGCTAAAGAGAGAGGGCCACAATGCTAACATTCACAGAAAATCATATTTTTTCTAAAGTTGTTGCTAATATGTGTGTTCCAGAAAGAATGTGCACTGCCTTGTCACACACAGGCCAAAGCAGGCATCCAACACCCACCCAGCCAATCATGATGTATAGCCCTTCCAACTGCCCTAGTCCCAAGACTCCTGAATTCTAAGATACCAGTTGACCCCAGACCACTGACCATAAACCGATCCACCATAAGAGGATGGTCATCCCACCTTTACTTCATAATGACATGATTTGTAATACGAGGTACAGGAAGGGATACATGATAGTTGAAAAGCGAGAGTTTAAGCCTTGGAAGCCGAGAGACACGATCGGGATGAGTGAAGGATATGTAGGCTAGTGTGATCTTAAGACTCCCCCTGTGCCAGTCTTTGAGCATGCCAGGTGCATTGTATAATGATAGAGTAGCAATGTTCACAAATGTAACTAACTGCTTGTTTGGCCTTGATTTCCTGGAGATGATGAGCCCAGCAGACCCCACGTGATGGAAGACGGATGGAGTGGGCTGGGACCAATTACCTGGTTTCCCCTATGGAGTATGTTGACTATTCATAGGGTCGCACCACCCAGCCACGCAGGTGTTCACTGTATATAAATGATGTAATCTATGATGCTGTGTCCCCTTTTAAGCTTCTGCTTGCACCGTTTTTGCCCAGAATGTTCCATGGCAGCAGAGTTCTTTGCTGATGCACCTATTTTTGAAGAAATAAAACTTGTTATCCTTGCAAAAATTTCTTGCGCCTTTTTCACAAGCGGGTTGCATGTTTTCTGGTGTGAGCATTTAGGGCCTCATCTCCAGTCAGTCAGAGAGGTCTGTAGAAGGGAGTTGGGAGGCTTGCTGATCCCTTTTGACTCTGATCTGAAGAAATGCTCATTCCCCTGAGCCAAATCAGGAGCCCAGGAGTTTCTGAGGGGCAGAACTCAGACAGCAAGAACATTAACCTCAGAACTGGGAAAACACAACCGGTGTGTTGAACACAGCGCCTGGTGTGTGTTAAGCACACGAGAGGGATACAACATATCAACTCATGGTTTAATCCATTCTATCTAAAGATACATAATTGCAGAGTGGTCACGTGTATTACTACAAATTCTCAAAAGACTCTGTGTGAAAGAAGGAAGATTCTGCAAAAGTGGGGAGCTATGTGTATAACTGAAGTGTGAGCAAAAAGAAATCCTAAAAAGGGGGAGCTCTGGTAGAAAACAAAGTGGGAGCAAAATCCCTAAAGCTGATGGAAAAGAGTTCAAACAAAGGCGTGAGGGTTGGAAAAGCATCGGGGTAGCAACTAGACAGGAGAATGATCCAGGATGTAAGCAGATACTCCACTATAAAAAAATAAAAATCAACTAAAGTTTAAGGCAGATGGTTGCACGAACTGTGTAGGTGCCTTCCCCCGGCTTACTACGTGTAAGAAAAAATAAAATAACCAACACAACCCCTGTCGGGGAAAGAGGCACTGAGAACCGGCTGCAAGAGTTCAAAGGATGGTTTATTTCTCCAGCTAGAAATAACCCATAAAATGCACACCCTCATTTACATCATCACTCATATATATATATCAATTAAAGTAACTCTAACAAAAAAAATACTAAATGGACCCGATTGGCCAGGCGGTGTGGTGCTGTAGGTGTGGGTGGCATCTCTGCCTTCCTATTGGCTGAGTGGCTGGCAAGATGATGGACGTCAAATATCTTGTGCTTCACGCAGGTCAGGGTCCGGTCACTGTGGTCACTACCTAAACCAATATGTTGCATTCGTAAAACACTAAATAACAAATTATCTAAACATTGTATACTTCTTTCCATATTTCTACACAAATCACACATAGTATTTATTGTCGGTACAATTGGGTCATTCATGGCTTTAATTGGAGGCCTTGACCTTTATTGTGCATGTAAAAAGAGTAAAGCTGTGTTTCACATATCTCCTAAGCTTTAGACCTATTAGTATAAGTAAAAGCATATATTGTGGCAAGGTGCTTAAGGTTAGTAATGGGTGTGTTGGGTGGGTTTCGCAATGCAGGCGAGGGTCTGGCACTTGAAAGAAATACCTTACAGGGAGCGTGGGGTCAGGATGGCAATAAATTACTCTAAATGTGGGTGGGTGGCTTGCACGTTTATGGGGATAAACGAGCAAAAAGTGCTTAGCTCATCCTGGTTCACATGCTGGTTCTCATGCTAGCGGTGATCTCAGAGGAAGAAAACTGTATCATATTGGTTGTTGCAACTTTCTCCAGCTTCAGCGTGAGAATGGGAGCGCAGAGCTTTCCTTCGCAGGGGGAGTGCAAGGGTGGGGGCCAGCCAGCTGCCTGCGCTCCTTGTGTGTGTCTCTGTCCTTGGCTGTTGCGGTGGAAGGGGGAGCTGAGCCTTGCTGTAGTATAGCAGTGAGGCCTGTTTACCCAAGATGGAGTCGAAAGGGGGCACAAAAGATGGATGCCCCGTGTCCTGCTCAGTAGTCCCATCTATGTAGCGGTCAACCGTGGTTAACTTTACTTAAGGGCAAGGGGCAACCCCACTACTGGAGGCACGTCGTCCACGTCCCGTACTGAGGAGTGTACGGCGCGAGGGGGCCTGGGGTCCCCTCGCTCCCATACAACTATAATGGGTGGACCACAAGTTCTGACAGTTGGGCCATGACCAGGGGAGTCCCAGTTGAAAGCTAAGGAACTACATCATCTGCTAAAAGGTGAAAGTTGAAAGGAACCTGGCTAAGAATGGGTAAGGGAATCCCAAAAAGAAACCTATCAAACAGTTTTGTTTTCAAATGGAACTTTTTGTGTTTGATAAGCTGAACTTTTGTGCTAGAAGAAGGAGTTGGAAAGTAACCACTGTAGGATAAACAGGGTCCAAGCTTGGCCAAGGGAACCCATTGTAGAAGTGTGAACCAGAGGGCTTTTGGGATCAAGGAAAGGAGACCCAGAGAAGCCTAAAGAATTTACAAGAAGGTGGTACTATGAACTTTTTTGCCAAGTGAATCATAAAAAAGCGGTGGAACCTCATCATCCTGAGTATCTTGAACTTAGGGAAGGGAGCTGAAGAAGAGCTCCTTTGTCACATTAACTTTACTTTGAACAATGTTGAGTTGGCCAAATCCCATACACCCTGTTATTCCATAGAAGTAAGGGCAAGTATGGATTTTGACACAGACAGTATTTTGTTTTGGATTGACAGACTTAGACTTCCATCAGTTTGCTTTCCAATAGGGAACATTCCCACCTTAGAGTTAGGGCAAGTGCAGTGTTATACCATCCTGACCATTGAAAATAAAGGTTTTCAAAATCCACTTTATCTGTCTGTGTCATCTCTTGATAGTCAATAATCATATTTAGTACACAATGACACGATGAACAGAATTCTATGAAATCAAATATAGTATGATGTACAATTAGACAGAAAAATTATCAAACATTTTCACATACACATAACGTTGAACATTAAAACATTATTTCAAGAGCAAGGTACTGAAACCTCAGTACTCTCTGTTTGTTAAATTGCACAATTGTAGTATGGGGTTAGTAGTAGGAAGTGCTTTGTACACAATCGATAGGTATCACTACATATTATCCACACCAAAAATATTGCCATATATATGATCGTCAGGAACAGCCATAGGCAATATTTTTGGGGGGGGATAATTTTAGGGTTTTTTGGGAACAGTGGTTGCGGGGGTGTCCCAGCTTCTTTAAAAATAATGCAGGGGTTGCGCGGGTGTGCCTTGCAGGTTCCATGCCTTAATATTGCCGCAAAAATATGGCGACATTTTTGTATGAAGATATTTTTGTGGGGATATTAACACATGGAACCAAACGATATTGTTCAGGAAGTTCATTATATTTGATCTGTATGGGTATGCAAACACTACTACAACCATTTTTATAGGTATCATTACAGTTGTTTTTATTGGTGTAC
The DNA here is from genome assembly GCF_040938575.1 of Ambystoma mexicanum. Lineage (NCBI taxonomy): Eukaryota > Metazoa > Chordata > Amphibia > Caudata > Ambystomatidae > Ambystoma > Ambystoma mexicanum. Next base: position 448,464,463 of record NC_090941.1, on the reverse strand, counting down.
ACAGTTGTTTTATTTTTTTTGCTATTACATTTCACAGTGGTTGAAGTGTTCATACATTGCCCCGCAGCTTTGATCCAATATATTTTCTGTTTGCTCTGTCTAGTTCATAAGAGGATATTTCCTACTAGCATATTCTGTCAAAACTGGGTGTTTCGGGTCATTTTATCAAGATTTCACCCATCCTCAGTGACTTCAAAATTGTGATCATTCCAATCGTTTGAATACCCTTTAATCTTACCTTCAAATTCTGTAACGTAATCATCATGGAATAATAGTGTGAGGTCTTGCTGGTGTGTATAAGTACTAATATCATTACACTTTGTTTGTAGAAGCTACTGATCTGAATCTTGATTGAATACATGGGGAGGTTAGGAGATTTAGTTTTCATAATATTTCTTCAAAGTTTCACAGACTTTCTCATGATGTGGTGTCATAATCTTCATAGGATGGATCCTATGAGGGAGACATATAGATTTTATATTCACTTTATATGTCTTACATGATTACTTAGTTCTGTATATTAAACATTTAAAGGCTACTATTAAACTTGTTTTATTGTTTTAGTTGAAAGAGCTACAACTTTTACAATTTTATCACATCATATATACATTTTTGTCACATCATATTTACATTTTGTCACATCATATTTACAACAAAAAACACAGAAAAAGAAATTAACATTAGTAAATAGAAAAGTAAAAAACTATATAGTTTGTCAATTTCTAACTATACACTTGAAATTTGATTTGTTTTCACCGTGCCATTAAGTAACTTAGCTCACGGTAGCACTGTAGGTGACATTTCGTGGTAGATCAATGCTTAAACTATAACAATGAAAAATAATGTCAGTTTGTACCAACCAAGGAAATTCACAGCGCTCTTCAATTTGTCAACATTGTATGTCCAGAATTTCTAGTGCTTTTCTCAATTTTAAGGATTAGTTTACACGTTTAAAATGTTGGATGCATTTTGCTATTGCTATTTGAACTGATGTCATCTTTGTTTGGCAGAGCTTGTTCCATAGATCCAGCAGTGTTTGATCTCTATAATGTTCAAAATAAGGTTTTAGGAGCAACACTCTTTCCGTTTTTAGAGCAGGACACTCAGTAAATAGATGTTTCAATGTCTCTGATAGAGATTGGTTGCAGCAGAATCAACAGTAGTCCTCACATTGTGGGATTTGCTTGTATCTGGCCTGCACATGCTTTGTTTTGTGGATGTCTAATCTGAATCGTAATATAATGTTTCTGAAGTTTTGATTGGGGAATTTCATCAAGCAAGGTTCGACAGATCGATATTTTTTCACCATTAAGGGATGTTCTGTACTATGTCGATATGTCTTACAGAGATCTAAAGTGTGAGTCCAGTCTGATTCCCATAGTTTGTTTTTAGCCTTGGTCGGATTGGTCACTAGTGTGTCAAGGGAAAGCTTGCTCTGATGGCACCATGTATGAAGACAATTTGTGCATTAGTCTACCATCATTAGGAGCCATATACAACTTCATGTACAGGCTTAGCATTTTCCAGGAGTACATGGCATACAAGGAAGGCAGAGCAAGCTCAAAACTCAACACACATGTGGGTATACTTCTAGGCAGATCTAGCACTTTTTCCCAAAACTTCCCCTCAATTTTGGTCCAGAATAATTCAGATTTAGGGGGTTTAGTTTCAGCCCTGTATAAGTGGGTCGCTGAGGCTTTTTGTAAATAAAAAGTGATAGCTGTCAAACAGGAAAATGTACCATATTTTCATTGAATGATTCGCGCTTGAGAGGTGGCAGTTTGTAATTTTGTCTGCAGACCTTCTGAGTATGGTTGATCTGATATATGATTATTACATTAAGCCTCAAATACTTATATTGGTCTATGACTTCAAGCTTAGTGTTGTTAAGAGTCCATTTTAATCTCATGGTCTTCTTTTATTTGTTTGAATAGCAGCACAGAACCTTGTTTTCTCTTCATTAATTTCTAATAAATTAGAAGTTGCGTACTTCTCAAGACTTGTTAACAGTTTTTGCAACCCTACTGGGGTTGTGTATAAAAGAATCAAGTCTTCAGCATATATAAGCCATGCTATTGAAGTTGTTCCAAAGCGAGGTGGATCACTTTGTTTTGAGAAGGTGTGGCTCATGTGTGGATAATCTAACTTGAATGGATGTGTCAGTGTGCAGCTATGTTATTAAGGTTAGCAAGGTTGATGGGCATGCATCATTCTGTAGTTTGCGAAGCATGAGGACTCTGTTTACGGAATGAAAAGCTGACTCAAAGTCAACGAAGGCCATGTAGATAGGTTGTTTGGCTCCGATGTTTTGTCGTTGAATGGCTCGTCAATATGTTGATCGACATGCCAAGCCTGGGTACAAAGCCCTTCTGGTGTGGGTCATACAGGTTTTTTGAGATGATCTCCCGATTAAGTTCCCAGAGGATCAGTCATGAGAATAGTTTTCCTGCAACATTGAGAAGGCTATGGGCCTATAGCTGGAGGGTTCCTGGCGGTTCCCCTTCTTGAAAATAGGAACTATTATTGACTTGCACCAGGAATTTGGTATCAGCCTTGTGTCGATGACATTTTTTAACACTGTATAGAGAATGGAGGCCAAATGCTCAGAATTGGCCTTAAGATTATGATTTGTAATGCCATTGGCCCCAGGTGCTTGTGAAAGACTTAGCTTAAGGATATAAAATTTGATGTCATCTAAATCAAATGTCAGTGTCATTTGTGTTTGTGTGGTTCTAATCTGAGTGTCAATTTCCTGATCTCTGCTAGCATAAAGGGTAGCAAAGTGTTCGGTTGATGCCTGTTCAGTGACTGCATTTGTTTGCAGAGGGGCTTGTGGAGTTAGTGTTGCACTATTTAGCAGATTCCAGATAGCCCCTGAGTTCTTAGATGCTAGAGCTCCCAACATAGTTTCACCATCCTGCTGGTATATATTTCAACCAGTTCCTGTATTTGAGCTTAAGGCTCTTTGTGAGAGCTTGCCAATTATCTGTACAGGGTCTGTCTATCTGTCTTAGTTCTGGTCATCTAATTCCTTTTCTTTTTTGTGCTGTAGATTACCCATGTGAGTCAATTGGTTTTATCCAAATTAATAGTGGGAGATACTTAATTTGTGGAACCATATGTATGTGACACCACTTATAGTGCTATTCATTACGAAACAGAGGTCTAATTACCTGTGGCATAACGCACAACAACGATGCACTAGCCTGCCCTTACATGGGGATCTTATTAGTGTATTGTTTGTTTTAAACCGCCTTGGTGTTCTATCTTGTGACTCCCCATTAACATCACCTGGCTCTTCTCAATTAAGATGCCATGGCGGCCGTGGGGCGTTTTTTACAACGGAGTGGACTACCCTCATAAATGTTTGCGCCGAGGCCCACTTAACATATATTTCATATCAAATGACTAGTATTATTTTATCATATGTGAGATACAACCCTATCAGCTACGAATGAACATTATTATAATATACTAGTATATAAGTATTTCTAGTATAAATCATTGTGAACTTGCAGTTGCATCAAAATATCTGTTTGCTCTTGAAAAATATATACAATGTTCTGGGCTCATTTTATGAATCTTTTAGGCCATGACTATATGGTGACAGTATGAAGGTGCTGCATCTCTAATCCTTGAGCAAACTTGCTCATTCACAGTATATACACAAAAGCTATCCGTTATTTGTTAACATGGGTTTATCCTGTCTTCTTTGGTGTTTAGGTAGCAGCCATTTTACCATGTATTACATATTACAGATGCTTAATGCCCTTCTGATCAACTTCGGACATCCATTAGTACATTCTAGCAGTGGATACATATTTCTAATATAATTCATTGCAGTATACTATTGCACACTTGTCGTTAATGTATGATGTTCTAAATCCTTGTACTGAATCTTCTAAGCTATTACTGCATATTTAAGGTATATATACATCATATGTCTGGTCAATTGGCACACTTGCTTCTTCTAAATACCAATTATGTTGCTGTTACAAAGTAAGGTCTGTATCGTAGAGCTATGAGTTCATTGTCACTAATCCAAGACCCATGATTTGGTAATCTACCTGACATGAATACATACATTGTACAGTTCATGGTGGTCTCCTTACGCATTGATGTGTATAGAGTGTAATGTTGCTTGTTAATAGGTATGCATATAGCATATTTCATTTTGCAAGTCAGAGAAACTGAAGAACCTATGTAACGCACATTTTTGAAGCCGAGGAGACATTACATCTGCATGTCTGTCAATATAACTTTGCATGTATCCAATTCAGATCTACAATTAAAGAAAGGTTCAGAAATTAAAGGTATTTTCAAAATGTACTGATGTTTTTAATTAGAATCGTATTACTGCAGACCACATACCTATGACAGCCTAAATGACACTGGTTGCTATATGGTTACACATGAGTTAATCACAAACAGTGCATCTGGAGGTTACATGAATACATTCTACTCAATCCCAGTAATCAGTCCATTTGTCACTGTGTCTAAATGTTGAATTCAACATTGTTTGAGCTTTTTAAGGCCAACTTCTCAATCTCCTCCTCTTAGCAGTGGTGGTACTGTTTGGATAATGAACCAGGTGAATACATTGTACTTATGTTTTTTGGCTTGGAAATGCTCAACCATGGATTTCTCTTGGACTTAATTTTTTAGGGACAATCTGTGTTCACATATCCTTTGACGGACCTCTCTCTTTGTTTACCAATGTATAACAAATTGCAAGGGCATTGGATGCCATACACTGTCCAGGGGGCCTGCTATTGGTGAAGTCTTTATATTCCCATTTCAGTGTATACAGATTAACACTTGTCATATTTTTGTCAAAACACATACTGAACAATTGGCACATTTGGGGTGGTCCACAATTGGTGCTAGGCACCATGTTTTCTGAACAGATGTAGCTCTTGAGCATTTTTTCTTGTATGTGTGTATGAGCATGTGTTTAATGTTCTGCAGTTTCTTGAAAGCAAAACATGGTTTCAAAGGTATGAAGCCAGGGGTATGTATGATGTTCCAATTCTTCAAGATCACATTCTCAAGTTCATTACTAATTGAACTATAAGTAGTCACACAGGTTGAACCTTCTTTTTGGTCTAGTGTTGTGTTGTCAGACAGGATTCCCTTGTTGTATACGTGGCTTTTTTTCTATCACTTGGCAGGGGTATCCTCATTGCTTTAAAGGGACATATTGGGCCTCAGTACGACCTTCGCGGAATGGGTTAACGGGCTCCGCTAACGGAGGCGGACCCGTTAAACCCCTTCTGTGAAATTACAAGGTCCCCTCGCGGGACCCGGTAAGGACGCCTGGTAAAACCAGGCATCGTTACCGGGTCCCGCGAGGGGAAGAGGCCCTATGGGGGCTCAGATGGGAATGGGGAAGGTCCGGGCCCGGGTTTGCAGAGAGAGGAATTACCGGGCCCTCCAAACTCAGAATGGCCCAGTAATTCCCCATTCTGGGAACCCGGTTAAGGAGTCCGGTTTGGTGGCAGCCATGGAGCTAGTAGCTCCATGGCTGCCGCCAAACTCTTAATGAGGCCCATTGTGTTTAAAAAGGTTAAAGGAATGTCTCCCATCTTATTTCCCCCTCTTCTCCCTACTGATATTGGGGTTTGAGGGTGAAACTCTTTTCTTTCCTGACATCGCTGGTGTTGATCATTGCTTCCTGTCTGCTACTTTGATGGCTGTGGGTATAGATGATATCATGCAGGGTTCTTCCAATTGTGCATTAAGGTCCATACCCAAACACAATTGCTGGGGAGAGCTGTAGTGGCTGTTGCTGTTACAATTCTTGCTGTTGATGTGATGAGTTGGTCACTGTTGGAGCATGCTCACTTTGGTGGGGCCCGATGTGGCAAGATATAAGTTTGACAGTTTTAGTTAGTTCTCTAAGATACCACCCAGAGTCATCACCTAAAATGACAGCAGAATTATGTGCATCAGAGGCTGTGCATGTGGGTTTGAGGGGTGTATGCAGCCCTCTGCCAGTGACTATCTCATTTAGTGAAAGGTGATGATCAGAAACAGGCTGGTTTCTTAGTGCAAACAAGGCAAGCAGCTTACATTGTAGCCAGCTCTTGTGCTGAGTACCAAACAATTTAGCAAGCCATTTGGTTTAATAAACCATTTAAGCACTCCACTACTCTGTTGGCCTGGCAGTAGTAAATTGAGCACAGTTGTTGCTTTATGCCCAATAAAGATATCTCTTTAAACATCTAATTGAAAAATTTAGCCCTGTTGACTGATCTCTGGACATCACATATTCCCCAATGGGCTAATACTTCAGGCAGAAATGTTGCTGCTGATTTGGCATCAGGGTGGACACAGGGACCTGTTCAAGCCATCGAGAGAATGGGCACACAACAACAATTAGATAATGAAAGTGTCATGGCTACTGGGCAAGGGCCCAGTACTTTATTTCTTACAGTGTCCCTCTGGACCCAGTCTTGGCGCCTGTGTCACCAAGCTCATTACAAAGTGTGCTTAGCACACAGAACACAGAAGGCACGTGCAACAAGACCGGGCGGGGTCCTATTATCACCAGGCAAGGCACGGGCAGAAGACAGGAGGCGGAGCAAGGTGGGGCCACAAGGCAGGGCCTAAGGGGAGTGGATGGGGCCAAGCTATATAAGCCGGCTCCACCCACATATTGGCACTTCACTTTAGTCTGCTAGAGCAGCATAACGCTTATCACCATACAATAGACCCTTACCTGGTTCAGCACGTGCGTCTTCAGTCTTCGGAAACCCCCAGTACCTTACCTGGATGCAGCCACACCATTGCTGGAAGCACTGCCATCAGCTTTCCACTCTGCAGCCATCGCACACATCTTACCTTGAAGCCTCACCATCGCTGGAAGCTCTGCCATCAGCCTTCTACTCTGCAGTCGCCGAGCGCATCTTACCTGGATTCAGACACGCCACCGCCCGAAGAAGCACTGCTATCGCTTTCGATTCTGGAGCAGCCGCATTCATCTTACCTGTCTTCTTGAATCCTCCGCGGGTGCCACCCAACATCCTTATCTGTCCTGAACTCCCAGCAACAAGGGGTCATCTTCGAGCATAGCACTCACGCAGATCTTTATTTCGGCAGCCTGCAGGAGTTTGGAAACTGCTCACCAGCTAACACCGATCAGCTGCACCTGCAAATTGAATAAGAAACACAAGGTGAGCAATCACATAGACTTTAACACGTTAAAGCAGCGCAACTCACAAACTTGGCGCAACCTCTGGAACTGTCTAAATACCACTAGTGGGTCGTCCTGAATAGACTTATTCACCATTACATGCTCCTGAGCCATCTTCATCACTAAGGGGAAGAGAGAACAATACATGGTTACGAACAATAATCTTTGGGGAAGAATTAACATAAAGAATATGGACAATAAACATAGCTATGAACACTTACCTTCAAGACAGAATGGTCGCAGCCGGCTTGGACCTCCACAATCTGTACCAGTGACTCAACTAGGTCCACCCACAGTGCCCCTGCTGAAGGAAAGCAGGACAGAGAGCTCCTTCTTACTTAAAAACAGAAGAGCTTGCATCGGCAAACTCCTGCGAACTACATTTTGGCACGAAAGCGTTGAGGGGAACCGTAACACCATCACGCTATCCTCACTGCCTCTCATCTTCTCTCAGGAACAGTTCCAGCATTCCGGGTCCACAAAAAAACAGCAGTTGGGGGAGAGAAGTGATCCAAGGAGGAAAATTCTTGGAGGACTCCAACCGTGCCCCAACACCCCCGCAGAGACCAGTTGAGCGTAACAGAAAATTACTGCACCTGTTGACCATGTCCACGTAGTCAATGTGCAAGTGTAGAAAAGGCCCAGAGGGGTGGGGCAATGTGTACTTCAGGGTCCAGTGTGTTTGCCCGGTGATGCATTCTGCAAGTGGTACAATTGGATATGAAATCATCAACGTATTCTTAAAGGTTTGCAATTAAAGACTATTCCTATAAATCTGCTGCAATGTACTGTTTGTATGTGTGTACAGGGATGTGCAAATGCTTATAAGCAATGCTTGGGGCATAACTGGATTCCTGCAATATTTTGTCTTCATATACGATCTCTAGGGGACAATGTACACCATATCTCTGAATATAACTCTTTCTCCTTCTGGGGAGCTTGTGCTTGTAGTTCAATAGTTTGTAAGGAACTGGGAGTTCTACTCACTTTAACACTATCTCAGGTGATACTGTGGTGATACTGTGGCACTGAAATTATCTGAGTGTGCTGCTTAATTTGCTTCTAGTTCTGCTGCACTGTTACCATTAGTAATCAGGTCTGTATTGTTCATGTCGACTGCACACTTTACTACCATCACTGCTGCAGGGAATGCTAATGCATTAATGAATACTGTCATATTCTTTTATCATAGTCCTTCTCCTTTGTTCTGGTCTTGCGCCTTCATCATAGCAGTGTGTTACAGAAATGTTTGTCATCAAATTCTTATCTCCTTTTACTTCCCCTTCATCATAGTCCATAAACGTATCCCGTCATCACAAAACTTCTTCATTATCTTTCTCATTTATTACTGGCAATAGCCCTTCTTCATAATCCTTGTTCATACTTTTTCTCTCCTTTGTTCTGGTCCTTTTCATTCATCAGAGCCTTTTCCTTCAACATTGTACCTTACCATAGTATATTTCCTTCACCATGGTCTGTTTTCCATAGTCATTCATTATATCCCTGCTGCTTCATTATAGTCCTTTATCATAATGTGTCATCCTAATCATTTTAATTTGTCAGTGTATGTAATCCTAGTCCTTATACTTCACATGTTCCTTCATCATAGTCATTTTCCTCCAGCATCATCCTTCACCTTGGTACTTCATTGATTTCTTTTCATCATAGTCCATCATCATAGGCCTTCATCATAGGCCTTCAAACTAGTCCATCTCATTCATCATAGTTCCTAATCCTTGGACTCTGTTTATTACCTTCATCATAGTATTTCCCTTTCATTATATTTCAGCATGGCAAGCCTACTCTTTTATCATAGCCTTTACTAATATTATTTTGGCAGAGAGAACCATCATAATCCTTCATCCCCCTTCTTCTTGTTATAGTCATTCATTATAGTCCCTTTTCCATTTATATACTCCTCTATCATGGTACTGCACATTTTGATTAGTCATCCCCCTTCATCCCTTGACCATAGGCTTTTGTCATAGTGTTTTATTTTCATTATAGTCCTTCATCCTAGTCCTTATCATTCAGTGGAGTCCTAAACTTCCTATTTAGTCCCCTTCATCATAGCTCTTCATCCAGGACTTTTTATTTCATAATAGATATAATCCAAATAGTCTTCCTTCATCATTGCCCTTCTTCATTATCCTTATTTATAGTTTTCTGTTTTTGTTATTTTTCTTCATCATAGTCCTTTTGTAATAGACCTTTGTCAGTGCCTGCATCCATGGACATAATCCTTGCATTGCTCAAAGTCCTTCTTCCTACTACTTCATTAGAATTCTTCCGCTTTTTCATACTCAGTTGGCATTAAACCTCCTCGTCATCATAGTCCATTGTCATAGTCCTTCTCCTCCATCATAGTCCTTAATTATAGTGAGCCTCCTTCCCGATAGGCCTTCATTCTAGTCCTTATAATTCATCGTACTTCATCATCCTAATTCTTACGTTCCATCACTGACCTTAATCCTAGTCCTTCTTTTATGTCACAATTCATCATCATAGTCATTTTTCGTATTAATTCTCCTTTATCATATTAATGTTACGCTCACCTGGTATCCACGGGGACGCAACCCAGCTGTGGGGATTCTGGTGCCCTTCTCAGCCGCTCCCAGGTATAATCAGCGGAGAAGTTCTGCCTGGAATACAGGTGGGCAATGTTCAAGACTGGGAAACTGGGGTAAGAGCCTCCCAACACCCCGTATGCCTGCAGCCACTCAGCGGACCTTTCCTCACCTTGTTATGGGTTTTGGCGTGCTCTCCGTCCTGCCTTCTTGGCAGGAGCACGTTGTCCTTTGTGGGCGAGTGCGATCTAGTTTTTTCACTGATGCAGGCCCTTTGAGTCTTTCAGGTAGGTCTTATTACTGCTATACTGTATACTTTTCTTGGATTTAAATAATGTCTTTTCTCTCTCCTGCGCGGAAGTTCGCTGTGGAACGTTGGCTGAATTGGGACTCATCGGCAAGCGATGGTGCTTCGAGAGCGTCTTGATGCGGTAAGTAGGCGCCATGCGCAGCGCTATGATGCCTTGCCTTTGCTAACCTGTTGTCTTTTGTTCCCGTAGGTTGCGGTGCTCACCCGGAGCAAGAAGTCCCAAGGCAATGCTGGTCAATGGGTGACTCGTGAGGTAAGCTGCCGGCACAATTGTAAAATGTCTAATGTCCTGTTTCTCTCCTTTTGCAGATCTGACGGTCCGGGAGGCTCGCTGTTCCTTGGATGCTGTTTGCAGGAGCGGAGGGCAGCTAGCAGTGGAATCACAGGTAAGCTGCTGCTATTAACAATGTCCTTTTGTTTTTCAGATGCTGTTCTTCCGAGGTTCGCAGATGCATCTGAACACGATGAGCGTCACGTTGCAGGATTGCAAAGTAACGCAAAGCGTGGAATCCAAGTCGGGTGTGGTTTAAATAGCATCAAGAAAGTAGTCCAGATAAAATAGTCCCTAGGCTACCACACCCAAAACACTATACCGCATAGCTTGGTTCCAAGGAGCCAAGCTATGTGGATGCCTCCATGTTGACTGGCACTGAAATAAAATAGTTCCCAAGCACATGTCTTCAAAGGCGCCAGGACTGTCCCCAAGAGGGCCTAGGCAAAAGATGCCTAAGCTTGTTGGGGGCCCCAGCCGAGACCCCTCCTGGCCCATGGACCTGCCAGGGGGGTTTCAGGAAGTGGATCGTTACAATTAACTCTCCAACATCACAGTCCTTCATCTGAGTCATTCCTCCCAGTCCTGCTCTGTTCTCGTAGTCCTTCACCTTAGTAGTTCTCCCTCTTCACAGTCCTTCACACTATTCATTCCACTGTATCAGAGTGCTTCTCCTTCATCAGGGTCCATTGTTGTAATCCTTCTCCTTCATCCTATTGCTCTCCCTTATTTATAATTCGTTATCCTAGCCTTCTACTTCATTATAGACATTCCTCTAAATATGGCCCCTTTTGTCAAAGATCTTCATTAATGTCCATCTTTATAGTCATTTGTTAAAATCCTGTTTCATACAATTTCTCCTGTGTTCTTTCCCTTCTCCTTCATTGTTGCCTTTTTCCTTCACAATAATCATTTTCCTTCATCACAGCCCTTCTCCTGTCTCATAGTCCTTTGTCATAGTAATTTTCCTTCAGCATATTTCTTCATTATACTCCTTTATCATAGCCCTTTGTAATATCCGAGTGATTCTCCTGTATCGCCAAGCTTTGCGAAGGCCCTTCTTATTTGCAGAAGAACTTCATCACATTTCTTCTAAAATGTCATAACCTTTCTCTGGTAAGGATGGCAGCTCAAAACCAGCAGAGTAAAAATCACTCCAAATGACCAAAATAATTGCTGCACCTCTTTGCAAGGAAAACAAGGTTTTCTAAATGTAAAAAGGGTTTCAGACATTTCTGTGGAACCAAACTGACATTTAGTTCATCTTATCTCTTACACCTTTTATATTGAAGAACTACTAATCAACATTACTAAACATAATAATGAGTACACTATAATCCCACCACCCTCATTGGCTACTGCTTGTAGAACATGGTAGTTCCCCCTATAGTCCCTTTACTGACTGGGCAGATCTACGCTACTCCAGTTCCCCTAGACACGTGGTCCCCTAAATTGTCACTGCTGAACCCAATGGGTGATTGGTGTGTTCTTTTCAATAAGCTCGTAAATTTGGGGCTGTCACATAATGTGCACCCTTTGGTTTCATGTGAGACCAAAGAAACTTGGCGAGGCCAAGCCTGCTTTTTGATTAGACATTGGGCTTCTTCATTAACCCAGATACCATGGTGCGCATGAGCTGCACCCCCGACCTTGTACTAAGTATATTGGCATCAGCTCTGCTCCTCCTGTCCCGAAACACAAGCCATTTGAGACACAGATCTCCTCTTATCTCCTCCACACCCCAGGTGCCCAGGTATGATGTAACCAGGGCACCCATCTGGAATATGAATTTCAAGGATTTGTTTGCTTAAGTTGTGTGTCTAGGTGCAATTCATATGGGGTGGGAGTTTTAAATCTTTGCCTGGCTCATTGGTAGCGCAGAACTTCGTGCTCTCTTTTCATAAATGTGTCCTTCAATGGGAGATTTCCTTACTGATCATTTACCAACTAACATTCCATTCCCATAACATTCAGGCCCCGCAGCTGGATACAATTAGTGCTTATTTGTGCACTGTGGAAGCCTCTGCCCTCGGCTTCTCTCCTGGAGAATGGGAAAGGTGATTTGGTTTTGGAGCTGAACAGAGCCGGAGCTCCACACCAAGGCCTGTGTTCTCATCTGTCATGAATTAGGCCTTAACTTCTAAAATGGCATTACTTCTGTCTAATTGACACACCAACCTCACTGTTACTGTGCTACCTTGCTGACTCCACATTGTGCTTATTTCCATTTTTCCTACACATCCCGCTATCCTATGTCACTACAATACATGAAATTAACATCAGGCCTAAACTACTGCCCTATCTATAACCTCTGAAACCGCAACATTAATACATCAGTTGCTCTTTCTGTTTTGCTATATCTGGGAATCTAATATGTGTCAGACAAAACTAATGCAATTTGTTTGTTGTCCGTGGCGCACCTGTCACTCTGCATCCATAAGGTTGTTCTCTAATAGGTTTCTACAACCTGAACCTCTTTGCCTAGCTGGGACGCTGTATATGCATCCTTGGTGATGCTCTTCATACTAGCCATTCTCCATTTTAGTGCATCTTCCTAGTACTTTTTAGTCCTTCTACTTCACAATAGCCCTTCTCCTTTGTCATATTCCGTCATTGTAGTTCTTAGTCATAACTGTCCACCATAGTCTTGTTTCTTAGGAATTCTATTTCCCCCTAGCTTTTTACCGTAGTATTATTCATGTGTCATAGTCCTAGTCATTGGTTACCATCGTCCTTCATTATAGTCCTTCATCATAGTCCTCTATTATTCTCCTTGTCTTTACTGATAGTCCATTGTACTATACCTAAAACGTTATCTCAGTGCTTCGTCATACTCCATCACAATTCTTTGTCCTAGTCTTTCACCTTCAACATAATCCATCTTCATAGTCCTTATTTCATAGTCCTTATCTTTTTGTAATAGTTTAAGCATAACCATTCACTATAGCCTGTTTCCTGGTTAGTTTCTAATTTCTGTTGTTGTGGTCCTACACCATTATCATAGACCATTTCCTTTCTCAAAGTTCTTTTTCATAGTAATGTTCTTCATCATAGTACTTGTAATAGTCGTTATACTTCCTCATATTCGTTCATACAAGTATTTCTTCTTAATCATAGTCCACTGTACGAGGGCTTCACCTTGGTCATAGTCACAGAAACTCATCTTTTTTCTAAAGTTGTTGCTAATATGTGTGTTCCATAAAGAATGTGCCCTGCAAGGTCACGAGACACCACTGGTTGCCTTGGTGTGCGTGTTATCACACACAGGCCAAAGCAGGCCTCTGACCCCCACACAGCCAATCACGATGTATAGCCCCTCCAACTACCCTAGTCCCAAGACCCCTGAATTCCAAGATACCAGTATACCCCAGACTACTGACCATAAACCGATTCACCATAAGGGCATGGTCATTCCACCTTTATTTCATAATGACATGGTTTGTAATGTGAGGTACAGGGAGGGATACATTATAGTTGAACAGCGAGAGTGGAAGCATTGGAAGGTGAGGGGCACGATTGGGATGAGTGAAGGATATGTAGGCTAGTGTGACCTTGAGACGCCCCCTGTTCCAGTCTTTGAGCATTTCAGGTGCATAGTATAATGATAGAGTAGTAATGTTCACAAATGTAACTAATTGCTTCTTTGGCCTTGATTCCCTGGAGATGATGAGCCCAGCATACCCCACATCATGGAAGACAGATGTACTGGGCTGGGAACAATGAAGTGGTTTCCCCTATGGAGTATGCTGACCATGTATAGGGTCATACCATTAAGCCACTCGGGTGTCCACTGTATACAAATGCTGTAATCTATGATGCTGTGCACCCTTTTAAGCTTCTGCTTGCACCCTTTTTGCCCAGAATGTTCCATGGCAGCAGAGTTCTTTGCTGATGCACCTATTTTTGAAGAAATAAAACTTGTTATCCTTGCAAACATTTCGTGAGCCTTTTTCCCTTGTGGGTTGATTTTTTTCTGGTGTGAGCATTTAGGAGCGTACCTTCACAAGCCATCCTTCCACACACCCAATAAACATCCATGAGTGCTGATGTACCCCACTTAGACTTTTGGGAGATAAATCATACTGTTACACTGTTTGTTATTGCCCACAAACACACTGCCTTTACCTCTGAAACCCAAGAACAATCGTGTAATTTTCTTGATCTTTTTCGGGTGTTTATATTGATATATCCAAGTGCTACTTTTGACATATTTTTCTCAGACAGCATAACATGTTTCATTTATTTGTAGTACTGCACTCTTTTGTAGCCCAAACATCCCTCCTTCTTTGCACCCAATCACCCCTTTGACCCATTCGTTTTTGTATACAACAGCACCGTTCATCTGTAACCAAGGTCTTCTTCTGCAGTGAAGCTGCCACTGTCCAACTTCATCAGAGCACTGGAAGGTGGGTGGTACCATAAAACAACCCCATTCTTGCCCTCTCCTTTTGCCACATAGCTAAGTATAATATCTTTCAAACAATCCCGCTGTATTCTTTTTCACCTTTATATAGTTATCTTCATATACTGTTGTGCTAACTTCCACATCCTTAGATCTACCTGAAATAACATTTGGGTTAAAAATATCTCTCCTAATTCTAGTCACAGAAACACTAATATTTACTGGTACATTTGCAATGTAAAAAACATTATTGGACCAAACCCTAGAAAGAAACCATATGAATTAAACAATGAAGAAATATAAAGACATAAGGCAGAAGAGAAGAACAATGCAAGGCATCTACTATGTAATATTGTCAATAGTCTTTGGAGGCTATGGAAGAATGTTGATGACCAACCGCTCAAGTCAGAAAAAAAGCAAGCAAGTGTAAAACTTCCCCTCCCTCTTGTGTAGAAACCTTATACTTCCTATGAAGTGTGTGCAGATATGGAACAAATGCTGCATGGGCCTCAACTCTCATTTTCTATTAAAAAATATTTGTTTTATTTATAGTGTGAAAATCCTAAGGGTCTTTTCCTACCTACCTCCTGGGTGTATTCTGGGATAAAGAAGAGGCGGATAGAGGCACACCAACAATCTCATTGCACATGAACCATTAACAAGGCCCGGCAGGGTCAGGCAATTGAAATCAAACATGCCCATCTGCAGCCTGTTAAACAGTATAAAAGGACAGAGGCACTCAGCAAAGGGAACAGACTGGGAGAAGAGCTAAGGTGCCAGGGCTGCACACAACCTACTGGGAGAAACCGGGATGCCAAGATGCCAAGGGTCTGCAATAGGAGATACCCTGGAAAGGCATGCTAGAGGTCTGTATCCCCAGACAGTCAGAGAGGTCTGTAGAAGGGAGCTGGGTGGCTTGCTGATCCCTTTGGACTTTGGTCTGAAGAAGTGCTCATTCCCCTGAGCCAAAGCAGGATCCCAAGAGTTTCTGAGGGGCGGATTGTGAGACCCAGAACCAGACAGCAAGAACATTAACCTAAGAACTGGGAAAACACAACCGGTGAGTTGAACACAGTGCCCGCTGTGTGTTAAGCACACGAGAGAGATAAAACATAGCAACTCGATCATGTAAGGCTGAAGACGCTTAAAGCAAAATTGACAAATGGTTAAAAGGACAATCTAAAGATACATAATTGCAGAGGGGTCACGTGTATGACTACACATTCTCGAAAGACTGTGTGAAAGAAGGAATCTTCTGCAAAAGAGGGGAGCTTTGTGTATACCTGAAGTGTGAGCAAAAAAGAAATACTATAAAGGGGGAGCTCTGGGAGAAAGCAAAGTGGGAGAAAAATATCTAAAGTTGATGGAAAAGATTTCCAATAAATGCATGAAGGTTGGAAAAGCATTGGGGTAGCTACCAGATGGGAGAATGATCCAGGATGTCTGCAGATACCCCACTATAAAAACAAAAAAACCCTCAACTAAAGTTTAAGGCACTTGGTTGCATGAACTGTAATGGGTGGACCATGAGGTCTGACAATTGGGCCATGACCAGGGGAGTCCCAGTTAAAAGTTAAGGAACTACATCATCTGCTAAAAGATAAAAGTTGAAAGGAACTTCACTAAGAATGGGGAAGGGAACCCCATAAAGAAACCTATTGAACTGTTGTGTTTTACAAATGGAACTTTTTGTTTGATAAGCTGAACTTGTGTGTTAGAAGAAAGTGGAACTGAACGAGTTGAACATTGGTGAGTTGGAAAGTAACCACTGTAGAATCAACAGGTTGCAAGCTTGGGCAAGGGAAGCCTGAGACACCCATTGTAGACGTGTGAACCAGAGGGCTTTTGGGATCAAGGAAAGGAGACGCAGAGAAGCCTAAAGAACGTACAAGGAAATGGTACTGTGAAATTTTGCCAAGTGAATCCTAAAAAAGCCATGGAGCCTCATCATCCTGAGTGCTTTGAACTTTTAGAAGGGAACTGCAGACAAGCTCCTTTGTCACATGATCTTTACTTTGAACAATGTTGAGTTGGCCGAATCCCATACACCCTGTTATTCGATAGAAGTGAGAGAAAGCATGGGTTTTGACACTGACAATATTTTGTTTTGGACTGACAGACTTAGACTTCCATTAGTTTGCTTTCCGATAGGGAACATTCCCACCTTGGAGTTAGGGCAAGTGAGGCGTTATACCATCCTGACCATTGAACATAAAGGTTTTCAAGATCCACTTTATCTGCCTGTGTCATCTCTTGATACCATGCGTGTCTAAAAATAGTCAATAAACACATTCAGTACACAATGACACGATGAACAGAATTCTATTAAATCAAAAACTAAATATAGTATGATGTACAATTAGATAGAAAAATCATCCAACAATTTCACATACACCTAACATTGAACATCAAAAAATTATTTCAAGAGCAAGGTACTGAAACTTCAGTACTCCTTGCTTGTTAAAGTGCGCAATTGTAGTGTGGGGTTAGTATTAGGAAGTGCTTTGTACACAATCAATATTGTTCAGAAAGTTCTTTATATTTGATGCATATATGTATGTGAACACTACCACAAACATTTCTTAGGTATCATTACAGTTATTTTTATTGGTGTACACAGTTGGTTTTATTTTATTGCTCTTAGATTTCACAGTGGTTGAAGTGTTCATATATTGCCCAGCAGTTGTGATCCAGTATGTTTTCTGTCTGCTCTGTTTAGTTCATAAGTGGATATTTCCTTCTAGCATATTCTGTCAAAACTTGGTCTTTAGGGCTGTTTTATCAAGATTCACCCACCCACAGTGATCTTCTTTTAGATGTTAAACCGGGCCTTCAGCAGGACATAAAGTTACTTCAAAATTGTGATTATTCAAATCGTTTGACTACCCCTTAATCTTATCTTCGAATTCGGTAACGTAATCAACATGGAATAATAGTGTGAAGTCTTGCTGGTTTTTATAAGTACTAATATCATTACACTTCATTTGTAGAAGCTACTGACCTGAATCTTGATTGAATACATGGGGAGGTTAGGAGATTTAGTTTTCATAATATTTCTTCAAAGTTTCCCAGACTTTCTCATGATGTGGTGTCAGAGCGCGTATCTTCATAGGATGGATCCTATGAGGGAGACGTATTGATTCTATATTCACTTTATATGTCTTACATGATTACTTAGTTCTGTATATTAAACTTATAAAGGCTACTACTGACCTTGATTTTTATTATTATTCCCAGTTTCTGGTGATCTAATTCCTTTTCTTTTTTGTTCTGTAGATTACCCATGTGAATCAATTGGTTTTATCCAAATTAATAATGTGAGATACTTAATTTTTCAAAGTTTGTTATTTTCTCCACTCATAGTTTTCATACATTTACCAGTGGTCATGAATATGCACACCAACCTGATTTTTATGAAGTGGACCCATATGTATGTGACACTACTTATAGTGCTATTCATTATGAAACAGAGGTCTAATTACCTTTGGCATAAAGCACAACAACAATGCACTAGCCCGCCCTTATATGGCATCTTATTAGTGTATTGTTTGTTTTAAACTGCCTTGGTGTTCTATCCTGTGACTCCCCATTAACATCACCTGGCTGTTCAAAAAACATATAGCCGCAAATAACACTGCTTATCTCTGGCGCAAGCACATCAAGTCTGCAGTTTAGCCCTTACTTGGTTTGCTAATCTTTTTGTAATAGTTTAAGCATAAAAATTCACTAGAGCCTGTTTTATGGTACTTTGCCAATTTCTGTTGTTATGGTCCTACGTCTTTCTCATAGAACATTTCCTTTCTCAAAGTTCTTTATCATAGTAATGTTCTTCATCATAGTACTTGTAATAGTCATTTTATTTCCTCATATTCTTTCATATGAGTATTTCTTCTTAGTCATAGTCCACTGTACGAGTGCTTCACCTTGGTCATAGTCCCTTGCCAAAGTTCTTTTTCATAGTACATCACTTCATCATAGTGATTTGTTGTATCCGTTCCCCATCATCATAGTACCTTGCTATAGCCTGATTAGGTGCTCCATGGGTTTTCATATCCAGCTTTCACTATATTCATCATAGTCCTTCATCATTATCGCTTCATTTTATTAATGCACATTGTCAAAGTATTTTTCCTTCTTCAATGTCCTTTGTTCCAATCCTTCTGTTTCATGCATACATATCTATCTACTTCCTCTTAGTCCTTTATCATAGACCTTCTCCTTCTTCCTATTCCTGTGTTTTGTTTCAGTTGTTCTGCTTTTCTACAGTCCTTCATCATGGTGTTTCATTAGTGGTGCGGAGTGAAGTGGGGACGAAGTGGTCTGTCGTGGTCCACTATCCAAGTCTTTTTGCTGTTTCCATTGCAAGGAGGAGCTGCATCAACGGATACTACAAAACAGCTTTTGCTGCGCGGAGCGCGCGCGGAGTGAAGTGGGGACGAAGTGGTCTGTCGTGGTCCACTATCCAAGTCTTTTTGCTGTTTCCAATGCAAGGAGGAGCTGCAGCAATGGATACTACAAAACAGCTTTTGCCGCGCGGAGCGCGCGCGTAGTGAAGTGGAGACGAAGTGGTCTGTCGTGGTCCACTATCCAAGTCTTTTTGCTGTTTCCATTGCAAGGAGGAGGTGCAGCAACGGATACTACAAAACAGCTTTTGCCACGCGGAGTGCACGCGGAGTGAAGAGGGGACGAAGTGGTCTGTCGTGGTCCGGCGGGAGCCACGGACCATGGACGACAATCATTCAACAGACACATGCGGTAAGCAAACACGCCGTAAAAAGTACATTGTAATCTAGAAGTTGAGTATAACATCCCACGCCGCATTCCGTCACCCTCGTATGGAGGAAGACATGCGCCTACGAAGTTCGAAGAAAGGGGATGGGAGCGCATACAATGAGGACATGGGACTCACTACAAAGCGCAGCCCACGCACCCCACGCCACCGCATCCTACTCCCGCCTAGACCACAGGCGCAGAGAGCGATGGAGGGCAATCCGCCGCGCAAAAATTGCAGTTCGGCTTCCCTTCCCAACACCTCAAAAAACTTACCGGCAGCAGAGGCAGCGAACACAGAAGAGGTGGAGCACCTGTTGCCAGGGAACTTATCGATTATAGCACTCACCGTAGCGACGCTCGGCGCGGATGCATTAGCTCAGCCGGGGTCCCACGGAGGGGAGACCGGACAAAGTGATAGCTGCGCCCCTAAGCCTGCTATGGTGCAAGACGCCCTCGAACACGACACAGACATTAACGTAGCACCATGTGCGAACAATGATGCTCCCCTGCAGTCGGACAGGTCAATAGTCCACACGCGGCAGGAGACGGTCCAGACTCAGAGTCAAGAACACGGCCGAACAACCGCGCAACAGACCTCGACGTCCAGTGCTGAGCCCAAGGAGGCTAAATGGAATGACAAAACTAGATCTGCCTCCTCACTAACACAAGAAACGACAGCACAAGTTCATGCTTCCAGTGAAGCAGACAAATCCCAAGACATGGCAGAGCGGTCACTGTTACCGCCAGAACAACAAATAGGCACCTGTCCAGAAAGCACCTCAACAACTACTCAAAACTGTAAGAAGAGAGCAAGAGCCAAATACACAAAAACCATCACGAACGATCTGCCACATGTCAAAAAGCAACAAATCAGGAAGCAAACTGAACAGACAACAAACAAAGCAAATAGATACAAAAAAAAGACTCAACCATCCACGAGTGGCAACATGACCAAAAACCTAAATTACACAAAGCTATGGAAAAACCACACACTGCGAATGTTGACTGACTTTTTTGAAATTCAGCCGCAAATTTCAAAAATTTTCAAAATTTTTTGCCTCTGGCAAAACAAAGAAAACTTGGCCGTACAAAGAAAATAGATTCAGAAAAGGCAGAAGAATCCAACTCTCAGTCTGTAGAAGCCCCCAAACAACCAAATTCACCCAACTCAGACACATCAAAAGATAAGGCTGCATCACGCAACCATCAATCTCAAACTCAACCCCCGGGTATAGATCAGGAACAGCCCAATATGGGAGAACAAAACAAAGCTGAGAACCAGATGGCAAAGAGGCCGGAACTGTGCAAAAACCCCACAGTGTGAATCACTGAAACATCAACAAGGGTCAGCGCGAACAAAATTCCCTTGACAAGGGAACAAATCCTAACCAACCAGCAGTCAGCACAGAGCGACTGTGTGCCAAAGAAACTAAATATATCACATCACCCTGTTGACGCCAACATCGAAGAATCCAATGATGAAATTAACGTAGAGATACAACGCTCTGTAACCCCTATCATTAATACAGAGGCATCGTCCCACACCGTGAAACAAAATGAGCTAAACGGTGCACAGGAGCATGAGGAAGTAACTGTTGAATCTCCACCTCAAGTCCAACACCGTCTTCCAGAGTCACCAATGCTAGATGCCTTCACAGGACAAGACCATTCATCTGTGCATTCCAATCCTCGCGTAATAAAAACTATGATGCCCAACGATAGTTTCATAACAGCAGCAAAGGAAGCCGTATCCAATTCGCAAAGGCCACATGCACATCGATTATCGAAAAGAAATATCATGTCGCCACTGCAAACGGGAAGAGTCACACATCTGACACAAACACTGATCAAAAGGCACTCTGCCCCTGGACACATGTACAATGAAAATATGGCCCACCAATCACCAATTGTAACACAAGACTCAGCGTCAAAGAAAACAGACCTGCAAGGCATAATGTCAGTCATAACCATTGCCATGAACCCTTTCTGCAAACTGCATGAAACGATGAACAAATCTGTCAAAGATCAACAAGTCGTCTTAGCCATTATTCTGACTAAGGTCCTGCACCTGGAGGGCTAATTAACAGCAAAAGAAAATGCTGCAAGCATCAAGGATAGGATGGATCAGCAAGTCACAAACATAACAAATAAAGCCACATCCTCTGATGATGAAGTACCAACGTCCAAAGCCAAAGAACACACTACAGATGAAGTTGGAACACAAACCAATATAGTTATTGACCTCACAGCAGAAAAGAGTGCAAATGGCACCGCAACAGCTCCGAAAAAGGCTCACGATCAAACCGACAAATGTAACCACAAGGTGAGGTCACCACTGAAGCCACAAAACCAGGCAGCCAAAGTGCTGCTAGTTCTAAACAAGGCAACCATAAACACCCACATGGAGGAGGACATAAGTGAACCAACATATGCAATCTTTGAACCTACCAACCGCAAAGACAAATTGGGTGCGGGATCTGCCTCAGCAACCTCAAACAATAACTCCATCTCTCAATAAAACAATAATCCACCCCAAAAAAGTAACTCCATCAGCGATACCTCACGTAAAGGGCAAACAACGGGAAGAACATCTGCGCGAGTAGAAATAAGCCTAAAAGCTCTCACTAGCAACGCAGCGTGTTCCAGAGGGAACGAGGCAAATGAAAGACACAAAGTTAGAAGGAATTCAGCGGCAAGAAACTTTCCAGAAGGTTCAGACACAGTAGACGCACTACTGAATCTTAGCGTCTGCCCCAAAGATGATCTAAATACAACTGTAACATCAGAACGAATCAGCAAAGCCAAGGAAAATGGGCATTCAACAAATCAAGAAGTAACCACATTCATGGGAGGAAATAATAAAGATCAAAAAGAATGTGACTTTGAAACCCTGGAAGAAAAACGCAACCGCTTGGAATATCACTTCAAAACCACCGAGGCCAATAAGCGTCACAGAAAAGCAAACAACATGACGAAGACGCCTGACAAAGAAACTAACCACAAGAAACCAAAGAGTAACAACACTAACTTTGACCCGGACAGGAAAACCAGGAGGGAGAGAGATGTGTCTGACTGGCAACCAAGTGACAACCCTGCAAAGCAAAAGAAAGCACAAACATCACGTCAACGCTCACGTCTCACTACTCATGGTGACCAAAATGAGAAACACGATAGAAATACAACAAAAAATCATCATGATAGAGATGAATACACACGTACAGATGAAAAAGCAAAAAACAGATCAAGCCGGAGAAATAACGAGGACTACAGGGTCAGAGGACTAACACCAAAAGACCCGCACCACAAACCGAACAGACAAACGAGCCACAGGTGGCTCATACGAATGACGCAAAGAAGGTGCAACACTGACGATATCATCCTAAATAGGAGATCTGTCATGGCCACATTCAGCCTAATTGAGAAACTGCGATATATCCACTCGGCAGACATAAAATTTGTGGAGCCATGGCATAATCGATCTGGTGTAGCTACTCTACTCCATCTGAATTCCCACACGGTATACACAAAGATACTAAAGCACAAACATGATATCCACAGTTATGGATTTCACATCGAAGATCAATCAGCTCATCAGGCTCATAAAAGTCTGGATGCCTCAGTACACAGACAGCAAAGTGGTTCCAGAGCCAGACATGATAACTCTACACACAGGCTTCCCCTGTATAAAAATGCAGAAGTGAACCATCAGAAAAAACCCAACTTCAAAAAAGTGGACAACCCAGACTTACAACATCACGACACTCATAAGGGAGAGCTGCAAATACCTGCACACAAACAAATATCTTCCAAACCAAGGGAGAGAAGCCGAGACACAAAAGAGCAAAGATCCGACAACAGTCGAAAACTAAACAAAAAAATGAATTTACAAACAAAAGAGGAATCTAAGAGTGCACAAAATAAGAAAGACATATCTTCAAGTAACAAAACAGGGCTATGGGCTTGATAACCAAAGGTACTTACCACACATCGTACGAAATAGCCATTCCTGAAGGGTGGCCCTGCGACAAGTAACACGTCAAAAGAAGGGCCAACCCAACTCACCCTCTGCTCCTGGAATACACGCGGCCACTCCCATCTGATGATGCCAGGTGGGCCCAACCTAGGGGAATTTGATATCATATGTCTCCAGGAAACCTGGCTCCAACAAACACCAACGATGGAAGGATATCAGACCATCCTAGCACCAGCTGCCAGAAGAAGCAAAGGTCGACCAACATCAGGTTTACTGACAGTCTGCTATAACGGATCCGGAGTTCAAGTAAAGAAAACGCTTATGGCAAACCAATCGCTGCTAGCAGTACTAGTCTCTTTGCAAGACACGTCTAACTCAAATCCAGGACCAAGGCATGTCATCATAGTCAATTTATATTGGAACCCAGCAACAATTACCGCAAAAAGATTCATCGATCTGTGTGAAAATCTGCTCGTTGCTGCCACGACCGAATATCTTGCCACCGCCGTCTCAATGTGTGGAGACCAAAATGCCATCTGCAAAGAGTCAAAGAAAGCATCGGCAGCCTATCAGGCATCTGCACAACGAGGCAAAGAATTGCTAAAGTTCAGTAAATGGCAAGGGCTTCATAACCTAGATGACGCATTTCCAGCATCGGACAGAATACCGACGTGGGAGCGCCCACCCGCAGCCACAACCATTGATTATATCTTCGTTTCACAGCCATTACTCCTTATTACCAAATCTTTCATGGTGCGTCGTACATCAACGAGCGACCACAACCTGCTCGAAACTGCTTGGAATTTAAAAAGTAATAAGAATCTGAAATTCACCACCCAAATCGCGCCTTATGCGCAAGGCACAAGGCTAAGAATAAATGCTTCAGATATCACCAAAGTGACAAACAAGTACAATGAAAACAGATACTCAGCAGGCACTGATGGTATCGACTATCAACCATTATTGATCCCGTACATCCGCCAAAAAAGGGGAAATGGGTTTGCATCTAATCAAAGCACTAAACACGTCTACAACAAAGAACTTGTCGAGTAAAGGCACGAATACAGAAGAGCGCTAAGAGCAGCTCGTAAATCCGCTTGTTTGTTAAATGACATCAAAGATATAAAGAAAAGGTATAAGGACTAGGTAAGATTTCAAAGGCACAAATTACATCAGGCAGATGCCGAGCACATAACCAAAACTCTCGTCACCAACAACAGCAGAGATTTCTGGACGCTAATATGTGACGCAGACAAAACGCTAGACAACCATATTCTAAACAACATTTGTCAAGCTACTTGGGAAAAGCACTTTACCAAAGTATTTCGATCAGCTGCAAGTCCTCCGTCGCAAGAGCAACAAGAAAATGGTGTAACGTGGATTAATTTAGAAAAAGAAGAAGATATTCTTGACACCATTAAAAAGCTAAAAAACTCCAGAGCTCCAGGTCCGGACGGCATTTCAAATGCAGAGCTACAAAACCATCCCAAAGAATGGGCAAGCTTAATGAGCGCTATCTTCCGCCGGTGTACTGAAACACAATCTATTCCACAATCATGGACCAAAGCCATAATCATTCCAATCTACAAGAAAGGAAATTTAACAAATCCCGAGAACTTTCGACCAATTGCCTTACTTGATGTAATGGGCAAGGTATATGCCTCCTTACTCACGACCAAATTTAAAAAATGGGCAGCCGGTGCCAAATGCAATGATCCTTTTCAGGCCGGTTTCAAGAAAAATGCAGGTACGACCAGTAACATCTTAGCATGCAGCAGGTTAAAAGCTAAGACTCTACAAAACAAACGCCATCTGTTTGTTGTATACATCGACTTCACTCAAGCCTTTGATCGGGTCGAGAGACAGGTATTATGGGACAAACTAAAAGCCTGGCAGTGTCCTAAATCCATACTCGCCCCCATTCAAGCATTACAACACCACAGCTCACTGAGAGTATGTCTGAATCGTGAAGACGTGCTATCAGACGAAATTCACAGTGAACGAGGTGTAAAACAAGGGTGCCCGCTGGCATCAGCACTCTTTCTCACTTATATCGGCGACATCAAATGCATAGAAGACTCAACCAGGGCCTTTCCACCAAAAGTAGGTCCACGACAGATCGGTCATCTCTTGTATGCAGATGACCTGACAATCTTTGATCAGACAGAAATAGGGCTCCAGCGGAAAATCAGTTCTCTTCAAGTGTATGCTACAAAAAATCACCTTGAAATCAACACAAGCAAAACGAAGGTCATGATTCTCCAAAACTGTGAGAAAAAGCAAAAAACCAACTTCAAATGGCACCTGGGTGAAACCAGCATTGAGACCGTTGCCCAATTCAAATACCTAGGAGTGATCATGGACAGCTCAGAAAAAGAAACAGCTATGCAGGCAGAACTTTATTCAAAGATCAAAAAACTAGCTGCCCAAGCTAAAGTCATCAATGGCAAATACGGAAAATGTTCCTTGGTTTCAACGATCAATTTCTATAAAATGAAGGTGGTGCCGACAGTGACATGTGGCGTTGAAGCAATGCCCACGATACCAACACAATTATGGCCCAAGTTAGAGGCACTGTTTTGGCGCACAGTGCTGCATCTACCAAATTCAACACCAGGGCCAGCCATTAGACGAGAACTAAGTCTGTTATCATTAGAATGCACAGTGCTCTGCAATTCCATTATGCTGTACAGAAAATGTCGAATGGACAACGGCAATGAAGTTTTTAGGTTGTTAAAATGGGAAATGAACAGCAGAAACTGTAACATGCTAAATACCTGGCAAGATCAAAATCAAGCGGTTCTAAATAATATCATGTCAAATGAGGACGAACTCATAACCAACCCATGCAAAATTTTAAGCAAAATAAAAGACAACGATTGGGCCTCCACGATAGACAATGCCGCAAAACTAAAACTCACTCTTCATCTACCTAGCAACAAATTAAAAAGAAATGAGCTCCAAAACTATGTAAATCAATGTCCAAGCAGACAGGCACGAAACTTAATCTTACGAGCACGGCTGAATCTATTCAAAACAAATGAGATTCTGCATATTCGAGGTCAGACATCAACTAATGGCTGTCGCTTCTGTAAACATGATCCTTATCCATCAAAAGAAACTTTAAGGCACCTGATCATGATTTGTCCAGCCACAACTGCCATCAAGCAACAATATCTATCACGAATGGCAGGCTTTGACATCTTGGCCTAAGAAGACACATGGTGGTGCTGATTAATAGGAGGTGAGAAAACTACATGGCAAATTGCATTGGCTAAAATGATCGAACACATTGAGACCAATCTACTAAATGACAAAGGCGGTCACCAAGCAGATAAATAGTCTCTAATCAAATGCATTAAGCTGAACTGAAATGCAACGTCGAAGCCTGTTACGGCCTCAACAAAACTGTGCAAAAGTATCAAAGTCCTGTTCTGTGATGATCGTCTGATGAAATGCTGAAAGAAATAATGTATTGTAAAATCTTATTTTGATAAAACAATAAAACAAAAAAACAAAAAATTAGTGGTGCTTATCTGTCATCATTGACCTTCATGATAGCCCATCATACTGTTTCTTCTCCTTCATCTTAGTCCTTCATCATAGTCCATCACCTTTCACATATTCATTCATAATTGTCATTTCCAATCATCATAGTCCTTCTCTTTCCTCATAGTCCTTTGACATAATCCTTCACCATAGACCTGTGATAGTGTCCTTCATTATTGTTCCTTCCCCTTCATCATAGCACTTTTTCTTTAGTATAATGCTTCATAATAGTCCTTATCCTTCATGACAGTTTTTTGTCATAGTTGCTTTCCGTCATAATACACTTTGATCTAGACCTTCTTCTTAGTCACAAACCTCTGTAAATGCTTTTGCTTGGTCATAGCCTTTTATTATAGTCCTTTGTTACAGTCCTTCTCCTTCATCAAAGTCATTTTTTCTACACCTTCTCTATCACCAGAGTCCTTCATCAAAGCCCTTCTCCTTTTTTATAGTCCTTCTTTATAGTCGTTGACCATATAACATCATCCTTGCCCTTTTGCTTAGGCATAATCTTTAATACATGTTACCTTCATAACAATATGTTACCATGGTACATCTTCATGGTCCATCTCCTTCATCAAAGATCTTTCTTCTAGTCACTCATCTTCACCATACCCCTAACTCACAGTCCTTCTCCTTTGTTATATTACTTCAATATAGTTCTTTGCTTTAGTCAACGTCATTTCCCTTCCTAATAATCCTTCTACACAGTCCTCCTCCTTTGTTTTAGTCCCTTCCCATTCTCATTTTGCTTTGTATTAGTCTTTCATCAAACTCATGTGTCATGGCTCTTCATCATAGCCCTTAGTAATGGTTTGTCATATTCCTCATTGTCCTTTTCCTTTATCACAGTGTTTACATTCATCAAACTATCTATCCCATAGTCTTTCTCCTTCATACTAGTCTTTAGTCCTAAACCTTCTACTTCACTATATTATTTTGTACATGTCTTTCTCTTCATCATAGCCCTTTATCATACCCCTTCATCATAACCCTTCTCCTTCATCATAGTCTTTCATTATAGATTTTCCTCCTTCATCATAGTCTGTTGCCATTTTACTTTTCCTTCATCATACTCCTTTGGCCTAGGCATTACCCTTCAACCTAGCCATTTGTTGTTGCCTTTCTCCTTCCTCGTAGCCGTTCAAGATAGTTCTTCTAATTTGTCACAGTCCTTCATCGATGCCCTTGTGTTTCATCATAATCCTACATACTTCACATTATACTACAGCAATAACACCCAATCTGCCAGGCCAGATTGGGTGTTAGTGGCACAGAGTACAAGTTATAACAATGTGCTCTGGTGCTGTTACCATCCGATCCAGCACACAAAATTGAATGTTATTGCTGTAAGCATCCCGGTTTTTAAATCTGGAAACCCAGGGTGCTAACAGCAATTCATTTTGTTTGCATGAACGGGACACCATGCCTCTTCATGCTCATTCAAACAAAATACTCTCTTACGATGGCTGCCATGGAAATAGAAGGTGGGGCTCCATGGGGACTCCTTCTTCCATTTTCATGGTGTCTGGTGGGCCAAGACTGAGGCTGGAGCGGTGGCTGCAATTGCCACTGCCAAAAGAATAAGTTGAGTGTGATAAGGGGTGGAGAGGGGAGAAAACTGTGACCAGAGGGCAGGGGAGGGTGGGTG
Organism: Ambystoma mexicanum; assembly: GCF_040938575.1. Taxonomy (NCBI): domain Eukaryota; kingdom Metazoa; phylum Chordata; class Amphibia; order Caudata; family Ambystomatidae; genus Ambystoma; species Ambystoma mexicanum. The sequence goes on along the minus strand of NC_090941.1, from coordinate 448,435,772 downwards.
TAAGATGGCAGGGTGTGGAAGGTTGCTTAAAATGTGGGCTGAGATTGTGGGACTCAGCCTCCAATCTGAGCAGCCTGATTAGGTGCTGCAGTGGTGCCAGGTGCTAATTCATCATAGTCCTATACAACGTTCCTTTTCCCTCCTGTTGTCTGAGAGATTCTCCATTATCCTTCATAGCCCTGCATTAAAGTATTTTGTTATAGTCCTTACACTTCACCATAGTCCTTTCTCAAAGTCTTTCTTCTGCTCCTAGACATCGCCTTTGTTATAGCACTTTGCCATCATCCTGTGTTACAGACCTGCTCCTTCTCCATTCTCCTAGTCCTTCATCCTTGCCCTTTTCCATCATCATAGCCCTTCATCCATCATCCCAGTCTTTCGCAATTGTCTTCAACCTATAGCTTGAAGATGTGTTTAAACATTATTGATAATGCCTTGTTGGCTCGTAATGGGATAAAAAGCATTGTATGAGCCCTTGTGTCAGGCTCTGTTAGATACAAGCTCCCTGATTTATCTGTCATTATAAACTGTGGTATTTTTGTATTGTGTTTTGTTGGTTAAATGTAACCTTATAACACACGTTGAGAGCCCAAAATTGGTCACTGTGCACAAAACGGAGATCATGTAACTATTTTCCATAACCCTTTTCATAAATGTCAGCTTGGAGATTACTGTCCATTAAAAGATGACGTGAAGTCTCTATCTCAGGGCCACAAAGCCTACATAATTGTTCCGACGTTGGAATAGATTGCCATGCACCTATCCGTGATAAAGTAGGGTGCTGCTATAATCCAAGGCACATCAAACAGTATCTTACCTTCTCATTATGTATGTTTTTTTATGTACTTGCAAAGTGCATCTACCGGAAAACGTTGAATGATATAAGTAGAACAAGATGTTTTTTGTGAGAGTTTGGTGCATCTAAAACTACAATCCCATATAGCAGATGTGCTCTTTATCCCTCTACATTTGACTGCAAAATTATCGTCAACTCTAAAACAGCCTATTTCACCCACAAATATCTGACTTTCATTTAATCGTGGATTTAAAGCTAAAAATTCGGACTTAAAACCAGTTTGATTTACACAATAAGAATAAGTAGAATTAAAATCTGCTAAAATCTTAAAATAAAAGATACACATAGAAATCTTTTTCTGTGTCTCCAGGGAATTATGTTCTAATTCATTGCAGATGGCCTCTATTTGGACTGAATTGGAGAGACCTAATGCCTTCCTCCAAAGTTTCCCCTCTAAAATACAAATGTACTTCTTTTACTGTAAAAATGTCAAGGGCTTAAAAGATACTGGGTACAACATAAGATTTGTATAATGTCAGTAACCCCTCAATAGATTGTCCAACTTAATATAAGCCTTAATTGTTTAAAACATTACCATGGTCTTTTTTATTACGAAGTTAGCTAGTGCCACTTTATCTGGTTTATTCGTTATTAAGATACCAAGATACATATAAGAAGATACTTCCTGTAATGGCACATTTTATTTGCCCAATTCAATCTCTTTATTCTTTTTCTATTAGCCTTAAAGGTGATGATTTTAGTTTTAATTAAATTAATAAGAAGACCATGAATAGTCGAGAACTAATCCAATGCTGTTAGGCTATGTTGTAGGCCAATATAAGATTGGGCCAGAATTACGATATAGTCTGCATAAGATAACCAGACGATGGGGTATTGACCAGATCGTGGAGGATTATTTTTTGCATTTCTGAAGGTATTATCTAGGTCAGCTATATAAATATTAAATACAATTGGGACTCATGTACAGCCATTTTTAGTCCATGTTTAATCGCCGATTATTTCACTCATTGTGCCATCCTGATGTTATAAGTAGTAAATCAGCCCACTGACGCTAAAACACATTTAATATTAGGCAAATGATGACCAGCCCTTCAGTTTTTTAGGTTCTTTGAGCTTGCACTGTTCTTTAAAGAGCTGTTACAAACCCATGCCAATATAATTAAAATGCAATGAACAACTCACAGGAAAAAGCAAAAAGGTTTGGCTTTGCCGATGCTTATTTTATAGGAATTAAAGAATCTTGCAGAAAATGTCTTATAATTACGACCTCCAAGTGGGAAATACTTTGCCAAAGTCACATCATGCAGACAATTTTACTAGACCTCTGCTGGGGGGAAACAGGTGCTGGTGGCAGCAGTAGCTAATTTCAGCCACAAAGAAAAAAAAAAAACATGCTGGTTGCCATAAAAGAAGAACTGAAGAGTGATGTTGAAAGGGTTTGAAACAATGCTAACCAGGGTCATTGCACTAGACAGCCTTCCAAGTCATGTTTTTTTTCAGATTGCCATACCATTCCAGAAGAGAAATGCCATTTGCAAATCAGGCTTTGTCCCACCTCAGCCATGACCTTTCTGTTTTCCGTTGGCAGCCATTACAGTGGATCCGTATGGACTCCAACTGCTCTTTCCAAACACAAAAAGCGGGGATCCCTGCCTATCAGCCAAATAAATATGCGGGAGAGATACACTCAGGTTCATGCATGATGTGCCTTCCTCATTAAACCTGCTGAAAACCACACAATTAGAAGCAAAAAGTATGGCTAATTCCACTCAAACCTCCTCTGCCCAGCATGGACTCCAACCAGGGCTCTCAAACAGACATTATTGGATACCCGCATGTGGATATTGTCCCTCTGGAGAAATTAGCTGCTTCAGCTCCCTGCCCTGAGGCTGTAGTACTACCGGAGGCTTCTCCAACCCCCATCAAGCCTGCTTCCTTATCGGCCCCCGCACTTCATAAGGACCCATGACTCAAAAAGCCCATGATGGCGAACATCAAAGATCCCAATTTAAGGAGCTTTGTCCTGGATACCAGAAACTTCATCATTACCAATGGGGAGAAACCGAGACAGTTTGAATAGAGATAGGCTCTCAGGAATAAAATCCTAGCCTGGCTCAATGTAAAAGCGGGGCAAACTGTGTTAGAACTCAGGACCTGAGGATCCTTCATCAAATCCAGATAGATAACTGGTGCAGCACCATTAACACCAACTGTATTGTGGTGGGTTGGGAAGCTAGCCTACCCCTGTTTCTGTCTAGATTGTACGGACTGAAACATCGGTCACCGTACTCCAAGCTAAATAATGTTCTGATCTGATTAGAGTTATCAATCTGAACTGCCTGTTTATGAGTGGCGAGTGTGTTCCTTTTTCATTTAGTTTATTTTGCTCCCTTTGTTGTTTTCTGTTGTATTTATCTTTATGTCATTATGTTTTGTATGCACCATCAGGCCTACGGGCCCATTGTGCGCGATATAAATAAATAAATAAAAAACACATAAAAAAAGATCCCCTGCTGTGGTTCGCACTCTGTTTGGTGAAACTCATAAACAAATGCTGTGGAAAAGTCAAAACGCAGGCCAACATTTTTTTCATCAGTTTTCCATGTTACACCCTCATCAAAATAGTGCTGCATAGGTGTGAACTCCATTATGAGGCTTCCTTGGGTGGACCCAAACTAAAATCAACATGATCATTGAAACAAATTAAATCCAAGCATACAACAGAGAAAACAAATGTTGCACCCATTTTTCGGTTTGTATAGCAATGCTCCGGGCAGGAATAGTATGATTTCAGAGCCAAAGACCATGTCATGGCATCTCATTTTAGAAAAATCCAATGGTGAGAAACTAGTTAAATAAATATGCTGTAGAGAAACTCAACGGCTATATTAGAATGCTTGCATTTACTCATCAATTCCACTAAATAACCTAAGTTTAAAAAAACGAGTAACTTACAATATGGCTTAAAAAGAGAACATGCCTGTTATGTGTTTGGATGCAAGAACATCCACATTATTTCACATAAAACATGGCCTTGATTTGCTTGCTTCTCCAATCTCATTTTTTAATAACTGTTGTGTCCAAATTTCAATTGAAGATTCTGCCAATGATAATTGGAAAATAAAATGGAAAACATGAAAGATCACTGTATTTGACAGTTTTGTTTTCATGTTTTTGTTCATTCATTTAAAAATGCATCGCTCCTAATTTATATGTACGAATCGTTGATACGTTTCCCCTAAAGGAAGTTGCTCCTAATGTGTCTTTTTGCATGCTGTGTTTATGTTCTTTGATTTTGTGGGTGTCTCCTCTTTTCGGCATTATTTATTCAGCCTGTTTGGTTTGCTTTACCGACTCTGGCAGCGCTCACAGGGTAGACCTATTGAACCGAGCCGTAATAGATGTAATACATCAATACATTTGAGCTGAACAGCTTTAATTAGGCCTTCCCGGTCATTTCATCAATTCAGTTGAGTACCATTGGGATTTGGATAACAGCGTGCCTGCTGTACTGCATGAGAATTACAGAGCTTCGGCGGTGCTCTGCCAGTCACATCACAAGGTTAGACACTCAACATTAATTCATGGAGTTAAGTGTCGAGTACCTAGCACATAAATTCACCCTTAAGGTAATATCTTTGAGTCCTTAAGACCTTTAAAATAAAATGTCAATTTAAAATGTAAACTATCCTGAGCCATCTCATCATTTATGTGTGGAATTGTGTGGTTTAATGAACAATCGATGTTTGGCATGGGTGCACTATGTTTAAGGTTGCTTTCTAGAGTTTAGTGTGCATATATATTTATATACAGTTTTGTTTTGGTGTTGGTGAAATGCACCTAGGAAGATTTCAGGTACAACTCTCTACTTTCTGTCGTCAAAACCAAATGGGCAGGTGCAGGTTGATTTCTGTAGCTTAAATGAAAAGAAAAGGTATTGATGACGTATGCTGCTGTCACCCTGCTCTGAAACGTAATCGGACATGTCCAGTGCCACTCCTGTACTTCCATTAAAAAGATACTGTACATTGAATGGCACATTGTGGACAGCAGGCTAGCTCCAAATATCCCTGCCTCCCACAACACAAAAGACATAACTTCAGATTGTGCCTTTTCTTTCACACAGTGAGAACCATTAGGTGATTTTACAAATTGTTTGCTTCATATTGTGTTACTAATGTTATGTGATAATTCTTGCACTATATTGTGCACCCTTCTTGCCTTTTAATAATGGTTGCCCCTTCGTATTAATTTTCACTCTCTCCATTCTGCACCATTTTGTAACTACAGTATGGCCTACTATAATTTGCATTGTGGTTGTCCTAAATTGGTGTTGATCCCACAATTGATTTGCACTCTGGTTGTCCCATGCTATGCTTTGCGTCAGTTTTTCCTAGATTAAGACCATGTTTCATGGAATTTCCAGAGTGGCAAATAGGGACTTTGCACTCGTGGAGTCGAACGTACAGGAGTTTTTTCTGCATTGTGGGGACTACGCGCAGACTTGGCACGTCTCTGGGAGCAGCCAAGTGCCTTGCGCAAGACACCTCGTGGTACATGGGCATGGCCTGTGCATAACCTGGAGTACAGGGCAGAACATGCAAAATGGGGAAGAAGAACGGAAAATGTGGGCGTTACAAGGGATTGCCCACTGGCAGTCCATCACGCACCCACAAATGCGCATAACCAAGCGTATTCATGGAACTGTCAGCCTAATCTCTCATCAATGAAATGACCATGCAAAGAATACAGACACTTGCGCACAGGAATCACTGTGGAGGAAAAAAAGGGAGGTTGGATTCAGGGGTGTGTGCACACTGTAGGGGTTCTGATCAGACTTGGGGGGTGCGTGTAAGCAGTGTAACGGGGTGCAGCAATGGCTTACGGGTGTGTGTAAGCATGTGTACCAGTATATGACAACTTTTATAATACGTGGTACGCATGTTGGGGGTGTGTGGGAATAGTTACAGTGATTCCACAGAACCCTGTCTGGCTACAGGTCTGGCTGTGGCGGTTCACAGACACCTTTTCCGGGGTGCAATGCATCGCGTGCCAGGAGTGCACAAAGGTCTGTTTCCACGGCTGATATGGCTCTGTGTGAGGCCGTGTCGTGTGCAAATGGTTACTTTCCGTGAACAATTCCATGCATATGCATAGCGCACAGATCAACTTCTCCAAACAGGCTTGCGCAGAGTCATTGTCGACACGTAGACTTTGCGGGATCTATGCACACTTTTCCATGAATCGGGCCTTAATTGTCTGCCCAATTCATTTGTCTCCCTGGTCGACCTGGATTAACTATCACCTCACTGTATGTGTTTCTTGGATGTAGTAGATTATATGGTGTTCACTATTTAAATTGCCCCCCTCAATATCTGCCTCCAGCTGTATCCTGCTAACTGGCCTAGACTGATGTCCCATGTTTTTCATCCACAGTATTTTTTCCATGAGTGTCCTGCACTTTATGGCTGCACCACTGCATTAATCTTTCACTCCACTTTATATTTCTGAACATATATTGCTGTCCCGGTGTTTCAACCTTGACAATTTGCCTCATCAAGAATGTTAGTTTCTTACATTGTGACCCTTCTACTTGTATACACTGCCCAATATTGAGCCTCTAGCATTACTCCATTACACTGCAACATTTCCAACAGTGAAGTAATCAGCATCATCAGCGAGCATTTACTCTTAACCTTACTGAGCAGTCTTTTGGTTGGTCACACTAAGACAACCTGTACAAAAAAAGCCTCTCTCAAGGAAAGACAATCAGAGTGGTAGTGATCTATTGCCAGAGCCATCGATATAAAACAACTGCTCCAATGAGTCACAAGTCCCCAGTTTTTTACAACTCCTACAAACTTTGCAGAAGATGGACAAACAGATTTGAGATTGCAAACCAAATCACAACGTAAGACTCTACATCTGAGGATATCTTCAAATTACTAAAATGCGCAACTCACAGTGCAATGAAAACGAATTAAAGGGAAACTACTCGGAAAAAGACGCAGTGACAAAGAATAGCAGTTAAGTATGAGAGGTTCGCTGACCAATGAGACCATGATTTGGGTATGCAGCTGGCACAAATGAAAAACAGACTTCACCTAGGCAAAATGTACAAACTCCAGGTACATGGCCACTCTCCAACAGAGCACACCCTTTATCACCAAGTACAGCCAGCCTTATGTATCATAAAAATAGAACACCCTCAGAAAACCACAAGCCTGAAAAACAGACTGACCCACCAAGTAACTGACTAGAACTACTCATGCAAGAGCATGTACCGGTGGTAGAGATACTCACAATCACTATCCATGATAATGGCTCAAACATAGAGGATTGGAGAAAACAAGATGCATCAGAATGTGGCTCAGAAGCTAAGTGCAAGATAGAGGGCAATCCTATCAACATCCACTTTATGTCCATGCACAGAATACACATCCACAAAACCCACAGGGAAGGTGGCATGGACAAACCTCACAGAAACACCTCACTGAAAAAGCCTGACTAGGCCGAAACACGTGCCTTGGGTTGCTGATGGTGCTCTTGTTCAGAACAGATTTGCCTAGCATTTCGGTGCTGGACTGCCCTTGTGGGTGGGACAAAGAATAATATACAAATGGATATGTTACCTCTATTTCGGGTGCAGTGAGCTACAATGTGGTTATAGACCCTCATGGTGGAGAAATTCCATAGAACAGGGTACTTGACCCATGTACGTTCTCAGTAGAGTGGCTCCCACACTCCTATGAAAATTTGTAAAACTCGGGTTTCACCCGTAGTAACCCAGGGTAATCCAGACATGGACGCCTTGCTCACTGTGCTTACAGAGACACAGCTTCACCTCACTGATGAGGCCCGACTTGGCCAAAACACATGTCTGGGGTTGTTGATGGTACTCTTGTTCAGAGGAGAATTGCCTAGCATTTCGGTGCTGAACTGCCCTTGTGGGCGAGACAAAGACTGATATGCAAATGGATATTTCTCCTCTGTGAAGGGTGCAGTAAGTTCAAACGTGGTTGTAGACCCTCTTTGTTGGAAGAAATTCCATATAGCAGGGTATTTAACCCATTTTCATTCTCAGTAGAGGGGCACCCACATTAATTTATAAATAGATAACAACATAGTTGCAAGTCTTTTTCTCTGGATATTCGGATTACCGAACAGACTACCAACCAATCTTCAATATAATTTACCAATGTAAAATTAATACTTTAATGTAGAGACACATTAAGCTAGCTCCAAGATCAATCCATCCACTGTCTAGCAATGAAGAACATCAATAATTTCAAGGCAGTCTGCATCACCCATAGAGCCTTCAAGGACATGAAGACAAGTTCCTGCAAGGAAAGGTCATCTGATAGCAGTCAAAGAGAGCACAGTGATTTACCAAAGATGCACACCTGGAAGCCATTTTATAAACCAAAAATAGTTACTGGGGATAGACTCTTGATGATATAGTGTTTAAGATCTGAAACTCCCTTCCAAACAGAATTTGGTCATGTAGGGATCACTTGAATTTTTGTGAAATCCTAAATTCCTTGCTTCCACACACACCTAACTAGCTATGGCATCAGTGCAGCAATATTCCACTAGCACACCCAGTACATGCTCCAAACCACACACTGGGCCCTTTGCTAATCCCTGCACTAACATCTTCAAAGCCTCATCATCTAAATCCACTACCCGCATGCCATCTACTCCACCAGGACATGGCACACGAATCCCTCTTATCAAACTTCAAACAGCACAACAACAATACACCTCTGCAATCAATTAACATACCACCCCTGACAATGCATCCTCACACCATAGGCACCCAGGTTACCCTATGTAACAATTACCTCTTCACCACAGCCAAACAATACCTAGAATCAGAGCAGCAGTCAGAAATCACATACAGGCAGCTGTGTGTGTTATAAAATCTAGTAACAAATCAACTCATAAGATATCATATTTTTTAAGAAGAAATCAATAGATATGTTACCGTATATTTTAACACTAGTTGAACTCTTACTAGTCTTTGATTGTTCTATGAAGACCTGGGCTTGGGTTACATAAACGTTGACTACCCATGGGTACTGTTCTTCCTAGTATGAAATGTTGACCAGCACAGAGTGCAAATCACTGTATGTAGGAATTCATGTTCAGTGAAGACATATACTAAGCTACCCAGGGCAGTGTAGACATCATTTGTATGGGATTGGCACCAACTAAATGCTACCAGCTCCTTTACCAGCACTGTCATATAAGTGTTGTAGGACGCAAAATGGACATTGCTTAAAATAACACCAATCATTTGCTGGTCTTAGACTAGAAGGTGATGGCTGCTCCGCCGCCCCTCCAATCAACTTGACACGTATCGTTGTGAGTTCTGCCAAGTTGACTTTGCTGCAAAGGGGGGCTGGGTAGTACACAACCCTCTTCCCTATGATGCAACCATTTTCAAATAGGTGCAAATGAAATCATCTAGTGGAGAACGTGCCAAGAATACATGTGTTAATCCATCAGGAGAATTGGGGCTACTTTACATAATCCCTAACTGTCTATGTTTTCAGCTGTGATGGAAATAAACATGGTGCCCTATAGTTATGGGCCCTGGTCTATATAAACAACTGAACAACTCCAGTAAGCCTCATTTTGGAAACGGGCTTATTGATAGCACAGTCATTATTTGTAAATGTCAGCCTGCAATGTAACCCAAAACCCATTTCAGGAGGGGTAAATGGAATCCAAAAGGAAAACTACTTCGTCTTGCCAGTTAATGGCAGTGAATTTGACCACGAGCTTAAAAGCATTGGAGCAGCTGCCATGCATGTGTTATTGTTAGTCAGCTCCATAATATAACTCTTCTTGTATGACCATTATGTTTCATGTGTCATAAAGAAGAACTCGCTGTTGCTTGCTACCTTAAGTTTAAGCATGTTTGTTTTCATCCTTAGTTTTTTTTCTCCACAAAATATAAATAGCATTAAAAGATATGAAATGAAAAAAAGTAAAGATAGAGGGCCTGATTCATGGAACGTTTTCCTTTGGGATTGCGCCATTATGAAACACTTCCATGAATCAGGCCCAGAGCATCACACATGTAACTCATGTAATGTACATATTAGGTGTTTATTGCTGTTTGGGTGCTAAAATGTTATATATTGCAACTTCAAGTTCAGGTTTTATAACTTGCACAGTTTCAATCAAGTGTTTTTTTTATTTGAAAAACAGTGTTCTGTAAATTTACATTTTCTAAAAGAAAAGCCACATGTGTTCAGAAAAATGTTAAAATAAATGTTTATTTTCAAAGTAAACTCACCTTTTAAAGCTCACTTACTATAGAGGATCTGAGTAACATTCAGGTCAACATGGAATTGGGAAGCTGATTGTCACAGGCAAAAGCAGATGTCATCGTAAATGCGTTGAGCCAAGGTCCCACACCCAAAAACATGTACATTAACTTGAAACTATGAAATAACCAGGTTCATTATATGTATTATGACATTTTATAATTATAATTGTTCTTTTATTACTGCTTAATAAAGGAGACCAGCTTCTAATCACGAACCAGGATTCAACCCTGTGTTGCTATGCCTTGTCTTGCTTCTAAGACACATGCGTTGCTTCTGAGCTATCCTCACAGCCAGTCACCAAACCTAGTATATAACATCCAGTTCTGTAAGGGTAGTCATCCCAAATCTAATAGTATTCTGCAGTGAATATGTCTATTCAACAGGGATCTATATGTTAACTATGCAAACAAAATACAGAATCTGAAAATGTTTAAGTAATGTTTTTCTGTTTGCACATTACAACACAATTATATGCGGGGGAGACTCTCTGCACCTCCCCCTCCCATAAATCCCTTACCTTATTTATTACCATAACCCACCCCAAGGGTATCAGGTAATATTATCCCCGTAAATAATGTCGCCATACATATGGTCGCCAGGAAATGGCATATGCAACATTATTTATGGGGATAATAAAATATAGGGTAAACGGGAGAGGGGCTATGGTGGTGTCCCCCGCTCCTTCAAAAAGAATGTGGGGGTTGTAGAGGTGTCTCCCGCAGGTTCCATAGGGTAATATTGCTGCAAAAACAGGTGCCATTCTTTTATGGGGACATTTTTGCAGGGATATTATTACATGGAACCACTCCAACCCCTGATATATAATTGCGCTGAAATGCACAGTAAGAAGTTCAGCATTTTCGTATTCAGTATTTTGGGCGGCGAAATTTTGGAGTGAACCCATTCAAAAGAATGGCCCAATGGAGCAAAAGTGGCTGTGTATTTCCAATCCACATGAGCGGCAGGTAATAGAAAATGATAAAGAAAAGGAAACTGAACCTTAGCTCATTGAGTTGCAAATAAGCTGTTAAGTAGCTTTAAATCTGTATAAATCTTAGAACTGATTAAAATGCCATATCTTGGCCTCCCAATGTCCTACAACAAAATGATTGTGGCAGTAAGTGAAGTTTTGAAACTAAATTCTTTGAACAGCACCTTTACAATGGCAGATTCTAGAGATATGCAGTCACTTGAGACGCAGTTTAACTAGTTATAATGTGATTATGTAAACTGTCACCTACACAGACCTTACATTGATACAATTGTAGAATTGTTCTGCCAAAACTTTATAATACAGTGATTTCAAATTGTGAGAGGAGGGACATAGCAATACATTGAACTATATTTTAAGGCAGTCGCTCCCGTATCACCCAGTCAATAGGAAAGAAGAAGGAGTGAAATGTGACAGTTTACCTTGGTTCTAGTGAATCAATCACATTCTCTGACAAATAGAAAACAGATTAATTCACCTTCCCTTATTCCATTCAGTATAGCATTTGCTTGATATTTAAGCTCAAACACAAAGAAGAGAGTGTTTTGGGAAAAGAGAGAAGTGATTGAGCCTGTCTAACTGGTCTGAGGTAGGAGAGAAGCAGATAAGATTCCAAATGGATGTATATATTGGGGATATATCATAAAACGAGTTGTGTATCCTTTTGGATCACCCCGGCCAGCCAGAGGCCCGAGCTTAAAGGCTCCCTCACCCACGTGCCAGCTCCCAGCATAGCTCTGCTTGTGAAAGGGAAGCTATCAGGTACTGATTTAGAACAAAGAGGACATCTCCCCTCATTGTATCTTCAGTGCTGATTTGTGCTCTTGCTACAATGGCTTATAATTGGGTTAAGGGGGGCTCAGACTTTATTTCCCTTCCCAGCGCATTCTCATGTCTCTATTAATGTACAACCCTCAAACGTGACTTATTCACTGGTTCTGCAAAATGTCCTGTCACTCCTAGTGCACATAGATAGGGATAGAGCGATGCCAAAACGAAAACGACTTCAGGGAAAGAGGCATAATGCATCGCATACCACTTTTTTGTTAGTCTTATTTCATTATCAACGTATCAGAGAAGGTAATGACCAATGATGGTAAAAAAAAAATGTTTTTACACATATAAAAACCCTCCTCGCATTCTCACTAGGTCAATACAGTTGTCTTCCAATTTCACATTGAAAACAAAAATGCATTTGTTCGGTAGGTAACAAGTCATATCTCTGTAATCAAAATCAATCTACATCTGTGCCCTACTCATAGGAAATAAATCATCTTCCCATTACATAAAGAAATAAAGACACAAAGCCTCATCCTTTCTATTTAGGAAAACTCAGTGTCAAAATACACTGCTCAATTTAAGTCACGTAGAGCAATACTAATAAAGTAATTCAAAAACTACTCTACGGTTTTCAAACTAATCAAAAAGCTTAGTTAAATCAAACAATTATTGGATTTCAATACTTGTTATCTCAATATACAATGCCAAGCACACATTGACTGCATCAATCACAAAAGAAAAGACCAGAATTGGAGCACATTTAACCAAGCAATCCCATAGCAAAACAACTCTAAGGTGTAGCTTGAAAGCATGCATCTTAAAGCATGAACCCCCTGTCATTTCTTAAAGAAACTCAGCATAGCACAATCACAACCAGCCAGCCAGCCCCATGGGGCTCTCATGACATATTTACTTTGCAAATCCCCTTACCACCAGAAATGGTGCCATCCAGTAGCAGAATTTAAGCTTCTAATCCTAACCTGTATAAAATGGAAGTTAGTTCCTTCCCCCATAGGTGTGAGGTAGTTTAATATTTGAGAAGTACCTCTCATTTTAATAAGATACTACATTATCAGCCTTTAGCAAGTGGCTACATTATCAGCCCCTAGTAAGTTTCAAAATGATCAGTTCCTAGCCAGTTGTTAAAATATATATCTAGGGCTTATGTCAAAGACTCTGTGTCATACTGGTTTTTATACTGTCCCTCCAAGCAGACTGTCATTTAATATGTTAATATGCAGAATAAAAGTGGATTTGGTTTGACGGTCTACTGGTACAGTATGCAAGCATATGGGGTTATTGCACTGGCCTCCTTAACTACCAATGTAAGCATGTTTGCATGCATGCATGTATAAATGATCAAGCTGTTTAAAACTACTAAGTGCTTTATTATAATAAAGGGTTACTTGAAACACTGAATGAAAGGTAACATAAAACACACTTCTTGCTATATAGCTGCATTCCAATATGAGGCTAAAATAGACCTCTAAGAGCATAAAGTGCCTTGCGTATACTTTTGCTCTTTGAAACATGACTATTTCTATTTCTAAATATGCCAGCCTTGGATGCCCTTTAACACCTTAAGTGCTAAGGACTCGTATGCTCATCCTTTTTCCATAGACTTGATTAACGCTCAGCAGTTAACATGTCACACTCTTTGCTTCACGACATTCTTCTCAGCCTTGTCAAGCCAATGATAGTGTACTATTATGAGGGGAATTCTGGCATGAAATGGTATCTCAGCTTTTGCTCCTAACCGCTGGACAGAATGGGTGAAATCCTATGACAAATGTCATGACCCTAAATGGACTGAATACAGAGACCATTCCCAAAGGAGGATCAGATTACCTGAGAGGGGCTTTGGAGCTGGTTCACAGATAGAATGTAGAGCGCACCTGACAGAGGTGCCTGAGTCCAGTCACTGTCCTTGCATTCCATGGGCCTTTAAAAGACAAACAAAACGTGAATATATCCAAAGATTATTTAGATCAAGACAAGTATCACAAGAATTAATTAAATCCCATATAGAATTTAAAATATTTTGGGAGCCTTATTTAAAAGTTAAATCACTCAAAAAGGAAACATGGTGCTAGGTGCAAGTGATTTGCATATTTGAATGAACCCCTTGGTACATCTTTGAATTGGGAATATCCTCTGCAATTGTGGCTGTCTGAAAGCTTTAGACATCCCAAATTTAACATGGATAACCCATTCTCTGATTTCTGTCTTCCTCATTCAATGACGTCATTGCAAATCTACTCCTTAGGTAACACGCTAAACTGGATGTTCTCAGGGTGAACCTAAATCCTTCAAAATAGTGTCTGAGTTAGGCGCTACTGAGCATTCGAAAATCAACAGGAACCCTAAGAAACCCAAAGACCTTACATGTTTGCTAGAAAACCAAGATCATAGAAGAAGCAGGGCAATGTCGAAGCTAACAACCAATAATTTTCAGCAGCTACTGTCCAGAATTTTAGATTTAAATCAGCATGTGAATTGGAGATGTGTTATGTGTGCTATAACTGCAGTACATTCTTTTGTTTTAAACTGTATTCAAATAGTGCTTTACCTTTTTCCTTTAAGCTTGGATGTGGGTTTAAAGAAAGTATAATTCTCAGGTGTTGATTGTTTGATTTCATTTGGTTTGTAGTGATTTTTTTCGACAAGGTTTCTACATACAAAAGTTTTACACAAAAGCATTGAAAAAAAAGTTTTCAATGCAACTTTTTTTTTTTTTAAGGGGAGTTCTTCCCCACCCCCCTGTTTTCTTTTTAAAACAAACTTTTTTCTATACAAAACTAAAATAAAACCTGTAAAATGAAAAAAATGCATTCAAATTTCTTTTTTTCAAAACTTTGTATTCAAAACTTTTGTATGTAGATTTTTTTTTTTCAAAACTATAACTGGATACCTTTCATTTTAATGTGAACATGTAAATGTCAAAATGTGTGAATAGTTCTACAGTGAATTCAAACATTGGAATTGTTTTAGATTGAGGGGTGGGTGCAACCCATTGCTCTTGCCTATTTTCCTATTCGATCTGTCTGACATAATCATTAATAGGATTCATTGTGCACTTGCCACTTTAAACCAGTTTCAACACAGATTTTTGATATGGTTCTCAGAATGCCATTTTCTACTTCTTTTGATCTTACTGATTGTGGGTCATAAGGGCAGTGGAGCTTCAGCTGAATATTTAACACTTTGCAAAGCTCCTTCAAAAATATCCCTGTGAAGCATGTTCCAGAAACATTATTTATAGGCACTGGCACTCAAAACAAGCTATGGCATCTAGTATGGTACCTTCAACATCCCTTGCATAGGTGCTTTGCAGGTGGGGTAGTATTGATCCAATTTGAAAACACGTCTATTAAAATGTGGTAAAAATTAAAGTAGAGTGTGGTAAAAAGACGCAAACTGGTCAGCTGCAGGATTAGACCACTAAAATGTGTGGAGACTTTGTTGATAGCCACACAGTTATATGCATTAAGTAAGAAAATACCCTAAACAATTGAGTTTCAAGCAAATAACATATAGGTGATAAAGTGCGATTACAGGTAAGTATACAGGGCTTAAGAGTAGACTGAGGCATTGTGAACAGACCTCAGAGCTTGCTTTTCACTAGAAACAAATTCACATTTGTGTTAACTTGCTTAGTAGCCGCAGAGGCTGGCAGCACTTTGCCAACTGCACATTCCCAGGATCATATGGAAAGAAAGAAACAGCCTTTGAAACTTTCAAGGTCAGGTAACGAAGCTCATTGGTTCTGTGGAAAGTCAGTGAATGCACAATCATTTTATAATTTGGCATATAAGTTTATGAAACCATTCTACTGATGGTTCTAAAATGTCCCGTGGTGGTTTCAAATTGCCCCTGTGCACATTTTAGCTTTGGAAGAAGTTCAAAGAGTTCCTAGATGTAACAATAAAACGGTAAATTGTCAATGTTTCAGGCTTTTGCAGGGTCATGATCGCTCGTATTCTCAAGAGAAACGGAAGGTGTTAACTGGCGGTAGATAGATAAAGATCCGCTGGTCATTGCAATTGTCTCAATGTTTTGGCACTATGATGTGGGAATTGCGTGATTGGACTGTGACATCACAGAGGTGGTCCAAGGTGGTGTGGCAAGGTTTGCAGGACCCAATCATTTCAGAATAATGTATGTCCCATTATAGGGGAATGACGCAGCTCCACCTATTAGCTTCACATGGAGGACTATCCTAATGTTGCAAAGTGTTTTGATGCTAAATAGTTTGTATGATCATAAAAGCTTTTGTTTTAGGGGTGTACATTTGACAGTGCCTAGTGCCTTTCATGTAGTTCTGTTCAGCATTCTGTATGAATCTTGCTTTCCCAGCTGTCACTGGACCCAGAATACATTGTGTTACTTATCGCTTGGTGTACACTCCTTTTTGTATAGCTTTTGTAATTTTTTATTGGTGAGCTCCGAGGCAACCAGAAGTACAATAACAAATAGACTGCCACCCTGGCCCCTTTGATTGTTGAATAGAATTGCACTGAATCCTGTTGAATGGCATCCAGGGGGTAGTGTGTGCTTACTGGTCATCACTCGTGTTTTTTCCAAAGTTCTGCTTCTAGCATACAAAGCATTGCTTGCATGGTTGTTCTGCCACTGATGAAAAATTGGGGCATTCCATTCTTTCCATAACTGACTCCCCATTTCCCCTTTCCCTACTTGTGTGATTGCACACATATAAAATAATTCAAGAGGGATCTGGACATCACTAATTGAACATCTTTGGATCACCAGAGTTGGTTAGTATGATTGATATCCTGCATTGCTCCATGTATTTTACTCTACATCAGTAGCACACATGTATATTTCAGGAAATTCATCAATCAAAAAACGGAAGGGGCAAGTAACTGCACTTGTCCTTGAGAAAGTAAGAAAGGAAACAGTAACCCTCTCTCCCTCACTCTCTGCTTGGCCAGAGATAGTGTTTACTCCATGTAATAGCATCACAAATATTATGGTCTGCCAATTTAACTGTAACTACCTATTCAAGCAATATACATTAATGCAGGACAGAATTTCAAGTAGGGCATTCATCAGTGGTCTGCCTGCTACAATTAAGAAGCCCCTTTTCCTCCAGTACAATGTAGAGCTGTGTGCAATGACAACCACATTGCAGAAGTCAGTACACATCACCATCTAATTTTTCCGTTCAGCTAGGATACAGACTCCTATCAATGCAACTAAGTCTGAAAATAAATATGTAAAAAGGCGCAACAAATTCAATCACTGTAAGTGTGGTACGCGCTGCATATACTGATTTTAGTTCCCCTTTTCATTTCCCAGGCATAGCTCATAGAATTTTTGATTGTTTGGTTTGATATGGGCTGCTCCTACCAACATTCAGAGATAGGGCACACCGTGTGCAGATGCTTGGCGGCAGTGAAGCAGATTTCAAAACTGAACGTCATCTCAACAGGATATTTGTACAGTTAAGTAAGACAAGCTCATGTTTTGTGAGGCGTGAATGAGATAAATGCTATGTTTTGTTTTTAGAAAAAAATGTACCTGAATGGGCCACTACTACAATGAACGATGAACTAAGCACCGCATTTATGATGATTGTACGGTTAAAGAGGCCAGCACATGTGACTGCAATCAAGGAGCAACTGGATCTAATGTGGGGGACTAGAATATGCAACTCAATGTTTGTCAATATGCGTTTGCCTCAACACTGCTTGAGCATGTCTCCCCTTTCTCATGACCATATGGAAAAAATACCAAGGATTTGTGCATTTGTAAGTGTGCCTTTTACTCCCATCAATGCTCATTCTGCTGCTGGCCTCCATATTAGGGTCTCTAGTGTATGCAACGGTATACTTTCTTGTAAAGGACACACCAGGTCAGCCTACCTGTCATTTGGGATGGCATCATAACTGGCACATTTCTTGGGTTTTTTGGTTTTACTTTTAACCTCGACGTCCTTTTAATAATTTTTCCCTGAATTTGATGGGTTTTTATTAGCGCAACTTAACCATAATGTCCCATTTACTACTTTTTTTCACTTAACTCTAAGGTTTTTATTACTGCAATTATAACGTGCCTTTAACATAGTTTTTTCTCTGAATTTCATAGGTTTTTATTAGTGCAATGTAACCATAACAACCCTTTAACAAAGTGTTTTCACTGAATTGTGTAGGTTTTTATAAGTGCAACTTAACCATATTGTCCCTTTAGCAAAGTGTTTTCACAGAATGTTATAGGTTTTTACCAGTGCACCCTATTTTCCTATAAGTTCCTTATACCTATTTTTAATGAGTACACCTAAAAATCACACTCACCTTCAATGTAGCAGATCTAGAGTCCAGTGACAGTATAAAAGTCCGAGGAAGCTAGGAAGCATCAACAAAACCCAGAAGAACAGGAGACAAAACAACATTTTTCATAAGCACTGAGACACAGCAACCACCCATTGGAAAATAATCTGTTATAAAATAGTAAGTACACTTTATTTATTTTTCTATTATTAGCATTCAATATGTAAACATTTCTCATAAGCAAATATAACCATTCTATGTTTTGCAGAAATGCCAAATACACTTGAGTGGCTCGAAGAGTACTTTCCTAAAGATGATTTGAGTGATGACGAAATCCCCAATAGTAAATAATGTATGTTTGAATGCAAAGAAATAATGCAAAGAAATAATGCGCAAATGACTTGGGAAAGAAAAATTCAGCCGATAGCGGTGTCCAAAGTACATTCGTATGAACTTGTCATCGAAATGACAAAAGACTTTTGTAAAAATCTTTTATTGATTAAAAACAAAAATAAAAAAAATAAAAAATAAAATGCATTTTATACAGAGCTTATTGAAATTTCAATTCCTTCTTTTTTATAGTACATAATGTAGATCAAGATAACACACCATAAACTATTTAAGGAGAATCTCAACAACCACAAACACAATCCCAATCCCCAACTCTACAGAACAAAATCATGAACTTGTCTTTAAAAATAGATGAACTTAGCAACGACTTTAAATTAATTATAATTTATGTTAGAAATCAAGTAATTAGAAATCTTGATTATCACTGCCCTACTTGTACCAGTCCCCTTACCCCCCAGCAATCACCTCAATCAAATCCAGAAAATATATGACAGATGGTTTGATGAAACCTTTCTCCCTCCCTCTCCTGATGGTGACTTTGTACAACCTCCAAATACTCCTATTTATGTTTTGCCTTGTGATTCCTCATCCCTTTTTAAAAATAAATAATGAGATATGTAATCTGTATATACTAGTCGAAGAAATGTTTTTCTTTGTAAATATATAATGTAAAAAAATATAATGTTCCAATGTTTTTAAAATGTTTTTAAAAGGCTATTTTTATGTCTGCAGACCATAATAATGTCTGCGTCAGTATGCTTACTTACATACCAGTGATGCAGTATGGATATTTCTGTATGTGTGCGAACATACTGCCTAATCCGCAGAGTGAATAACACACTTTTAATTTGTTCATGAACGTCATTGTCTGGGTGCAGACGCCACACCATGCATGCAATATGTCATAGGTCACGTGGTAGTTTGCAGACATCATGATGTGCCCAGGACATCACCGGACAGCATCATGTGACCGCGCACATTCGAAAGATTGATGTGTCTGTGATCGAAGTCCACACTTCGGCTGAGATCTTTACATTTCATTTTTCAGGCACGCTAGGGACCTTACCGTTCAGATTTTGCACTTTCACAACACCTAGAACCATTGTCAGTGCTTCTATAAACTTTGTACAACTTTGTATGCACTTTCTTTTTTCTGTACTGGATTTCCGCAATCTTGTGAAGTCATTGCAGCCGTCCCCAGACATCTTCACATGACCGGGCCCATGTCGCATTATGATGTGTCCGAGGTCAGTATTCATACTTTGTGGACATCTTTAAATTCAGTTTTTCAGCCACTCTAGGGACATTCAAGTGAAAAGTTTGCCCTCCCACAGCTCCCAGTACCACTCCTACTTCATTCCTAAACTTTTTACAACTTTGCAAGGCCTTATTTTGGCTGCAAAGTTCACAGACAGGATTGTAGTCTGCAGACATTTCCTCGAAAGGGATCCCCCATTTCTGTTAGTTATGCTCAATCTGACACACCAGCAGAGAGGAACTCTTTTTGTGAGGGAAGAGCAGATTCATTCAACCATTCAAGAATCACAACTGCAATGACCATCCCTCTACCTCCTCCCAAAGGGCCACCACCAACAGCTGGAGGGTCTGGACAATGAAACAGGGGAACTGCAGCAGATTACATGCAGGACGGAGAGGACAGAGAAAATGTAGTGAAGGAAGTGCCTCCTACATCATGTGGGCAGAAGGAGTCATGTGTGTCAAGGTTTTTCACCGCTGTTGGAGGAGTACCAAAGGTTCAGACACAGGCGTGTGCTGAAATGCATGCAAAATTGTACTCAGTCACAGCCAAAATGGGCAGTACTCTTTGGTATTACCGCCATGCACCACCACACTCGCACCTCCACCCGGCAGCAGTGAGATAGGAGATTCTCTTCTCAGGATGTAGGATTACTTTGGACACCACACCCTCCTTTACCACTCTTGTCACCACGCAGGAAACCACAGTTGGAGAGAGGATTCCTCATGCTGCCTCACAGGCCATACCTGAGGCTATTGGCCCAATCCTTGCACGGTCAACAGTACTTTATATGCACTGTGACACAATCATCTGCAGGGGGGAGGGAATCCGAAGCGCCTTTGAGGTGGTTGTTAAAGTGCATGACAAGGATTGCCACCTACCTTTGTTTCTTCTGCAGCCCTGCATCTTCCATTGTCCAGCTGTCCCACTCTTATGGTGGCTGTTGCCCCTTTCCTTCTTCCTTTCCTCCCTCCCTTCCTCTCTCCTTTGTGCTCTTTCCCTCTGTGAAAAAAACAAGAAAACAAAAAAATGAAATCAACAATCCTCATGGAACCGCCTTTCAAAATTTAAAAAAGAATCTGAAAAAATAAACGTATAGACTCCATCTACTTTATATTTATACTTAAAGTAGTACGAATCTATAAGAATATCTAACATTTTCATTAGCATTACATTTTATGCTAATGAAAATTGTAGACAATTTGCATAGCAAAGAAAAGCTAACAGTAATGCATTTCAGTCCCGATGCCTTTTCTCTACCATACAAAATGTTACATATTGATACATATTTCAAGTGTTCCGTTTTCATTCTTTTCACAAAAACTGTTTCAAGGTATTCTGAACATTTGAAAGAAAAATCTAATTTCCAACATCTTTAAATGTACTGCATCGCTATGAAAAATGTTCACACCATCAAACTTTATATTCTCATTGTGGAAAGGTGCCATACCTACATCCTGTAAAAAAGCACATACAGCTTTATTCACATTCTGCCTGTTTTTTTTCAATTTGTGAACAAACGTTTGAACCTTTCCACATTTGCCTTCAAGTTATTTGTGAAAAAATAATATTTGAAGCTGGAAACATTTCCATTAGTCTTTTAAACGTGTCCTTCATAGCAGTCTGCAATGATACCTAAGTCATATACCTCACACTGTTGCCTCGACAATGTATTACAATAATTTCAGGATATTTAAACCAAATCATATTCTCACACTATGGTAACAATGCTGCCCAGTTTAATCAACAATACCAGGAGACTTCCGCTTCATCTAATCCAAGATTAGTAGAGATGCCACGGTGCCCGGTGTAAACCTTTAACCAGTGTACCAATGAATCTCCCAGCATCCACACACTCTGCTTCATCATTGCCATAGTCATCTTTCCACAGTCTTCTTGCAATTCAGGACATCCATAAAATACCGACATGGCATGAGTGGGTCTGCGGACTAGCGCAAACATCCATGGACATCATCGCACAGGGCAGCCCTTCCACCCTTTTTACTTTTATGTTTCTAACACTCACTCATCGGCTACTTTCAAACAGTCACATATCCATCCATCAATCAGATCCAAAAACTTTACATGTAAACCTGTCACCTCATTTCAACACTTCATATGTACATTTCAACTCTGAGAGGACATGTCTGATTTCATTCACTGCCTACTTGTATTTCCAGATTCAACAATATCTGCATCTAACAACAAATAGTACAAATATGCTTATATTTTTTAAAGTTATGTTTTTCACCACCTTCATAAATATATATACATGGTTGCTGCCTCTTAACCTGCAATAAGCATCTCAATAAGAATACACTCTTTTTAACCACTGCTATTGAATGCTATGTATTGCAACCTGCTCTCATTAGGCCACTGTTACCTACTTGTAATGCAAACATATTGTACTTCCTCACAGCAACTGCCACTTAACAGTGCTCAAAAAATCCTTTGCCACTGAACACTTACTTTTAAACAGCAGCTTCTAATGCACATATGCATTTTTTATTTTCAATAAAATGCTCCTAAAAAGAAACATTTTTAAAAGATTAGCCTTTTTCCATATGTACAATTGTCATGTTTTCCAACTTTTGCTATCACATACCTTACAGTACCACCATTCTCCACCAGCTCACATTAACTACCACTTTGTAGTACCATACTAGTGTTTACCAACTACATGTCCTTTCGTTTACACAAATATTAACATTTTCATTCTACTGCGGTACCTACACACTGTACATTTCTTACTACAATACAAATGAAATTGGGCATTACTAAAACCTATCAGATTTCCATACAGTTCTTTGCAGCCAATACTACCACGTTTCATGTAGTGGCAAAATATGTTACCTTATTACAAATACCACTTAACATAGCGACTACAATAGTTTGCAATAACAAGTGCCAATGTATGTATACATGTATTCTTTCACTACATTCATACTACAAACATGCAAACCTATATGAAACACTTTTCTTTACATAAAATGACTAGTCTTTTGCAACCATTATTACAAAACACCATATACTAACAACATACACTGCTGCAACTGCAAAGTTCCACGGTTCCACTAGGCCACAGTTTGCCTACATTTTAAGAACACTGCAACTCATTACAAATCCATTGCAGTGCAAAAAGGGCACTTTCCATATTAAAAGCACTGAGACAAAAAATGCCCTACTGCAATAAAAACATTGTCCATGCATTGCTGCATTAAGGAAAACTTTGCTGTACAGCTAAAACCATTACATATTAGCGCTACTTCGAACTTTCCTGTGCAGTAAAAATGCACTAAAACGGCATCTTGTTCACGATAAGTCATTGTTTACCCTTTTGCTTATGATATGCCTAACGGCACTTGTCATAGTGCAATCATTGTTACAACATAGTTAATATATGTTGGCACGGTACGCAGTCTTTATATTGAATAGTTTTATATCAAAATCCCTTTTATAGTATTTTTTATTGAATAACACATACACAATATAGTTTTTAACATGAATGTTTTAATGTTGAATGCATTTTAACAATTGAATAGTTATAACATTTTAACTAACTGTTTAACTTTTTTAAATATGCATAAATATAATATTATTTTCGTGCAATATATTTTTTGTCCAGTAGGTGCCGCTGTTCTGTCCTTTTTTTACAATCGGATGCATAGGATCTAATACGGCTAGGTTAGACAGCTATTCCTTTGGAGTTCCCTCTTTTTTCTCATTTTGCTTGTTTTTTTTTCATTTTTAATTGAACTTTTTCAATTTTTTCTGTGGATTGCTTGGACCGTTTTGTTGGGGTTTTTTTTCATGGAACTTGCCTCAGGTTTTTGTTTTTTTGCTGAAATACTTGGATTGTGAATTGATCTGTTTTTGTGTTCTTTTTACAGTTTCTGTACTTTTTTGGGTGTGTCTTGACTTTGGATTCTTCTGTATTTTCAGTCTTTTTGGATGGATTTCGCTGTTTTGGATTTGGCTACAGATTTTTCATCCTGGGAATTTTGGATGTACCGAAAGTTGGAGTTTGCAGTGGTAAGTGAAATATGTGATTTCCAACAGTTTATCTTAAAAGCAATACTTTTCAGATAGGCAATTGTACCTTGTTTTTTGAATGCTAACACACAGTCCTTAAGTCGTTGCTGATTATCGCAATATTGTTTCCCTCGATATAATTTGTGCAGCTTGCATTTCTTGATGTGATTGTTCTTTCTTTAGATGTTTTAAAAAGCACCACAAATCAAGATTGAACATTTTGAACCATTGTTTTATTTCATTGTGCCATCCTTCAAGTTTATTAGTAATTTTGACATGTTCTTGTAGTACAGCTGAGTAACAATACCATATTGTTTTGGCAAATCAGTGGTCTTGTTTACTATTGACATTTGTGTATTTCGCTATACACATTTTGTTATATGAACGGCTTTCATGTTGTTAATAGTATTTCGAGAAATAGGTTTTTATTATATGTTTTTTTTGTAAAACAATATATGGGTTTTGATATAAAGACATGTAACCGTTAGCACTCATACCACAACTGTATTCACTCTTTCTTCCAATAAATGCTCCTACCACAATAAATAACCTTTGCTACAGAACCAACTTAACCATTACCAACTAAGTTTCTTTTACAATTAAAGGATAAAGAAGATTTACAAAGCTACTGAACAAATAAAACTCTTCACGTACTATAAAGTAAGCAGATTGAAATAGCATGTATATGTCTCTAATGAAAATATCATACTTTCACTATGTATTTGCCTAAAGTAGTCTTTTCTACTCAAGAATATTATACTTCACTCTTTCTCATTCCAGTGCAGCATTCACCCTATTTATAATCCTATCTCATCATTGCTTTTTATTCAATACATCACCAATTCCTTATTGCCTAACAACACAACCGTCTCTCGTGAACTTCTATACCACAATTTAATTTCTTTAGTCGTCCATACCCCTATCCACCTCAGCTCAATTCCAACCCCCAATCTAAGTCCAAATGACTAACGGACATTACCAATTGTACACACACTTCCTCACCCCTTTAAAATTACACCCATACCACCCTCATGTCTGTACACTAATCACACCAATACAGCAACCACTGTTTTCCTCAATGCAGTATATTATTCCTATTTATTGAATCACACCACCACTCCCTTACTCACTAACACCAGTACTGTCAACACATTCTACTACCAATGCTGTATCACCCATTCCCAATACATGAATATACCGTTTTTCCACAACATATGATTTAAATGTCATATTTACCCAAACACATCACACCTATACAGCCACTTACTATTACACCCTTCCCAGCCAAACCTATCATCCCACTACACTATCACAAAACACTCTTTTTCATTCCTCTTACAATAATACATGCATAAACATTCCACAACTTTGAAACACACACTTTCTTTTTTCCCAACACAACAGAAGGCCTACTAAGAACCTGCTATGTAGAAAACAAATAAAATGTAGAGCAGATAAAAGAACAAACCATATAATCATCCACCACTAAAACAATGTATAGAATATATTCAAACAGAAAAGCTAGTAAGCTCACATAAGGAAACTAAACCAGTCAACAAAAAAAGTAAGGCCGCTCTTTCAAAAAATAAAAGTAAAAAAAGATGCAGAAATTAAAGTAGACCTAATAATTAAGATAACACTGTATCTACCAATGTTAGCATAGCCACAGAAAAACATTGAAGAAAGTAAATTAAAAAAAAAAATCAGCCATAGAGTTCTTAACAATTTCATAAAAACATCTAAGAAGTCACGTTCTATGCTTACAAACTACCATAGAAAATGAATATTTGAAGCACTGATTGACAGTGCATTTCAACAAAAAAAAACAGTTTATATTGACTTTAAACAGAATGAAACCACTAACTAAATGAATCAACAGATTACAAAAACTATTTCTAAACATTTGCAATGTCAATATAAATATCTTTTCCAACTTCTATGAAGGTGAATGGTTTCACATAAACAGCACAGAACCATATTTCAAAGAAGAAGCTTATAAACAAGAACCTACACATCCATTTGTCATAGACAATATTGGGTGAGGCTATGAAGTGGTAGGAAACAACATTATGGCAAAAGAAACCCTTATAGCACAAAATTCCCTCACAAACATTGTACCAAATGTTCCTTTTGTCCAAACAAGCTGCCCAGTGTACAAATGGACCTGAGATTAATATGTAACATACCCCAACAATAATTACAATATTTACAAGAATTCCCAAATCACTATGTTAAATTAAAATATAAAGGTATAATCCAAACTTTACAAACCATGGACTCCTGCCCAGCACGCATCCGCACTGGACTACAAGGACATTCATAGCCTGCATTTCAGGAACTGCTTGCAAAAGCATATTCAATAAAATCAAAATGATAGCAACACACTATTCCGCAATGCAAAACCTTGCCCATAGATTGTACTATGCAAAAAGTCCTGCCCTAGAACTGCAAAAATGAAATAACATTCTCCTACATGGAACAGCCAAAGAACTACTTTGGGAAATAGAGCAAACCTAAAGTAAATATTTTGGAACTGAAGTTGACATAGACAATTCAGTAACTTTAGAAAACATTAGCGAAAACCTCACAAACAGTAACCTCCTTAGAAACACACAGAAAAAAGGAATAGCAAAGTTTCCACACACATCTGCTGAAAAACCAGACGAAGCATGTGCCTTTTTCGCAGAACATTTGATAAAAAGAGTACAAAAATGGTAGATGTGATCTACAAAATACAAGAAAATGAGGAGTTCCAATGTTTCCAATTAGCTTCATATCTCGCAGAAGTAAATAAACATAAAATAACAGACCCCTCAATAGTTTGCACATACTGCAATTCAAAGTATGGCAATGACCAAATCTGAAATCTTTCCACTTCCAAAAGCAGCCCAACAACTTAACTTGTATGAGAGCATCATAATACAAACAGTAGACCAATTTCAAGCTATAATGTGCCTTGAACCCAAAACTGCCAAATTGACTCCATCCGAGTTACTAAAAGGCATTGTGGCAAAGTAGTATATTTGCCATTAGATCTCAAAGAAAATGTAGAAACTCTCGGAGTATGATAGCTAATAGAACAATTGTTTTACTAGTTAAAGGTGTACTAACAAAAGACAATAATTTGGCAACAACTGGTTGACTTACAGTTAGACAAGCACTACAGTATCTTAAAGAAAACAATGCATACAACAGAGATATAAACATAGACGAAAACTTACGAGAAACCATCCAAATAATTGAAGATAGGTTATGCATACATTTGCACATGCAAGTTCTCATTCATGTAATGCTGCCTTAGGAGAGCATATTGCCAGAATTTCTATGGGCCATGGCAAAAAGCCATTGTTGCCCTATCCTGTCGCACTAACCTTAGTTCGGCAGCTAGTTAGTCCTTGTTAAAGTGCCATCATGGGTGTAGAAGTTCTCAAGGTAGTGTCCCAGATCAAGTGATGATATTTCTTGGTCCTAGTTGGGAGAAGAAAGGGGATGGGAGGGAAAGAAAAGACAGCCATCCTGATGAATGGCTGTCTTTTCTTGCCCTCCCATCGAAATTCTCGCATAGAAATTCTGGCAATGTGCTCTCCTAAGGCAGCATTTCATGAATGAGAACTTGCATGTGCAAATTTATGCATAACCTAGCAGAGGAATTTATAGACATGCAAACATATATGAAAAATAAGCAGATGTCAGATAGAAATGGAGATCCTAAAATACTGTGTTTGTGACTTGTGGTAGAGGAGATACAGACACCATCAGTTGTGTTTTTAAAAAACAAATGACACTAATAGAATTGCTGATTCAAAAGCCATGCTTTGGCCGTAATTAGCCTAGAGGTAACTGGGGTGTATTTTTCTTTTACACACAGGTTCACCCATCTGCTCCAGTCCTATGGCACCCAAAGAAGGTGGTAAGGTATAACCCCGACTTCTCTAAGATTCTGACACATGGTAGGTACCGACCAGACCTACTCTGTTGTAAGGAACCAGAAGACTGTCCTGAAGAAAGTGGCCATAATGAACAGGATGCCACTGAAACTGGTAGACAGTGATTGCTACACTATATAGGCACTAATCTAACCCACTGTATGTGAGCAATCTTTTACATCACCCCACCCTATGTTTAAACACAAACATCTTGTTATACGCTGAGTGGAGTGTGTTTTGTCTTTTTGTTGGTTTGTTATACAAACTTGGATTGTTTGTATTTTGTGTCTTTTTAATAATCTCACTGTACGTGGTTTACAGACAATCCCTTGGTCATTAAAGTCATGAATAACCTAATGGATGTTTGTACCTAAAACCATTGATGCACAGACTTGCTGTCTGGCTATTGGTTTCTTCCAACACACACACATAGTGGAAGAGAGTGGTTGATGGGCACTATTTGAACAAGGCTGGATATTTTACAATCAATAGAAGTAAGTAGTTTATCTTCTTTTCCTATCCCCTTTTTGTAGGCGGCACATCAGCACTTTATAGGTTGAGACGTGGATAGGAGGAAGGGATAGTCAGAATTTCACTGTATCCTTGCTGTCTTCCAACACAGCCTTGTTTTTCTTGATAAACGTTCTCTTGATAAACTTTTTTCTTAAAAACTTTTTTCTTGATAACCTATCTTGCCCTCAACCACAGTGGTTTTCCAAAAACAGGTTGGTTGTTCTCCTGTCTTTTCGGAAATCAGACATATTAGTCTATAACCAAATCATTCCACAATTTAATAGCACCATGGACAGTAAGGTGTGCTTGATAAAGAATCTCAACCACAAAACACGAGACAAAAGGCTATGTTGATCAGCCTTCATGGCTCATCTCCATCTAGACCCTCAACTGTGTGTGCTTGTGTCCAAAGACTTTGAGGTTTTTTTAACCTTTAAAGGGTATTAACCCCAAAGTTTGGCAGTTCACTGTAAACACACAGACACAATACTCTTGCTGAAAAATGTCCTAGCACAGTTACCTACCAACAAATTCAAAAATACCTTGAACTGAACCATCTCCTTGGTATCCGGCAATCAGGCTTTAGACCGCAACACGGGACAGAAACAGCCCTCATCGACCTGAAGGCTCAAATTGACACTCTTTGAGACAATGGGAAAACAGCTTTATTGCTTCTCCTTGACCTCTCCGCGGCATTTGATCTAGTTGATCCCAAAATCTTATGCAATCACCTGGATTCAGCTGCCCACTTTTCCCAAGAAGCCATCGGTTGGATCGAGTCATTCCTCAGCAACAGATCCATGCGTGTCTTCTGCACCACAGCTGCCGCTGACCCCATCCCCATCACATGCGGAGTCGACCAGGGCTCAAGTGTCTCCCCCACACTGTACAACGTGTTTACAAAGCCCCTGTTTGATGATCTAGATGGTCTAGGTATCACCTACACTAATTATGCCGATACTCAGATCTTCATCCCGTTGACAGGAGATTACAACCATGATCTGGCCTTGGTGAACAGGGTGTACCTCATCATCCAGGCATGGATGGCATCTCACAGTCTGTGCCTGAATGATGACAAGACTGAACTCATTATACTTGGTTCCACCGCAAACATAACCAAATTGGACCACAACTACACAGCTTCATTATAGATGGGAACCCGATCAAAGTAGTTAATGAAGTGAAAACCCTAGCAATATACATCTACTACTCCCTCTCCTTCCACAAACAGGTTAGCTCTATGGCATCCTCCACGGCCTACACATGTAAGCTTATAAGAGCAGCCAAACCCTTCTTATCCTCCCAGAGCTGCATTACACTAGCCAGAGCCCTCGTATTATCAAAACTGGACTATTGTAATGTCCTCTACGTAGGAGCTAGCAAACAGGTTACTAACAAAATACAGACACAACAAAATAACGCTCTCAGAGCAGCGCTCAGAATCCCCAAGAGAGATCATATCTCCAACATTAGGAGAGCCCATAACTGGCTCAACACAACAGATAGAATCCTGCTCAAAGTAGCCTCACTAACACACAAATGCCTCAACAACGCTGCCCCCTGCTACCTAGTCGATAGAATAAGTAAACACACCCCCAACAGACCTACCAGAACCGCCAACGCTAATCTTCTCACAGTTCCCAGATTCAAACGTACCAAAATGGGGGGAAACAGCTTCCAGGTGAAAGCAGCCCAACACTGGAACTCCCTACCACTTTCTCTAAGGAAAACCCAAACCTACACACACTTTAGACGCAACTACATACACTGGATAAAGAATAATGACCGCTAACTCCATCCATCCCACCTCACTGCTATCCACCTTGTAAATATGTATATTTGTAAATCCGTAAACTTTTGCCTTTTGCATGACTGCTTCAACCATCTATTATCCATTGTATTTACTGTACTGTACCTATACAACCATTGTAATTACTGTACTGCACTATAACATGTAACCAAGCTGCGAATAACCTTGTTGCTCCTGCGCCCTCATACCCTCGGGTCCGGTGCGCAATACAAATGAATAAACTAAACTAAACTAAACAGTTACTCTCTGGGGGAGTGGAACTTGATGTTAAAGTAGATTCAGTGTATCTGGAGTTGCCATCCACCCTACGGACTGGCAGCCCTCCCTCAGCAACAGCAGCTTTCTTGCCTGGTAAAGATAAGGTACAGCTATCTGATATCCAAACCATGCTAAAATGCCTGGCCGATACTTTGCCTGTGGCTATGAATAAACAATGAAAGATGTCGCTTATGTCCTGAAACACCTGGGGCTTTGTTCATCTCCTTTCCCCCTCTGGCTCCCTGCCCTATGTCACTCAACATTCACTCTTCCTCTTGCAGGAAACAAGGTTAATGACACATATATTGGTATATAGTTATACCAATTACAAATCATTTGCACTAACAATATGTATTTCTTCTCTCAGGACATTGTGGAGATGTGATGTCATGACATAACAGCTGTTCTCGCATGTTTTCATTTATGTATGTGGATATCAACAACTGTAAATTCAGAATGCATGTAATTTCTATATATAGTTGAGACATGCACACACATGCACTGTCTCTTTAAAACCAACGTTTAGCGAATTTGTGCACCTTAACTAACAGAATTTCACTCTGGCATTATTTTAGGCATTCACCCGCTCTGTCTCAATTTAACTGCTGCAGCGGTGGTGTACTCGCCATTCCTTTCTGTGATCCCTATGGTTACCATGGTAACCATTTGTTATACCTTTACCTCTAAATTACCTTATTGGATTCCTTACACTATGGGGTACACTGTAAATTGATTACATCCCACATTGGGCCAAGGGACGCAATGTAATCCAACCGTTCCCGTCCAAACGACTCAAAATGGCCACCATATAAATTACCAACGCTATGCTGCTAGGCCCCCACCGAGCCGCGGAGTGACTCAGCACCTCTCGAGCAAGGAACACACTCGTCCAGCTCATCCTTGTGCGAAACATTCGCACAGGTATGCTCGCGTCAGGCTCACGCGTGCAGTCGGAGATTTCTTGATGACCCATATGCGTTGTCACAGCTCTGATATGGTCCATTCCCCTTTCTCTCTTTTTTAGATTACATCCTGAAATTGTAAACATCAGTAACACAGGTTTACAATCCTCGACCAAGGAGGTAAGAGTCCACCACCACGCATATCGCGGATGGTATTTTCTCTGTAACTGCGATTTTTCACATGCTTTTAAAGGACTCTGTTAAACAGTATTGAGTGCCCTTTCCCTGCTTTTTGGAACAGGACCACATTGAGATCCTCACTACGCCTAGCCGTTCCTAGAATATAGTGCCCATGGAAATAATTACCCACAGGTAAGCTGTGCTCTATTATGCAAAATGTAGAGACAACACAGTACATGTTTAAATCTTCCTATAGTTATACGTGCTGCCGCACTCTCCTGATAAGACTCTCCCATTTCCCCTGCAGAACGCACTAAATAACACAGCATTTTCGTCCTGATGAAGACCGTGTACAAGATTGGGCTAAATAGGCTCTCCTAAACGGTTGAAACACCCTGGTGTAGACACACCCCTAACCACAGTGCATCGCCACTGCTTACCACCAAATAGAACGATTGCTTTTCACAACCTTTGTTTTGTTGTTACTATGTGAAAGTGTCTTTGTTATATATTGTATTATGTGAATTGTTGTGACAAACAACAACTGTGATGAAGTTTGTCTTACACACAAAAATTGACTGTTACGCCAGAAAACATTTGGCTCTATGTGTTGTAAATCCTTTAGTCTGTGCGTTTTTTTGGTTGAGACATTCTGTGATGTCAGATTATTGAAATAAATGTTAATTTTATACCAATTTATAAAAACGTAAAAAGATTAACAACCAATCTTTTCTCAGAAGTAGACTGAGTGAGTTTTTCTTTTCTGTATACAGAGGGAAATAGGTTTTATGAGTGGTTTTTTTTAACACATCTTTATCCGGACCTATTCAATTGTAATTTTGTTCAACTAGTAACCCTCCTGGGTAGAATAGGCTCCCAACCAGGAGCCCATTTATTGAAATTGTTTGTGGGTATGGTCGCAGGGGTGGCCAATAATTTGAAATCTCATAAAATCTCACATGTACAACATGAACATTTACTAGCGGTTGAGGTGGCTACCAGTATAAATGGAAAGTGCTGCAACATATTGCTGGTCAATGTATACAATCTTCCTGAGTCACTTCACAGAGAACAAATTCAAGATGATATGCACAATTTATGTATGTGATGGTGTGGTGGCAATAGTGAGGATGGCATAATTGTGGGTGGAGACATTAATTGCCACTGAGCAGAGGGTGAATGCACACATGTAGAGGGTAGATTGTCTACCAAAAGTATAATGAAGCACGGTGATTCTGACAAGGAGGGGTTAACAGTGTTTCCCTTAGACAATTGAGCCAGCCCATGAGCGCTCCCTCAGCTGGAAAAAACAGCTGAGGGTTTGCTCAGTGATTCACGGGGCTGGTTCCTCGTCTCCTCCAAAATGGGTCAGGGGCCACTGGTTGGACGCCCCCTCACCCATTATGGATGAGCCGCAAGGCTCGGACTGGCCTATATGGCAAAAGGGCAATGCCTATTCCAAAAATGCAAAATGCTAGTGTGGGCCAGTCAAAATGGGCACATTTTTTGGCCAATATGAGACAGTTTTATGAGTTACTTCACAATGCAGCTAGTAGTCGTGACTATTGTGGCTGAATAAATATTCTTTAAATATCACAATTTGCTTAAATTTTAAAACCCCACCCCCCCCCCTGGGGTACTATTCAAACAGACTGACTAAAGGAATGAATATCCATTTGCAACTGCGGGAAACTTTTTCATTGGTGCCTGAGACAGTTGTATGTTCCAGTCCGAACAAGTGCCACCCCTGCCCATTTCCTCAAATCCTCTTGCGACCCCCGGGGATGCAGACGCACCCCCCGGGGAGGGCGGTGCGCCCCACAGTTTGAAGACCTCTGTCCTAGAGGCATATTAAGACCCATTGCTCCCCATGTGCTAAAGCCAAATAACCTTAAACAGTTGTGGTTATTAACAATACTGACTACCCTCCTGTCCATATCCAGAGTGAATATCTTTTCCTTCTTGGAAACTGTCTGCCCTCTGCATTCCTTAACTGGGTGGGTTGTATTTTGTAGTATTGCTATAACTGTCTGTTGTCAATAAAGTAGATATTTCTGATACAAATGTGACTGCACAGTACCTTTTATCCCTGCATTATAATTGTATTTTTGCTGTGTTGCAACTAATTAATGATCCACAACCTTTCAGAGATAAGCCTGCCGTTCCGTCCACATTACCAAAATTTGACAAGGAGTTTTACTCTTTGTTTGATATTCCAATCTGTTGGGATCCCTTCTGGTGTATTAGAGGTGTGGGCTGATAGATGATTTAGAAACCAATATTCTGACCTGGTCCACTGGTACCCCGGTTGTTGATTTGTTACACCACCACTTTTCCTGTACTGCGATACTACGAGTATGGCCCTGGAATGGGGTATTCAAAGTAATGGCACACCTCACGTTTTTAAACATGCAACAGTGTGCGCCTGTGTTCAAAGTTTGGCGACCATTCGTCAACAGGTGCTAATGTTATAAGCTGTCCAAAAAGTAATCTTTCTATAAGTGATGCAGAGGAGGATGACGAGGAACAGGAAGAACAGGTAGAGGAAGTGCCTACCTCCAGCGCCCGGAGAGAGTCAAGGGTGTGGCGGTTCTTTAAGACTGTTCAGGGGGTCCCAAATTCTTTGGCTGCTTGTGTTGAATGCATTGAGTGTGGGGTCATACTCAATCACTCACAACATGAGCAGTACTCATTCAGGACCACCTCCATGCAATGCCACACCAGATCCAACCACATAGATGCTGTGAGAAAGGTTATATAGGCTCGGACAGGCCTATATGGCAATAGGGCATTGCCCATACCAAAAATTCAAAATCTAGTGTGGGCCAGTTAAAATGGGGCATATTAAAACCCATTTCTCCCTATGTGCTGAAGCCAAGTAACCTTAAAATGCTGTGGTTACTAAAAATACAGACTACCCTCCTGTCTGTATCCAGAGTACATATTTGTTCCTTCTTTGAAACTGTCTTCCCTCTGCATTACTTAAAAGGGTGGGTTGTATTTTGTAGTATTGCTAGAACTGTCCATTGTCAATAAAGTAGATATTTTTGATACAACCGTGACTGCACTTTTCCTTTTCATCCCTGCATTATAATTGTATTTTTGCTTTGTTGCAACTAATCAACGATCCACAACCTTTCAGAGATTATTCTCCCGTTCCGTCCACATTACCAAAATTTGACAATGAGTTTTATTCTTTGCTTGATATTCCAATCTGTTTGGATCCCTTCTCGTGTATTGGAGGTGTGGGGCTGAATGATGATTTAGAAAGCGATATTCTGCCTGGACCACTGGTACCCTGCATGTTGATTTGTTACATCACCACTGTGATGCTGGAAAGGCAACGGAGGGACAGGGCCTCCGTATCCTTGCCCTTTACTGCTTTTTATCGTGTGTTCTGTCGTGTTTTCCACACAGGAGTTCATGTGGGACTCCTGGTGGTGCAGCTCTCTTTTTTTTGGTTTGGTGAACGGACCCATGGGATACCCTTATGGCACCCATGGGTGGGGGTAGAACCCTGTGCCCCTAGTGTATGTTTTTGGGAACCTGTGGGTGGCCCACAGAGCAGGGTATGGGCTGGTGGCAGCTCCATGCTGAATTTGACAGGTGCGCAGAGTATCCTCCATTTTGGGATACCCCGGCCCTGCCATTGGGATCAGTTGATTCCTGATGGAAAACGAGATGGCCCCAGTGGCCTCTTGCTTTCTATTACCCATTACCTTGTTTTCCCAAAGTCCTGGGAAGCCCTGACTCTGTCCCTTCCCCCTGACTGGCTGTTGGATGGAAGTGCCATATATGGTGTTGTTGTGAAGGCCCATCATACTAGCTGGAGCCTTCCCGGTGATGTATGTTGTGGGTACCTCCTGTGGGTGGGACCTGGGTGTATAGAGTGTGTGACGAATATACATTCTGTGTTGTGGGTGTCTAGTATCTGGTGGTTGACACAATGACTGAGACAACCCTGCCCGAATCCGGTATGAATGCAGCTTGGAGTGTTGAATGGCTCGGTACTTGTCCCAATACACATAACTTTTTGTGAGCGTCTGGAGAGAAGTGAATGGCCTGAATACTTTGTGTGCCTGATTGGCTGCCTACCTGCATGAATGCCCGTAGTCGTGATTGGATGCTTGAGTGTGACCCAGCGGAATGAATGGGAGATCAACAGTATATCTGGGGACCTCTCACTGCTAGGAATCGTGTTCAGAAGCTGAAGTCCACTACGATGTGTAACTGGATTAACTGACGCTTGACCTTGAAGCCCTGCTGGACGAGAAGAATTTCTGTTGCTCTCCTTCACAATCTGAAAGCTTTTGTGCCTCAAAGGACTGACCCAGAGGGGACCTGGTAAGGCGCCCTCTTCCCGAGCTACGAGGGACCACCGTGCACAGCTGATCTTTGCCAACGCTCCCTGGTAGACAAACCTACCACAGGCTGCCGACCCGATACAGGGACTGCTGCGGAACTCCAAGGAGAAGCACTCGGACTGTTGTCCGCCACTGTCGACGACCGCCATCGCCGACCGGAGCCACCATGCTCCCGTTTGCCTAAGAACTTTCATTGATCATCGGACGCTCTCGTCTGCATCGTCATCCGCTTGTCTCCCGCTGGAGAAGGCCCGACCGTCGACGTGCCGAGAAGTATCCACCGGTGGGTTTCCCGCCACCTACAAACCGCAGAGACGTCGACGACTCAACGCCCTTGATGGGCCACAGTTCTTCATCATCTCTTTGCGGTCCAGAACTATTGTCACTGAGGTGCCCTGCACGCCTCTTCCTTGAAGGACGCCAACGCTCTGTCGTCGACGAGCACCGCTTGGAACGAAGCGGTCACTTCCCTGCCATAGTTCACCCTGTTCACCGTCGGACATTCGACGACCCGTGACTCCTGCCTTAAAGGGAGGGCACTCAAGAAGGGCTGTCGATTCCCCGACACCGAACGCCAAGTCCCCCGACACCTCTCGACGATCCGTGGCTCCCGCCTGAAAGGGAGGCACTCAAGAAGGATCGGTCGGTGCATCGTCGGAGAACTCTACTCCACCAGGTACATTGGGGGGGTAGAACCTTAATAGGAAGAAGTGAGACTATCAAACAATATATGGACTGAGCTTGTGCTATATATCTTTATTTACAGGTTGCCTAGGTGGGGGGATCTCCACACAGAACTGTGCCTAGTGGTAGGGGTCAGCATTCTGCCTATTGTTCTAACCATCTTACGTTCCTTCCTATCTCTATTGCTGGTTTACTCGTTATTGATCTGTGTGACATTTTAACTGTACAGTTGATGCACTTTAATGAGATTTGATAACATTAGTGGTACCACTCTAGACGTGTATATATTTATCATTATTGACTTTCAAGTACAAAGTGCGTCATTGTGATCGTGTACATACCTTTGAATATTAATTATATAAAGACTGTGTTTTCAGTAATACAGTGTGTGTATATTCCTTTGTGAGGGTTCGGGGACTACACTGTACTTAAGAACCAGCCTGCATCACCTCCTGAGAAGCTAGGCATTGATTGCTCGTCCATTGCTACCTTATAGAGAATCTTGGCTGGGGTCTTCTGTGCCTCTCTTCTACCATATAAAGAGCAGAAGTACAGACACCCCCTACCAGTCTTTACACTGGTGGCAGCGGTGGGATGCTTATGGTTTTAAGAATCAGTGTATAACCGTGCCACTTACAAAATATCCGCACTTTATTCGATTAAGGTCTGGGTGTGTACAAAATAACTGCATTACAAGCAATGGAGTCTATTGCGAATGGTAAATTGACTCGGATGAGCTTAGAGGCTCTCCAGAGTGCTTGTGAAGCCAGGGAGTTAGACTTTGTGGATAAGTCTAGGGCTGAGCTGATAGCTGCCCTTATGGACTACCAGAACGATGGTGAAACTCTTGATGAGGGGGGGAATGCAACCAATGAGGACTCTGCCCCTAGGGTTTCTACTGACTCTGTTTCTGGAAATGCCACCATTCCTGCTGCCTCTGTTCCGAACCCCAGCAATTCCTTGGACCTTGAGTTATTAAGGAGGAAATTGGCCTTTGAATATCGCAAGTTGGAAATAGATGCTGAGTTTAAGAAAGAGGAGCTGGCACAACAAGTGGAACTCAAGAATAGGGATCTTGAACTCAAAGACAAGGACACTGAATGTCAGAGAATCCAGCTAGAGAAAGCTCGAGTGGAGACTTGAGTGAAACCCAGTGATAGTGTCAGGTCCCCAGCCACTAAATTTATGAAGGATTTGGTTGGTGTGTTTTCGGAGGGTTCTGATATCCTCCAATGGATTGAAACATTTGAAATGGCTTGTGCAATTCATGATGTTGACAAAAGAGATTGGGCTAAGTGTTTGCTAAGCAGAGTGCCTCAAACTGGATATTACTGTATTCTGAAGCTGAGTGTGGAAGAACGGGGTCAGTATGAGTGTATGAAATCTGCTT
Organism: Ambystoma mexicanum; assembly: GCF_040938575.1. Lineage (NCBI taxonomy): Eukaryota > Metazoa > Chordata > Amphibia > Caudata > Ambystomatidae > Ambystoma > Ambystoma mexicanum. The sequence continues at coordinate 448,397,885 of NC_090941.1, read as the reverse complement.
TGATTGCCAAGTTTGGCAAGACACCTACCCAATACCTTAAAAGGTTCAGGGATTTTAAGAAAAGAGAGAATGTGTCTTGGGTTGACTGGGTGAGTGCTGCGCACATGAATATGATGGGGTGGATTGACGGTTACAAGGTGAACGCTTTTGTTGAATTGTCCCACCTGTTGTTTTTTGAGCATTTTTCTGAAGCCTGTTCACCAGAGCTGCGTCAGTGTGTTGCTGACCAGAACATTTTGGATCCCTTTAAGCTGGCTAGGTTGGCTGACAAGTGGGTCTCCCACCGGGTGTCCCCTAAGGACTCCAGTGGGAAGGACAAGGACAAAGAAAAGGGGGCCTCTCAGAAAGCTGAGGAGTCCCAAAAGCAGTCACAGTCGAATACGCCTAAACACTCCTCTCCTAAGACCGAAAATCTAGTGAGGATAAGTCATCTGTGGGTGGGAATAAGAGTAGTGGTCCACCTGCTGCAAAGCAGGCTCCCGGTGGTTCCAGTACCGTACCCCGCACTCCCGGCACTTGTTGGGACTGTGGGGCTCTGGATCACAAAAGGGGTGACTCCAAGTGTAAAGGTAAGGCACTCGGAGTACAGGCTGTCAGCCTGACCTGCCCTTACCCCATGTCTAAGGTGGAGGCGACTGTCCTCCCCTCCTCTACAGGGATCACCTTTGGTGCTCCCGTAGAGATTTCCTTAGTGTCCCTTGGGGCCTGGGACCAGTACGTGGAAGTACTGGCGAATATCCCACAGAACACCCGTAGATTTTTGAGAAGTGTCCTCCTGAATGGCCAGCCTTCTACTGGTTTGAGAGACACTGGGGCAAGCATGACAGTGGTGGACAGGACCCTGCTCAAGCCAGAGGACTATGTAGATGCTCCTCTGAGAACCACCAGGTTAGCTGGTGGGCCTCCCAAATTATCGCCTGTAGCCCGAGTCACACTATTAATTGGAGACAAGACAACAAAGCTTCCTGTCCTGGTTCAGGACAACGTCCCAGCTAACATTCTGTTAGGTAACGATCTAGTCGAGTTGGGATTGATCGCGGATGGTCTTCCCATAACTGCAGCTGCGATCACTAGGTCACAGGTCACACCGGGTCTGGCTGTGAGTCAGGTACCCGAGCCGAAGGCACGGCCTAAAGCACGATGAAGGAAGAGCAAGAAGGCCACCTCTGTGGAGGGAGCCCCTTCTCTTCTTGCTGTTCCTACAGCACCCAATGGGATCCATGCTCCGGACGTGCTGGGTCCAGTGGTAAACCCCGTCTCAACTCCTGTGAGAGAAGAGCCAGAAGACTCTCCTGTGGGAGAGGCTCTCAACCCGGAGGATCATCCCGATCTTCAATGCTTGTTAGCTGAAGGGGGACCCTTCCGGGCAGACTTCTGTAAAGGACAGAGAGAGTGTCCCTCTCTCGATGGTATGAGGAAACAGGCCCTGTCCCAGGCACAAGGCGAAGTCCCTAGGACTTTCCGGATTTATTGGGAGGGTGAGCTCCTTGTAGTGAGCCCACTAAGCCTGAACCTGGTGCCCTTAAGAGGTTGGTGGTACCCCAGGTTTACAGGCCCTTCCTACTGCAGTTGGCGCATGAGGGGCCCTTGGCTGGTCATCTTGGTACCAAGAAGACTAAGCAGAGGCTCTCTGCCCATTTCTACTGGCCCCGGATGGGAGTAGAAGTGGAGTCCCACTGCAGGACCTGCCCAACTTGTCAGTTGTCTGGCAAGACTGGAGGCAGTGTCATTGCCCCACTGCAGCCATTGCCAGTGGTTGACACACCATTTGAGAGGGTGGGCATCAACATCGTCGGTCCCCTTGACCCCCCCCACGTCAGGTGGACATCAGTTCATCCTGGTTTTCGTAGATCATGCCACCAGGTACCCTGAGGCTATACCCCTTCGGACTGTTACTGCCAAAGTGGTTGCCCTGGCCCTCCTGGGCATTTTCACCCACGTTGGATTCCCCAAGGAGGTTGTCTCTGACCGAGGATCCAACTTCATGTCTAGTTACATGAAAACCATGTGGAAAGAATGCGGGGTAACCTACAAGTTCTCCACTTCTTAGCACCCCCAGACCAATGGTCTGGTTGAGAGATTTAATAAAACTCTCAAGGGCATGCTAGGTGCTTTGGAAGAGCCCCTAAGGAGGAAATGGGATCTCCTCCTGCCATGCCTGCTGTTTGCTTACCGAGAGGTACCTCAAGAGGGTGTTGGTTTCAGCCCCTTTGAGTTGCTCTTTGGACATGAGGGGGTCCCTCGCCTTGATCCGAGAAGGCTTGGAAGCCACCCCTCCCAGTCCCGCCAAGCAAGTGGGGGACTATGTGTTAGGCCTCAGACGGAGGATGACACAGATGATGGGACAAGCAACGGCAAATCTCAAGGCCAGCCAGGAATTGAACAAATACTGGCATGACCTTAAAGCATCGCAAGTGGAGTGGACTCCGGGACAGGAGGTCCTCGTGATGGAGCCTACCAAGCCTCGGGCATTGGCAGATAAATGGACTGAACCCTTCCAGATAGTCTCCAAGATGGGCAAGGTCACTTATCTGGTTGACATGGGAATCCCAGTGGTAGCCCCTCAGGTATTCCATGTTAATAGGCTCAAGCCGTTCCCCAGGCGAGCAGAAGTCTCATGTCTATTGCTGGCTTCAGAGCAAGCAGAGGATGAGAGTGAGCCCCTTCCTGATTTGCTGCATAGCAACCCTTGGGTGGCTCAGTGGAGGGAGTAAAGCTCTCTCCAGATTTGACAACCGAGCAGCAGAGGGCCTGCAGGACTTTGCTCCAGCAGTATGCCTCTCTGTTTTCGCTGACGCCAGGCCTTACACCGTGGTGTAAGCACGAGATTGACACTGATGACAGCGTGCCTGTCAAGAGCAGGAGCTACCGAATATCAGATACGGTTAAGAACCACATCCAGCCTGAGGTCGCCAAGATGTTGGATCTGGGTGTTATTGAACCCTCAACCAGTCCCTGGTCCAGTCCAGTGGTCCTTGTCCCCAAGGCAAGTTCCCAGGCCGGTACTAAGGATTGGAGGTTCTGTGTGGACTACCGAGGAGTCAATGCCGTCACCAAAACTGACGTGCACCCCTTGCCCAGGGCTGATGAGCTCGTGGACACCATAGGTGCTGCCAAATTTGTGAGCACCTTTGACCTCACCTCAGGCTATTGGCAAATATCTCTGATGGACATGCCAAGGAAAAGATGGTGTTCTCAACACCAGAGGGACTCTACCAGTTTAAGGTCATGCGTTTTGGGTTGATGAATGCCCCTGCCACGTTCCAGAGATTGGTCAATCATGCTCTCAGTGGGCTGGAAGCCTTTTGTGTGGCTTATTTAGACGACATTGCTGTCTACAGTTCCACTTGGGAAGAGCACTTGACACATCTGGGTAGAGTGTTGCAGGCCTTAAAGAGGGATAACCTCACTATCAAGGCCACCAAGTGCCAGATAGCTCAGGGGAAAGTCAGGTATCTTGGTCATGAGGTAGGAGGGGGTCAAATCCAACCTCTCCCCAGTAAGGTACAGGATGTACAGGACTGGGAGACTCCCACTACTCAAACCCAGGTGAGAGCCTTTTTGGGTCTCACTGGGTACTATCGCAATTTCATGGCGGACTATGGAACCATAGCTGCACCACTGACAGCTCTGCCTTCACCCAAGCAGCCTAGGAAGGCCAATTGGACTGAAGACTGTCAGAGGGCCTTTAAAGGCTTGAAAGAAAGTCTGTGTCGGGCACCCGTGTTGTGTGCGCCTGACTACAGCCGACCCTTTATCGTCCAGACGGATGCCTGCACACTTTCTCAGCAGTGACAAAGTGCGGCATTATGATTGCAGTGCGAATACAACATATGAAAAAGAAAAGTTACTGATCAGACTAATATATAATTGTGACATTTCATTTCGTGTCCAGTGGTGCTCATAATATGGCAGTGGGCCTGTCTTTTTCACAAGTTAACTGGACTACTGAATGGATGCATCAGGAATTAGAACTAAAGAAGCTTCATTACACACGCTCCTGCTAGAAAATGTTGCCAGAATCACGCATAATAAAGTAATAAGACACATTTGATGAAAGGCACATCATTTGCGTGAGTAATATAGTTATTTTGATGGGAAAAATATGTTTTTTTCGAAATCAACATTCCTTGAGTGTCCCTTGAGGCTGTTTTTTAAAATGTAATAGCATGTGGTTGTTTCTCACACTATTGACAGAAATAATATCAAAACTCTTGCAAAGCTACTGACCCTAAACGAATTAAACCTACATCGCAAGCCATTTGTATTCAATGTTGGGGACCACAGTGTGTGGTTTTGCATATGAAATGCACTCATTATGTGCTGGAAGAATGCACACCACCAATTTAGGGCATTCCTCTGCATCCAGAAACAGAGTGATGAATGTTGCGTACAGTTGTCAAGACTAGATGAGTACAGACCTGTTTTGCATATGCAGAATAAACAGCAAATGATGCATTTGGTTAATAACCCATGAGTTCCTTGGGATTAGTCAGAGTCCTCGAACTGATGTTTAAAAAATGTTTTTTTTTTCTTTTTTATCGTGCACCACAGATCCTGTTTTCGGAAAGCAAGCTTTCAATACAGCTTAAAACATTGTGGGCCTCATTGCAACCCTTGCGGAATGGGTTTACCGGCACAGGTAATGGTGCCGGTAAACCCATTCTGCCCTATTACGATGTTCCCTTGCTGGACCCGGAACAGATGTCTGGTAAAACCAGATGTCCTTTCCGGGTCCCGCGAGGGGACCAAGGAGCTAATAACGGTATTAGCTCCGTCCCCATTCCCATTGCACACTATGGGGGCTCAAATGGGAATGGGGAATGGTATTGTGAATGAGGAATTACCAGGTCCTCCAAGGTAGAATGACCCAGTAATTCCTCATTCACAGACCACTTACCCGGACATGATTTTGGAGGCAGCCATGGCACTAATAGCACCATGGCTACCTCTAAACTCGTAATGAGGCCCATAATTCTGATACGCAGAGTTATAGTGGAAAATGATATGCATAGATGTCTGAGCAAAACTGTGTTCTTCACAAAGATCATGGCAAGTAATGTAAATGCCAAGAGTTTGACACGTGGCATTAATCAAATAGACTAATTTGATAAAACATATTTAGGGAGTGCTGTCAAGAATGTTGCTGAACTTTGGATTGGACCTCATGATATTTGGAAATGTAGCAATAATTTGGGTGCAAATGTGCAATATCTAGAGCCCTCATCTTTGTCACATTTCTGTCATAAGCATGTTTAAAAACCTGATTTGACAAAGGGTGAAAGCACCAGGAACATTTGGCTACAGTGCCGAATTTATCTCATATATGTCAGATTTTGAAGGTGCCGGCTGTAAGAATCCGTTAGGGCAGTGCTCCTGTGCCCCAGCCAAGGGGCAATTGTGTGTGTGTTGGATTCCAACAATATTGGCACTCTGTACATAGGTGATACATTTTTTTAGGAGAATTCCTATATTCTGTTGTATCACAGTATCATGAGAGATGAATCCCACTCGTTATGGATTTGTGCCATTAGGTCTTTATTATCACAATAGGTGCCAACACGTGTTTCAACCACTCAAATGTCTTTATCAAGGCAATTGTGATTAATCCTCAGCATCGGCTTGAGCGCTCTATACAAATGAAAATAATAAATGAATACATTAATAAATAAATAAACGGTCCCCTGTAATGCCGTCAACCAGATATCACATATTTGCACTGTGAATATACTAATGTTAGAGTGATGATCCTGGCTTAATGTGGACAGTTCAGATTGTTGACACCATGCATTTGTATCTGAGTTGTAGCACAAACTTTGACAAGGAGTTTTATTTTTTCTTTGATATTGCAATCTGTTGGGATCCCTTCTGGTGTATTAGAAGTGTGGTGCTGATAGATGATTTAGAAACCGATATTCTGCCCTGGACCACTGGTAGCCCAGATGTTGATTTGTTAAACCACCACTTTTCCTGTACTGCCATACTACAAGTATGGCCCTGCAGTGGGGTATTCAAAAAGGATGACCCACCTCATGTTTTTAAACATGCAATCAGTGTGCGCCTCTGTGAAAAGTTTTGTGAGCATTCGTCAACAGGTGCCAATGTTATTAGGTGCCCAAAAAGTAATCTTTCTATGAAGTGATGCAGAGGAGGATGATGAGGAACAGCAAGAAAAGGTAGAGGAAGTGCCTACCTACAGCGCCCGGAGAGAATCATGTGTGTGGCGGTTCTTTAAGACTGTAGGGGGGGTCCCAAATTCTCACGATGCTTGTGTGGAAAGCATTGAGTGTGGGGTCATACTAAATCACTCACAACCTGGGCAGTACTCCTTCAGGACCACCTCCATGCACCGCCACACCAGATCCAACAACATAGATTCTCTGACAAAGGTTATATAGGCTCAGGCTGGCATATAGGGCAAGAGGGCAATGCCCGCACCACAAATGCAAAATGCAAGTGTGGGCCAGTCAAAATGAGCCACATTTTTGGCCAATATGGACCAGTTTTATGAGTTACTTCACTATGCAGCTAGTAGTTTTGACCATTATTGCTCAATAAATATTCTTTAAATATCACAATTTGCTTACATTTTAACAAAAACACCCACTTGGGTACTATTCAAATAGATTGATTATAGGAATGAATATACATTTGCAATTGCAGGCCACTTTTTCATTGGTGCCTGATACAGTTGTATGGTCCAGTCCAATCATGTGAGCCACCCGTGACCATTTCCTCAAATCCTCTTGCGTCCCCCAGGGATGCGGCCGTACCCGCCGGGGAGGGTGGTGCGCCCCACAGTTTGAAGACCTCTGCCCTAGAGGCATATTAAGACCCATTGCTCCCTATGCGCTGAAGCCAAGTAACCTTAAACTGTTGTGGTTATTAACAATACTGACTATCCTCCTGTCTGTATCCAGAGTGAAAATCTTTTCCTTCTTTGAAACTGTCTGCCCTCTGCATTCCTTATCTGGATGGGTTGTATTTTGTAGTATTGCTAGAACTGTCTGTTGTTAATAAAGTAGATATTTCTGATACAACTGTGACTGCACAGTTCCTTTTATCCCTGCATTATAATTGTATTTTTGCTGTGTTGCAACTAATCAATGATCCACAACCTTTCAGAGATAAGCCTGCCGTTCCTTCCACGTTACCAAAATTTGACAAGAAGTTTTATTCTTTGTTTGATATTCCAATCTGTTGGGATCCCTTGTGGTGCATTAGAGGTGTGGGCTGATAGATGATTTAGAAACTGATATGCTGTTCTGGACCACTGGTACCCCGGATGTTAAATTGTTACACCACCACTTTTCCTGTACTGCCGTACTACGAGTATGGCCCACGAGTGGTGTATTCAAAAATGATGACATACCTCACATTTTTAAGCATGCAATTAGTGTGTGCCTCTGTGCAAAGTTTGGTGACCATTCGTCAACAGGTGCTAATGTTATAAGATGCCCAAAAAGTAATCTTTCTATAAGTGATGCAGAGGAGGATGACGAGGAACAAGAAGAAGAGGTAGAGGAAGTGCCTACCTCCAGCGCCCGGAGAGAGTCATGGGTGTGGCAGTTCTTTAAGACTGTATGGGGGTCCCAAATTCTTTGGTTGCTTTTGTTGAATGCATTGAGTGTGGGGTCATACTCAATCGTTCCCAACCTGGGCAGTACTCCTTCAGGACCAACTCCATGCACTGCCACACCAGATCCAACCACATAGATGCTGTGAGAAAGGTTATATAGGCTCGGACCAGCCTACATGGCAACAGAGCAATGCCCATACCAAACATGCAAAATTCTAGTGTGGGCCATTCAAAATGGGCCACTTTTTTGGCCAATATGGGCCAGTTTTATGAGTTACTTCACTATGTAGCTAGTAGTGTTGACCATTGTTGCTGAATAAATATTTTTTAAATATCACAATTTTCTTACATTTTAACAAAAAACACCCCAAACAGACTGACTAAAGGAATGAATATCCATTTGCAACCGCGGGCCAGTTTTTCACTGGTGCCTGAGACAGTTGTATGGTCCAGTCTGATCATGTGAGCCACCCCTGCCCATTTCCTCAAACCCTCTCGCGCCCCCCTGGGGATGCGGTCGCACCCCAGGAGGAGGAAGGGTGCGCCCCACAGTTTGAAGACCTCTGCCCTAGAGGCATATTAAGACCCATTGCTCCCTATGTGCTGAAGCCAAGTAACCTTAAAATGTTGTGGTTATTAACAATACTGACTACCCTCCTGTCCGTATCCAGAGTGCATATTTTTTCCTTCTTTGAAACTGTCTGCCCTCTGCATTATTTAAAAGGGTGGGTTGTATTTTGTAGTATTGCTAGAACTGTCTGTTTTCAATAAAGTAGATTTTTTGATACAACCGTGACTGCACAGTTTCTTTTATCCCTGCATTATAATTGTTTTTTTTTTATTGTGTTGCAACTAATCAACAATCTACAACCTTTCAGAGATTATCCTCCCGTTCCGTCCATGTTACCAAAATTTGACAAGGAGTTTTATTCTTTGCTTGATATTCCAATCTGTTTGAATCCCTTCTGGTGTATTGGAGGTTTGGGGCTGATTGATGATTTAGAAATAGAAACCGATATTCTGCATGGACCCCTGGTACCCTGGATGTTGATTTGTTACACCACCACTTTTCCTATACTGCCATACTACGGGTATGGCCCTTGAGTTGGGTATTCAAAAATGATGACGCACCTCACGTTTTTAAACATGCAATCAGTGTGCGCCTCTGTGAAAAGTTTTGTGACTATTCGTCAACAGGTGCCAATGTTATTAGCTGCCCAAAAAGTAATCTTTCTATAAGTGATGCAGAGGCGGATGATGAGGAACAGGAGGAAGAGGTAGAGGAAGTGCCCACCTTCAGCGCCCGGAGAGAGTCATGGGTGTGGCGGTTCTTTAAGACTGTAGGGGGGTCCCAAATTCTCAGGATGCTTGTGTGGAAAGCATTGAGTGTGGGGTCATACTAAATCACTCACAACCTGGGCAGTACTCCTTCAGGACCACCTCCATGCACCGCCACACCAGATCCAACAACATAGATGCTCTGACAAAGGTTATATAGGCTCAGACTGGCATATAGGGCAAGAGGGCAATGCCTGCACCACAAATGCAAAATGCAAGTGTTGGCCAGTCAAAATGAGCCACTTTTTTGGCCAATATGGACCAATTTTATGAGTTACTTCACTATGCAGCTAGTAGTTTTGACCATTATTGCTCAATAAATATTCTTTAAATATCACAATTTGCTTACATTTTAACAAAAACACCCACTTGGGTACTATTCAAAAAGACTGACTAAAAGAATAAATATCCATTTGCAACTGCGGGCCACTTTTTCATTGGTGCCTGAGACAGTTGTATGGTCCAGTCCAATCATGTTAGCCACCTGTGACCATTTCCTCAAATCCTCTTGCGACCCCTGGGGATGCAGCCGTACCCGCCGGGGAGGGCGGTGCGCCCCACAGTTTGAAGACCTCTGCCCTAGAGGCATATTAAGACCCATTGCTCCCTATGTGCTGAAGCCAAGTAACCTTAAAATGTTGTGGTTATTAACAATACTGACTACCCTCCTGTCTGTATCCAGAGTGAAAATCTTTTCCTTCTTTGAAACTGTCTGCCCTCTGCATTCCTTATCTGGATGGGTTGTATTTTGTAGTATTGCTAGAACTGTCTGTTGTCAATAAAGTAGATATTTCTGATACAACCGTGACTGCACAGTTTCTTTTATCCCTGCATTATAATTGTTTTTTTTTATTGTGTTGCAACTAATCAACAATCTACAACCTTTCAGAGATTATCCTCCTGTTCCGTCCATGTTACCAAAATTTGACAAGGAGTTTTATTCTTTGCTTGATATTCCAATCTGTTTGGATCCCTTCTGGTGTATTGGAGGTTTGGGGCTGATTGATGATTTAGAAATAGAAACCGATATTCTGCATGGACCCCTGGTACCCTGGATGTTGATTTGTTACACCACCACTTTTCCTGTACTGCCATACTACGGGTATGGCCCTTGAGTTGGGTATTCAAAAATGATGACGCACCTCACGTTTTTAAACATGCAATCAGTGTGCGCCTCTGTGAAAGGTTTTGTGACTATTCGTCAACAGGTGCCAATGTTATTAGCTGCCCAAATGTAATCTTTCTATAAGTGATGCAGAGGCGGATGATGAGGAACAGGAGGAAGAGGTAGAGGAAGTGCCTACCTTCAGCGCCCGGAGAGAGTCATGGGTGTGGCGGTTCTTTAAGACTGTAGGGGGGTCCCAAATTCTCAGGATGCTTGTGTGGAAAGCATTGAGTGTTGGGTCATACTAAATCACTCACAACCTGGGCAGTACTCCTTCAGGACCACCTCCATGCACCGCCACACCAGATCCAACAACATAGATGCTCTGACAAAGGTTATATAGGCTCAGACTGGCATATAGGGCAAGAGGGCAATGCCTGCACCACAAATGCAAAATGCAAGTGTTGACCAGTCAAAATGAGCCACTTTTTTGGCAAATATGGACCAGTTTTATGATTTACTTCACTATGCAGCTAGTAGTTTTGACCATTATTGCTCAATAAATATTCTTTAAATATCACAATTTGCTTACATTTTAACAAAAACACCCACTTGGGTACTATTCAAAAAGACTGACTAAAAGAATAAATATCCATTTGCAACTGCGGGCCACTTTTTCATTGGTGCCTGAGACAGTTGTATGGTCCAGTCCAATCATGTTAGCCACCTGTGACCATTTCCTCAAATCCTCTTGCGACCCCTGGGGATGCAGCCGTACCCGCCGGGGAGGGCGGTGCGCCCCACAGTTTGAAGACCTCTTCCCTAGAGGCATATTAAGACCCATTGCTCCCTATGTGCTGAAGCCAAGTAACCTTAAACTGTTGTGGTTATTAACAATACTGACTACCCTCCTGTCTGTATCCAGAGTGAATATATTTTCCTTCTCTGAAACTGTCTGCCCTCTGCATTCCTTAACTGGGTGGGTTGTATTTTGTAGTATTGCTTGAACTGTCTTTTGTTAATAAAGTAGATATTTCTGATACAACCGTGAGTGCACAGTTCCTTTTATCCCTGCATTATAATTGTATTTGTGCTTTGTTGCAACTAATCAATGATGCACAACCTTTCATAGATAAGCCTGCTGTTCCATCCACATTACCACAATTTGACAATGAGTTTTATTCTTTGTTTGATATTCCAATCTGTTGGGATCCCTTCTGGTGTATTAGAGGTGTGGGCTGATAGATGATTTAGAAACCGATATTCTGCCTTGGACCACTGGTACACCGGATTTTGATTTGTTACACCACCACTTTTCCTATACTGCCATACTACGAGTATGGCCCTGGGGTGGTGTATTATAAAATGATGACACACCTCACGTTTTTAAACATGCAATCAGTGTGCGCCTGTGTGCAAAGTTTGGTGACCATTCGTCAACAGGTGCTAATGTTATAAGCTGCCCAAAAAGTAAACTTTCTATAAGTGATGCAGAGGAGGATGACGGGGAACAGGAAGAAGAGGTAGAGGAAGTGTCTGCCTCCAGTGCCCGGGGAGAGTCATGGGTGTGGTGGTTTTTTAAGACTGTACAGGGGGGTCTCAAATTCTTTGGTTGCTTGTGTTGAATGCATTGAGTGTGGGGTCATACTAAATTGCTCACAACATGGGCAGTACTGCTTCAGGACCACCTCCATACACCGCCACACCAGATTCAACCACGTAGAAGATAATTCTTTTCTCAGGGAGAAGCAGGTTAATGTCCTCTACCCCATCTTCTTCAACTGCTCCTATTACCACACAGGCTACTCCTGTGGGGCAGAGTACTCGGCCGGCTGCCTCACAAGCCATACAGGAGTCTGCCAATTCTTATCTTTCAAAGGTCACAGTTCCCTGCATGTACTGTGACACACCGCTCTGCAGGGGGCATCCCTTTTGGAGTGCTTTCGAGGCTTTGGCCAAGGAGCACGAGAAACACTGCCACCTATCTTAGATTTAAGGCACACCCAACATCTTCCCCTGTCCACCTGCCCCTGCATATCTGTGGTTGTTTGCTCTTCTTTCCCTTCATTCCCTTCCCTCCCCCACCTTACCTCCTCGATTCTCCTACAAAAAAAGAAATCTCCCAAAAATATAACAGCCAGCAACACAATACAAGGTTCCTTTAGGAGCCACCTTTCCCAGTTAAAAAATAGAACTAAAAACAAAACCACAGGACTTTTTCTAGTCTGTATTTTCGCAGACAGTATGATAGTCCACGGACATCTTGAAAATTACAGGAGTGGATGGGGGAATTACAATAACGCTAATTGTTTTTAGTTCAACAATGGTGGCTCTTAAAAGAACTTTTTTGTACTTTTTGGGGTTTTTCATATACTACACTAACAAATGTTTTACTGAACGTATTTGTTTTGTCCAAGTTAAACAAAAACTGCTTTATTTTTTTCGTTTTTTGTTTTTTATTTACTACAAATAATAAAAAAAAATACTTCCCTACATATTTCACAAGTTCACAAATCTTATTTCAAGCCAATTTGGATATTTAAAAGAAAGATCTGATTTCTGTCACCATTCAAATGCACTCCATCTCCTTGAAAAAGATTTACGACTCCAACTTAATATATTTGTTGTTAAACAATGCCATTCCTAAAGCATATTAAAAAAAGCACATATATCTTCATTGACATGCTGTCTAGCTTCTTCCATTTCAGGACAAAACAAGTTTTGAGGTCTCAATATTTGTCTTTGATTGTTTTCAGAAAGAATTATCTTTGCAGCTGAAAACAGTTCCATTAGGCTTCTCAACATATTCTTCAGGGCAACCTGCAAAGATCCTGCAGTCGCATAGCCCAATATGTTACCTCCACAATGCAAAATAACAATATCTGGCCGTTTAAATTGAGCCATCCTCTCACAGAATGGTGATAAGGTTACCCAGTTTAACTCACAATCTGCATATCATGAAACTTCCACTTCCTCCAATCCAATAGTAGCAGAGATGCCACAAGATTCTGTATAAACTGTCAATGAATGGATCCAAGAATCTCACACCATCCACACACTATGCTTCTTCATAGCTAGAGTCATAGCCATCTTCACTACACAAAACAAAGAAAGCACTTCCTACCCTGTACTCCAGTACACTTCAACTCGTCCAACAGACCAACAACACCTGATTGGCTAGTACCCTGATGTCCTCTTTCCATGCCAGGCATCCTTAAAAGACCTGGATGGCATGTGCATGTCTGCAGACACTGTCGCACAGGGCAGCCATTCTACCAACACTGGCCACAACCACCACAATAAAATTAAACCATACAACAAATGTAGTCCACAGACAATAAAAATAACTGCAGACTCGGTGGCAACTGCAACACGTTTATTCACCTATGAAACAGCTCCCTTTCAAATTTGTTCCACTCCCCAACCCTTTCCAGGCCCTCTTTCCTCCCCAAAATAACCCCAAATGTAATTTCCAGACTTTTGCATCACAGCAATTTCTGTGGACAATGGCGCCTGTCCCCGAATCCAATATGATGACCGTTTAAAGAAATATGACACACCTCACATTTTTGAACATTCAATCAGCATGCCTCTTTGATGTCTGTGGACACCAAGCCACCCCCTGATTGGCCCAATGGTGTCCACGGACGCTGAATCAGGAAATGAGGCCACAGACCAGTTGCAGATATCATTAATTTAGTTTGACCTACTTTTTGGCCATTTAAAAACAAAATGACTGGACGGATTTCCACCAAATTTACAAAAGCAGGCTTTCTGGACCAAGCTGCCACTCCGGGTGCAAATTTGGTGAAAATCTGTGCAGCGCTTTGGGCTATAGGCACAAGCAAATTCTTCTTTCCATTGTGTCTGAGGGTTTCAGAAATGTGGAGACACCCCCTATAACGCTTCCCCACCTGGATGAAAAAACGCACCAAACTTCTCAAAATCTTTCTGAGCTGGACATATACTTTTTTTTGCAAAGTGTAGTGAGGATTTGTGGAACGACCCCAAAGTTGTAAGCCACCCAAAAAGTGCACTTTGTATGATCTGAGCAACTTAACCATAACTACAGGGCTGCTACAGCAGCCCCTGTAATACATAAGTGATATAGTTACATTGGTGGGGTCCACCTTATACCTGTTTTATGTGTGGGGGTGAGACCACCAGTCCTTGCGGAACCTCCTGATAATGTTCCCCGTCGAGCAGTTAATTCAGACCTAGTTGGGACTACACTTTCTCAGCAGTGACAAAGTGCGGCACTATGATAGGAGTGCTAATACAACATATGAAAAACAAACATTACTGATCAGACTAAAATATAATTGTGGCATTTTGTGTCCAGTGGTGCTCATAATATGGCAGTGGGCCTGTCCTTTTCACAAGTTAACTGGACTACTGAATGCATGCATCAAGAATTAGAACTAAAGAAGCTTCATTTCACACGTTCCTGCTAGAAAATGTTGGCAGAATCACGCATACTAAAGTAATAAGACACATTTGATGAAAGGCAAATAATTTGCATGATTAATATAGTTATTTTGACGGGAAAAATATGTTTTTTTCAAAATCAACATTCCTTGAGTGTCCCTTGAGGCTGTTTTTTAAAATGTAATAGCATGTGGTTGTTTCTCACACTATTGACAGAAATAATTTCACAAGTCTTGAAAAGCTACTGACCCTAAACGAATTAAACCTACATCGCAAGCCATTTGTATTCAATGTTGGGGACCACAGTGTGTAGTTTTGCATATGAAATGCACTCATTATATGCTGGAAGAATGCACACCACCAATTTAGGGCAATCCTGTGCATCCAGAAACAGAGTGATGAATGCTGCGTACAATTGTCAAGACTAGATAAGTACAGACCTGTTTTGCATATGCAGAATAAACAGCAAATTATGCATTTGGTTAATAACCCATGAGTTCCTTGGGATTAGTCAGAGTCCTCGAACGGATGTTTAAAAAAAGTTTTTTTTTTCTTTTTTATCGTGCACCACAGATCCTGTTTTCGGGAAGCAAGCTTTCAATACAGCTTAAAACATTGTGGGCCTCATTACAACCCTTGCGGAATGGGTTTACCGGCACCGGTAATGGTGCCGGTGCCGGTAAACCCATTCCGCCCTATTACGATGTTCCCTTGCTGGACCCGCAACAGATGTCTGGTAAAACCAGATGTCCTTTCTGGGTCCCGCAAGGGGACCAAGGAGCTAATAAAGGTATTAGCTCCGTCCCCATTCCCATTGCACACTATGGGGGCTCAAATGGGAATGGGGAATGGTATTGTGAATGAGGAATTACCGGGTCCTCCAAGGTTAGAATGACCAATGACCCGGTAATTCCTCATTCACAGTCCACTTACCCGGACATGATTTTGGAGGCAGCCATGGCTCTAATAGCACCATGGCTACCTCTAAACTCGTAATGAAGCCCATAATTCTGATACGCAGAGTTATAGTGGAAAATGATATGCATAGATGTCTGAGCAAAACAGTGTTCTTCACAAAGATCATGGCAAGTAATGTAAATGCCAAGAGTTTGACACGTGGCATTAATCGAATAGACTAATTTGATAACACATATTTCGGGAGTGCTGTCAAGAATGTAGCTGAACTTTGGATTGGACCTCGTGATATTTGCATCAGGTGAAATGTAGCAATAATTTGGGTGCAAATGTGCAATATCTAGAGCCCTCATCTTTGTCACATTTCTGTCACAAGCATGTTTAAAAACCTGATTTAGACAAAGGGTGAGAGCACCAGAAACATTTGTCTACAGTGCCGAATTTATCTCATATATGTCAGATTTTGAAGGTGCCGGCTGTAAGAATCCGTTAGGGCAGTGCTCCTGTGCCCCAGCCAAGGGGCAATTGTGTGTGTGTTGGATTCCAACAATATTGGCACTCTGTACATAGGTGATACATTTTCTTAGGAGAATTCCTATATTCTGTTGTATCACAGTATCATGAGAGATGAAGCCCACTCGTTATGGATTTGTGCCATTAGGTATTTATTATCACAATAGGTGCCAACACGTGTTTCAACCACTCAAGGGTCTTTATCAAGGCAATTGTGATTAATCCTCAGCATGGGCTTGAGCGCTCTATACAATTGAAAATAATAAATGAATGCATTAATAAATAAATAAACGGTCCCCTGTAATGCCGTCAACCAGATATCACATATATGCACTGTGAATATACTAATGTTAGAGTGATGATCCTGGTTTAATGTGGACAGTTCAGATTGTTGACACCATGCATTTGTATCTGAGTTGTAGCACAAACCTTATACAGAAGCAATGGAGTGTTGTACAAGTCATTTGGGATTATCAGAGGTCAGTGGAAGGGGGGCATACATGTTATAGTAACATGGATATCCCATACTTCAAGAGTGGCATATAACTATGAGTAGAAGGTTTAAGTGGCCCCCTAGTTGTCCCTGTATAGCAGACTATTCATTTCCTTTCTGAACTTCAGGAGTGTCTGAGCAGTCCTGCTTGTAACTAGAATTGTATTGCCGCAACCTGGGGTGTAGAAAGGGAAGGCCTGTTTCCTCTTTGTGTGCCAGTTTAGTTTCAAGCCTCTCAACGGCGTGGCTCCTAAAAGGGCATGTCCCACCTAAACCAGTGGGTTTTGTGGGTAGGTAGGCTGGTGTTCAGGTGGTCATTGTTTTATATGGGATTTAGCCGATTTGGAATATTATCCCAGTCGCGATAGGTAGCCAGTTGAATTCTCTTCAGATGAGGGATCTGATCACATTTCGTAGCTCCCAGTATGGGGTATACAGTGGCATGTTGAACAGCTCTTGGAGGAGGTCAAGTCTGTGGCTGGGAAATTGGTGAGGAGGGCACACTCTCTAATGACATGTGAGATTAACACAGCCATGAGTGTGGCTCTGGAATTCTCAGGGGGAAGGGAGGGTTTTATATTCTGGAGAGAATCTTTTTGACACCAGTGATTTTGGAACCTTGGGTGAGCTGTTGCCAAAGAGATATTACTTTCAATAACAAAGGTTATTTATATGGCACCTGGGGACAACTGACGTGTGACTCCATCAAGGTTCTTGTCATCCAACCACTCTTGGGTGGACTCCTGTTTAGATGTATGGCGTTTATTGTACAGAGGACTGCCTTGAGGGGGAGGCCATTGATAGTACTACAACCAATTATTTTCCCAACAATGTAATGTGTGCATGCCTGCAATGGTGAACACTGGATTCACCAAACCTCACCAAACCTCATTAATGTTCGTTTAATTCCCCTTAAAAGTAACTTTGGATGCCGTAAATTGTATAACAATGCTGAGGGACGTGCAGATGCTTTTATTTCATCTATTGCAAGGTGTATTAAAGCGCTATATAAACACAATGAATTCAAATACAAATAAATATGTAAAGTGCAGATTCGGCCATTTTGTTTCACATAAAGAGGGAGCGGCTGACGTACTGACTGATGTGCTGATCTGTGCAGATTGGAAGGATCACGTTTCAGTTTGCTATTTTGCTCGTTATCTTCTAGGTCGTCAGATTGAGGTGTGAACATTCAGGCCAGAACTCCACGGCCCACGGCTTTGTTATCATCCCCAGTCTGTTACTGGGGATATGTCCTGCCCCCTGGACATGGCTAGAATAGGGTTATTCGGTTTGGAATGCTAGATGGGGAACGTGGCTCGTGCAAACCTGATGGCTGTCCCTGTGTCGTGAGCATTCAGCTCCCCTGTGATTGTCATTTAGGATGTGGAAAATGAATGTCAGGGTTAGATGGATGGGTACCAGGTAATAGACCGTCCCTGGTGTAAGGCATGAAATCCTTTTTCATCTGGCGTACACTCAAAGGCAAACATTTTAAAGTAATGTCTGAGAGGAAGCTAATCTAGTGCACACCCTGAATATGCAATATGGGGTACTATATACAAGCAGACATTTCTGGTTGAACCATCAAAGTAAGGTGCTGATGATATTGACAAGACTATGGGCCTCATTACGAGTTTGGAGGTAGCCATGGAGCTATTAGCTCCATGGGTGCCTCCAAACCGGGCTCCGTTCCTGCAATGAGGAATAACCGGTTCATTCTGACATAGGAGGACCCGGTAATTCCTCCCTGCAGGAACCATTCCCCATTCCCATTTGAGCCCCCATAGGGCTCAATGGGAATGGGGATGGGGGTAAAAACGGACACATTACAAGTGTCCCGTTGTTACCTCCCTCTTCCCCTCGCAGGACCCAGAAAAGAGGTCTGGTTTTACCAGACATCTGATCCGGGACCTGCAAAGGGAACCTCGTAATCGGCCCTGACGGAATGACCGGCCCCCTTCATTCTGTCAGCGCCAGGGTCGTAATGAGGCCCAATGTCCAGAATTCCAGCTATTGTGCGCACATGAATTCTGTTTGTATCCGTGTGCATGATGATAGGCAACGTAGGTGGCTGGTGGACACCCTTTTGAAGGTCAGCACATCACACAACTCTTTGAGAGAAAGAAAGCAAATAGGTGGAACATTCCTATCCCACACAGAAATCCTAAGGGGATGGGAACCGCAATGCGCCAGTGCGTGCATACCTGCCGCTTTCGTTGAGCTCTTCAGTGCTGCCCATGCCCGTCCTTCTTCTAGGACCTCGCCATCTAAGACAGTATTTTTGGGGAAACTGAAAAGAGTACAGGCAGCAGAGAAATGGTGCAGCCCAGTATTCCTGCACATCTTTCACTTCCCTGACTTGCCCATCCTGCTGTGGAATGCACCATGGCTGGAGAAGTGCGTGCAACTCAGAAGAGTGTTAGGGAGTTGGGTCCCAGCATCTTCCTGCAAATGCTGTCTCTCCCCCGTTTCCAACTGTCGAAGACAGCAAATATGGGGAAGTTCGAGGAGGATGGAGGTTTAAAATGTGCCACACCCACGGTCGGACTGGGGTATATAATATTGCCTCTGGCACCAATGAAAAAGTGGCCCATAGTTGCAAATGGCAATTCATTCCTTATGTGGCAAACTGTTTAAATATTTCAACAGTGCCCAAGGGGGAGGTTTTTTTAAAATAAAATATGATGCAAATTGTGCAATTAAAAGAATATTTATTCAGCAACAACGGTCAAAACAACTAGCCGCATAGTGAAGAAACTCGTCAAACTGGCACAGATTGGCCAACAAATTGGCACACTTTCACCAAAAAAACAGGCCCACATAAGTAGTCTGAGTTTTGGGTTCGGGCATTGCCCTACTGCCCTAGAGGTCAGTCGGAGCCTGGCCACACCTCTACTATAGCAGTGTCTAAGTAGTCCCATTACAAAGGAGAAGGAGGCACCCTTCACATTCCAACAGTCCAGAAGGCTGCCGCCCAAGTCCTTATGCCTGGGTCAGGGGATATGTACCACACAATTGGATGAATCGACTTAAGCCTTGCCAGACTAACTGGACATAGCAGAACCATGGTTTGTTGAGTCAGATGAGTATTCATGGCTAGTCCATAATGGGATTATGCCAATTGTGTTAACCAGGTATGGCAAAATCCTGTCATACAATGCGTATTAACAATAGTGACATTGGCATCTGCAGTGCTAACGGTGCATAATGGACGTTGGTGTTGCTAGCTGGGCATAATGATGGATCATGGTTTGCAGTGTATATTGGAGGCATTTTTTAATGAGGGATTTCAATGCCAGTGAGGCATTGTCGATCTCCCTCCGTCATGATTTGCACTGTGAAATCAGCCTCCCAACCTTTAGGAAAAACCTGAACCAATTCCTTTTTAAACAAGCTGTTCTAGTAGTTGGAAACTTCCCCTGGGGCTGTCGGTCCTCCTTCTACAGCACTCCCTGCAAACCGCCTGCATTGTTTGTCAGGTGGACGTGATTCTAAGCTGGATGAATGGATTATTGTGGAATTTCACTTTGCCTTGACTAAGCTCTTAGCTCCGAGCAGGGGGGTCGCTAGGGGGGGGGGGGCTAAGGGGGCTATAGTCCCTGATCTTTTGGTTGTAGCCCCAGATAGAATCTCAGGAGCTACAGCCAAAAGACAAGCTAGCCCCCAGTCCCAACAGTTCCGACATCAGCTTAGCCCCTGGTCTTTTCCAGACCTAGCAACACCTCTGGCTCGAGGACTTACCTAGAGCACTTACTGTGCTTTAGCTATACCAGTTCCTCCTTTCCATATTCGCTCTGATCTAAATAATCAATAACTGTAAAGTATCCGTGTATTGTTTCCCTCTGTCTTCCTCCACCACTTCCTTCATGGAACAAGTGTAAGTTACTGAGATAGATAGATAGATAGATAGATAGATAGATAGATAGATAGATAGATAGATAGATAGATAGTATATGGATGGATGGATGGATGGATGGATAGATAGACAGACAGACAGACATATAAAAACAAAGTGGAATCAGGCCACCTAGAGACATCTGACGTGATGGAATCTGACCTCCCTTTGCTAACTGGCCTTAGTGTCATGCAGAGCTAGCTGAGAATGATGGAATCAGATCTCAAAATGTTAATTGACCATAATCAAATTGTAGACGTACCTCGGAAACATGACATTGTAGAAAATGGCATGGACAATAGGGTCCCATGGCCTCTCAGCGATAACTTGCCTCATTGATGCTTGGATAAAGTCGATGAAAAATACAAACCTATTGGCTTTACCAGTGCTTCATTTAACTTGCCAGAAATTAGCTTGAATTTGTTCTACAGTGTACACGTCAAATGGTCCATGACCTACTTAAAGATCAAATGGTCCATGACCTACTTAAAGAACAACACACAATTATATTTGGGTTTGCTCCTGAGATCTAATGCCACTTCAGACACTCTACAGGTACATTTTAATCTCAATTAATTTTAACATAGTGATGGGACATATGCAGGAGGGTGGACAAGGCCAGCAATGGCCTGCCAGCACAAGCCTTAGGAAGGACTGAACAGAGCGAGGGCCTCTGTGAACACTCAGGACTGTTGTCGGCACTGTGCCCCCAGACACAGAGGTTATTACTATTAGTTCCATGCGACATTTGTTTTTGAGGGAAGCAGGATTCGTAATTGGAAATAGTAAAGGGATGTTGCCCTTTTACTCTTTCGCTGACTGGAACTTGCTAGATGGACGGGACATGGTGGTGGGGGGATTGGTGTTGTCTCTAGGGGGGTAATGTGGAGAGGCCCTCCAGTGGGGGATGCTGGTATAAGGACACCTGCTCGGATGAGAGGGAACACATATTGTGGCTGTGGAAAGGGGGCAGAAGGCCAGCAATGAATGCAGGCAGGTACTGCCGAAGTCCAACCACGTTCCAGGCCACCTGATTGGCTAGGCACTCACATCTATGAGAGATATGCACTTTATTTGCTGCAGAGAATTTCCGAACATTCATTTGGCATACACATGAATTCCGAATGCATTGTGTTCTGTTTTTTGTTTTGTTTTTGCTTTCACCATTTGGTAATCACGTCTAAGCCACAATGTATATGTATTCTCTTTGCAGCTGCCATTTTTCCTTGGTGATAATAGGGACATATGTATCAATGTTAAGTCTTCGTCAGTACCCTAACTTCAAATAATTGCTGATCAGTAGGAGTTTGGAATCAATTTCTGAAATATTCATATCCTGGCAAAAACTGGGAACAGTGTGTCCGGGGTTGCACTGACCTGTTTTTGGAGTTCAGAACATTTATTTTCCCAACTGAATGAGAGCAAGTTAGTCTCAAGGGGAACATGCTTACAGCAATTTGCTCAGTCAAACCGAATATATTTGTTATTTTGGAACATGCAACATTGCATTTACGTGTACTGTTATTAAAAGCGTTAGCTTGGAATTATTGCAGCCCCTTTCACCCATAGGTAAAGACAGTTACGAAAGTCCTTGAATTAAGACTTATTTTCAAACAAGCACAGCATTTCAAATATGCAGCCTCAGGGAAAGATACATCTTCATGTCTGATCATGACTGATGAGTTGGGGATTTATGACATGAATAAGAAGTACAGCTACGGCTGAGAGGAGCTGATGTGAAGTACAGATGCAGGAATAAAATACTGGTCGAGCTCATCGGGTTCAAGGACCCAACAGCCTCTCTCAAATGAACGAAATACTTGAAGACCAGGAAATGGCGGCAAGGGGCTTTCTAGCTGGAACATTAACTATGATTACTTTCTGAAAAAGACAATGGCATTAAAGGCATCAGTGCTGTAGAGTTGAAGAAATGCACTAAAGAGAGATACTGAACTCGGACCGAAGTAGGCATATATTAGGCTTTGATATAATGACGGGCCGCGTGTTTCACTTGATAACTACGTCATTATATTAATTTGTGATCACAATCAATAACAGTTCACCATAAAAACACCTGCAGATTCTATGAGCTGTAGTCATGCTCCTAGAATATCGTCCATAGCGTACCAAAACATTGGTTATTTTAAGTAGATAATACGATTCGCCAGCAATGGGAGGAACGTGTTTGCCAAAAATGCGGATGCTTAATTAATATAGCTCTCTAGAGGACGTTATTGTCAAAAGAAATGAACATTTCCAACACCGACGTCGTTCAAAACAGCTGCATCATTATTCAAAATTCGTATCCACATTTGGAAAATGCCAATCAAATGCAGCAAACCTTGCCCATGTCAATGATGTCAACAGGGCATTCATCGCGAGGGAAGACGCGGATAGGCAGAGGCAGAGAAGATAGGAAAGTAATGTGGCTCTATAAAAGCCATCACCCCGGCTTTCAGGGCCTTTGAATATCATTCGAAGTAGGCCAGCCGTAGCTAATATAGAATGCAGCGTTCAAATAACTTCAATTTTCCAAGTTTGTTGTTGCATGAGGGCGCACGCAGGGACAACCCGGCCAGTGCTATTTTACAGGCTTAGCTCTTGGCAAGCGTTTAAGCACCATCCCATCACTGTCCCGAAGCAACACAGGTTCGATCCCCGCGTCCGCGCTTAGAAATCTTTGGGTATTTAAGCACGTTAAAAAGACACTAAAAAAAACCAATTAAAACAATTACCAATTAAAAAAACAAACCATTCCTGTGACAGCACTTCGATGACCGCAGGCTGTTTGAGCGCTTTAAAAATGCAAAAAAATAAAATTAAAATAAAAAAAATAAACTAGTGCAAATATGTGTATGCATGGCATTCACCACTGGAATTTAAGAACTCATAGCAAACACGTGTTTCAACCTCAGTCAGGACGAACAAGTGCAGATCCAACAAGTGCAGACAAGGACACATACATCTATTTAACCATTGGTCAATGATCAATCTTCATTATTCCATGTCACATGAAACATGATGCATGTTTTCATAGCAGGATGCCATCTTAGTAGTGACTTCTCCAGGAATCAGTTAGGTTGGGGGGGGGGGGGAAGGGCCACAGGTAACAAAAAGTAGTGAGGCCACCTGAAAATTTGAGGATGTGATTGTTTTTCCCAAACTGATATCGGTGAAGTCTCCCAAAGTGAACCTGGGGAGGTAAAAATGTTGCATTTTTACAGCAAAATGTTTGGGAAAGGTTGGATAAAAAGACACTTACAGGCAATTGTGTAGGAAAAAATATCCTAATACTTCTGATGCCAGGGCATCAACTGTAAGACCAATGCCAATTATGCATCAAAGGTCAGTACAAATGACACCAGTTTTAATATTGTGCAGGATATCATGCAGTGCACAGAATTAGTTGTAAGGGGTTATACAAATACCAGGTTACTTCAAAGTATACCTAAGTGTTGCTGAAATAATGCAGGGTGATGTCAATTCAGGGTGTCCCGTGTTGCTCTATTACAGGGTGTAAAAATGTCAACCTCCCTGGGGTAATGTTTAAATATGACATGGTTCTCTTAAAAACTGCACTGTTCAGTGCAATGTGCAAGCCTGCCAGTTAAGCCTTGTCGGTTTCACACATCTCTACTTAATCAAAGTCAACAGAATGCCAATTCCAATAGGTCCATGCCATCTTTGCCTAACTCTACCTCTGTATGACATATTCTGATGTAAGCAGAGCAATAATACCATCATATTCATGGTCGGCCAGCATGGGCAGAGTACAGCCTTGCAGGAGATGCAATAACACGCCAGGTGCAACTTAATTCCCCAAAAAACCCATGTTATGGTTGGTAGTCAACATTTGTAAGGTAAAGCCCCACAAGTCCAAACTCAAATGAACCAACACCGCTAAGACCGGGGGCGTCAGCCCCATAACTGGCATCCTGCCACCCGCCTCCAAGATTGCAAGCCCCATACCTGACATCCTGTAGCCTACACACCAGAGCACAAACCCCAATACTTGGCACCCTGCCCTTTACCACACAAAGCACAAGCCTGATAAATAGCATCCTACACCCCACCACTCTGAATACAAGTCAAATACCTGACATCCTGCACCTCACCAGACAGAGCACAAGCCTTATACCTGGCATATTACCCCCACCACCAAGATTGCAAGTCCCATGACTGTCATCCCACCTCTCCACCACTCAGAGCACAAGCCCCATACCTGACATCCTGCCCCCACCACCAAGAGCACAGGCACTATGCTTGGAAACCTGCCCCCACCCTACCCATAATGCAAACCCCATACCTGGCATCCTGTCCTCTACTACAAAGAGCAGTAGCCCTATACCTGGCACCCTGCCTGCCCACAACCCACAAAACAAGCTCTAACCTGGCATCCTGCCCCCACCACCCTGAACGTAAGCCCCATTACTGGCAGTCTGCCCCCACACTACCCAGAGCACAAACCCATACCTGGCATCCTGTCCTCATCTACCAAGAGCAGAAGCCCTGTACCTGGCATTCTGCCACCCAGAACACAAGCCCCATACCCAGCATTCTAACTCCCTACCACCCAGAGCACAAATCCCATACCAGGCATCCTGTCCCCTCACCACCCAAAGCAAACGCTTTATATCTGGCATCCTGCCCCGTCCCCACCATCAAGATTGCAAGCCTGGCATTCTCTCCCCCACCACCCATAGCAGAACCCCAATACGCCCCCTCCACCTGGAGCACAAGCACCATACCTGGTCTCCTTCCTATTATAAAGTGTACAACACATGCTTCAGGTAAGTAAACATTCTTTATTGGGGTTTCATGCCTAAAGTAATGACTGCAGTTACTCTCCAAGCTTTCTCTCTATCTGTTATACAGGCTCCAACCTTTCAACCATAACAATTCCATTACCAAGGACACATGTTCCAAATAAGAATGCAACAGGGACAAAGGAGAAGGGAAGGGTTAGCATGCATGTAAATGAATATAAAGAGAATGCACTTTACAAAACACCTCCTTCCGTCTGAACATATTAAAGTTTTACAGTTGAACTATTTACACAGATTTAGTCACAAAGAAACTATGTAGACCTAAAAAGGAAAAGAACCAGGAACTAATTAAACGCTTACATGATCATAAGATGCAGGCCTGTGTACACACTCTTGATTGAACAGGTAAAACCTTAACTACTAATGTGCCACTCCCTCTTTGTTCCACACATCACCCCAGAAACCTTCACAGTGTTGCCACCATCTTTCTCCACGATGTTCCTCTGTGAATACTCAGACTACACTTTCTTTCCTTTCCTTGGCAACAAAATGTTGACGCTCTCACCAGGTAAATTACTCTGGTCTTTACATAGATGCTTAAAATCATAATGCAATTTTGAAGTTTTCCATGACACCTAATGAGATCCCTGATGCTGGTGAAATCAGAGGATACCGTCTTTGAGTTACCAATACAACCTGGAGTCAGCACAGTGTTGAGGTTGTTTCCCCTGAAACATCTTAAATAGACACACCATTTGTACTATGGGGAGTATTTCTGTATTGAAACACCCTTCTTATGAGTGCACTTTTTGAATCTTCATTTGTATCAATAGACTTCTGAATCCCATCCATTAAGGTGTGATTGAAGCGCTCAACACACCCATTCCTCTGAGGATGATAGAGAGCAGTTATTTTCTGCCAAATCCCCATACTCACCAACCACTCCTAAAACTCTATATATACCCTATATATGTACATTGCAGACCATTGTCACTGACAATTACAGAGGGGAGACATTCCCGCCAAAATATTCCTTGCAAAAATGTTATTACTTTGGTCTAATGAATTTCATGAAGCATTCCTACCTCGGGCCTATACAGATCCATAGCAACAATTACAAATGTGTCCCCCGCTCCAGAAAAATGTAGTGGACCTAGTATATCCATAGCCACAGTTTGCCATGTCACCTTTGATGCCTCGGGAATCTCCATTGGTGGCACCCTGATTTTTATCACTGTGTCACTATAGTGGAAAGGCTCGCAATTCCTCACTTGTTGCTCAATAGAAGCATCCATATCGGGCCAGCAAAAATCATTTCTGATTATGGACTTGGTTATGGACACACCCATGACACCTAGATGACCTAACATGACCACCACCTCTTTATTCACCTCCAGTACCATTACGTGCTGACACAATCCCAGATTATATACTTAATTCATCTTTAACTCTTTTAGATTTTTTTTTTTTTATGTCTTCAGTTGAACTCTCATTCTCATTACTTGGAAACCACTTGTCAAGAATATGTTTCTTTATTTCCTGAGGTAATACATCCTGCTCACATACCTTGTTCCAGTCATCCTGCTTGAGACAATTTTCCACCTGAAAGATATCTTTAACGTCCCCACTTGACTTCATACACTCTTCTGAATCCTCATCCAACACAGCATTTCTTGACAAACCATCTTCTACTGCATCCCTTTGACCTGGTACATGCTCTACAGGGAACTGTAACCCCTGCATTCTGGTGACCCATTTGGCAATTCTTCTGGCAAATATGGCGTCCCTTCCTCGTCACCAGTATTATAAAGTGGACAACACACACAGTGCAAATGTGTTGTTGTGGTTTCAAGCTTAAAGCAATGACTTCAGTTTCTCTCAGTGTGTTCTCTCTATCAGCTATTCAGGCTCCAACCTTCCAACCATAACAATTCCATTACCAAGGAAACATGTTCCAAATAAGAATGCAACAGTGAAAAAGGGGAAGGGAAGTATTAGTGTGCATATTTAAGCAATATGCCCAGAGTTCCGGGGGCATTATCGACTCAGGTAATGCCCCGGGGCCCATAGTTATAGGCCCTGAGCGAAGCAAGGGCCTTAACGAAGGCCCTGGGGCATTACCAGAGTCGGTAATGCCACTGCCGCGAGGGGCATATAGCTATTAGTACCCCGGGCCGCAAAAACTGCGTGACCGGGGAACTAAAACCTTTATTTTTAAACGCTGCAGTGTTTTGGAAAATAAAAAAAGACGTCAAAGAAAATGGCCGCCATGGAAAGGGAAAATGGAGTCCGTTTTCCCTTTCTATGATGGCCTTCGGGAGCGGACGCGCTGGAAACAGAAGCGGTTCCAGCGCGTCCGCTCCCGAAAAAAAAGAAGGTTAGTGGGGTTGGGAGGGCGGAAGGGAGGGGAAAGAAAAAATAAAAGAAAACAAAAAATATCGTACCTGGGTCCCCGGCGGGGGACGATGGAGGTCTCCAGCCGTGTGGAGGCTCGGAGCGGGGATGGCCCCACTCCGAGTTTTCACACGGCTGGAGGCTTTCATCGTCCCCCGCCGGGGACCAAGGCATAGAAGGTAAGTGGGGTGGGGAGGGTAGGGAGGTGCTTGGAGGGAGGGAAGGAAAAAAAATACTTACCTCTGTCCCCAGCGGGCGGCGAAGGTAGCCTCTCAGCCTTGGGGAGGCTCGGGCGGGGATGGCCCTGCTTCGAGCCTCCTCATTGGCTGACGGGCTGCCATGCCCCCCGCCAGGGACAAAGGCCGTGGAATCCCGACAGAGGGATTCCTGGCCTGGTAACGACTCAGCGAAGGCCAATCAGAATGGCTCTTTCATTCTGATTGCGCCTTCGCCAGGTACTAATAATGAATATATAGTTTTGTTTTATTTATTGGGTACTTATAATGCACATATATAGCAAAGGGTGTTTCAATGCACAACAAGTACTGGTCAGGGTGGAAACGGTCCCATGGATTAGGCGAGTGCTAACGGGAGGCCAGGTGGACAAGTGTCAGGAGTATGCAGAGAGTGCAGGGGAAAGAAGGTCCACAAGCTAAGTGCGAGGGAACGGGCTGGAAAGGTTCAATGGGGTGCAGGCTAGTGCAGGGGGATGGAGTCTGGATGGGCAAGTGCAGGTTAAGGGGGAGGTGGGTCTGGGGAGGCCAAGTCCGGGGTAGACTGGTCGAGGAGGGCCTGGTAACCTATAAGAAACAGATGGAACCAGGCAGCCATTCAAGTGACAAAGGGGGGCATTAGTAGGGGAAGGGGAGATGGAAGGAGGAAGAGAAAAGGAGGGTCTTGAGAAGCTTCCGGAACATAAGGAGAGCTGGCTCGAGTATGAGAGGGGCACGGAGGCCATTCCAGAGGGAGTTTCCAGTGGAAGAGAGAGATCTACCCCCGCTATTTTCTTGGAAAAGCGTATGATCCGCAGAGAGTAGGAACTAGAAGACCGAAGGACTCTAGCAGGGAGGTAGTTAGGGAGAGAGAGTTGGATGTAGCGCCGTCCCAGGCCCCAGAAAGCCTTGTGGATGATGCAGAGGGTCTTGAACTTGATCCTCATTGCAACCAAGAGCCAGTGGAGAGATTGTATGGTGAGAGAGATGTGGTCCCTGGGCTTGAGGCCAAGGATAGGACTTGCAGTCCGATTCTGTATTAATTTCATGGGTCGAAGGGAGGAATTAGGTAGATTAATGACGAGGCTGTTGCAGTAGTCCAGCCTAGAAAGTACCAGAGCTCTGGAGACATTGAGTTTCTGGGGGAAGTTAAGGACAGCGAGAATACCTCTGAGGAGGTACAGCTGAAAGTGGGCCTTCTTGGCAAGGTCTGTGATGTGAGGAGAGAAAGAGAGAGAGGATCAAAGATGACATCACAGCTTTTTGTCTTAAAGGAGGTTGATGGAGGGGGCACCATGGAGGGTGGCCAGAGAGTAGGAGGGAAGAAAGGAGCTGTGTTACCAATGAGAAGGATCTCAGTCTTACTGGCATTAAGGCAGAGATTGTTAGCAGTGCACCATGCCTGAGTAGCCGACAGACAGTCAGGAATAAGAGAGGAAAAAGAGGAGGCAGTGGAGGGAAGCTTGAAGGAGAGCTGTGTGTCGTCCGCATAACACTGGAAGTTAGGATAGAAGACAGAGATGAAATGGGTTAGCAGGGCAAGGCAGATTTCGAGGAGCCAAGGCAAGAGGATAGAGTCCAGGGGGGACACCACAGGTGGAGAGTGTGATGGAGGAGAGATAAGGGCACAGATGGACCTGGGAAGGCCAGTCAGAGAGGAAGGAGATCAACCAGTCCAGAGCCAGGTCCGTGATGCCATGGGTATCACAGAGCCAATTTACAAGGGTGGCATGATCGACCATATAAAAGGCAGGGGAAAGGTCAAGAAGGATGAGAACGGAAGGAGAGTTGGAATCGATATTAGAGAGCAAATATTCATGGGTGTTCAGGAGTGCAATTTCCATGCCTCTGGCTGCTCTGAAGCCAAGCTGGTGGTCGTGGAGAAAGCCAACAGATTCAGTGTGGTGGATAAGCTGGGAGATGTCCAGCTTCTAGAAGAGTTTGCTCAGATCGGGCAGTAGTTAGCTGGACAGGGCATGTCGCAGAAGGATTTTTGAGTAG
Source organism: Ambystoma mexicanum (assembly GCF_040938575.1). Lineage (NCBI taxonomy): Eukaryota > Metazoa > Chordata > Amphibia > Caudata > Ambystomatidae > Ambystoma > Ambystoma mexicanum. The sequence continues at coordinate 448,368,243 of NC_090941.1, read as the reverse complement.
AGGGTGCACAAAGGAGTGCTTGAGGAGTAAAGGGAAAAGGCTGGTGGTAAAGGAGTGATTGCAGAATTCAGCCAGGGCTGGCGCTATGGAGGAAATGTTGTCCTTGATAGTTCTGGAGGAGCAGTGGAGCTCCTGTTTGGGTGAGATTTTCAATGGGCAGACTTGTCTAGAGATCTCATCAGGTGATGTGGTAGAGAAAGAGGAGGGAAGGGGAGAGGGGTGCCAAGGGAGGTTTGTTTAAGAGCGCGTTAGGGAGAAGGAAGTGGTGTAGAGGAAAGTGAGGACAGGATGCCCTGAGATTTAGTAATGAAGTGAGTGGCCATAGCAGTGCAGAAGGGAGGGGAAGGGAAGGCAAAGGAGAAATTGAGACTGCAGTAGGATCAACAAGTTCCTTACAGATGTTGAACAGTTCAGCCATATTTTTAGTGGCCCCAGAGATACAGGCTTGGATATAGGCCTTCTTCCTCGAGCGGATGGCTAGTTTGTATTGCCTTTGGATCAAGTGGCAGGCCAGTGTTAGGGAGAATTCTCTTATAAGGCTAATTTCCCAAACCTAGTGAGTCCCCCAGCAGCTTTGTTGGATTTTTGGGGTTTGTTTTTTTTCTCCTGCTAAGAGTGAGACTCTTTTACTCCCACTCTTAGACATGATTTGAGGTATGTCTTTGACTTGTTATGTGCTTATGGGATATGGGGTTTCTTTTTACTCCATAGGTTATCATCTGTTTTTCTGTCTGTGTGGTACACAGCACCCACAGTGCAGTACCACAGGGGTGTCACAGTGACCCCCAAACATAGACTCCATACCCTGGGACTGACTACTGTCTCCCAGGGCATGTAATGTCACCATTGGCTTTACTAGTCCAAAATTGTGAACAGAACCACTACAAACCATCATATTGTGGAAGTACTGGTAAGGGGTAATTCGATTGTCCCTGGGTCTGTTTTCGAGGGGGCACTGTCCCGTCCCCCCTCATCGAGTTTCTGGCTGGTGGCAGTGGTTACCATGCGAAATATTTCACCAGAATATTCTCTATGGGATTTTCCCATTCATTTTAAACGCACCACTTTTTGGTGCAATGTTAAAGATACCGCTGGTTTATTTATTTAATATTAAATCACCGGTTGGGTCTTTTTGCCAGAACTCGATCCTAAAATGTTATTTGTGTCCGTCTCTGTCACTGTGACCAAGGTCGAGCCCTTTGTTCCACTATTTTGCAGGCTTCTCCACAGAAGCCCTCCAAGTGGTGCCACTCTGTCTGGGTTCCACAGGAAGGGTGGAGGGGGGAATTGGCACCCTGGACTGCGTTGCCTCAGCAACCCATGTCACACTCTACTCTGATTGGCCCAGTGGTGAGCTGTCCGGCTCACCACTTAGCATGTGTGATTGACAGCTAGGCTGATGAATGGGGGTTTTTCTGCATAAAAGCAGGGCCGTTGGGACTGGAACTTCAGAAGTCGCCACAGGACCTAAGAATCCGAAGAGGGACGAAGCTGAGCCATCTGCAACAACGACACCACCGGTGAAGCCCTGCTGCAGCTACCTCACCACTTTCCCGATGACAAGAGAAGATCTTCTGCTAGACGAGTGTTCTTCCTCTGAGCTGGTGGGACCAACCAGTTCACCCTTTTTCGCCTTCCAAAGACAGCCTGTGGTCGAATCGCTCGTGCCAAGCACCCCGGCGGCCGGATAGCCAAGCTCACCACTTTTGACCGCAAATAAAAGGACTGCACCTTTTAATCGGGAACTCCGCGGCTGGTTTCATCCCTGTGCAGTCCAACAACTCCAAGTTTCCTCCTCGACGAGATCCTCTATTCCCCTGGTCGGAACAATGAACTGCAACCACTGCCAGGAACAACTGCCCCTCTGGAGCTTCCTTTCTCTTTAAGGTACTGTGTCCTGCTTGGCCTCCCTTTCTACAGATTGCTAAAGGTGACCCTTAAATCCTTGACTTTTATACTGTGTTAAGCGATAGTCAATCAACACTACAGCTAAGTCAATGCCTAGTCTGGGATGCTGAGGAAAACCCTTATTGATGTATTTTTATGACCAGTTCAGTACTCTGGATGACAACCCTTGTATAACACCCCCCTCTTAGAATCCCCCTGACCCCACTGAGCCAAGAAGTAGGTTTGTTTTGCAAATTTAAAAGGTTTATTTGGACAATTCAACAATATATATCTATCACACTTTATAAATAAATTGATAACTGATATCACACTTCAGAATATGACCGTGATCAACAATGGATAATGTTACAGGGGTACACTGATTTGGTTACTTTGGAGTAGTATAGAGGATGAGGTAGCTGAAAATGCTTGATGGTTTCTAGGAAATGCAAGGCGGAATAAATGCAGTACAGAAATAACTTGTTATGATTTTAGCAAAAGGTAATATGATCACTTTTTCTTTTGACAATTCACTCCCCCCCTATGCAATACAAGAAATGGAAGGAGAGCACACAGTCTTCAAGAATCCCAACAAATCACACTTTATGATGCAATACACAGTTCCAGTTCCCCCAGCAAGCTTAGAGAAAACAGGTAGGAGTTTTAAACACAGGCGAATTACTTTAATGTGGTTTGCAAGGAAGTGAAAAGGTGCTAAAATTGCTTTTAATTCCCTCTAGAGGTTCAGAGTAGGTGATGGCTACTTTATATTAGTTCAGGCTCACTTTAACAATACTCTATGAATGATTAGCAGATTGCAAACGAATTTTAGCAAAGAGAAGCAAAAAGCTGCTGATTTCTACAGATGAAGAAATCGGGCCAAATCGCAAATCGCGGTAAATTTCGCGAGTGCGTGTCTCGCGATTACGGAGGCATTATAAAGAGTAGCAAGTTGGTTCTAGGTCCGTTGGAAAGACTAGAATACCAGCATTAAAATGAAAGTTAAATTCCGTTCCTAGCCCAAACGGTTCCAGAGATACAGACGATTTAATAAAGCTAGATTTTCGGATTTAAAGTAAAACTCAAAATGACAGGTGACAGCTTGCAGCTTTAGAATAACCTTTGACAGCTCGCAGCTTTAAAATGACAGATGACACGATTTCTAGGAGGCAGTTCTACTTAGGTTAAAATAGTTTGAATTAGATTATTTTAACTAAGAGATTGGGTTCTGCACAGTTCTGGCGGATACTCACTCCTAATTTTGAAATGACTGGGCCTCGTCACGGATCTGGTCAACTGGACTGGACTTCGGGCGGTTCTGCTCACAGCATCTGGGTCAGCTCTGCTCTGCTGGTCTAGCCTCTCTGGATACAGCACGGCTCCTGGTTCTGGATGTTTCTGTCACAGGGTTCTAGGCTAGAATCAAACAGCTCAGCCCAGCTATTTGAAGAGTTCAGTTGCAAAAGATTTTGAGGCCTGCTGACAAATACTTTTGCTTGCAGTGAGCCTTCTTGGTTCAAAGTTCTGTAGTCTCTGTTTAGCTTGGAAGTCTAAGTGTTGGATCTCTGGATGTGAAGTCGTCGGTCAGCATGTTCCGCAGCAAATGAAATTGAATGTGTCTACCTGTCCCAGCAGTCTCTTTTTATGTGTTTTGGAAAGTCGGTGTGTGCGTTGGTCATAACTAAACCTGCCCCTCTCACTTATCATTGGCCAATTTCTCTTCTCTCCCTTGATTTGGGGAAGGAAATGTGATTCCGAGTGATGCTGTAGGTTTTATGGTCAGAGGAACCTGCCCTTGTCAATTTGCCCACAAATCTATATTTGATTCAAATACATATTTCCCAGATACACAATTTGTTGAAATTACATGTACACATTATATATTCCTTATGGTCCATGCTTCCTGGGGACTTGCATTAAAAAATGACAACATTTTGCGCTTTTTGACTGGTTTACCAATATCAGACATTTACCAAAAATTACACACATGTGCGCAAGGAGTATGGACATTAATTGATGAAGTGTCAGATTTTTAACATGGAGACATTTGGAGTAAGACCCTATTTTCCGCTAGCAACCCCCCAGAATACACCACAGGGTCCTAACACCTCTTAAAACGTGCACAGAAAAATCACCAGAATAATGATATTACTTATATAATTCTGACAAGTCTGTACTATGAATTATCCATCTTTTTTAAAATTATGCTCTGGCCCAGATGGGTGTGGTTTAGGTTCCAAAGCACATGGGGGAAGCTTCTGTCTGCCCCCGCCTCCAGCTCGGGTGGCTCCCAGAGGCACTTCTCCTCCCACTTCACCCCAAGAGGAAGCCACTTTACGGCCCCCCCAATATAACATTTGCCTGAGTCCAGGACAAGGTTCTGTTCAACCTCCTGCAGGTGCCCCTCCCCTAATCTAATCAGAGAGGTGTCAACTCCTTTTGGTGGGGAAGCAGGATGCAGCTAGGCCTGGGAAGAGTGGCTGAGCAGGTTTCTCCTGTTGGAGGTAGTTGTCAGGCAGAATTCAGCTAAATGTCACTTTAGTTCCCAGTTTAAATCAAATTTACACCTTTTACATATACATTAAATAATTACTTCCTTCAAGTCATTTCAGAATATAGTTTTACATTGTATCCACCTCTTAGCAAGTCTTTCCTTGGCCTGGTTTGGGTTCCTCTGTTCAGTTTTACACAAAAGTCTGGTGGTTTTAAAACGCCGGCTTTCTGATAGTGGTGAGTACCGGTATTGCATCCATTTTTGGGATTAAGAAAATGAATTCCCCACAGTTCTGAGTTGCTTTTTGGCAATCAGCATTGCCATTCCCAATGGTTTCAGGCTACTGTGTGTGTAGCCCAATGGTGGTTTTAGGCAGTGCCCTCCTGTGCTCACAACATAGGCAAAAATGGGTGGCAGCCTATTCTTCATGTTTTCCCTGTGCACTCTCTGGGGAGTTCTGGCCATCATGATGTTTTCCATGCCAGTACTGCACAGTTTTATGGTAGGGCTTGGATGCATGGGTAAAAACATCCCACAACTGGGTTAGCTCCAGACCTCTAACTATATCTTTTGAATCACCCCAACCTCTTTTGAACACTTTGCAAAGACTTTCAGTGCACTTTAAACCGTGTGATCCTGGACACATTTCGCTTTGCTCCATTTAAAGTGGGCATGGCCTATGAACTTTGGCTCTACAGTATAACCTGCCTTTCCCCTTGCTCTGAAATCTTAAAAGTGTTGGGAACTGTTTTGCTTTATGCTCTGCCTTTTCTCTACCTTTTTAACCTAAACTATTGGAGTGCCATCTAGGTTAAGCGCTCACTTTGGTCTTACGAAATACTTGTGCTTTAACCTTGACTTGTCTAATAGTTATCAAGGGAGGTGTGTATACTTACCTGACTGTGTTTTAGATTACTTTTCATTGAGAGTGCTAGTGTATTACCTAAAGTGTGTTTTAAATAAATAACCATATACTTTTTATACAAAGCTCTGGTCAGTGTTTGTTTGCTCTACTGTGCTTTGTCCCTATTGTGTATACTCTGCATACTGCCCTACTCTTCTTGAGAGAAGTCCGACTGCTCAGCCACAGCTACCAGGTAAATCTGGGTGGTGCAGACTGCTACCAATTGGGTTTACTGCTGCTCCTGTAGTCTTAATCTTTTTGCAGTGTTCCCCAAGGGAACTCCACAGGATTCTACCTAACAGCCAGTCTGTCAGAGGATGTGCTTGAAGCCTGCCACTTCCGCTCAGCAGCTCTGCACTTTCATGTCAGAGCGGTTAGGTCAGAGTCATAGCAGGTGTTACGCTTGGAGGCAGGGTTCATGCGGATCATCATGACATGGGCAAGGATGTCCAGAGTGTTTAACAGATGGAGTGTTGAAGGTTAGTAAGTGCTGTGTCAGTGTGAGGGTCAGTGGCAGAAGTGGGAGGCGGGATGAAAAAAAACAGCAACTGACACTCGCTTCATTGATCGAATGACATAGATTGAGACTAGCAGTGTGGGCAGGGACTTAGCTGGTTGAGCCAAGAGGTCCAGGTGAAAGGACAGAAGAGCATGATCATACCAGGAGATAGGTGTAGTGAAATGGTTGGAAATGGGGATGTGTGCTGAGATAAAAGCACCCAAGGTGTGTCCCTCTGAGTAAATCGGACTGGAGGGAAGAGAGATTCACAGAGATTGTGGAAGAGTCCAGATGCCGCCTCAGGGGAGTCAAGGTGAATATTGAAGTCTCCAAGGAGGAGAAGATTAGAGGTAAAGGCCAGGAGAGAAGAGGTGAGGTCAGACCGCTCTTAGAGGAAGAGGGAGACTGGACCAGGGGGCCTGTAGATGGTGGTAAGAGTCAGCGAGAACATAATAGAGACACCAAGCCTGCAGACAAGGCATTTGAAGGAGGACTAGGACTGAGTGATGATAGTAGCAGGGACCCATTCAGGGAAGATCAGGGCCACTCCACCCCCAGGCAGGTCAGGCATGGGCTTAGAGAGGATTGTGTAGCCCTCTGGGAGGAGAGTGTCAAAACTTGTGACAGAGCTGGCGGTGAACCACATCGTGGTGAGAGCTAGGATGTCGAGGTTGAGGTCTTCAATGAGGTGGCAGATGTCAGTGGAATGTTTAACGGCAGAGCAAGAGTTGAGGGTAGCTAAGTGAAGCTGGTTACCACTATTGAAGGACTTCTGAGGAGGGATACTGGAATGTGGTACACCCATCAGTGGTGGCAGAACGGCCAGAGAGGTGGCAGAAGGAGCAGTGGCAGGAGAAGGGAAGAAGTTGATGAGAGACGGAAGATGCTTATCAAGAAGGACAATGTTTGGCTGAATGATTTGGACCATGGTGGTGCCATTCAAATCAACATTAATGATGGCATTAAAGATGGGAAATAAGTCAAACCAAGCGTGCTTACCGGGTCCCGCGAGGGGAAGAGGGAGAGGGAGCAAACAACAGGCCAACTCGTAATGGGCCGTTGTTTGCTCCCTCTCCCATTCCCATTCAGCCCTACGGGGTGAATGGGAATGGGGAAGGACCGGGTCCGGGTCCTTGGAGGGAGGAATTACCGGGCCTTCCAAACTTGGAATGGCCTGGTAATTCCTCATTCTGAGGACCCGGACGCGATTTCGGCGGCAGCCATGCCGCCAATAGCGGCATGGATACCACCAAGGTCGTAATGAGGCCCAGTAAATATACAACACCCAGATTTAACTTTCCTAGATAGAGGGGAAAAAGCCTACATTTCAAACATACAGCAAATGCAAAAAGCCCAGATTTGACTTTCCTAGAAAGAGGGGAACAGCCTACATTTCAAACACACAGCAAATGCAAACAACACAGATTTGCGTTTCCTAGACAGAGGTCTAACTGCCAGAAATAGTAATATAAAGAGAATGCACTTTACAACACATCTCCCATTAGCTAGAGCAGAAGCCCCATACCTAGATCCCTGCATACCCACCACATAGAAAGCAAGCCTCATACATAGCATCAGGCCTCCCCACCATACAGAAAGCAATCCCCATACATGAAATGGTGTCCCCCTCCACACAGAGCACAAGCCACATGACTGACATGCTTCCCCCACACCACCCAGAGCATAAGCCCATACATGGCATTCTGTCCCCCACCACTGAGAGCACAAGCCCCATACATGACATCCTGCCACCTACTACCCAAAGCACAAGCTCTGTACCATGCACCAATTCTCTCCACCACCCACAGCAAAATCCCATACCAGGCATCCTGGACCCCACTGCCCAAACACAACCCATATACCTGCCATGCTGCCCACCAAAACAAAGATTGCAAGACCCAATGCCAGACATCCTGCTCTCCACCACCCTACTACAAACCCAATACCCACCATCCTGCCCTTCTCCACCCAGCGCACAATTCCCCTGTCTGACCTACTTCCCCCACTTTCCAGAGCACAAGCCCCATACCTAGAATCCTGCCTTCCCACCACCCAGAAAATAAGCCCCATACCTGGAAGAATGTCCCCCTCACCACCCAGAGTACAAGCTCCATACCTGCCATTCTGTCCCCCCAAAACCCAGAGCACAAGTACCAAACCTGGCATCCCGCTCTCCACCACCCATAGAACAAACCCAATACCCGCCATCCTGCCCCTCTCCACCCAGAGCACAATTCCCATACCTGGAATCCTGCCAGGCACCAGCCAGAACACAAGCCCCATACCTAGAATCCAGCCACCCGACCACCGAGAAAACAAGACACATACCTGCCAATATTTCCCCCAAAACCCAGAGCACAAGTCCCAGACCTGGCATCCTGCTTCTCCACCACCCAGAAAAAAAAACCCTCACCTGGCATCCTGCCGCCACCACCCAGAGCACAAGCCAAATACCTAGAATCCTGCCTCCACACCACCCAGAGCACCAACCCCATACCTGGTATTCAGCCCCCACAACCCATAGCACAATCCTCATACCTAGAATCCTTCCTCCTCACCACCCAGAAAACAAGCCCCATACCTTTTCACCCTGCTTCCCCGCCACCCACAGCAAACATCCCATATCAGTCATTCTGGATCAACATGACAAAAATTGCCAGCACCATACCTGGCATCCTCCCCCTTTGCCATCCAGACCATGTTTCCCGTACATTAAATCATGCCCTCGCCCCCATGGCTCAGATAAAAAACCCTATACCGGGCCTTCCCTCATTACCAAGGTTCCAAGCCCCATTCCTGGCATCCTGTTCCCCGCTACTCATAGAACAAACCCAAAACATAGCAAAAGGTTGATACCTGGCATTGTGGCCCCACCACCAATATGAAAAACACCAGACCCCGAATCCTTCCCCTCCACCACACAGAGCACAGCCTCAGATCTTATATCATGCCCACTCACAACGCAGAGCACAAACCCTATACCTGGCATCCTGTCGCTCACTACCCAAAGCACACGCCCCATACCGAGCATTCATCTTCCATAACACCCACAGCAAAAGTCCCTTACCCGATCTCCTGGCAGCCCAACAACCATAGCACAAGTCTTATAGCTGCCTCCCTAACTCCCACCACCAAGTTGTCAAGCCTAATGTATGCACCCTGACACCCACCTCTCATAGCACAAACCCAATACCTGGCATGTTGTCCCCTTTCACCCAGAGCACAAGCCCCAAACCTGGCTCCTTGCCTAAATTGCCCAGATCACAACCCCATTCCCGGCATTCTGCATCCCTACCACCTGGAAAACAATCCCCACAGCTGGCATCCTGCCCCCACCACCCAGAGCACAAGCCTAATCACTTGAATCATGCCCTCTACTACCCAGAGCACAAGCTCCATACCTGGCATCCATCCTCCCCACTACCCACAGCAAAAGTCTCATACCAGGCATCCTGGCCCCCACCACCAATGGAACAAACCTAAAACCTGGCATCCTGCCCCCCCTCCACCAAGAGAAGAAGCACCACACCTGGCATCCTGCTGCCACACAACCAGGATTGCAAGCCTCATACCTTGCATGCTTCCCCTCCACCACCCAGAAAAAAGCCCACACTTTGTATCCTGTCCCATCACCACCTAGAGCACACGCACCATATCTGGTGTTAGGGAAAATTCTCACACAAGTGCTAAATTCCCTCTACCTTAGAGCCCTCCTCCTCTTTTGCTATATTTTGGGACTTTGAACTTTTCATTTTCAGTGTGTTTTACGTTTGTGTTCTTTGGTTATGGAGTTTTAAGAAAACTTCATAGGCATCATTATTTTCTGTGTGTCACACAGCACCTTCAGTGCAGTGGCACAGGGATGTCTTTCGACTTCCCAAGGTTTAAATACCTTCTCTGGGACTGACTACTGTCTCCAAGAGCATGTAAAGTTAAATTGACTTTACTTTAGTCTTTAGTCTCTTTAAATTTACAGACCCAGCACACACTATCTTCCTAATGAGTGCTGGAAGGATTGCCTAGCATCCCCAGAGTCAAAACACTCATGAACCAAGGCCGTCCATCTGGTGGACTCGCGATCTTGGTGAGACATAGATATCAATTGAAACTGCGCCAAATTTATTCCTCCACGGATATTCTAGCGGTTGAAGTGATTGTACCTTCTTGAGAGCCAATTCAAATGTTAATAGTCGCGTTGTATTGGAACCCTGCGGCATCATCTTTGGATGAAATTATTGAAAAAGTCAATCATGTTCTGCTATTAGTGGCAATAGACGCTCCACACGCACAAATCATTCTGGGTGGGGACTTTAACTCAAATCTCAACGAAACAATGATCAAATCTGATATAGTTTCATCTTATGAAATACTGGCTCTTGAAAGAGGGATAAATTGGCGTAAATATTTATCCGAATGGGAGCTGCAGGTTGTTCCCTTTGAACAAAAAACTGAAGCATATACCTGGGCACGTGGCACAAAACGTACCGCTATAGATTACATAGTAATATCAAATTCCCTGGCTGAATTGCCCTTAAGATGTAAGATCATTGAAACATATCTAAGTGATCATTGTATCTTGGAGTGTATGTTAGTAATTAGCACCCCAATGTATGAAACCATCCCAGCATTGGTTTTATTGGAGACTGATCGTAAGGCACTCTCTATCAGGTGGAACGCTAACTTATATAGGAAGCTAAATTTTCTAATTAACAGAGATTTGATAAAGACCAATGTGGAATTATTGTCTAACGATGAACTGGTGATTTGGGAAAGGAAAAATGTCAGAATGATATGTGGTCATCTTAATACTCTAGCAAAAAATTGCATAGTAGCTAGTAAATATGAGCACACAAAGAAATCTAATGTTGTAATTGCTTTTAGGAAAACACAAAAGAATAGCGAACTTCGCAAATTACTGAAAGAATCTGTTAATTCTTTAGGTTATGCAAGTAAGAAAAAGAAAATTCTTGCTAATTATAGAAATGATGTTAAATACATTAAAATTCATAATTCCATCGTAATTAATCAAAGGATGATCCAGAATCTTGTGGGCAAGAATTCGAGGGAAATTTGGGTGACATTGAAGGATCCCTTACTGCAAGGCAAATTAGAACTGTGTTCCGCAGTAAGTGGAGAAGATTGGTGCAAATTTTATGAAGCAAAATATGCATTACCTATGAAATTCTGTGCCCTAACATCTCCCGATTTGGCTGGTAACCTCCCTTCTACTTGTCCCTGGGGATTGAGCAACATCATTGACATAATTGCAAAGTTAAATTATTCTAAAGCTGCTGGGCCTGATGGTATACCTCCATGTGTTATCAAGGATGACCCTAACTTATGGGCAAAAATAATTCTAAGGAGGCTGGATTGTGTATTTAAAATAAAGAAAATCCCCGAGTCTTGGGTATCTGCGATCGTTATTCCATTACATAAAAAAGGGCCTTTGAACGACCCCGCTAATTTTAGACCAATAGCACTTATTGACACTTTTGCAAAAATTTTCTCAGCATTAATTTTGAAGGACCTAAATGAGTTTATCTCGAAACATGAAATTCTTTCAAGGTACCAGACTGGTTTTCGTAAAGGTATGGGTACACAGCTAAATGCAACGTTGTTAGCTCACATATTGAAAATCTCTAGAGTGAAGGATCATGGTCCAGTATATATGGCGTTTGTAGATATATCAGGAGCCTTTGACTCTGTGATTAGACAATTGTTGTGGAAAAGGATGCAGGATATGCAAATTCCGCTGCACCTGATAGCAATGATCATCATGCTTCACACTAACACATGCTATAGGATTAAGCTGGATAAAGAAGGATCCTTGACTCAATCAATCAGTACATATATAGGGGTGAAGCAGGGTTGTAACCTTGCAGCAACACTCTTTAACCTATATCTGTCTGAAATAGATTCAATATGGTTGACGTGTAACTCATTTGCGCTTAAAATAGGGGACCTTTGCCTGGATTGGTTAGCATTTGCTGATGACTTGGTAATGTTTGACGCTACCCCCTTTGGGCTTCAACATAAAATATCCTGTCTTGTCGATTTCTGTGAAAAGCGCAATTTACAATTAAACCCGAATAAATCTCACATCCTGGTATTTTCAAACAAAAGAAAATTGGTAAGATATCAGTGGAACATAAATGGCCATCTGATTCCACGTTCCTTAGGTATGATTTACCTGGGCTATAACTTGAATAACTCAGATTCATGTGATAAATGGAATAGAGAAATTTCTATTAAAGCAATGCCCTTGATAGCACAAATGAAATTAATCTACCTAAGAATTTGCAAGTTCTCCATAATTCCATTATTAGAATTTTATAAGCTTAAAGTTGAAGCTATTATTCTATATGGTTTAGATTTGTGTTATGTTAAAATCGGCCCAACATTAAACAAAATACAAGGGCAAATTTGGAAGAAGGTTTTACAGTTGCCTATGTCCCTTCCGAACTCTATTATTATTCATGAATTAGGTCTATCTTCCTTGGCTACCAAACACCTATGGAGAAAGCTTGCGTCTTATGCTAAAATCCTGGAGCCCTTACCAAATTCACTGTATGAAGATCTTCTACACATGATAAAAAAGGGTAAGCCTGTGTAAGTGGTGATTGAAGGTAAAAGGTGCGACAAAGAGCTTGAAAAAATTGGAATGGTAAGGGATGACCTTATAAATCGTCCTCAGATTGTAAAGTCTAAGCTCATGCAATTTGATTGGGCAATTAATTCAGATAAAATTGGAGAATACTTTTTATATAAGGAGTATGCAAAATATCGGCACAAACAGTCATGTTTACCAATATATCTGAAATTGTGTCCTAGCCATAAGATGCGCACTATGTATATGAGATTTAAATTTAATCTAATTCCAACATTAGAGCGTACTAAGAATTGGCTAAATTGTTCTGCCATGGTAAATAGGGGTTGTAGATTTTGCGTTAATTCGCAAAAAGAAACGCTGAAGCATCTTGTCTTGCAGTGTTTATATTTTGAAAAAACACGTCAAAATAGTTTGTTAAAATATCAAAGCATAACATCTGAATACCAAAGTGAAATGTTGTGGTCCCAATGTATGTGGGGCTATCGTATGCCAATGATTATTGACTTAACACAGTTGTTGTTTATAATCGAGAAAAGTTTATTGTCCAAAAACACATGTGAAACTGGTGTAGGGTATAAGTCAAGTGATTTTCCAGCTAAATTATGATTAGGACACATAAGAGATGTCTAAGTATTACAAAAGGAGAAGTGCGTAAAGATGTAAATGACTGTGTACAACTCAGGCATCTAATATGATTTAAGACCTGGTGGTATAGAGTTAATACAATGATATCTTATGTGCTTTGTTTGCTAATATGTGCTGCTATGTTATGTCCATTTTAAATAATAAAGTTATGACAATGTATTAGAGTTTTAATAATCTATAACTGTTAGGTATAATGCATTGGAATGTATTCTTAAATTGTTTATTTTAAGTTTTGTAATCAATCCATTAATTTTAAGAAAATGTTGTAAAGATATTTGTATCGGAAAACAACACATAAAAATAAAAAAAAATAAAAAAAACACTCATGTAACAGTCAAAGGTTAGCCTTTCCTACTTTAAATGGCTGGTGGCAGTGGTTAGATCAACTACCATGATTTTTCCCGACCGTGAACAACAGAAGCTAAAAATCGGATCAGCCATTTTTTTCAATATGGTGCCCAAGACCTATCTGTAAAAACAGACTCCGGTCAACTTTTTTCACCATTTCTTTTAGGAAAGGTCCTTCTTGTGTTTATCTCTACGCGCCAAACCAGGTTTGGTCCCTTTGTTCCTTGGCCTTTGGCAGGCTTCAGAGCTGAACCTGTTCAGTAACTTATTGGTTGTGTATTTTTAGTATATTACTATATGATATTGAGCTGCTCTTGCTAGTGTAATGTTTTCAAACTGACTGTCTAAATAAATGTATATTCTTTTACCAAGAAACCTTGAGTAAGTGTTTGTTTGAATCACGGTATTTGTTGGTCCTATGTGTAGCATTTTCTACTGCTCACTCAACTCTTGAGATAAGTCTGGCTGCTCAGCCACTGCTACCACATAACTGTATAGTACAGGCTTGTACCAAAGGTGAATTTGTACTGGCATCTGTAGTCTTAATTGCATGTAGTGTTCCCCAAGGGTACTGCATGTGATTCTGCCTAACACTGGTGTACAGTGGTGAGGATAAAGTATACTTGTTACATTTAGAGTACTGCTTTTACCTGTGTTCAAATAACCCTCACAAGGCTACGCAACACTAGAGAAACAATTGTTTTATCATGACTGATATGGAAAGCTACAGACAGGAGACCCTAGTCACTTCAACAGTTGATCAATTGAGAGATATATGTAAAGCTTGGAATCTCACTGTAAAAGGCAAAAAGGTTGAATTGATAGAAAAGTTGTTGGAATACCAAAGTCTGAGACATGGGTCTGAAACCCCCACCCCTGCAGCAAATGTGGAAAATGTTGATTAGGATGATAATGTTTCTGAGGCTACCACAAATGTTATGGATGAGTTAGATGAGGCAGAAGAGTCTCATAATGTAGGCCCTGTTTTACCTCTACCTGCTCATTGGCCTCAACCTTTGACCACAGGGTCCCCATCAGGTCCAACACTAAGTCCTGAATGTGTCTCTTTGGAAAGAATGACACCTGAGTTAGAATTTAAAAGAATCCAAGCCCAAACTGAAAGCAAACATCAAGAACTTAAACTCAGAGAAATGGAGTTGAATCATGCACTCACTTGAAATGAAGAAGTCATCTCTTCAAACTGGTTCTCTGCCAGAGTCTTCTAGGTCTTCCAGTCCTAAGAGGCCTTGCATGCCCAAAGATGCAGTAAGTATGTATGAGGTTAAGCTTGATATTTTGGATTGGTTGGCTGCTTTTGAATATAACCATGTGATTCAAAACATTGCAGGGAATCAGCAGAATCCTTGGCTTTTTTCTAGGGTACCCCCCGTTGCAAATGATGTGGTAATGGAGTTGGGGGAAATAGACAGAACTGAGTATGAAAGTGTGAAACTAGCTTTGATAGCCAGGTTTGGGAAGACCCCTTCCCAGTATCTTAAGAGGTTTAGAAACCTTAAAAAGCAAGAAGGTACCCATTAGGCTACCTGTGTGTGTGAATGTTTGAAAAACGTAGATGGTTGGGTTAAGGGTTACAGAGTTAACACTTATGAAGATATGAGAAATCTGTTTGTGTTGGAAACTATTTATGATGCCTGTTCTCCCGAGCTGAGACAGCACTTGGCTGACTCTAAGGAATTAGATCCAAAAAAGTTAGCTAGAGCAGCTGACCCATGGGTAGCCAACAGGGCCACGCATAAGGATTCTGAGGCAACTCCCAAAAAGGATGAGGGAAGAAGCACAAAGCTGAGAACACAGATACATCTAAATCCATTCAACCAGTAGAGGCCCCCAAACATAACCAGGGTAAGCAACATGGGAAACCAAATAGGGCTAGTGAATCCTCTGGTGTCCAACAAGAGGGAGGTCAGCAGACACCCCCATTGCAGAGAATATTTGGTAAATGCTATGTCTGTGGGTCAACAGACCATGTGAAAGGAGATCCCAGATGCAAGGGTAAACCTGCAGGGATCAGCACTGCCTCCTTAGCCTTCTCCCCAGAGGAAGAAGTACAAATGGCTAGTGCCCACTTTCAACTATTTACAGAAGTACCCTTGGGTCTTCAGGCCACTGTATTCTTAGAGTCCATGGGTCTGGGTAAGAAACCGAATATGGATGTGTACAACTCCATTCCAGAGAACTCTACAGGGTATTATATGCACAGTGTTCTTGTCAATGGCCAGGATACTCCTGCCAGGAGAGACACTGGGGCCAGAAGAGCAGTAGTGGATGAAAGCTTTTTCAAGCCTGAGGATGTTGCTAAGGCACCCAAAGTTCTCACTGAATTCTCTGGAGGCCCTGTCCAGTAGTTTCCAATTCTACCCGCTCTCATTCAATGTAATAATATGACAGTGAGGATTCCTGTCAGTGTCCAGAATGAGGTGCCTGGGAAAGTCCTGTTGGGGAATGATTTAAAAACTCTAGGAATAGTATCCCATACCCTCAGGTCTCCCAGTGAGAAAAAACAGAACCAAACCAAATTGGCTAGAGAGGCAACCTTAAGAGACCTCCCTGAACCTGTAGGAACCTCTTCCGAGAACCCCACTGCAAGCCCTGGTGTTAGTAAGTTAACCCATAACCCAGGCAAATCTGAGGCTAGTATAGTAGGGAAATGGGAGCCCCAGCCAATCGCTATCAATGTCCATCCAATTGTAAAGTCCTTGACCCCCTCTGCTTCTGAAAAAGAGGTGAATAGACAAATTGGACCCCTATCGAGGCCTGTGAGGACTGGTAATTCTCAAAGCTGGTGGAAAACCAGAAAAAATAGGTCTAAGGCTGAACCCCTTAAGACTGTTGGATCTTCTACTGAAGACTCCACTATACATCCTAGTGTTAGGAGGGAAACTTCTAAGCCAGGTAAAACCAGATCTCAGAGGAAGTGGAAGCATGTACCTTGCTTGACTACAACCCCTCCAACCAGGATGCCTGAGATCCAACCTGCTCTTTTGAGAGAGGTGGTGAGGAACTATGGAGGCCCTTGAGATCTAAGGGATTCCTTTCTAAGGACCCCTTGAAAAGCCTATTGTCGGTTCAGAGGTTGTTAAAACTTCTGAGGGACTGTTAGCTCAGATCCCCTACACCTTAAAGAAAAGTGTGTTATGCTCACATGGTTGCTGCTGAGGTGTTGGGGCATGGATGCATCCCTCCAGGGGGTGAGGTTGCTCGGGTCTGACTTTGCCTTCTGCGCTTATGTGGTGACTGGTGGTAATAGGTGATGCTGCTCGGGACTGCTCTTGCGTGGAGAATAGGGGGCGTGAATATGCCAGCTTGTGGGCCTGAGCCCCTTCCAGACCCCTTCTCCCAAACGTGGTACCCGTGGGAAGCGCTACCCCTGGAAAGCTCACCTGTTGATTCGTTTTGGCAAGCACTCTGTCCTGTTGCTTCTGGAAGGAGCACTTGTATGATCTGGACAGAGTCCCTTCACTGGTCCCTTGCACATGGTAGTCCAGTTCTGTTGTGACTAAGCCACTATACATCAGGTAAGTGTTCCTGTTTGTCTTTGTCTTTACTCGTCTGTTTCTGTTGTATTGTAAAGTTAGTTCACTTGTATTGCTGTCCGTTCCACTTTTGATGTTTGCTCTTTTGCTTTCTTCCCTTGCACGTTATGTTGCTGGCCCAGCAGAAGCTGTGGAGCTCGAGGCGGCAGCGGGAGGGAACGAGGAATGGAGCTGCAAAGGTCAGTAGCTGGTAAGTTGTTAACTAGGGGTTCAAATGCGGAGCAGCCCTAGGACGGATGTTCTAACCTTGTCTTTCTTCTTCTTCACCGGGTCCGAGTTCGTGGATGCGGAGCGCGGTGCTGCAGCACTGGGATCAAGATCACTGGATGTCAGTAGATGAGTCTGCAGATAAAGCAAAGAAGCACCAGCTTCCTGGAGGTGAGTATGCACCAGAATGCCTGGTTTCAAAGGTAAGTAAACTGGTTCAAGCTGCAGTGAGCGTCACATTGCCCGCGAGTGCATAGTAACGCGATGCATCGGCCTTAAGGATGGAGCAACTTATATAGCTGAGCTTCTGAAGCCACCCCACCAGGTGTAGCCTGCCTGCCACACCCTGCCACACCCGATGAATCAGCACATGAAGACCAGGCATAGGGAGCCACACTCCAGTAAAGTGCACATGAGGATGTTCTCTGGAATAAAGGCGTTCAGCTCCTGGAAAGTTTTTGTAAAATAAAAGCACTCCTGTACTGAAGTAAAATAAAAGCACTCCTGCACTGAAATAAAGTGTTCCTGCTGACATGTCTATATGAGAATGGCGCCAAAGGCACCAGGACTGTGTCCAGCCAGGGCCCCTGTGTATATGAGTCCCAAAGGGACATAAGTGAGTCAAGTGACCAATTGCGCCCATCATTAGATGATGTGGTTTTTGTGTTCTGGGGCCTGTGGCCATGACAGCACTCCCCCTCAAGAACCCTCTCAAGGGTGGTTTCCCCTGGCCCTGGTTTAGTGGGGTTATTGTGGTGGAACTGCCTGATTAATCATGGAGCATGGACATGCTCACGGGTCCCCAGGTCTGATCTTAGGGTCCATAACATTTCCAGTCTATAAGGTAGTATAACTTGGACCGGACCATCTTAGAGTCTAGGATCCTTTTAACTTTGTATTCTGGTTCTCCTTCAACTATTTCGGGATTCGGTGGAGTATCACTCTGCGTATCTGGTCTCAATGGTTTTAGGAGGGAGACATGAAACACCGGATGGATCCGCATGTGGGCCGGTAATTCTAATTTCATGGCCACAGGGTTGATCACAGCCTTGATAGCGTAGGATCCCAGATATCTGGGATGGAACACCTGTGGTGCTTTCAGGGGGATGTTTTTGGATGCTAACCAAACCTTGTCTCCGACTAGGTAGTTGAGAGCTTCCCTTCGGTGTCGATCCGCAAGCTGCTTCTGTTTCTCTTTGGCTCTGCCAAGATGCTCTGCTGCTTCCTTACGAACCAGGATGATGGTTTTGTGTAAGGTTGTTACAGCAAGCATTTCTAATAATCCGAGTGGGTTAAAAACAGATGTCCGTGGATGTCGACCGCACACTATGTAGAATGTGCTTTGTCCTGTACTGGTGTGAATGGAGTTGTTATATGTGTATTCTGCTAACCAAAGTATGTCCTTCCAGGTATCCTCGGTTTGTTTCAGCATACACCTTATGTATTGCTCGAGGGTCTGGTTAGTCTGGTTAGTCCGTTCAGTCTGGCCATCGGTTTGGGGGTGATGGCTTGTAGTTGACCGAAGGTTGATTTTGGCAATTTTACAACACCTTTTCCAGAATGCAGAAACAAACCGAGTTCCTTTGTCTGATAGCAATATTGATGGGAACCCGTGTAGCCAGACAATCTGTTCCGAAAACACGGCAGCCAGAGTAGAAGCAGTTGGGAGACCTTTCAGGGGAATAAAGTGGGTCATTTTGGAAAACAGATCTACAGCGACTAAGATGGTACTGTAGCCGTTACAGGAGGGAAGGTCTGTAATAACATCCATTTATAGCATATGCCAAGGTGCTGGGGTACTTCTAAAGGACGTAGAAGACCAGGTGCCACAGGTTGCGATGAACTGGACAATGTCCTTTTGCCAAGTTGGCAACCAGTTATGTGTCTTTATTTTAGATAGGGTTTTGGCTATTCTCTGATGCCCTTCTACTAATGAATCGTGATAGTTTGCAATGATTTGATTCTGTAATTTCTTATCCGGGATGTACAATCTTCCTTGGTAGTATGGTAGGTTGTCCATGATCGTATACCGATCTCCCTTCCCTAGCCATTCCAGTTGTGCTGGTGGACTCATCAAGTGTTGCAGGTCAGATTTAAAGTTGTTTAGATTGGTGGTTGCAGCAATCATGCCTTGGATTTGTCCTTCAGGGATGATGGCCACGGGGTCTGGTGTAGTGAATGCCTCTTCTCCCTCACTCATGTGAGACAGGGCATCCGCTTTTCCATTGCATACTTGTTAGGGAGAATTTTCCAGAATGGCTAATTTCCCTAAACTACTGAGTCCCTCAGCAGCTTTGCTGGATTTCTAGGATATATTTCTTTCACCTGGTAAGAGTGTGAGCCCTTTTTTCACTCTTACATGTGTTTAGCTGTGTGTGTTAACATTTTTGTGTTCATAGACTGTGGAGCCTCACCTACTCCATAGGCATCATCTTTTTACTGTATGTTACACAGCACCTTCAGTGCAGTGACACAGGGTTGTCTTTTTAGACTTCCCAACTCAGACTCCATTTTCTGGGACTGACTACTGTCTCCCAGAATATGTAAAGTTGCCATTGACTTTATTAGTCTTTTTAAAACCACAGACCCAGTACAAACTATTTTACATAGAGTACTGGGAAGGGGTTAATAGTTATCCCTTTTTGTCTGTCTCTCATGGAACATTGTTTCGCTCCCTTTTCATTAAGATTTGGCTGGTGGCAGAGGTATCGACTCTATTTTTCCTACCGCGGTTATTTTAAATATCCTTGGTATCGTTTTAGGCTACCTTACTAGCGTCGAACTTAAATCCGCTGAACCACATTTACTTTTATTTGGTTCTGGCTGGGTTTAATTGCCATTTCTTTTTGTAAAGGTCTTTCTCGTGTTTTACTCTGCATGCCAAACCAGGTTTGGTCCCTTTGTTCGCCAACCTTTGGCGGGCTTCTGCACAGAAGCCCTCCTTAGGCGCCTGAAAGTCTGGGTAGGTGGGATGTGAGGGAGGGGTTTTAGGACCACTGCCATGCGTTCCCATGGTAACCCAAGTCACACTCCTGTTTGATTGGCTGTGTGACTGTCCCACCTTGACAGCCACCCTGCTGTGTGACCGACAGCCAGGCTGTGTGAATGGGGGACAACTGCATAAAAAGCAGGTCTCTGGGACTGAGAAGGCAGAGTCGCCACTTGATCGAGAGAACCGAAGAGAAGAGCACCTCTACCACGACTGAACCTCCCGGTGAAGCCCTGCTGCGGGTCCGAATCTCCAAACTTCGACGACAGGAAAGATCTGCAAGAAATCTTCTCCCCTTGAGCTGGTGGGAACAACCAATCTGCCAAACTGCAAGCCAGGCCTCCCTCCTCTGGTCGAATTTGCTGTGCATAACTACAGTGAACCGGATAGCCAGGAGGATCGGACCCTGCTTGGGTTTTAAGGGCGCACCTTTTATTTGTCGTTTTGCTCCGCTGCTGGTTTCTTCCCGGGCAGTGCAGGACCCTCCAGTCTTCCTCCTTCTTGTCAGTCTGACACTCGCTTCAGAAACCGTGAGCCTGCAGGACCTGCCAGGAACATCTGCCTCAGCTACTGCATTCTTCTGCTCTAAATGTACTGTGCTAACCCAGTTGTTCGTTTTGTCCAACCGCGGTGAAAGTGAAATCTTTCGCCAATCCGAGGGCTTGTTCTTCTCTATTCTTTAAAGTAACTTTTAGTCTGACCAACTTCATTCTGAACTCTTGGCAAAGACTTAACCACAAACTACCCTGAACTGTGTGATCCTCTGCAAAGACTTTGGTCCATTGACTTTGGCTCAGGCCCCTTGATTTGATTTCTTCACTGTAGTTCCTTTTTCCAGATTGCCCTGCTTACTTACTTGATGCTGTTGCTCAACTTTTGTCTAACTTTGTCTTTCCCTCCCTTTTAAATTACTGGAGTGCCATTTTGCTCACACTTCATTTTGAGCTTAATTTGTCCAGAATCTATTGGGTGTAGCGTAGTGTATTAAGATCGTGATTTTTCAACTGCTTGATAATAGTGAAATGTTTCATAAATGATGAGTAAATAAATGTATATTCTTTTACTCAGAAACCTTGAGTCAGTGTTTATTAGAATCATAATAATTGCTGTCCTGTGTGTAACTATTGATACTGCTCACTTTACTCTTGAGATAAGTCTGGCTGCTCAGTCATTGCTACCACTTTACTGTGTAGTACAGGCTTGTACCAAAGGTGAATTTGTACTGTCACTTGTAGTCTTAACTGCGCGTAGTGTTCCCAAAGGGTACTGCATATAATTCTGCTTAACAGTACTCCGGGTCTATAGGTGATGACGAAGTCGTATTCCGCAAAGAAGAGTGCCCAGCGGAGTAGGTGTGATGATTGCGCTTCAGCGGTTTTCAGATATTGTAGATTGCGATGATCCCTGATGACGATGACGGTATGTCTACCTCCAAGAAGATAATGGGACTCATTACGAGTTTGGAGGCAGCCATACCCTTGGTAAGGGCATGACTGCCTCCAAACTCGGGTCCGGGTCCGTGGTCCCTGAATGGGGAAATACCGGGCCATTCTGACTTTGGAGGGCCTGGTATTTCCCCATTCAGGCAACCCGGGCCCAGATCATCCCCATTCCCATTTGAGCCCCCATAGGGTTCAATGGAAATGGGGAGCATGCTAACGGCAGGCCTGTTAATGACAGGCCCGTTGTTAGCATGATGGTTTCCTAGCGGGACCTGCAAAGGACGCCTGGTCTGGCCAGACGTCCAGAGCTGGTCCCGCGAGGGAACCTCATAATGAGGCGGTACATTAACCCCTTACCTCCTCACTTGTAATGAGGCCCAATGTCTCCAGGCTTTCAATGCTGGATTAATTTCTAGCAGTTCTTTATCAGTGATTACATAATTCAATTCAGGGGCTGAAAACTTGCGAGACCAGAATGCCACAGGGTGCAACTGACCTGTTTCAGGTCTCGTCGTGACAGGACTGCTCCCATTGCTATATTGGAAGCATCAGTTTCGACCACGTATTGTAGTTCTGGTCGAGGATGCCATAGGATTGGTGCTGTGGTAAATGTTTGTTTTAGCTCCTGGAAGGCTTTCTCTGCCTCTGTATACCAATTAAATTGTTTATTTTTCCGTAGTAAAGAGGTGATTGGGTGGACGATCTGGGAGAACCTGGGAATGAACCAGTGATAAAAGTTGGCGATCCCGAGTACACTCTGTACGCCCTTTATGGATGTCGGTGAGGGCCAGTTAAGGATAGCATCTACCTTGCGCGTGTCCATGCGTACACCCTGTGGTGTGATAATAAAGTCAAGGAATTCTACCTCTGTCACATGAAAGAAGCATTTTGCCAATTTGTCATATAGGCGGTGTTGCCGCAGTTTCGCCAAAAGTGCCCGGACATGGTTGACGTGGTCCTCCTTGGTGGTCGAATAGATAAGAATGTCATCAATATAGACAAGAGTTCAGACATCCAACAGTTCACGGTGCACGTCATTCATGAAAAATTGGAACACCGCTGGGGCATTACATAGTGCAAAGTTCATAACCTGATATTCATAAGGCCATATTTCATGCGAAAGACTGTCTTCCAGTCGTCTACTTTCTTGACTCTTACTAGATGGTAGGGCCCTCGTAATTCTAGTTTTGTATATATCTGAGCATTTTGTACTTGATCCAAGAGCTATGGGATAAGCGGAAACGGGTACCGTTTTTTTACCATGATCTGGTTCAGTGCTCTGTTAAGTTAAAAGTTCTCAGGTCTCCCTCCTTTTTAGGCACGAAAAAGAGGGGAGAGGATGCAGGGGACTTGGACGGACAAATGAATCCATTTGCCAGATACTGATCAAGGTAGGTTTTTAGATGCTGGTTTTCCTGTTCTGTTTGGCCGTAAATCCTGCTGCAGGGAACTTGAGCTCCAGGTACCAGATCAATTTGGCAGTCATACGGTAGGGTGTTTGCTTGCTCTTTTTGAAAGACATCTTGATAATCCAGTTATTCAGGTGGAAGTGAACTGGTGAGGCCCAGTATGATTCCTTTCTTCGACAAACCTGGGTTGGTAAGACCTTTTAATGAGAATCCCTTGCTATAACAGGTGTTGGCACAGTTTAGGGGAAAGGTGTCAGGAATCACCGGTGGAATCTATGGCATTATTGGAAACATTAGTTCATAGTAGAACGCTCCCTGCTCTAGTCCTCATCCAACATGGCCGCTTCAGGTATTTAAGCAAACCCTGCCCCCTGCCCTGTGTGTTGTATCTGTCTTTCTCTCTACAGTGCTCCGCTGTGTACTCCGTTGACTATCTACCTAGTGCTATCTTTCTTGCCATCCAGTGAGATTCCTCTTTGTTTCTACTCTTGTATTTTTCTCCTCTTGTTGTGCTTTCTTTTCTTCTAATGGTTTGTCTGTACTTTAAGCCATCCCGTTTATCTTTCACTCGGCTTTCTACCGCCATTCCCCTCTTACCTGATTCACCTCTCCGACTCAAGTTCTGCGATTCTGTCTGATGGAAGGGTGGTAGTTTTGTACTGCTCTTTCGCTTCCGGCTCTGACCGTTTCTATTATATCCCGGTTTACACCGACTTTAGGCTTCTATAGCCATCCTCTCTTACCCAGTCCACCCTTTTTGGTCCAGTACTCCTTCGGTGGTTTTATTCTGCATTTCAGTCTTGGGGGAGCCGGGATTCTTCCTTCGCTTTATCTTTTCCTTACTTTCTCTTTCTAAATCTTGGCTTCAGATTCTCTCTCTATTTTACGTCCTCTCTGTCTTAGCAATTATCCTATTTTTTGGTCAAGCTGACACTGGTGTGATCCAGTGGCAGGGTTCCGGTTTGAGGCTTCTCATCCCTTCAATCATCTGCCACCATACCATAGCCAGAGACTTTCATATCAGTCCAGAGACATTGGACATCAGGGTTTGTTCTAGCCAATCAGCTTTTTCCCTGAATTTGGGGTTTGGCTCCTCGGGATCCCCCAATGGCAGGTACCACTCCCTGCCAAGGTGGCCTCCGAGGGAGCCAGACCCTATTTACACGAACGGAAGAATCAAAGGCCTAAGGAGAAACAATCACCAGACAAGCGGATGTCCCGCAAGAAGACTACATCGGTCGTCAAGGACAATTCATCCAAAGAATCAGGTGAGGAGGAGGTTTGGGAAGGCAGGCAGAAGCCTGATAAAAAGGTCAGAACTCATTTACGCCAGTCAATCCTGGGATTGTGGGTCTCCAGACAGGGCATTCCCAATATCATCTGGAACTGAGGAGCGCCGATGAGATCGAAGGTGATGTCCTCTTGGTGACCGTCCTGACACAGAAACGTGACCTTCTCGGTGTAATGTGTCACTGGGCCGGATGATAGCTGAGATACATCAACTGCTGTGACGTTTTCCCAAACCTGCTTCTGTCGGAGAGGAAGGCCTATCCGAGTAGCCAGATCTTGGTCCATGTAATTTACCACAGCCCCACTGTCAATGTATGCCTCCAAGGCATGTATTTTCAATGATTGCTTGTGGTTTACCAGGAGCACAGGGATATCTAGATGTGAGGTCCATATAGGTTCCTTTTCACTGCTCGACAAATGGACCCCTACGATTGCTGGGCGTTGGAGTTTCCCGAGTCCGGTTCTTCTTCACCCTTGTCAGTTGCTCCAAAAGCTTTCCTCGGTGGTTTCACCGGGAATTCTTGGAGATAGTGACCTGCCTTACCACAGTACAAACAAAGTTGCTGCTGTCTCCTTTTCTCAGTTGCTGCCTTGGTGAGTGGGCTCCACAAGCCTCCGATTTGCACTGGCTCGGACTGATCGTGTGATTTGGTTTGATTCTCACGGGGGCGCACATAGACCGACCGCCCCTCGGCCTTGGCCTGATCCATCTTCCGATCCTGCAAACTGTAATCGAGCTGCACTGTCAGGTCGATGTATTCAGCACATCTTTCCGGGGGATTTACTACTTGGGCTAATATATCCTTAAGTTCCCCTCGGAAGCATTGGTAAAAGAGCGTAGTTCTTTTCTCCTCTGGCCGGTTAATTTGTGCTATCAGACGATTGAAGGAAGTGATATATGTTAGTAGGTCTTGATTACCTTGCCGTAGTGATAACAGTTAATTGTCCAGAGCCTGCCCTTAATTATGCTGTGCAAATAGTTTCTCCTTTTCACGTTGGAAACCTCCCAAGTCGCAAAGCAAAGGATCATCCAGGTTTTCCCAAGGGTATTCACCAGTCCACTGCACTACCTCCCAAATATGAGAGTACAAAAGAGATTCTTGCTTGATCGCTGGGGAATGCCCCAGGTCTGCACAAGAAATGTAGGCAACATTGATTCATGGCATACTTATTCGGATCGCCTGTGAAGCGTTCTGGTGGGGCCAGGAGAGCCCCCCCTGGAGGAACCACCTGTTCTGGCGTGGCCTGTAGAGGTGCAGCAGGAGGGGCATACCCCGGAAGTGGGACCTGACCTGCATGTGCCTGGAGCATTTGCCTTGCTAGTTCATCTGTCCGCTCTCGGTTCACAATTAGATCCCTTCTTAGGGCATTGGTTTCCTGTCTTGAGGCATGAACTTCAGCCCGTAACTCTCCCAGTAATCGGGCCAACTGGTCCGTTTCATAAGTTTCCATAACATCCAGGCAGAGATTCGAAGAGGCTTTGCATTTTGTTACACTCACCTAGTCTCTGCGGAGGCATTGGGGCACGGTTGCAGCCCTCCCGGGGGTGAGGTTGCTCGGGTCTGACTTCGCCTTCTGTGCTTCTGTGGTGTCTCGTGGTAATAGGTGATGTTGCTCTAGACTGTTCCTGCGTGGAGAAAAGGGGAGGGGGCATGAGTATGGTAGCTTGTGGCCCTGATCCCCTTCCAGACCCCTTCTCCCAAACCGTGGTACCCATGGGATGCGCTGCCCCTGGAAAGCTCACCTGTTGATTTGTTTTGGCGAGCACTCCATCCTGCTGCTTCTGGTTGGGGCGCTTGTATGATCTGGGCTGAGTTCCTTCACTGGTCCCTTGCACGTGGTAGTCCAGTCCTGCTGTGACAAAGCCACTATACTTCAGGTAAGTGTTCCTGTTTGCCTTTGTATTTCCTTGTCTGTTTTTGTTGTATTGTAAAGTTTGTTGTCTTGTATTGCTGTCCGTTCCACTTTTGATGTTTGCTCTTTTGCTTTTTCCCCTTGCAGGTGATGTTGCCGGCCCTGCAGAAGCTGCGGAGCTCGAGGCGGCAGCCGGAGGGAACGAGTAACAAAGCTGCAATGGTACAGTAGCTGGTAAATTGTTTACTAGGGGCGCGTAGGGTTGAAATGTGGCGTGGCCCTAGGAAAGATGTTCTAAACTTGTCATTCTTCTTCTTTACGTGGTCCGAGTTCGTGAATGCGGAGTGCGGTGCTGTGGCTTCGGGATCAAGATCACTGGATGTCAGGAGATGAGTCTGCAGATGAAGAGATGAAGTACCGGTTTCCTGGAGGTGAGTATGCAGTTGAACGTCTGGTTTCAAAGGTAAGTAAACTGGTCCAAGCAGGGGTGTTTGTCACGTTGCATGTGAGTGCACAGTAATGCGAAGCACCAGCCTTAAGGATGGAGCAGTTTATATAGCTCAGCTTCTGACACCACACCCACCAGGTTCAGCCTGCTTGCCACACCCTGCCACACCCTGCCACACCCGAGGAGTCAGCACATGAAGACAAGGCCTAGGGAGCCATACCCTAGAAAAGTGCACATGGGGATGTTCTCTAGAATAAAGGTTTTCAGGACCTGGAAAGATCTTGTAAAATAAAAGCACTCCTGCACTGAAGTAAAATAAAAGCACTCCTGCACTGAAATAAAGTGTTCCTGCTCACATCTCTATATGAGCCTTGTGCCAAAGGTGCCAGGACTGAATCCAGCCAGGGCCCCTGTGTTTATGAGTCCCAACGTGACATAAGTGAGTCAAGTGACCAATTGGCCCCATCACTAGATGGTGTGGTTTTTGAGTTCTGGGGACTGTGGCCATGACAGAGAGATGTACCACCACAGCTTTGTAGGTAATATAGCTTACAAATGAAAACCTCTGATAAAAAGTATCATAGCAAGGGTTACAAAAGGTTGCTGGTGTCCTCAGCAGGCCATTTAACCAACTTGCAACAGAAGATCCATCCTGGTGGGTTTTAGATCCTCCTGTCCCTTAATCTGGGGGGGACAAGTGTTAGGGAAAATGCTCACACAAGTGCAAAATTCCCTCTACCTTAGAACCCTCCAGATCTTTTGCTATATTTTGGGACTTTGAACTTTTCAATTTCAGTGTGTTTTACTTTTGTGTTCTTTGGTTATGGAGTTTTAAGACAACTCCATAGTCATCATCTTTTTCTGTGTGTCACACAGCACCTTCAGTGCAGTGGCACAGTTAAGTCTTTCAGACTTGCCAAGATTTAAATACCTTCTCTGGGACTGACTATTGTCTACCAGAGCATGTAAAGTTAAATTGACTTTACTGGTCTCTTTAAAAGTACAGACCCAGCACACATTATCTTCCTATAGAGTGCTGGAGGGGTTGTGTAGCATCCCCTGAGTCAAAATCACTCATGTAACAGTCACATGTTACCCTTTCCTACTTTAAATGGCTGATGGCAGTGGTTTAGATCAAACTACCATGATTTTTCCCAACCGCAAACAACTGTAGCTAAAAATCGGGTCAGCCATGTTTTTTCAATATCGCGCCCAAGACCTATCTGTAAAAACAGACTCCGCTCAACTTTTTTCACCATTTCTTTTAGGAAAGGTCCTTCTTGTGTTGTCTCTGTACGCCAAACCAGGTTTCGTCCCTTTGTTCGTTGGCCTTTGGCGGGCTTCAGTGCTGAAGCCCTCCTCTGGTGCCTGAGTGTCTGGGGTGGACAGGATGTGAGGCAGGTGCCCGAATCTCCCTGTGCTTAGTCTCCTGGGAGACCTGAATGCACTCTGTCGTGATTGGCAGGCTGGCTATACAGCAAGGACAGCCACCCTGCTGTGTGAGTGACAGCCAGGCTGGAATGAATGGGGGAAAACTGTTTAAAAGCAGGTCTCTGCGACTTGGAAAGCACAGTCGACCACTGGAATGAAAGAACCGAAGACGAGCTGTAGGAAGAGGACTGCTGCAACTCCTGGACGACCGGTGAAGCCCTGCTGCAGGTCTGAATTGCCTGAAACTCCATCGACAGAGAAGCCCTTCAAGGTTAACGTCTTCCCTTGAGCCCTTGAGTTCTGTGTGAACAAACAACTTGCAAGCCACCTGGACACCGTTCCCATCCTGGTCGAATTTTCGTTAAGAGTGCTGTTGGAAACCGGATAGCCAGGGGGAAGGAAACCATCTTGTGGACTTTAAGGAACTCACATCTTAAACCGAGGGTTTGTCAATCTTGTGGCCTCATCTCTGGGCAGTGGAGGAACCTCCCGACATCCTCCTTCTTGGCCCCACGACTGAAGCTCAGGAACAGTGCGATCTGCTAGAACTGCCAGGAACAACTGCCTCAGCTACAGCTCTTCTTCACTTTAAAGGTACTGTGCAAACGCGGTCCGGAAATCTTTTCGGCCACGGTGGAAGTTTGTGAAACTTTCCCAACTTCGAAGGCATGTCCTTCCCTAAACATTCATCTAACTTTTCGCCTGACCAAATTATTCTAAGATCCGTGGCAAAGACTTAACCATTTACCACCAGAACTGTGCTATCCTATACAAAGACTCTGAACCATTGACTTTGGCCCAGGCCTATGAACTGAATTTCTGGTTGTAGTTTACTTAAACCCTCCCCTGCTTATGAAAGTATTTGTGCTATTGATTCTTATAACCTTGTCTTTTTACCCCTTTTTAAAGTATCTGAAGTGCCATTTTGCTCCCACTTCAGGGGAGCTGAACGTGTTCAGTAACTTATTGGTTGTGTATTTATTAGTATATGATATTGAGCTGCTCTTGCTAGTGTAATGCTTTCAAACTGACTGTGTAAATAAATGTATATTCTTATACCAAGAAACCGTGAGTAAGTGTTTGTTTGATTCACTGTATTTGTTGGTCCTATGTGTAACTTGTTCTACTGCTCACTCAACTCTTGAGATAAGTCTGGCTGCTCAGCCACTGCTACCACATAACTGTGTTGTACAGGCTTGTACCAAAGGTGAATTTGTACTGACACTTGTAGTCTTAATTGCATGTAGTGTTCCCCAAGGGTACTGCATGTGATTCTGCCTAACATCTGGCAACCAGCATCACCCACCAAGAACACAAACACCCTTACTAGGGGTTGTATAAAACTAACCATCTATAGCAGAGGCCCCATGCCTGGCATCCTTCCCCCAATCACCCATATCACAAACCCCAAACCTGCCATCCTTCCCCCCTCCACCCAAAGCACAAGCCACGCACCTGGCATCCTTACTGACACCACCCAGAGCACAGACCCCATACCCAGCATCCTTCCTGCTTACCACCAATAAAACAAGCCCACACATGGCATTTTGTCCCCGACCACCAAGAGCACAGCACAAGCTCTATACCCTGCATCCATCCTCCTCACAATCCACTGTAAATGTCCCATACCAGGCATCCTGGTCCCCACTGCCTGAGCACAACCCTTATACCTATCATCCTGCTCACCAACACAAAGATTGCAGCAAACCATGCCTGACACCCTGCTCTCTACCACCCATAGCACAAGCCCCATACCTAGCATCCTTCCTCCCCATCATCAATAAAACAAGCCCATACATGTTATTCTGTCCCCCACCACCAACAGCACAGCACAAGCTCTATACCCTGCATCCATCCTCCCCACCATCCAGAGCACAATTTCCATGCCTGACGTCCTGTCCCAGCCACCTGGAGCACAAGCCCCATACCTAGAACCTTGCCTCCCTACCACCCAGAAAACAAATCCTGTACCTGGAAATATTTACTCCTCACAACCCAGAGTCCAAGCTCCAAACCTAGTATTCTGCCCCATCCACTGAGAGCACAAGCCCCATACCTGGCATACTGCCAGCCACCACCCATAGCACAAACCCCATACCTAAAATCCTGCCTGCTCACCACCTAGAAAACAAAAAACAAAGCCGAGACCTGACATGTCATCCCCACAAAACCCAGATCACAAGCCCCATACCTGGCATCCTCACCCCCTACCCAAAATAGAAGCCTGATACTCGGCATCCTGCCACCCCACCACACACGGAAAGTATCCCCTACCAGGCATCTTATTCCCACATGAGCCAGAACACAATCCCAAAGCTGCCATCCTGTCCCTACCACCAGGATTTCAAGCGCCATACCTAGAATTCTGCCTCCCCAACAACACCCAGAAAATAAGCCCTGTAACTGACCTTCTGTACCCCACTACCCAGATCACAAGTCCCAGACTTGGCTTCCTGCCTCCCTAACTCCCAGAAATCAAGATTCACACCTGGAATCCTGCCCCACCGCCCAATGCACAAACCCAATACCTAGAATCCTTCCTCCTCACCACCCAGAAAACAAGCCCCACACCTTTGCATCCTGCATCCCCACCACCAACAGCAAAGGTCCTATATCAGTCATCATGGCTCCACACAACAAAAATTGCAAGCACCATACCTTGCATTCTTCCCCTACAGCATCCAGAGCATGCATCTCTTTCATGAAATTCTGCCCCCCATGGCTCACTTCAAAAGCCCTATAATGGCATCCTCCCACCACCAATATTGCAAGCCCCATTCCTAGCATCCTGTCCCCCACCACTCAGAGCACAAAACCAAAACATAGCACAAGTTTGATACCAGACATCATGGGCCACAACAACAAAATTGCAAACCCCACACCCAGAATCTTTCCCCTCCACCACACAGAGCACAGCCTCAGACCTTGTATCAGGCCCACCCACCACATGGAGAACAAGCCCTATACCTGGCATCCTGCTGCTCAATACCCAAAGCACAAGCCCCATACCCAGCATTAATCCTCTATACCACACACAGCAAGAGTCTGTTAGCAGGCATTCTGGCCCGCCACAAACCATAGCACATGTTGTATAGCTGCCATCCTAGCCACCACTACCAAGATTTCAAGCCTAATGCCTGGCACCCTGCTCCCCACCTGCCACAGCACAAACCCATTAGCTGGCCTCCTTCCCTTCCATACCCAGATCACAAGCCCCATACCCGGCATCCTGCCTCCCCACCACCTAGACAACTAGCCCCACACCTGGCATCCTGCCCCCACCAACCAGACCACAAGACTAAATACTAAAGTCATGCTCCCCAAGTTAGGGAGAATTCTCAAAAATGTGCTAATTCCCTTCACCAAAGAGACCTCGAGCAACTTTGCTGGATTTTTAGCACTTGATTATTTTACCTGGAAAGAGTGTGAGCCTTTTTCCCCACTCTTTCATGTGTTTTGATATGTGTTTTACATGTGTGTTCTTTGAATATGGGGTTTTAGATAACTCCATAGGCATCATCTTTTCATGTGTGTTGCATAGCACCATCAGTGAAGAGAGACACAGGGATGTCTTTTTGACTTCCCAAAGGTTTAAATAACTTCTCTGGGGTAAACTACTGTTTCACAGAGAATGTAAAGTGAAATTGACTTTACTTGCCTTTCCAAATTCATAGACCCAGCACACACCAACTTACAATGGAGTGGTGGAGTGGTTACATAGTATCCCCTGTGTCCAAATACTCTTGTAGCAGTCAAATGCTACCCGTTCCTATTGAAAATGCTTGTGGCAGTGGTTTTAAAATGAACTGCCATGATTTTTCCCGACCGCGAACACCGATAGCTAAAATCACAGGAGCCATGTTTTTCAAGATGGCGCCTTAAGCCCCTTTGTTTAAACAGGTCCTGGTCTTCTATTGTCCCCATTTCTTTTTGGAAAGGTCCTTCTAGTGTTTGTCTCTGCGCGCCAAACCAAGTTTGGTCCCTTTGTTTGTGTGCCTTTGGTGGGCTTCAGGAGTGAAGACCACCTCTGGCGTCTGATTGTCTTAGGTGGGCAGGAAGTGAGGGAGGTGCCCAAAACTCCCTGTGTTTAGTCTCCTAGGAGACCCAAATGCACTCTGGCGTGATTGGCTGGCTGACTGTCCAGCAAGGACAGCCACCCTGCTTGGTGAGTGACAGCTAGGCTGGAATGAAAGGGAGAGAACTGTTAAAAAGGCAAGTCTCTTGGACTGGAAAGCAGAGTCGACCACTGGAACGAAAGAACCGAAGACGAGCTGGAAGAGGATGGCTGCTGCAACTCCTGGACTGTTGGTTTGCCCGTTGAAGCCCTGCTGCAGGTCCGAATTGCCACATTCCTTTCGACAGAGAAGCTCCTTCAAGGACGGCTTCTTCCTTTGAGTTGGTGGGACCAATCAACTCATAAGCCACATGGATACCATTCTCCAGGCTGGTTAGGATTAATCAGGGAGAGGGACACCAGCTTGTGTGCTTGAATCTACAGCTACTGGAACTGAAGTGACTCCATCTTGTTTGCTTTTGCGACGATCCCGTGCAGTGCAGGAGTCCCCCGATGTCCTCCCTCTTGTCACCACAACTGAGGCTCAGGAACAGTAAAATCTGCAGGAACTGCCAGGAACCAACGACTTCAGCAGCTTTTGTTTCTTCATACTAAGGTACTGTGCCATCCCGATTGAGAGAATGGCACTCTCGCAGTGAAAGTTCGTGAAACATTCCCAACTTGCAGGCCTAATCAGCTGGTGACCCAACATATGATTCTTTTTAACTTAAACTGCTTCTAAGAACTTTTGCAAATACTTTACCGTTTGGCACCAGAACTGCTCTTTCCTTTCCAGAACACTAGCTCATTGTCTTTGGCCTAGGCCTATTGAGTTGAATTGAACTCTTCAGGTGAACTGAAACTATTTGCACTGTCTAACAAGTGTATGTGATCTATTCTACTTACCTTGTCCCTTTTGCCCACTTTTAAGTAACTGAACTGCTATTTTGCTCCTACTTTAGGGGAGCTCAAACTGTCTCAAAATCTTAGAATTTTGTATTGAAGTGTGTTGGTATATACTATTAAATTGCCTCCTTCTAGTGAAATGTTTTCTAGATGATATTGTAATAAATTAATAAGTATTTTACCAAGAAACCTTGAGTATAGGTGTCTACTTGAACCACTGTAATTGAAACATCTCTGTGTAACCTCTTGTACTGCTCACATTCACTCTTGAGATAAGCCTGGCTGCTCAGCTCGCTACCAAAAACTGTGTGGTTCAGACATATACCAAAGGTTGGTTGACTTGCACCTGTAGTCCTAATAATATGTGGTGGTCCGAGAGGGTACTGCATGCAATTTTGCCTAACAACCCACCACCCAGAGCACCAGCCCCATACCTGGCATCCCATCCCTCACTGCCCAGAAGACAAGCAAAATACCCATCATCCTGACTTACCACCACCCACAGAAATAGTCCCATAGCAGTCATCCTGGAACTACACCACCAAAAATGCAAGCACCATACAAGGCATCCTTCCCCTCTACCAACCAGAGCACTCATCCCTTACCTGTAATCCTGCCCACCCTGCAACAGCCAGAGCAAAAACCCTATACCTGGCATCCTGCCCCACCACCAACAAGGTTGCAAGCAGACCACCACCAAAATGGCAAGCCCCATGCCTGGCATCCTGTACCCCACCACGCAGAGCACAAACCCAGTAACTGTCATCCTTCCGCCCACCACGCAGAGCACAAACCCTGTACCCGGCTTTCTCACCACCTGGAAAACAAGCCCCATACCTGGCATTCTGTCCTCCACGATCCCGAGCAACAGTCACATACCTGGCATTGTGTAGTCCACTACCCAGAGTAAAAGCTCCATACCTGGCATCCATCCTCGCGACGACCCACAGCAAAAGTCCCATACCAGGCATCCTGGCCCCCACCACCCATGGAACAAATGCACAACCTGGCATCCTGCCCCCTCCACCCAGAGCACAAGTCCCATACCTGGTATCCTACCCCCTGACCACAAGGATTGTAAGCCGTATATATGGCATCCTTCCCCTCCAACACCCAGAATACAAGACCCAGACATTGTATCCTGTCCCACCATCCGATTTCAAGCCCCCATACCTAGATTCCTGCCTCCCCACCATCCATAAAACAAGCCCCATACTTGCCATTCTGTCCCCCACTACCCAGATCACAAGTCCCAGACCTGCCATCCTGCCTCCCCACCAATGAGAAAACAAGACCCACACCTGGCATCCTGCCCCCACCACCCAAAGCACACGCCCAATACCTACAATCCTGCCTCAACACCACCTTGAATATAAGCCCTATACCTTTGCATCCTGCCTCCCCACCACCCACAGCAAAAGTCCCATATCAGTCATCCTGGATCCACACAACAAAATTGCATGCACCATACCTGGCATCCTTCGCCTCCACTATCCAGATCATTCGTTCCATACATGAAAGTATGCCCCCCCCACATGGCTCAGATCAAAAGCCCTACACCAGCATCCCCCCACCACCAAGATTGCAAGCCCCATTATTGGCCACCTGTCCCCTACCACTCTTAGCACAAACATAAAACATAGCAAAAGTTTGATACCAGGCATTGTGGCCCCCACCACCAAGATTGCAAACCCCAGACCCAGCATCTTTCCCCTACACCACACAGAGCACAGACCCAGACCTTGTATCATGCCCACCCACCACGCGGAGCACAAGCCTTCTACATGGCATCCTGCCGCTCACTACCTAGAGCACAAGAACCATACTCAACATTCATCCTCCATACCACCCACAGAAAAAGTCCCATACCATGCATCATGGTCCCCCACCAACCATAGCACAAGTCATATATCTACCATCCAAAACCCTACCACCAAGATTACAAGCCTAATGCCTGGCACACTGCCCCTCACCGACTACAGCACAAACCCAAAACCTGGCATCATTCCTTCTTTAACCCAGTGCACAAGCCCCAAAGTGAAAATCCTTTACTAAACCACCCAGATCACAGGCCCCATACCTGGCATCCTGCCTCCACACCACCTGGAAAACTAGTCCCACACATGGCACACTGCCCCCACCACCTAGAGCACAAGCCTAATAACTAAAATCATGCCCTCACCACCCAGAGCAAAAGACCCACTTCCAGCATCCTGTCCCTCACTGCCAAGATCACAAGACCCATACCCAGCATCCTGGCGCACCACCACCCACAGAAAATGGCCCATACCTTTCATTCTGGATCTACACCACCAAGATTTCAAGCATCATACCTGGCATCCTTCCCCTCCACCACCCAGAGCACTCCTCTCTTACCTGGAATCCTGCCCCCCCCTCCCACAACCCAGAGCACAAACCTTATTCCTGGCATCCTACCTCGCCACCACCACCACCAAGATTGCAAGCCTCATGGATGGCATCCTGTACCCCACCACCCAGAGCATAATCCCAGTAACTGGCATCCTTCCCCTCACCACCTCGAGCACAAACCCAATACCCGGCTTCCACACCACATTGAAAACAAGCCCCAAACCTGACATTCAGTCCTCTACTACCCCGAGCAAGAGCCGCATTCCTGGCATCCTGCAGTCCACTACCCAGAGCTCAAGCTCCATACCTGCCATCCACTCTCCCCACTACCACAGCAAAGGTCCCATGCCGGGCATCCTGGCCCCGACCAACCATGGAACAAACCCAAAACCTGACATCCTGCCCCCCTCCACCCAGAGCACAAGTCCCATAACTGGCATCCTGCCCCACCACCACCAAAATTGCAAGCACACCCCCACCAATTTGGCAAGCCCCATGCCTGGCATCCTGTACCCCACCACGCAGAGCACAAACCCAGTAACTGTCATCCTTCCCCCCACCACCACAAGCACAAGCCCTGTACCCGGCTTCCTCACCACCTGGAAAACAAGCCCCATACCTGGCATTCTGTCCTCTACTACCCCGAGCAACAGTCACATACCTGGCATTGTGTAGTCCACTACCCAGAGTACAAGCTCCATACCCGGCATCCACCCTCCAGACTACCCACAGCAATAGTCCCATACCAGGCATCCTGGCCCCCACCACCCATTGAACAAATGCAAAGCCTGGCATTGTGCCGCCTCCACCGAGAGCACAAGTCCCATACCTGGTATCCTACCCCCAGACCACAAGGATTGTAAGCCCTATATATGGCATCCTCCCCCTCCACCACCCATAAAACAAGCCTCATACTTGCCATTCTGTCCCCCACAACCCAGATCACAAGTCCCAGACCTGCAATCCTGCCTCCACCACCCAAAGCACAAGCCCAATACCTACAATCCTGACTCCACACCACCTTGAATATAAGCCCTATACCTTTGCATCCTGCCTCCCCACCACCCACAGCAAAAGTCCCATATCAGTCATCCTGGATCCACACGACAAAAATTGCATGCACCACACCTGGCATCCTTTGCCTCCACTATCCAGAGCATTAATCCCATACATGAAAGTATGCCACCCCACCCATGGCTCAGATCAAAAGCCCTATACCAGCATCCCCCCACCACCAACACTGCAAACCCCATTCCTGGTATCCTGTCCCCCACCACTCATAGCACAAACATAAAACATAGCAAAAGTTTGATACCAGGCATCGTGGCCCCCACCACCAAGATTGCAAACCCCAGACCCAGCATTTTCCCCTACACCACACAGAGCACAGCCCCAGATCTTGTATCATGCCCACCCACCACGCGGAGCACAAGCCTTATGCATGGCATCCTTCCGCTCACTACCTAGAGCACAAGAACCATACCCGGCATTCATCCTCCATACCACCCACAGAAAAAGTCCCATACCAGGCATCCTGGTCCCCCACCAACCATAGCACAAGTCATATATCTACCATCCTAGCCCCCACCACCAAGATTTCAAGCCTAATGCCTGGCACCTTGCCCTCCACCGACCACTGCACAAACCCAAATCCTGGCATCATTCCTTCTTTAACCCAGTGCACAAGCCCCAACGTGGACCTCCTTCCCTAAACCACCAAGATCACAAGACCCATACCTGTCATCCAGCCTCCCCACCACCTGGAAAACTAGTCGTACACATGACATCCTGCCCCCACCACCCAGAGCACAAGCCTAATAACTAAAATCATGCCCCCACCACTCAGAGCACAAGGCCCACATCTGGCATCCTGTCCCTCACTGCCCAGATCACAAGACCCATACCCAGCATCCTGGCTCACCACCACCCACAGAAAATGGCCCATACCTTTCATTCTGGATCTACACCACCAAGATTTCAAGCACCATACCTGGCATCCTTCCCCTACACCACCCAGAGCACTCCTCTCTTACCTGGAATCCTGCCCCCCCTCCCACATCCCAGTTCAAAAACCTTTTTTGTTGGCATCCTATCTCACGACCACCACCACCAAGATTGCAAGACTCATGCATTGCATCCTGTACCCCACCAACCAGAGCATAATCCCAGTAACTGGAATCCTTCCCCCCACCACCTCGGGCACAAACCCAATACCCGGTTTCCACACCACCTTGAAAACAAGCCCCACACCTGACATTCTGTCCTCTACTACCCTGAGCAAGAGCCACATACCTGGCATCCTGCAGTCCACTACCCAGAGCTCAAGCTCCATACCTGGAATCCTCTCTCCCCACTACCACAGCAAAGGTCCCATGCCAGGCATCCTGGCCCCCACCAACCATGGAACAAACCCAAAACCTGACATCCTGCCCACCTCCAGCCAGAGCACAAGTCCCATACCTGGCATCCTGCCGCCACACCACCAGGATTGCAAGCCCCATACCTGGCATCCTTCCCCTCCACCACTCAGAATACAAGTCCCAGACCTTTTATACTGTCCCACCACCACTCAGAGCACACACACTGTATCTGGAATCCTGCCCCACCAACCCAGAACACCCCATATCAGGCCACACACACAACCCAACATCTAGAGCACACACCCATGCCTGGCAACCTGCCACCTACTTGCCAGAGTACAAGTCCCATACCCAGCATCCCTACCCAACACCACCCAAAGCAAAAGTCCCATACCAGGCATCCTGGCCCCACCACCCCGAGCACAAGCCCCACACCTAGTATCCTGCTTCCCTACCATACAAAAAACAAGCCCCAGTATGCCCCCCAACCATCCATAGCAGAGGGCCTTTATCTGGCATCCTGCCGCCCACCACCAATAAGACCCATGCCTGGCTTCTTGTCTCCTACAACCCATTGCACAAACCCAATACCTGCCATCCTGCAACCCTCCTCCCAGAGCACAAACCCATACCTAGCAATCTGCCAGCACATCACCCAAAAACAAGCCCCATACCTTTGCATTCTGCCTCCCCACCACCCACAGCAAAAGTCCCATATCCGTCATCATGGATAGACATGACAAAATATGCAGTCACCATCCCTGGCATCCTTCCCTTTCACCATCCAGAGCATTTTTCCCGTACATGAAATCATGCCCCCCCCATGGCTCAGATCAAAAGCCATATACCAGACACCCCCCCCCCCTCAACAATATTGCAAGCCCCATGTCTGGAATCCTGTCACCCACCACTCATAGCACAAACCCAAAACATAGCACAACTTTAATACCGGCATCATGGACTCACCACTGAGATTGCAAACATGAGACCCAGAATCCTTCCCCTCCATCACACAGAGCACAGCCCCAGACCTTGTATCATGCCCACACACCACGCAGAGCACAAACCCTATACATGGCATCCTGCCGCTCATGTCCCAAAGCAAACACCCCAAACCGAGCATTCATCTTCCATAACACAAACAGCAAGTCTCATACCAAGCCTCCTGCCCACCCAACAACAATAGCACAAGTCGTAAAGCTGCCATCTTAAATCCCACCACCAAGATTTCAAGCCCAATATCTGGCACACTGCCACCCACCTCCGATAGCACAAACCCAATACCTAGAACTATGTTCCCTTTCACCCAGAGCACAAGCCTCAAAGCTGGCCTCCTTCCCTAAACCACCCAGATCACAACTTCATAACCAGAATTCATCCTCAATACCACAGAAAAAGTGCCATGCCAGGCATCCTTGCCCCCACCAACCATAGCAAAAGTCATATAGCTGCCATCCTAGCCCCAAGCGCCAAGATTTCAAGCCTAATGCCTTGTACCCTGCACCTCACCTCCCACAGCACACACCAAATACCTGGCATCATCCCCTCTTTCAGAGCACAAGCCCCAAAGCTGGCCTCCCTCCCTAATCCAACCAGATCACAAGCCCCATACCTAGCATCCTGCCTCCCCACCACCTGGAAAACTAGCCCGACACATGGCATCCTGCCCCCACCACAAAGCACAAGCCTAATAACTAAAACCATGCCCCCACCGGCCAGAGTACAAGCCCCATATCTGGAATCCTGTCCCTCACTGCCCGGATCACAAGCCCCATAACCAGTACCCTGACTCGCCACCACCCACAGGAAAATGCCCATACCAGTCATCCAGGATCTACACCACCAAGATTTCAAGCACCATACCTGGAATCCTTCCCCTCCAACTCCCTGCACAAACACAATACATAGCAAAAGTTTGATACCAGGCATTGTGGCCCCCACCACCAAGATTGCAAACCCCAGACACAGCATCTTTCCCCTACACCACAAAGAGCACAGCCCCAGACCTTGTATTATGCCCACCCACCACATGGAGCACAAGTCCTATACCTGGCATCCTGATGCTCACAACCAAAGCACCATACCGGGTATTCATCCTCCATACCACCCACAGAAAAAGTGCCATACCAGGCATCCTGGCCCCCCACCAACTATAGCAAAAGTCATATAGCTGCCATCCTAGCCACCATCACCAGGATTTCAAGCCTAATGCCTGGCACCCTGCCCCTCAACTCCCACAGCACATTCCCAATACCTGGCATTATTCCCCCTTTCACCCAGAGCACACGCCCCAAAGCTGGCCTCGTTCCCTAAACTACTCAGATCACAAGCCACATACCTAGCATCCTGGCTACCCACAAACTGGAAAACTAGCCCCACACCAGGCATCATGCTCCCACCACACAGAGCACAAGCCTAATACCTAAAATAATGCCCCCACCGCCCAGAACACAAGCCACATATCTGAATCCTGTCCCTCACTGCCCAGATCACAAGCCCCATATCCAGCATCCTGACTCGCCACCACCCACAGAAAAAAGCCCATGCCAGTCATCCTGGATATATACCACCAAGATTGCAAGCACCATACCTGGCATGCTTCCCCTCCACCCCCCACAGCACTCCTTCATTAGCTGGAATCCTACCCCCCAGAGCCCAGAGCAAAAACCATATACCTGGCATCCTTCCTCACCACCACCAGCGCCAAGATTTCAAGCCTCATGGATGGCATCCTGTACCCCACCACCCAGAGCACAATCCCAGTAACTGGAATCCTTCCACCACTACACAGAGCACAAGTCCCATACCCGGCTTCCACACCACCTAGGAAAACAAGCCCCATACTGGCATTCTTTCCTCCACTACCCCGAGCAAAAGCCACATACCTGGCATCCTAAAGTCCACAACCCGGCGCTCAAGCTCCATACCCGGCATACATCTTCCCCACTACCCATAGCAAAGTCTGATAGCAAGCACCCTGACCCCCACATCCCATGGAACAAACCCAAAACCTGGCTTTCTGCACCTTACATTTTTTTTTATATTAGTTTTAACAAATGGAGAGTGGGGGTTGACTTTATAATAATATTTGTGTGATTATGTACATTTTTTAGACTGTATATACGTTGTTTTTTTTGTATTGCTCAGAGAACTGGGTTGGTTTTTCAGCTCTAAGCAACTGACTAGCCCCTCTTGATCGTAAACATGCAATAAACCTGTTTTCTGTGGAAATGTATTTGTCTCTTCATGGAAGCTGTACTTTTTCATTCAAAGTGTTCAGGGACCTCCGAACATGTGATAACCTCCGTCGTGATACCCAGGTCTGTTTTGCGCCAGACTGTGGCTTCTTATCGTCAGAGTGATCAAAATTTCTGTGCACAATGAAGCCCTGTTTTGTTCACTCTGATGGAAATGCCACAGTCCAGTCGTGCCAGATCTTTTTTGAGAAGGACATTGCTGCAGGGGGCCATTCCCCACTGAGCCCATTTGGGAATGCCCCATTCCCCATTGGGCTAAATGGGGAATTTTCGCGCTCTTACCAACGTCGGATTTCCCACCGGTGGTAATAGCGCAAATTTTCGGTGGTTTTGCCCCCAGCTCAGAGCTGGGGAGAAATCCACCGAAGCCCTGATTTGGCGGACCCTTAAATCCGGCTGTAATAGCACAACCGCTGGATTTAAGGGTTACCGCCAAACTCGTGATGAGGCCCTATGTCTCCCACTCCACATATCTAAGGGTGAAGTTACACTCACGTGGTCTCTGCGGAGGCATTGGGGCACAGTTGCAGCCCTCCCTGAACTTGAATCACACCCTTCAGGCCTCTCCCTCAGTAGAAAAGCTGTGAGCGTTGGTACGTGATGATACTGCTCCTGTGAATTATGGAAGATAAGCTCTCCATCCTGCTACTTCTGGCAGGGGTGCGTCAAATGGGATCTAGTTCCTTCACTGATCCCTGATAAGGATTATTCCAGTCCAGCTTCAACTATGCTTCTCCTTATGATTGGTAAGTCTTTCTTGAGCACTTGTGATGCTGTTCGTTCTGTTTAATGTCTTTATATGTTGCTCCTATTTATGCCCGCAATAATGTCTCTCTTCTGTTTTCTTCCCGTAGATGGAAATGCGGCCTCAATGCAGCTCTGAGACGCGGGACATGGCCGGATGGAAGATGGATGCTACCGGAAATGTTCGACAGCAGGTAAGTGATGGTTTAAGGAAAAGCGTGAAGTAAGGCAAAGTGCAACCTTAAACTGACTGTTTTTTCGATGTCTATCCTTGTCTTATGTTTTTCCTTGCAGGCGCTGCTGTCGACGATGGAGCGTGTCATGCTGCGGTGCCAAGATGAAGATTTTGGCGCTCCAGAAAGCGTAAAGATGAATACTTGGTTCGCCGAAGAGAAGTACAGGTAAGAACAGCTTCCACCATTTGGTAAGTATGCTGGCAGGATGTCCAGGAACCAGGATCTTCAAAGGTAAGTCTGACATCAGGCGACAGTGAGTGTTACACTGCTTGCAAGGGCAGAATAACATGAAGCGTCTGTCTTGAGGATCGGGGCAGCTTATACAGCTGAGGTCGTGGGCACGCCCATTAGGGCCGGCTTACCAGCCACACCCTGCCACTCCTAGAGAGTGAGCATGTGCAAAGACAATCCATTAGCAGCCACACCCAAGAATACATTTGGGGCTGCTTAATGGATGGAGTGTTCAAGGTTAATGCATCCTGCTTAATGGATGGAATGTTCAAGTTTAATGCATCTGAAGTGCTATGTCCATAAAAAAGCTTTTTGGTGTTAAATTGATGTTCTTGTTACTTTTGTTCATGAGCCTGGTGCCAAAGGCGCCAGGACAGTGTCCACCCAGGTCTCTTGAGCATGTGACCCCTGCATGCCTGTGCCCCTGACTTCATGTCATGATAGGTGAAGCACCAATTGTGCCCCACTTGAGTCCTGAAGAATGTTGGACAAGTAGAGGGCAACATTGGAAGCCCAGAAAGGCAACTGAAACACATGTCGACAAGTTTAATCTCTTATAGAACTGAGATTCACATGTTTATTAGAAAAAGGTGTCACTAAGTAGTTGGATAGATTTTGGATAGATGGCTAGACAGAATATGGAGCCATAAGGCAATGTAAAATGTTTAATGCTGTGTATGATTGAGTAAGTGTGAATTTGAGATGAAGTGAAACGTATGGAGTTGAATGTATATCTACATTGAAATATGTAATGGAGTTTTGTATTACTACAGTATCCCAAATTTGAGTTTTATAATCTGAAATAAATGTATATGTTTGTGTATGATCTAGTGCGCAAGCCTCTTTCCATCCTCATAGCTATGATCCAAAGTCAGTTGTGTCAGCACAGGCACCAATAAAGCTATGGGAGAGGAATTCTTTGCCTCAAGGTACTGTTGGACAATACATGGTAGTGTGTGTTTTGGGGGTAAACCCTTTCCTGGTCCCAGGTGCAAATTCATATCTGGATTAGGACAGGCCACCGAAAGCTCTGATGTGTCCAGTCCTGTCGGTAACTGCTCATCCAGAAAAGGAACACCAGGTAGGTGCAATGATAGGTGATTGCATCAAGGAAGGTACGTTTTCCCTTCCAGGTAAAGTGCTGGACACTGAGGGATTCTCTGAGGCTATTCTGTCAGTTCCATACACAGAGGAGTTACTTATCTAGGTAGGTACTCAAGATTTATCAGTTCCTTAGTTGTACTGTATAGATACCCCAATGAATCTCTTTGGCATAGACTTATTCAGTAAGATGAATATGACGATTTTGTTTACCAAACAAGCTATGGTATGTTTGTACCCAGTATGTATCATGTGATAACTATGGAGCTTTTGCAAACATGTTTAGTGGCAGTGCAATAAGGTGGTGTCTGTACATTCAGATATGTTTCCTTATGGATCCATGATGGTGTTGGGGTGGTTCTTGGGATTCGGGATATAGCATTATGAAAACCAGCAGAGTTTTTGTTTCAACCCGCAGTGTCATCAGAGAAAGCACCAGGTACGGTGGTTAATATACTTCTAGATGCTGTAACGTT
This sequence comes from Ambystoma mexicanum, assembly GCF_040938575.1. Lineage (NCBI taxonomy): Eukaryota > Metazoa > Chordata > Amphibia > Caudata > Ambystomatidae > Ambystoma > Ambystoma mexicanum. The sequence goes on along the minus strand of NC_090941.1, from coordinate 448,324,497 downwards.
AGAAAGAACAGAGTGGTTCTCTCAGGTACTGATGAGGAAGGATAGGAATGGCACACAGATCTGTGCATTGATCTGTTACTCTCATTGAGTGAGGTGTCTGATGACAGATTGTTTGAGGATACCGAGGACAAAGGAGATATGATCTTTGAGCGGGGGATACCTTGTCAGATAACGATAGAGCATAGGGAGATACCTCAGACTATTTTTATTGTTAGAACCACAACCCCATATTGGATGGAAGATTTGGAGAAGGTGCCACTAGGCACTTATGGACTAGCAATTCTCATTATGTGGGGTTACTCAAAAGCATAGGAGCGGTAAAGTTAACATTAAAGACTGGTGTAATATGCCCACGTATGAGACAGTACCCCATGTCTAGGGGGGGAGGATGAAGGGAATTATGACACCATTATGGCATTATGGAACCAAGGTATGACCCAACCTTCTGTGTCCCCATGTACCAAGGGTGTGTACTCTGTAAAAAAAGGCAAAGGGTTCCAGTTGGTGGATGGTACACAATTTGCTTCCTCCAAATAAAATTCCTGCAGCAGAGTTGCTGGTAGTCCCGAATCCTGCCACCATTCTTTATAACATCCCTACTGAATCCACTCACTTTACTGGGATTGATCTGAAAAATTCATTTTTCTCAGTCCCTTTGCATGCTGCATATCAGTATCTTACTGCATTTATCTATAGAGGCCAAACAGTTCAGCACATGATATTACCACAAGGCTATTTTGTGTCCCTGAGCATTTATAAATGAGTGGTTTGAATGTATTTGGGGAATCTAGACATGGCCAGTACTGTGTTTCAGTATGCAGAAGATTTAATAGTATGTAGCACTTCAGAGGAGCAGTGTCGTGGAGATACAATTATGCTTCTCACTCTGCTCGCTGGGGACGTAGACATGGAGCAATGGTAGCATTGTCAGAACAAGGTAGTGTATCTAGTGCAAATAATATTACCTGCAGGAAGAAAAGTAATGCCGTAGAGACCCTTTGAGTTCAAATGACACCACAACTGGCAACCATAAACCAAACGCAGCCGTTCTAGGGACTCTGTAACTATTGTAGATTTTGAATCTTTGACTACTCTAGTTACACATGGCCCTGGTTGCAGGGAATTAAGGGAGTGTAGAAAGAGAAAGGCTTAATTGAATGGACGGAATAAATACTATTTTGTTTCAAGGCACTCAAGACTGCAGTTGGCAATGATCCAGTCTTGGCAACTACAGATTATAAGAAGTACTTATCTGTTTTTGCACTGAAATGGGCAGGTAATTATGGCGGTTCTAAGCCAGAAATCATTGTTGGGTCATAAGTCCAAATGAACCCTTACCACACAGAGGGCCTCAGAGTATGAGGTTATCTAATTTAATGCCTCTATAGATCCAGTGAGGTGTCATACAGTCAAACCAGCAACATTCTTAGCTGGACCAGTGAAACCTGATGACATTGTGCATGACTGTGCAACCTGTGAGGGAGAAGGAGATGAGAGTGATAATATTAAGGAAGATGAATTAGGGGAAGTGTTCTTTGGTGATGGTTCATCGACCATCGATCAGGACACTGGTGAAAGCCAAACAGGAATGGCAGTCGTGGGCTTGGGGAATGGCAAATACCAAGTCAAAGTGAAAAAGAGATTACCTTCAAAGTTTTTTGCGCAAGCAGCAGAATTGGTAGCACTCATAGAGCCGCTTAAGTGCAGTAGGGAAAAGGCAGTCAGTATTTACTATGACTCAGGGTATGTCACATCCACGGTGCTTTCGGGGTTGTCGAGATGACAGAGAAGAGGGTTCAGGAGAGTGTATGGGTCTCCAGTCCAGCATGCTGGGCTACTATCCAGATTAATAAAGGCATTAACATTACCAGTGAACATATCAGTTGTTAAGTGAGCTGCAGATACTAACGATACTGACCTAATTGCACTTGGGAATAATGCAGATGACAGCGCTCTGCAAAGGAGGCCGCCTAGTTTCCATTCACAGATTCACAAATCCCAGAAACCATGTCCCAACAGGTACAGTTATCAGTCCCATACACTACAGTGCCCATAATTCCAATTGTAGAAATGCAAGAAATGAAAAGGAGCTGTGGGTGAAACAATGCTGTGCCCTCTCACACACCGATGTGTTGTGGAGACAAGAGCTCACAGTTAAAGTAAGGATGCTTCTGGAGTTACTTATTGTGGCTCTAGATCAGTTGCATCACCCACCACACACGTCTCGACAACAAATAGCGGCAGACCTCAAGGAGGACTGGTTTGTTCTCAACCTACAAGAACAGGTGATTACATATGTATCTAACTGTGTGAACTGTTGCCAGTTCAATCCTAGACGTACATTGAAAATGAACCCACAAATGGGCCCTTTTAAATCAGTAACACCTAATACATGGATGAGGATGCAGAATAACTCACATCAAATAATAAGACCGACTCAGGAAGTTTGCCAAAATGTCTCCTATGACTGTTTTATTTTCAATTGTCTAAAACAGGGATTTAGAACAGACATCAACAGACTTGGAATCATGCTCTCAATCATTTTGCATATAAAACAAACTTAAGTACAAAAAATGTATCACAAGTGACATCATATTACGTGGCAAACTAAGAAAACCTATGTTGGATTGTGATAGGGTCAAGGGGAACATCTACGTATACATTTTATAAGGGCTTGGGTTGTGATTGGGTCCCTGCAGTCAGGTGGACAACGTATGCCCCATAGTGCAAGTCATCCTCATCAGTTACTAGATACACTGTACACCATTGACAAACTATAAGGCCCTTCGTTAAATGGCCTTCTACAATTGGTTGGCATGCCCGTGCCCTTCTGGAACATTCGGCTTGCTAGCAGCATGTAAACTGGTACCCCAGGCGCTGGTGGATGGACTTGACCGTGTTTCCCCACCCAATTAGCCCTACATCTCTCATTTCTCATGCCTTCTGCCATTCAGATTATCTTTGAACTTAGCCTTTCAAAGTATCACTGCTCCTGAGAATAAAAGGGAGTATAGGCACATCCTTATAGTAGTTCCTGTCTGCACACACACTCCTATTTTCATCCTTGACTCAAGTGACAGGAGACCGTATTTCACACTGTTTTACAGCATTTAATTGTCTTGAATTAATAAACTTGGCACTCATGTTGTACTTTCCTTGCACCTTAACAAGGGATGATTCAGATTCTCCGTCCACTGTTCTGCAAGGATAGATAACCGGTTCTTGGCCACTTCATCCTTTGACACCAGACCAGACAGCTTTTCCAGGCCTTTCCTCGATCTTCAGCTGTTTTCTTGCTGGGACACAGTCCTCTAATCCTTCTTTCTTCACCGGTCTGAGCTTACTAAATATGTGACACCAACGTCCAGAATTCGATATAGTGGCAGCACCACATGCATTCTATTCACTACATATAGCCAGCCTTTATGATTACTTAATCTACTTGCGTTACAGCATCTGTACAGTTATAAAATGGCTTGCATTTCCTGCAGTGCTCTTCACACGTGCAATCTTCAATAAGCATGTGAAAGTCTTCTCGATTCTTTACTTCATCATCAGATTCCATAGGGTCTATACATCTTCTTCTTTGACCATTCTTCTCAGTGCGTCACGCTTATTTCTTGTGACGTCACCAGCCTCTTTTCTTCTCATCTTAATATTTCTTTGGGGTCCTCCTCCAAGAGATTGTCATCTCTGCGAGGGTACATCACTTAAGGCATTCTCTGCGGATACCTTATCTCAAAGGCTCTTCATTGAATAGGAACCATCACTGGTGTTGCTCATGTCGCAATTTCCTGCTTCCAACATCTAGGCAGAATGGGGGCGGAATATCCTGCAGAGGCATTCATCTGCTCCTCAAAAACATTCAAAGGAACTTTTCCCCAACCATTGTGGCCCTTCAGAGAATACATATTGATGCATGGATATGAAAAGCAGGTGCAGTCATTTTTGTTATCTCATCGTTATTGTTCGTCCATTTTCCAGATGACTTGAGGCTGGCCCCTGTGCACACCCTGGTGCTAAATCAGATCCATATTTCTTGATGCAGGAGATATTCCCACCGTACGGTATAAGCAAAGTTTTGAGGTCTCACAATGGAACTCACTTTTTAATGAGATTTTCGCAGAAATGACTTCCCTATTGGGCATAACGCACAAGTTGTGTTTGGTATACTACCCACATGCCAAATGGATGGTTTTCTAAGAACTAGATTGGCAAAACTCTGTTTTGATCTTAAAAATAAATGGATACATTGGCCCTTCTCACAACCCCTGGCGCTATCCATGCATGTAAAACAGGCTCGGCTTGCACCGGAGTTGCATTTTTCCGGCACCCAGCAATGGGGCATTACCGGGTAATTCTGACATTGCCGGACCCAGTATTTCCTGCATTGCCAGGTGCCGGTGCCTGTCAGTCCCCATTCCCATTGAGCCCCATAGGGCTGAATGGAAATGGGGACGTTGGATGCACCAGCACCATTCAGAATGGTGCCAGTACATCTGATATGCTGTGCTTGCTGGTGCCGCTCTGCCCGCCAGGCCAGACCTGGCGGGCTGACAGGCACCCACGAGCACAGCTCATAGTATGGTGGTCCGCCAACTATGGTACCGGCATGCTTACTGTTACCGTAGTTTCTGGACTGCCATGCTTATAATGAGGCCCATTGCCTTCCCCAGGCTCTGTTTTATCATCGTAACCAGCCAGAGGTGGAGCACCATTTGTCCTCCAATGAAATAGGGACAGGGAGAAGGATACGCACACCACTCTCACCCACACACACACACAGCATCAGATGCTCAGAAGTCCTCAAAAATTCCAGGAGAGGGGTTAAGAGCATACCTTAGTGATTTAACCCGAGCTGGCAAGATTAAGATCACTGGTTTCTTCTTCTCATCAACAGCCAGCTGCAATAGAGGGCATCGATCAAGAATCAGAAGTCCTACTACAGCACAGCTCTTCCCATAGGATCAAGTACTGCTTAGAACATGTGTTCATTGGGAAAAAAAGTCAATTTCTTGGGCCCTATGAAGTGGTTTATGCTACCCTGGGCGCTGTGAAGGTTGAAGGGAACACACGTTGCGTCCTTTGGAGCGACATATGGGAAATGGCCTATGACTCTCCGCCTTAGCAAGAGCAGAGCTCTAGCGGAGCATATTCAACAGAAAATACTGTGTGAAGTATTCCCATAGAAACTGGGGCTCAATCCAGCGAGAACGATAGAGTAAATAAATAGACTTTGAAGTTCCTACACAGATATTGAAGAAGTCTGTTAATAAACATAAGGGATAGAATGCATGTTTTGTTGTTGTTTTCCTTTTTTCCTTGTTTAGGTTTGACAATGAATAATAAAGTAGATATTGGTAATATGTTTGAAAACATGAAATGTTCAAGCGCTGAACAGAAAGAGGTACAGGCCCAGAAGGATTTGTAGATGAGGTGGGTTTAGACCAAATGGTGAAACAAGATGGCTTGGCTCCTAATAATTTGTGGAATAGGAATATGACGAGGACGGGGAGTGAAATGGCGGCAGACAGACTCTATGTCTGTTCACTCATTCCCCATGCTTCTGGTGTCACAAATAGTAACATGCGTGGCACACCTATCTTTGTGCAGATTGAGGAGCTTAGTTCAAGGACGAGCAGTCCAGGCTACTACCATTACAATTGATCAATCTGAATGTTAAAGGAAATAAAAGAAGCAGCGCGAAGATGTGTGATGTAGACTGTGATCACAATTGTAATTATGAGGTTATGTTTTTATGCACAAATAATGGAAATGGGGGTTGAAGAGTTGTAAAGCGGGAGGAATGGTGAAATTAGGAAATTTACTGAATGACAGGTGGAGAAAGTCAACAATGAATGTTTGCAAGTCTGGAAGGATTATGCAAAAAAGTTGACATGGCTGAAACCACAAAAAAGATCCAGTTACTGACACATCTTTCCTTAAGTTTCAGGGGTGGTGGCACTATACCAGTGGGGACTAACAAGAACTGTACTAAAACTGTGAATTGTGGATTTGGCTGGTGGGACTTCTGACATCCTCGATAATTATTAAATCTGTGGGACCCTGGCATACCTCCAGCTACCACTGGCCTAGAAGGGAGTATGCACTTTGCACTCCCTGATTTTGATAGTCTCCGAAGCTCATCTGGTTATCTCTAACATGCTGCCCCAAACCACTTTTGTGCCCACTGTGCCCCCTCTTTTTTAAATACATCTGAGCCTAAGACTGTTGAAGGACATGGAACTGTTTAACTTTTGAGGCGATTGATCCGGAGTAATTATTTGTCATCAACTTCTTCAGAAGTTTTAAAAAGAATACCAACATATTTTGGACTCTTCTGCAAAACAGAGACTGTTTTTGCCTCTCTCCGGTGGTCCAGGATATTGTTAATGCTAAATTGCTTCAGATCACCCGCGATGAACTCAGACAGCTTGCCAATTATTTAGAGAATGCTTCCAATGCTATGCTTGAGGAGTTGCGAGACTTGTGACTCATGATGCTGCACAATAGATATAACTTGGACTTTCTTACTGCGATGGAAGGCTGAGTGAGTCAAAAAATAGGAGTTTCCAGTTGCACATTTATGCCAATGAATGATATGGACAATGATACTTGGCTTGATTCATGTTTTGCCTGGATTCCATCATGGCTAAGCCTGGCTGCAAAATTCTTGATGCCACTTTTTATTTTCCTGCTTGTCCTGTTTTAATCTTGACAGATACTTTTAATATGCTGCTTTGCTAAGCTACTGCAAACAACCGCTATTATGTCTGTCACTCTGTCCACAGGTAGGGCAGCTTCCATCTCAAATCAAGACACAGATTGAGCTGGGGTTGACAAGGCCTCCAGTGCTGTCTGTTGTCTTCCGCCTGATTTAAACAACATGATGGGGTTGTTGAAGAACAGTCAAATATTTTGGCAGTTAATATATTAACTAAAGGGGGGGGAGTGTTTGGGAAGAAATTTTAAGTCCCATTGCGGGAAAGGGATTTACATTGTGCAAAATGTATCAGGCCCAAGTGCGGTAGAGTTGAAAGGTGATGTAACCACTAAAACATGTGAATCAATGTAGTTAGAGGATTGGAGTGTTACTTTGTATTCACAGATTAAACAGTCGGAAAAAACATTTTAGTAAAAGTGAGAATGTATTGCGCGAGGTACAATTTGAAGCACTTAGAGGCATGAAGCGGGAAGCTCTGCACACATGGGAACAAAATTAAGTTAACGTGGGGAGATTCAGTAATTCTGAACATTGTACGTGTGTGGTTTTGGCAAAGGCTTAAAAAACATGCAAGCTTTTGTTCACTCAGTTTAAAAGTGCAAGTAAGTTGCAGAATGTGTTAGTTTGCAGGGAGGGGATTTTTGGCTGGACTAGAAGGTGGCATGACTGAGGTCATGATAGGAGGATGGAAGCAATCCACTTATGTCCGGCTTTGATGATATCAAAGAGGAAAGCAGGAAGCAAAACCATTTTCTCAGAGTCTTTATGGTCAGATTGAATTGGAGATACATGAGGCATTTTCCAAGGCTGGAAGTAAGTTTTTGAATGGCAGGGTGAACGAAAGGTTAGTTAATAAACTGCATGCAGGCCTAGGGTATTTATGGGCTATGAAGGAGATAAGCAGGATGTGGATTAAAGATTATATGCTTTGAGATGGCAGTGGCAAGTATGTTTGTGGGCCTCATTACCCGGTAGGCGGTGAGCCATGGCGCTATTAGCGCCATGGCTCATGCCGGTAAAATACCGGCACCGCCTTGGCGGAAAGGGGATTTACCGCCCCATTCCAAGGTTGGAGGGGCGGTAAATCCCCCTTCCGCTATTGCCCTTCCCCATTCCCATTTCTGCCCCATAGGGCTCTATGAGAATGGGGAAGGCGCTAATTACGGCACCGAAATTTTGCGGTGCCGTAATTAGCTCCGAGGTCCCTTAGCGGGTTGGATTTTAACGCCTGCAAAAAGCAGGCGTTAAATCCTCCAACCCGCAAAGGGACCTCGTAGTAAGGCGGTAGGGATTTACCAGTACCGGTATTTTACCAGTACCGGTAAATCCCTACCGCCATCCGTGTAATGAGGCCTTATGTGTGGTAATGACAGACAAATGATACAAAGATGCCAGCGATTTTGAATTGTATTGTTGTTCCAAAGAAATAATAGCCTGTACAATCACCATCTGAGTTAATGGGCTTCCATGGCATGGTATAAATGATAATAAACTTGGTTATTTATGAACAATATATCTATCATATGCAAATACGTCATGTCTGACAAATGAAGACGATTGCATGTCAAAAGAGGTTTACCTTTTGAAAGTATACCAATGGTAATTTTACAGTTAGGTAGAATAAGTTACTTTGTATTAGTGTTAGCCAATGGAGGGTTGGGGGATGAATTGATAATAAAATATGTGTGATTATGTTTAAACTGTAAATAAGCTGCTATTTTGTATTGCTCTGAGAATAGGGTTCATTTTTCACCTATAAGGAACTGACTATACCCTCCCGATTATAAGCATGCAATAAACCTGTTTTCTGACAGAGTGCTTTTGCCTCTTCAAGGAAACTGTACATTTGCATTGGAAGCATTCAGGCACCTACCAACATACTCTAGTGAAGAACAGGGCATTGACTAAATTGCTTAACACAGCATAGTGAATAGCAGGGTGTCTTTGTAAGCAAGATTTATTAACAGCTAACTAGCTAAGAGACACTAGAATGGCTAACCCATATGTATTTGACCCTATACTGGTAGAATGCCACCAACCAGTTGGTTACAGGAAGGACGTGTTGGAGATCTCTACACCAAATTTACAGTGGCTTTGCCTGTAGGATTGCATGCAGGATTGCCAGGTAAAACCCTGTTTACATATATGAGGACAACTGGCATTAAGCCATGGGATAGTTTTGAATTATTACACATTAGGAGGGATTTAGATCAAATACAATACACACCCTATAGGTATCCTGAGATAACCTGAACTGGTTTCAAGGGGTTTGACTTATCCCAGCACAAGGGCTAGATATGACCCATGTGCTATGGAAGGGTAAATCCATAGGTTCTGCCCAAATAGGACTATGAACTCTGTAGGAGACATTTCAATACTGTCTGCACTCAAGCTGTAGAATATAGAGCTTTTGGGACTGCTCCAGCAGCACCCAGGCAAGTGACAGTAGGGGAGAAAGAAACACGAGAGGAAGGAACACTTCCATTCCAAAGCCAATATTGGGCACCTATATCACGAGGCAGGAGGACATCCCTAAATGGCATTCCACTAGGCAGAGCCAGTTAAAGGCGTCTTACCCTCAAGTCACTCCTCAGCAGAGGCAGAGGGTTTTAAGAATCATAATGCCGCCAGGATTTCATACACCTATGGAACACTAAGACTGTTGGGTTTCAGTATATAGTTAGTTGGGATTCCTTCAATTATAGCACTTACCTCCATTGTTGGAGAGATATTGAACTCTGAGCGAGAAGAAGCAGCAATTAGTTTAGGGTTAGAAATAGCGGGGGGCAATGATTCCATGATAGACGGAGTAGCCATGCCCCTCTTAAAATGTGAGTCAGTGAGACTAGAAGTTTTCAGCAGCCTAGAAATATTGCCCAGTTACAAAGAAAGGACACTCAAGTTTGGTCACATTTTAATAGCTTCCTACAGAGCCCTAGGACAGAGATCATGTGGGTAGATCTCCAGGGAAGGGCAAAGGAAAGCATCAGGTGAAAGAAAGCACCACCTACTAGTGCCAACGGTATCAGACAGGAACCAGGTAGAAATACCTTCCCAGTGAGTGGCAGAAGGGAAAGGACAAGGGCTTCCAGTATGCCCCCTCTCAAAGAAGAAAGGGAGACTTTTTGTAATAGAACAATATATGTAGAAAGAAGTAGGCACAGCTCAGGCAACCCCAAAGATACAGAAATGAAGACTATCCTTCTCCTTCACAGACAGAGAAGAAACAGGGCTCTGCACTCAAGGGAGAGCAGAAGCCATCAGGAGGGAAGAGAAGAAATGAGAAAGGATGTAGACTGCATCTTTGAGTGAAGACAATGGCAACAATGGCAAACACTCTAAACCAAACTCACAGAATAATACCAGTGACTAAACATCCAAGTGATTGGCTGATCATGCAATTGGATTCTGGCACACACGTATCCATATTTAAAGAAAGACACATGAGGCTTTTAGATCACATGTCTAATAATAAAAATGTAGAGGTTGAAGACAATAGGGTGTCTATATGGGTGTCTATATGTACAACTCAACTTGAAGGGGAACATAAACAAAGATAGAGGCATTATCTTGAACTATTTGGCATATAACACAAGATGGCTTTTTATCAGAACACAACTGGCCCAGAGTATATGTTAGGGAGAGCCCTACGGGAGACTAAGTCATTAGACCAGCTTTTTCAGATGGAGTTGAGGAAAAAGAAGTCAACTCCATTGCAGTCTCATTTGCTGCTTTAGGTGCAGCACAGTTATACATGAATCATGTAGGACATGACACAGATTGCCCTCCCTATACAATGCCAGTGTTTTATTTGTTTTTTTATTCAAGTAAGTAGTTTTTAGTTTGTAAACAAACTTTTACAACATAAGAAGATTTACATTCTACAAAAGGTGTTAAAATTACAGCAACAGTTTGTCATATAGTCCCATACTAAAAAGAATGGTTAAAAGAAAACAAAATAGTTTTCAGCTTAACATTGATGAAAGTCAACCTAACATATGTTGTTCCTACAGGATACATCTATCTCGCATGAATACACTGTTAGATGAGAAGTACAATTTACTTTAGGGCAAATCAATGTGTAAATGTGAATAGTAATACATCCAAAGTAAGGCATATACATCGTAGTATGCAAGTAATCAGCATATGCATAGCTTATGTTGCGAGACAAACAATAATGAGCATTACTGAATGGAATTGCAGAATGATTTGAGAGAAATATCTTTTCATTGAAAACAACAAGTTTAAACAAATATAAATGAAAGCAAAAAGATTTAAGAATGTCAATGATGTACATTGCATAGTAATACTATTACAGTCACTAAGTGCAGGTTTTATGGTGGCTACAACCACACATTTGAAACATAATTTCACCACTCAGGTTTTCTAAAAATACTCATAATTTAGTCCCAAGCTCTTTGTTGATAATTACAATTAATCAGGTTAATGAGAGGACAAGGCTGGTACTGGTACCCCACATGCATGTTATCCATAGCCAATCTCTTGACAATTCCGTAGTGCCAATTTTGTTATGGCCAAAGATTTTAAGTCTGTGGACTTCAAAGAAATCACAAAAGATAATTAGGTGTTTAGTAGTTTATTTTTGAGATTGGATGATGCAGAACCTACAGGCACCCTTAGATGCATCACCCATATGGGGATACCAATGTTTGATTCTTTCATAAATTGCTACTTTGTTCAATTTTAATCTGAGATAAAGATCACGTGCCTTGTTAGAGGGATAGCGAATAAGGTATAATTGACGAGGCAGTCTTTTGGTTATGAACTGTGCTGTTTCCTTGTAGCTTGGATAAGTACTTATCACTTCAACCGTATGACACCAGTCGAGTTCATATATTTTTTTTACATATCCGAGCCTGAATTGCAGGTCATCAACATTTGAATCAAGTGCGATGCGCAAGTATAACATTCTATCATTGTATTTCACAACTGATAATAGATTGCGCTCTGCTATCACACTGCCAAGATTCTCACATAGAGAATTAGTAGGAGGAAGCATCAATTTGGTGAAGTTGTTAAGTAGTCAACATTTATATCTTGCTGACAATGTAGAGATTCCCAGTTCATGTCGTAGTATTGCATTCAGTAGTGAGCTTGCTAGTCTTAAAGTTTGTTTTCATGAGGACCCTTGGATTTGATCAAGAGTAGTTTCAATGTTGATCAAACACATATCAAGTCCATAGAGAATAATTGGCTCAACTTTCAAGATATGGAAATCAGTTAGGGGCAACATGGAGTATTTACAATATTTGCTATATACCATTCGCAATTGTGAAATTATAGGGTTGATTTTCTTACGAAGCACAAGCCTCCACATAGTTATTGAATTTGTATTGCCTAGATCGTATCCCAAATATTTGACAGAATTTGCGTGTGCAACGTGAAGTCTATCAATGGACCACTTAAATGAAGATTTTTTTGGGTTGAGATTATTGAAAATTATGATTCTAGATGTACTCACATTAAAATGAGATTGTATGACCCTGTGAGTATTTTGCGAAGAGATTGAGTTTGATTTGCAGTCCAAATGGCGTGCAGTCAAAGATGTGAATATCGTCAGCAAATGCCAACCAGCGTAGCTGTAAGTTCCCAAGTTTGGCCGGAAAGCAGGTTCCTTGCTGCTATAGTTTATGAATATCGCACAGATACAAGATGAACAACAGTGCGGCTAGATTGCAGCCCTTCTTTATGCCTACACAGGTGGATATTGGCTGAGTTATGGTGCCGTGTTGATTGACTTTCACCAAGTAGATGGTATTCTGATGAAGTTTAGATATTAAAAGAATCTATTTGGGAAGGATGCCAAGTTTCAACATTTTATTCCACAAAAAATTGAGAATCACGCAGTCAAAGGCAGTTTACAGGTCAATGGACGCCATGTAAATAGGACCAGAATGGATATTTGATGATAGTGATATTTAGCAAAGTACCCATCTGCCTGCAGAAGCCAACTTGAAAGCGTGAGAGGATTTGGTTCTGTTTATGTCGCTTTGCATGTCTCTTAAAAGCAAGATAGAAAAACCTTTGCAGAGGCATCCAACAATGCAATAGGGTGGACAATTTCTGGTTCAGCAGGATTAAAAATAGGGACAATGATAGAATTGAGTAAGGCAGTAGTATGATAAATGTTGTTGAATTTTGTTTTTAGGACAGCAGCCCAGAAACTATGGTCGTTTTTCAACATGCATGAAGGAATGCTTTCCAGTATAGGGGCTTTTGAATGATTTAACCTGGAGATGGCCCATTCTACATCTATAACAGACCAACGGCAATGAGTAGAGTTAAGTCTGCTGGTATTGATGTGGGTCACATTAGCAAATTTGGATGCCATTTGGATGGCATTCGGAATTTGTTGATGAAGTAAGTCATCCATGGATCAGCAGAAATTGATGATGATAAATCGTCGACATACTTGGAGGAGACTTCTCTTAGGATCACCCATACTGATCTTCTGTCGTTGCGACATAAGTGTGAGATCATCTTTTGGTTAGCAAGAGTGTGTAAGTGATGCTTAATAATTAAGCAGGCGTTTCTATAGGAGTTAGAGATTGCTTTTTTGTTTTGGAGAAAGGAGGCTAGCAGCAAATTAAATGATATTAAATGTCTTTATTACTTTTTTTTTGGGCATTTTAACCAGCAAATCTCTGTGCTATATGCATGAGCATGTAGACACTTGGAGGATGTTTGTGCTTGCGTTAGTTTTTTAAGCATGATTTTGATTATGTGGTTGTTCCTGTCTTCAGTTTGTTGAATAGTCAATTGAATGGTACCGGCGTACCAGTGAGCTTTAAGCTGTTTGTCGATCATTGCAGTTAACTTAGCACGCAATTAGATTCCAGCGAATAGAAAGACAGGGACGATATGTATTAAGTTGGAATCATTTTGAAGAGAAAAAATGCCATGGTCAATGACAGTAGAGATGATTAGGTGATCCCCAAGACCTGGATAAGTAGTCAGTACCGGTCTGCAAAGACGTAGCAAATTTGTTGATATTGCAAAAAAGTCTATACAGGAGGTTTAGCTCCTACCGTGCCAAGTGAACTGAGAGGCTTGAGGGTCAAAGCCTAGAATACAGATGTCCCACTGAGCAAGGTAGTCAATCCATAGATTGCCTCTATTAATGGAGATCGCATTATGGTCAATGGGTAGCATGTATCCAGAAGTGGCAGTTGAGGGTAAGCAGCAGGCATTAAAGTCGCCACCCAGAACAATCCTGCAGTTGGGATTGGTCAAGAGTGCCTCTTCAAGTATCACAGTAAGCTGTGGCAATATCTGTGCCAGTGATTTACGAGCTGGATTCGAATAGAGTGAGATTATTAGGTACCTTGAGGGTATCAGCACAAGTTACATCAATGGCTAGCATGTCTGGGGATGCTGTAAGTGTTTTTAACGTGTCCAATAAACCGTTTTCCACTAAAATGGCTAGGCCTCCGAAAGGCCTTCCCCAGTGGCCTCTTTAAGCACAAACAAAGTGCAATGTGAAGCCATTAATATGGAAGCTTTGTAGTTTCATAGTTTCCTGACATAAAATAATGGAGCATCGGTCATTCGAAGATATGGAGTTTAGCCAGGAAGATAAATTGATAAAGCCACAATAATTCAATGAGGCGATCAATAGGGCAAGTTGGCTACGCTGGTAAAGAGGGTTTTTTGACAACATTAAGACTGTTTGCCAAAGGTACCAGCCATGTCCAGTCTTTGATGACATTGGACAAAGCAGCGAGTTGTGCAATCACAGAAGAGTCAGGAAGAATTGGGATTGAATTTCTAGAAGGTGGATAGGTAGCCTCTGTAGGAATATTGTCATAGGTTTCAATAACGCTTGTGGCATCAGCTTTAGATTTAAGTAAGTGAGGCGTTATACCTATGTGTCTGAGATCTAGTCTATGTGCCCATAGCAGTTTGGTTATGATTGGAAAGTGAAAATGACAAATCATGCATTACTGTTAATAGCGGTGAGTGTAATCCAGTCGATTTCCTCAGAGTTAAGACTTCTCAGTGCAACAATATTGTTAAATGCCTGGAGGATGAAAGAACGGTTGAGTCTCTGTCCCCTGTTGATGGCGGTGTCACTGAGCCAGCCAATAACGATAGATGTGTCAGCAGTAAAATCGGTGTCGGAGGGAGCATTGGGTTGAAGTGATTTGTGGTTCTCCATATTAAGATGCTCTTGTAAAGAGCTATTACAAACTATTCCAATTTGAGCGGACATGATCATATTAGTAACCTTGGACGGACAGGCTGAGGAGTTTGCAGATGACGGGGTAACAGTTTCTACAAGAGCTGCTGTGGGGACAGATGGAGTGCCCACAGTCTATGGCAGAGACCAAGGATGAGCAGACAGTTAAATGATGGATTGAGGGTTGATATTTGATTTTGTATTGGAGATAATATAATAAATGAAGACAGAGTTGAGTATGTATGGATGGTGCAGTTGCAGTGGAAAAAACCACTGAAATATCTGTGGCCACATTGTAATTGGCCTTGACAGCATCACCAGAGTTGGCCTCCAGATCGGGTGGCACTTTACAAAAAGTCTCTGTTGTTTTAGTTCTAGAAATTGCTTTATTTTTAAGAACCAGTGTGTTCCCTGTATTGGGGGGTGTTGCTTTCATTTGGAGAGCGTCCTTGCTCTCTTCGTTCAGCTGGCAAAGATCGAGAATTAGGTCTTCATTAGATAAGTTACAAATATATATGATATGTGAGTTATGTCTTTTGATCTTGAAACAAGTAGTATTTTTTGTCTGCATCTTTTTGTTGTATTTTTCTGTGAGCTCTAAGTTTAAGTACTCTGAGATGAAGCCGTTTTTCTCTGCTTGATGAAAATTGCTTAGAGGAGCACGTTGCGACCACCTCAACAGAAGCCTCATGAACATTTGTACCACTGTGAGAATCTCCAAAGTCCTGATCAATTAGGTTACTTAAAGCAGTAGTATTGTCTGGATTGTTGGAAGTGTGCAGCACTTCAATAGTCAAGTCTTGGGCCTGTGCGCAACACAGGTAGATCACCATTAGATGGAAAAGGCAGCATTTTGCATAATGATTGGAGCTGTTCGATTTTGGATGAATTCAGTGTATTGATTGGTTTTGTTTGTATCTTCTGAGTTGAGAAGAACTTGTGCATAAGAGCATGGTGCAGAATTAGTATATTGCTCAATACTGGAAGTTTGGGTTGGTTTTGAAGAAATTATACTCTCTATGGTTTGTGAGCCTAGCAACCTATTAGGCAACTGCTGTGTTTTCATGATTTTGGCAGAATTTAGGGTCATTATAGTTGTTTCAGCAAAACATAAATCCTTTGAGCTTGTTTAGCTTAGCCAAGATGTCGGACATTAATGTTTTTAAATCCCTAAGCTCATAATTTGTGTAGTCATGGCCCTTATTTAGCAAATTCAAAATGCACGCAAGTACAGGTAATGAGGCTTCAAGATTCGGGACGTCGTGCGTTAAACAGTGTTTGAAACACCAAAGCCTCAGAGACAATATACAATCAAAGCACAAGTTATACGACACTTGAAAATAATTGTGGATCAGTTATTAGATTATGGGGTTCTGATGCAACAGGCAAACCTCTACAATATAGCATTACCCCCAGTATCCAAACCAAATGGTTCATATCAGTTGGTAATAGACTTTAGAATCTAAAATGATAATGCACACAGAGACGCTGTAGTTCAGGCCTTCTGACTAACATACAGAGATCTATTATAAAAGTGTGTATTGGGTCTGGGGAATGAATTCAGAGAGCTATGCATACACAGCTATAACCTTTAAGGGAAGACAGTTTTGATTTGCTAGATTCCCACATCTAGATAGCCCTAGGCTAGTCTCTGGTAGGATACAATCCATCTTAGAAGGCATACAGCCATGCTGGACACATGCAGATGACATATATGGTACAGATGATGACTTAAATGAACACTTAGAGAAAGTGGACTTGATCAGTAGAACACTAGCAGTTAAAGGCTACATTTTTAGAAATTAAAGATAACACATAGAGAATTAACATTTCTGAAGGTGTTATTATCTGATGAGGGAAGAGGATTTATTCCACAATCCCTAGAGAAATGTGCACATTTGCAAAGCCCATGCACACTTAAGCAGTTGTAGGCCATACTTTGCCTTTTACACTCTGGACAATCATTTGTGGCCGACTATACAGCATTAGTGAAACAACTATATGACTTGTTGAAACCCAATTTCAATCCAACAGACTGGAATAGCGAACACACATGCATCCTGCACCATGTCTACCAACAGATGACTCAAATTAGTCCTCTTCAGGACAGGAACACAGACAAGGTCTTAGAAGTAATACTATTTACTGGCCCAAAGCTTTTACATATGTAGTATGTAACCATGGGGAGACACAACTCATATCATACCATTCACATTTCTATACAGTTCCAGAGATACAGTTTGCTCCAGAAGAAATGATTCTTGCTTCTGTACAAATGATAGTGCAGAAGAAATGCAACTTAGCTGCAAATAAAATAGTGCACATGAACACACCATTAGTGCAGTTAGAGGCAGCTACATGCTCTAGTATTGTAAATGCGTAGTCACTACACTAAAGATTAGTGCAGTGGGCTGCAACGCGGACAACACAAGACATAAATGATCACTATTAAACAGAAATACTGCAAATATCCAAATTGGAATGGTCTCTACAACCAGAAGCAGATGCATCAGTACCAGACATCCCACTCTGCATGTTTGCAAATGTGCTATACTGTGTTGGAAGTGTTGTTCCAGCATTTGGGACACGCTCTAAGTATGCTGCTGCCTGTGCTGCTGTAAAAGGGGTATTCAACCATAATAATGAGTTTGAAAACCAGGATACACAAACAACATGTCTAGATGATATGTCAGCTCAGGTTGGTGAGTTACAAGGCCTCCTCCTTGCACTAAATCAAATTGATCCACATATGCCCACTGTAATGGTGTCTGATTCAGATGATGTAGTATGAGGTTATGATGTTGACCTTCAATGGTGCCACGCCAACGCATGGCAATATTGTCAAAACAACTTTGGCAAAAAATATGGGACATCAAAAAGGCTAGACCTCTCATCTGAGTTTTGCACACACAAGCACACAGAAGGGATTATGTGCACAATGATCAGGCTGCAAGACAGCAGACTGTACAAAAGATTGAAGCATTAACACGCTCAGCCACATACATAGATGAGTATATACAAGCATGTCTGAATGCAAACAGTCCTAAACCACAAGGGTTCCTCACTGCTTATAATTAGGCTGTAAAAGAACATGCAGTGATAGTCACTATACCTAGGTCAAAAAGAGGCCTTGTTGACAGGGTAATACAGAACAAGCAGGATAGATTAAAATAAATCTCTGCAGCACATGCAAGTGTGGTCTCAACCCACATTGGGATTTCAGATACTACACGGTTGTTGCAGGATAGATACTGGTGGCCAGGGCTTAGTAAAAAGTTATGCCAGTACATAGTGAATTGCTCCATGTGTTTACAGACAACAGTGGACAATTCCCGTAAACCACCAGTAAGTACACTAACCAAAGCAACAGTACCTTTTGAATGCATGTGTATGAACGGCATAAGTCCTTTGACACCCGTCAACCAAGTACAAATAGTTTTTGGTTGTGTTGGACTTGTGCAAAAGATTCACTTGGCTAATTCTTCAGAAGAAAACTGATTGTAAGGAGGTCATAAAGGGTTTGCTGTCTTTAGTAGCTATGACAGCACCAACATTGCTCCAAGCTGACAATGGTCCAGCCTTTTCAGGCAAATCCCAGAGATGCCCTGTCAAGCTGGGGTTGTACTCTGCACTTTTCTAACTCATTTTGCTGACCAGCTAATGGTGTTGTAGATAGAGCAAACAGGATAGTAAAGCAAGCCTTGATTAAATGCATCCTTTCCTCTGTTGATTATTGGGTAAATCATGTACCTATAGTGAAGCGTAGCATGAAAATCCTGCCTCACCTTTCTCAATGTGAGGGTAAAACACTGTATGAGTTGCTGTTTGGCACTCCTATATGTATGCCTGACTTAAGCAATCCTTGTAGTTCTCTCACCAGGCCAGACCAGCTGCTTCTCAGTAATCTCCCAGAAGATGCCATCAATGGTGAAGAAGCACCACAGCATAAAGACAAATACAAGTCACTAACTACCTTGAAGTGTGGGGACTACGTCCTATAGAATATCCATGATAAGGAAGCACTAGGACCTCGCTACAGACCTCTGGGGAAGGTACTGAAATGTATTGGCTCCTGAACAGAGCTTCCGGTCATGCAACCTAATAAAGCTACTCGACAAGTGTTTTTGGTTACGCCCCTGTTACTGGTTGAGGAGACTCTATCTTGAACAACCTGACCAGCAGGCAAGAATAGAACAACAAGTAAAATTCACATTAACTCCTTTGAAATATATGAGAAATCCACCACATCCTATGAAAATATGACATTTTTTTCGGGAACAAAGGAGACAGATAGAAGGCTAGAAGTACAGCCAAGTACACAGTCCATCCAAAGGTTTTTCCACCATACAAATAGCAATATGAACTGCTACGAATTTTGTCGGAGCAGTAATTCTGTTCCACATTTTGATGTGGATAAGCCTCCTCCCCTTTTTTGTCTTATTGACTTTGGGAAATGTTTTAATCCCAACGGAGATCCCAATGATCAGTCACCAGTTGATAATTTCAACCTTGGATGCGGCACATACATCAAACCCAATACATAAGACAGAGGTGTGGGCAGAGGATGTGGGAGGAGTCTCAACACAAATAAGCATATACTCACTAGAGTTAGGGAAATTCTGGACACGCCAGTTTAAAACCTACAGTGGGACTAGTATGAACCTCCAGATACATACACTATCGGTGATAGATTCATCTAGGCCAGTGACCAATAAGATGCACATCACAGACACCTATAGGGACATTTTTTAAGATGCAAGACAGAAGCTTTTGCTCAAGGAGTACTGTTGATCCTGAAGATGATCTGGAAAACTAGATAAGACAGACCATGTATGTTTTGTGAAATATTTTGATGCTTTCCTTTCTATAAGCAAAAACAAGTGCAGTGGTTAGACACAAGCCTCTGGTAGCAACCGAGGGATGTTCCTTTACTGAACTCACCATGAGAGTTGAATACACAATTCCCTTACGTACCAAAGCCCAAGGTGAAGGGAGATTGTAATGCATAAAATGATTAAACCTCCTACACATTGGCATTTTATGACATCACCACATATTGTGGTGTATGATAAAACATTCTGTGCCACAAGGACAGAGGAAACATGTCAAGACACATTCCCTTGTAACAAGTCATG
The DNA here is from genome assembly GCF_040938575.1 of Ambystoma mexicanum. NCBI lineage: Eukaryota > Metazoa > Chordata > Amphibia > Caudata > Ambystomatidae > Ambystoma > Ambystoma mexicanum. Next base: position 448,304,438 of record NC_090941.1, on the reverse strand, counting down.
GGGTTGAAAATTGGCAAGCACATGGAACAGACACTCTAGACTTAACATAAAGAAATCCATTTAATGTATTTCCTCAATCACACTCATTATGCTGTAAGATGATGTCCAACTCATTTACCCACATATCCAGATAGGAACTCAAAAGAGGGTGGCTTTTGGTGAACAACTGCACAACTGAACAAAGTAATAAAAGTTGGTAAATATGAACTTGTTAGAAATGCCTCAGGCATTCCAAAAGACTGGGATTCTGGCTCAATTGCATGTCATAAAAGGCACAAATGTTTAGGTACAGTACCTTACAAAGCATGGGACTCACACAACATTTCAAAAACCTATGTTATTTCCATGGGAAAATCATGCCAACTAATGGAAAAGCAAACTCCTTTACTTGTGGTTATGAGTAAAATAGACACATGGGGAATGTCAGGCAAATGAATGTATTGCACAACGCACACATTTCTACTAATATTTGAACATAAAATCGAGATGTATTTGTCAAAATCAAGGTAATTGGACTGAAGGTGTGGGGCAGAAAACACACTCTGGCACATAAACTGCTAAGGATTCAATTCCCAAAGTGAGGGAAATCCCGTCCCCTGCACACTATCTACGGCTGAATAAGCCAAACATTTCAATGTACATAAGGCTTGAGTACTAAAGTGAGTATATTGTATTCAATGTTAGTGTACTTCACCCGACTGATTTACAGAAAAACTCTTACAATAATGTACTTTAAAATATGACAATACAATTTAATAAAGAATCCAATACATTTCGAGATATCCATCTCTTCATCAGGGGGACTAGTTTAATGAAGCTGATTACCTTGATTTTGATAAATACATCAAGATTTTATGTTCAAATAGCAATAAAAAGGTGTGTGTTGTGCAATACATTTGGTTTTCATTCACCCATTGGGTTTGCACATCAAGCAAACTTGCACCCCTTTGTTTCTAATATGTCATTTTCAAAAATAAGTTTCTTGACCACCAAGTCGGCCACCCACTACCCTTTACTGAGGATGAGGCTACTCGTATTCTAGCACTCATCTCAGATATAGATTGTGATACAACACCCAATGAGAATCCAGACAGACACATTTCTCAATTGACTGATTAGATGAGATATATCTCAATAACTCCACCCTACTATCTTGGCACAGTAGCATAAGGCACACAGGATCCCATGTGGGTTTACGGTTTATCTCAGACCTATCCTTTGTAAGGAGAATCAGGAGTTTGTGAAGAGGTGGGAACAGATCCTAAATAGATGGCAGGAATTCTACAACAAAAGCAGACACGGACCTAACAGACCCCCAGAGACAAACGGCAACAACATCAATGACATCACAAGTGGGGAAGGTGAAAACATCCCCAGTACAACTAGTACCACAACAGCTAATACGTCAGAAACTCCAGAAAATCAGTCGACCACCAGTGCAGCTGTCACAATGCCTGTTGCAGTTCCTTTTTTAGATGTAGGCAGGCAAGAAGAGGGGAAAAGAAAACCAAAGGACAGGAACAAGAAGCAGACTCCATAGTCATGCATATTTCATGTAGACATCTGACCACAGCACAGATGGAAACACTCAACCTAGGTCTAGCATTTATTCTGGTTCAAAATAGTTACAACATTGAGGAATAAATCAATCTCTTTAAGTTGATTAGGAAGATAGAACACAAAGCATTTACCTTACATGATTTTAAAGAGAGGTCAGTCTCGTGTGACTACCTGGAGATGAAGTTGAAAACTTTGTTTCACTCACAGGTCAAACATCCAGTGATTGACATGTTTAAGCTCAAGACCACCAAGGATCTGAGCAAAAAAGATTTCAGTCCCCATAAACAGAGTAATCTCAGGAAACATTAGGTATGCCTTCTTAAAGGACTGGTGGAGGACGTCTCTATCATGATGAAGCCAGCCATCAAAGGAAGTGCTTCCGTCATAATGGACACCCAACTCTACCATCAGGGTTTCCTTGGGTTACTCCATGACCTCAGGACATACTTGAATTTGGAACATGATCTCACAGGCACAATAATGTTGAGGAAAACATACTGAAGGTTAATGAATCTGAATGGATTACCTCACACACTGCTGAATATTTGATTAAAAAACATTGCATATTCCCATAATCCCAGTTTTCTATGCACTTCCAAAGGTGCACAAGAACCCTATGAATCCACCTTACTGTCTGATAGTGCCAGGCACTGATAGTGTCTTTGATCCTCTTGACATTCATGTAGACACAACCTTACACAACCTTACAACCACTGGTACAACAGACATCAATGTACCCGAAGGACACATCAAACATATTGCAATTGTTGAGTGAATCACAGCTCGCTGATCCAGATCTGATTTGGTTTTCACTTGATGTGAATAGTGTGTACACATCCATCCCACATGGAGAAGGTAACGATAAGATGGAATGATTTCTTTTGCCGCATGAACATTTCCAAATTTATAAAGTCTTTGCTATTGAATTAATAAACCTGATTCTATACAACAACTACTTTAAATGTGATGGTACATTCTTTTTGCAAATATCAGGAACATACTTAGGTTCAGCAGTTACGCTAACATATGCCAACATTTCCATGTTTCATTTTGAAAAATCTTACATCCGTATACAGAGACTTGGTCCTGCAAGATAATTTTTTGGAGGAGGTATGTAGACAATGGTTTTGCAATCTGGAATGAGACAAACATAGAACTAACACAATTCTTTGACTATTTGAAACCATTTCATGCCCAAATTAAATTAATTCTAAATATAGGAGAACGAAATATACATTTTCTTGATGTTATGGTTACCTACTTTGATAGGATGCTGCATTTAGCGTTTATATAAAACCACTAGCATTTATATGAAACCTATCAACATCAATAACACTCTGCACTTTGGTAGCTTACATCCATCCCACCTCAAGGCAAGCCTACCTTACAGCCAGTACTTGTTTCTCAAAAGGATTGTTTCCAGCATGGAGGTACTACAAAGGTAATATGATCTTATGTCAGAAAGATTCGTGAATCGTGGATAGCCTCCTGACATTTTAGGGAAAGCCATTACTAAGTCAAAAACACACAGGAGACATGAACACCTTAAACTTGGCCTTAATAAAAAAAACATGCACATCATTCTCACATGTAAATATTTTGTGCAGTGCCAATAATTGTTAAGAATATGGAATATGATCAAACTTGATAAGCTGTTACATAGGCTGTTCCCTCATGATAGCCTTTAAAAGAGGAAGACATTTCAGGGGCACTTTGGTTCAAGCGGAAATACCCCAAACATCAACACAGAGATGGTTGCACAAACCCAAAGTTGGCACTTTTCCATGCTTAAATTGCCAACACTGATCTAACATAATAAAAGAAGATCAGATCAGACACTCTGATATGGTTAAAATAATATGTTATGCCATGCCATTTTGCCACCTGTAATAGCCAGAACATGATTTATGCTCTAAGATGCCCATGTGGGTAATACTACATGGGCCAAACTATACGCAAAGCAACAGTGCGGTAGACGGAGCATAAGTCTAATATAAGATTCTCCAGTGACAAATATCTGTCCTACAGACCTCTCAAAGTACAACAGCGATTGATTACACAAATGAGATGCATCATACTTGAGATAGTACACCCCCTTCCCAGAGAGGGTGACTTGCATAAGACACTCTCACGACATTAACTCTTTTTGATTAATCTTCTTGACGCTATCTCCCCATTGGGTATGAATGTAGAGTACTTCATTTCAAAGGACAACGTCACTCGATCACGCACATGAAATGTGTCAGTCTTGAGATGGTAGACCTCCTTCCCGAGGGCTGACTTACATAAGAAACTATCACAAGATGAACACCTTTGGATTTATCATCTTGACTCGATCTCCACATTGGGTATGAATGAGGAGCACCTTACCTATAGAACTCAGGCACGTCATATATACTTTGTTGTGTGCTTTTGAGACATATTTTCAGGAACACACATTGACGGTGTAATGTTCCTTATTTGTTTACTTTATATCCCAGAAGTTGATTGCTATCTACCAACACACTTGTTTTGATCAGTGGCTTGTTGGTCACCTTAAGGTGCCTAGTTAACATCCACACATGGTGGTGATTGTGTAATTATTGCTTAGTGATTGCCTTAATTTACTTTACATAACTCTGTTTTCTACCCTGTTGTGTGTTCATCTTCAATAGGGACTTGTCATATGCAAAACAACAATGAAACATGACGAACCTATAACATTTTTTGACTAAGTACTTGGGTATTTAGGCACTATAACAAAATATGTGCTATGGCAGTAGATACGCATGTGCTTCACTGGTCAACTATTGGCTAAACCAGCTGCCCATTAAGATTCTACAGTCTCAGAGTAAGGGAGAAGCCTTTGCACAAATGATAAATTAGTATTTCATTGGGTTTTACCACATATTTGTATATCTGCCCATGTTTGTCTCTCCATGTAGATCCTATGCTCCCGGGCTTAGGCTATTTAGGCTATATAGCCACATTTTAAGTGCTACACTATCATCATGTACCATACTCAGATTCAATTTGACCATGACATAATCATTCACCACAGCAGCCCAGTTTGAACATAACGTGATGCCTATTTTGCATCTCTACTTATAATTAGACAATATTTATGTTTGTAACTGGCATTATTACACATCCTCCTCCATGAGGTCATTTAATTCACACCCCATGCAGGTCTAATCACCACAGACTGTTTTTCCTTTCATCTCTAAGACTGATTGGATTGACTGAAAAAGCTGTTCCATAGCTTTATTAGCCTCTAAAGTCCTCACAGTCTCTTCACTTTGGAGATGGGTGAGCCACCTACTCCCTCTCCACACACTTCATTCACTCATTTTCATATATTTTTCATATTCATTTATATACCATAAGTGAAGTGACTTTCCCTTTCAGTCAAGTAGACTGTACCACTTTGAAGTGTCAATCAGTATCCATATCAAAGCATTGCAGATTTTGGATAACCTTGCCCATCCATTATTGCGGGCAATATTTACTTGTTTTACATCAGCAGTGCACGGTCAGACCAGGCGTGCAGAGTGGCACCCGCAAGCAGAACTGGATGGTAGCAACGGTACCGTTATTAACGGTACCGCTGCTACCATCCTCCCCATTCCCATTGAGCCCTATGGGGACTCAAATGGGAATGGGGATGTACCGGATCTGGGTTCACGAATGGGAATTACCGGGCCCTCCAAGGTCGGAATGGCCCGGTAAGTCCCCTTTTGCGGGACCCGGACCCAGATCCGAGTTTGGTGGTAGCCATGCCCTTATTATCAGCTTGTGATCAGTCATATTTCCAGAATCACATAAAAAATTCTGTGCCTCGGCAACTACATTTCATTAGAGACTTTTGCCAGTCCTAGGATTTTTAGATGCATTTTCTCAGGACTACTGGACCCACAATGCACTGTCCTGGTTTCACTGATCATCTGGGACCAGATTTGTTGCAACTCCTGTACCCCCCATGACACTTCTCACCATGGCATGGCACCTCAACAGGGCTCCCATACCGCGCCTCCATGCACAGAGGCACAACCAGTTGGCACAGTGACATTACCAACGAGGCAACACAGGACTATACCATTACGCCTTTACCAATGGACGCTTTCAACTGGGTACTAGTATTTAATTTGCAGTTCCCATACATACTGACAACATCAGTGCTTAGGATGACGGTTCACTTAACCAGCACTCCTTCACATGCACTGTACCTTAGCAAACACGGTATTCAGGCATCCACACAATTCAACATCTTCCAGCCTCACACAAATCCCCCCTGATTAACCAGTTGTTGGTATCAACCATTTGAGAGGCTGAGTAGCATCCACAGAGATGGTTCACAGCCTGATCCACGACCTCCCACACACACGACAATGCCTTGTGTTTCTTGATGAACAGCAGAAGACTTCTACGTCGGTTTGTCAAACAGCTGCTTCAAGCATCTAGCAGCAACACGGGATATCTTCATGGCAATATGACAGTAAGTCACATAAATACAACAACAATAGGTGTCTGCATTTTTTACAAGGTGCCGTTTTTTCATGGCATCTGTGTGTTCTTTGTGTCTTTTTTACGTCCAGCTACTTGGAAACTCCGTTCCAGTTTTCGAGCTTGCATAAGCCCCTGTATCCTCCTCATCTCCAGGAGGAAGTGAATTCTTTTCACTATCAGAAAGCAAGCAACAAACCAGGACAACTCGAACTGCAAGGTAGGCACCCCCATCCAGCAGTTCCTGCATGCTCTCATCTCTCTGAAATCTTAAAATCACCACTGCAGTACATGCTGGCTCTACGTTGGTCCTCTATACGAATCATGCCCTTTTCACACCCGCACTTGAGGTGATTTTGTTTGGTGCATGTTACATCTGATGCTGCCTATTCTCTACTCTCCGGCCTAAACACTGATACAATTTCTCTGGGAATGGGTCTTTCCTAGTCAACACGGCTCATTTCGAGCGCCTTGATACCCCAGCCATTACTAGCCATAGGCGCATGAGCCACTAGAACTAATTTCTGACCAGGCCCTGCTTGTCTCTTTTCAGCTCTGCATGGTTTGCACCACTCAATACCCATGGGTCACTGACGGCGAGGCTCTGACTCTGGCCTTACCGCTCCAAGCTCCACCAGAAAAATCCCAGATGGGGACTTCTGAATTGGTAAGGATAGCATTATTTATCAACAGCCTCTGTCACTATATGGGGACATTAATAATACCATTCACAATGATTTTTACAACACATGTTTCTTCCAACCACACATGTTTGCTATTCAGAAGTGTTTCTGGGGTGGCCCTTGGCTTGACTACCACATGCGTCTCTGAACTGACGATAAAGAGGTCACACAATCCACTTATCCCTGCCTAAACAACAGGGTAAGTATCCAGTTGACTCTCTTTGGTTTTTAATTTTAGGCAGTCTGATTGAGTTAGGGTTTTTTCTAAACTTAGCAGAGTGCCACTTTTTACTCACAATTCTGATACACATATGTATCTCCTTTCTGCCTCCCTCTGATGTAGGGACAAGAAAGTCCTTCGCCCTGAGGAAGGCTGTAGTTTGATGCCGCCAATTTTGGCAAAGCTGAAACGTGTTTCCAGAGCACATCCGTCTAAGTGCCTGATTCATGGAATTATTTCCATGAAAAACGCAGATTTGCACACATTTTTGCCCGAAAATCCCTGTTTGAAGTATGGGTATTTTCGGGCAGAAAGGCGCACAAATCTGGGTTTTTCACACAAAGAATTCCATGAATCAGGTAGTAAATCTATGATTTTGTTCCAACAGTATTTTACATGCAGCACTATGTAATTTTGATTAGCTTTATTATCATCACACGTTGGCAGTTTGGCAGGTTAATAGACATGCTCATAAATTGAACATGACCATAGTCTAGAATAAATAAATACACCATACCAGGATCAACATGCAATAGTATCCTGTTCTACACTTTCAACAGTAGGAATTGTTCCATATAACAAACATTCTCCACAAATTCCACTATGCGCTCCAAATTGTAGTTTTTCAAAAATTGAGACTTTTTCAAAGTAATCCAATTCTTAATGGGTATTTAATTTTGTAATTAATCATCCGTTAGGAACATGATAATTCGTTTTCTTTCACATCAATTTAGCACATCATATTTCTTGCTTGTAGAAATGGTACATCCTCTTATTTCTTTATTTTCAGAAATAGTATACCCTCACATCCTCTTATTTCTTTATTTTCAGAAATAGTACACCCTCTTAGCACATCATATTTCTTGCTTGTAGAAATGGTACATCCTCTTATTTCTTTATTTTCAGAAATAGTACACCCTCTACACGTGTTTCCCCATGTTTAATTCCACATGGTTCATCAGGAGGGATATGTAATTATAGGCGCTTTTTCACTATAAGAAAAGGGAACAAGACCAATATTGTACTTAGTATGTTGCCCCAAGTATGCCCTTTTTCAGTTGTTAGTATATACAGATATCAAAATTACTTACACATTGGTTCTTTATCCTTTGTCCTCATTAAGTGTAAATCCGCCAAGTTTGGCAGCTAAGTAGTCTGATGTGTAATCTCTAAAAGGAAACAGGACCATTTTAGGGTCAGAATACAAGGATGTATTCATGTTCTGGATGTATATTTTCTAAATGGTTCGGGGCTTACCTGAGATCTTTAATTCTTTAGAGTTGTATATTCATGGCTCCATTCTGCAGAGATGCACCGGTTTCGAGTGTTCGATGCATCTCCCAGAATGGCCGCCATTTGTATCGCGTCCGTTGCGTCACGACGCCACGTAATGACGTCATGACGCTCCGGGAGCGAGCCGATCGCCATTTTGGATCGGGAGTGCCCTTTCTATAACAAATATTGTTCGCGGTGAGTAAACAACAGGATAATTTCATTTTTTGTAACTGGCTTGGTTAAACCTCGCACAGTTTGTCGGGTTGGAGACATTGTCTTGTAACTTGTTTGTTGACTTTCCATAGGTGTCAAAAATTATGACCTATCATATATCAATATGTCACACTTTACGACATTGGAGAGAAAAAGTATCTTGATTTATATTATTTGCATTAGCACAATTTTTAAAGATGACGTATATACAATCTACAAGAAATGGCCCATTTCTGTATCTGAGTTCAGACCAGTATTACAGCAGTCAAATATGCAAATCCATTTAGCTTCACATTGGCGAAGTTTTTGCTCTCTGTTTCCTCCTCTTTGGCCTATTTTAACATGTTCAATTCCAAAAAATCTTATGCCATCTGTATCTAGTGTTGGATGATCCATTAGGTAATGTTTTCCCAAAGGGTATCTAATGTCTCTGTTTTTGATTGATCTCAAATGTTCTGAAATCCGGATTTTCAAAGGCCTCACAGTGCTTCCTATATAGGTCTTGGTACATATACAGGTGACAGCATAGACTATGTAGTTCGTATTGCAATTCATGAAATGGTTTATCGTGTATATTTTGCCGTTGGGCAGAGTAATTGTTTTTTTACACTTTTCCGCAAACTTGCAATAATTACATTGACCACACTTGAAAAAGCCTTGTAGTTTTTCTTCTGACCAGATTTGACTTATTCCTTTTGATGGTATTTTTTCAATAAAGTGTGATGGGCATAACATTTGCTTTAGATTTTTTGCTTTTCGATTAGTGATGAGTGGCTGATCCCCAACGTAGTTTCTGAGATCATTGTCTAATGTTAGTATATTCCAATGTTTTTGTAGAATTTTCCTTAGGATTTTATTGTCCGTGCTGTATGTTGTTACAAATCTGATTTTTTTGTCTTGTTTTGCCACAAAATCCTGTTTCTTTTTTTCGAGCAAGAGGTCTGAACGGTTCCATTGCTTGACTTTAGATATCGCTTCATCCAGCTGTTTATTGCTGTATCCTCTTTTCAGAAATTTTGCAGTTGCTGTCTCCAAATGTTTATTCTTATCTTGATCTTGAGTGCAATTACGTGTTATCCTGATGAATTCCCCGTATGGTATGTTCTTGATTGTGTGAGGTGGATGGTTACTACGGGCATGAAGAATGCTGTTTCCTGCGGTTGGTTTTGTATACAGAGTGGTCTGAATTTTGTTGTTGTCAATGTATAGTTGTAAGTCCAAGAAGTGGATCTCGTTTGTGCTTTCTTCCATTGTTAGTTTTAAGTTGTAGTTGTTGTCATTTAGGTATCTGTGGTATTTTTGCAAAGTTATTTGATTTCCGTTCCAAATTACCAGTATATCATCTATGTACCTGCCCCAGAAAACAATGTTGTTGTCTTCTGTGAAGGCTTTATGTAGCCAGGCATGTTTAAGTTCAAAGCTGCCCATGTAAAGGTTAGCATAGGAGGGTGCGAATTTAGCTCCCATGGCGGTACCTTGGCATTGTTTGTAAATAATATTATTGAACAAAAATATGTTATTATTGAGAACGAAGTTCAACATTTCCAATATCATTTTATTTTGTTCCAAAAAGGAGATAGATCTCGCTTTTAAAAAATATTCTGTTGTTTCCATACCTTTTAAGTGTAGTATACTGGTATATAGAGCCGTAACATCAAAGGTAACAAGTCTGTAGTTGGTTTCCCATTCAATATTTTCCAACTGTTGGATAATATGTTTTGTGTCGCGTACATATGATGCTAGATTAGCTGCCAGTGGTTGTAGGAACTGGTCTATGTATGCTGAAATTGGTTCTGTAACTGCACCTATACCATTTATTATTGGTCTACTGGGTGGTGTGGATGCATATTTTTTGTGTATTTTGGGTAAAAAGTAAATTGTGGCAAGTACTGGATATTTGGGTTTGAGGAAATCCAGTTCTTCTTCTGTAAGTAAGCCATTCTCATACCAGTCTTTGGTCATTTGATTCCATTCCACCATGATGTTGGGCAAAGGGTTGTCTTTAAGTTTTGTGTAACAGGTTGTATCTTCAAGGTGTTTGGCTGCCATCTTAATATAGTCTCGAGTATTTAGAAGAACTATTTTTTTCCACTTTGAAAATTAGACACTCTTGTGAAATGAATGTTATTAATACTTGATCTGTTTGTTTTTTCTCTATTGAAGTACTGATTCTAACTTTGTTTAATTCTACTTCGGATCAGCTCTATAGCCATGTATGTTTCAAATTACACATGCATTTTTAACTAAATCTGATGTATGTTTTTTGTTTTTTGACTGTTTCCTTTCTTTAACCTTTGGATTTTCTTTGGATATTTATTTCCAATAAATATCGACTCAACTGTAGAGTGTTTTCGCTGCTTTGATTCCTTAGTGACTCTTAGAACACAAAAAAAGCCTGTTTCCTTAAATTAATCTAAGTATAACAATGAAATGAAAATTGTTGTAAATGTGGATTTCCTCTTTGTGAGTTAATCAGTATTTTCTATCCCCAATCCACATTAGCTTCAGGGGTTATCCCTATTATTTGTATTCTAGCTTATTAAGGGCATGGCTTCCTCCAAATTCGTAATGAGGCCCAATGTGTTTTGTGATGCAACAAGACAAGAGGGTGGGGGAAAAGGGAGGACAAAACAAAAACAATCCTACTAGGCTTTGTGACATTTGGATCATGCAAGTACAGTAAGAAAAGTGCAGAGGAGCGCAGAGGGGCGGGGGGAGTGCCGGTCAGACATGTGAATGAATTGTACCCCTGATGAAGAGATGAATATCTTGGAACGCATTGGGTTTTTTATTACATTTTATTGTATTTTGAAATACATTATTGTAAGATTTTTTCTGTGAATCAGTCCTGTGAAGTACACCAACATTGATTACACTATACTCATGTCAATACTCTATCCTTATATGCATTGAAAAGTTTGACTTATTCAGCAATAGATAGTGTGCAGGGGACAGGAGTTCCCTCACTTTGGGAACTTAATTCTTGGCTAATGTCGGGTAATTGGTCAGCAATCCTGACAGGATAGGTCACCTAGAAAAGGTTAGGGCCAAAAAGGAGGTGAACCTACCTGGAAGAAAGCGATCCTGAACATCCAAGTACTGGCTTAACTGTGAGATGAGCTAGTATGTAGCTGATGGCAACTACATTGCATTGCAGCAGGTGATCTACAAGATGAGAGATATGGTAGTGGATATGGTGCAGATCATCCAAGAGGACTTGGAAACATTACAGGATGAACAGCAAGCAATGACTGAACTTCTAAAGATCACATACTTCCTGAATACACTCTATACAGGTGTTGCAGTCCTGACTACCATCACATGGCCAGAGCAGCTGATATAACCTATTTTATGAAGACAAGCTCAAAGACAGGCCATTTCAGAGTCCATCCATACTCTGCTGAGTGTGTGTAATAAAAAAATAATTATATTGAATATCGGCATGGGACAAAGATGTTATATCTTGGACACTGCTTGGGATCCTAAACATTCCTGTGCCAGTAGAAACACCACTGTTATATGAAAAACTGCAGTTGTGGGACACCATGCATGAAGTAGACATGCAATGGATACAAACGATCTATGAGGTGCCCTGTACCCATGCCTGTGTGAGTCACGAGGACTCTACAGTAGATCTGTATTCCCTGAAGCGCTGTATGGAAAAAACCCATACAAAATGCATTTATTTCTTTTATTTTATTTAGGCATTTATAGCAGCGTGCCAAGCCTGCGGAATCATGGCACTAGTTTCAATGAAATAGAAGAAGAAGATAGAGGTTGGATCAGACACGGGGAGAGGTGAAAAAGTCTTAGTTGAAGAGGTAGATTTTGAGCTTCTTCTTGAAGCTGTCAAAAGAGGGGTTTTCATGGATGTGGCCAGCGAGCTCATTACAGAGTGCAGGGCATGGGCTGGGAAGCTGCCCCCACCTTTTGCAGTTGAATCTGGGGGTGATGAGGTGGTGTTTGTAGGTCGTGTGTTGAGGCTTAGTGTTAGTGTGTCTGGAGATTTGTATTGCTAGGTTTGAGGGGTTATTGGTGGAGAGGCAGGCGTCTGTTATGGATAAGATCTTGAAGTTAATCCTGTCCTTAACCGCAGGCCAGTGAGCAGATCTCCTGGCTTCGGTTATGTGGTCCCACTTTCTGATGTTGAGTGCTGCTCTCAATACATTGTTTTGTATTGATTGGAGTTTGTGTATGTTTTTTGCAGAAGTGCCGCAGAGCCAAGAGTTGAGCAGATACTTCAAGTCATTATGTTAGGACAAAAAAGTCTGCTGGCAGTGATGAGCTCAGTGGTGTAGCCTGATGTAGAAGCAATTGTGTTGGTTTGATGTGTCATGTTGAGAGTGGAGTCCAGATAGACGCCTAGGGTTTTTATGACGGTGGTGACGGGATGATGTGGCTATCAATTTTGAAGGAATTGTATTCTGAGTGGAGCTTTGATATTCTCACTGGATGGCAAAATGCCAGGACATTTTCAAGATCGGCCCATGTGAACAGAATACAAACTCAACCATATTCATGCTGAGTGCAATTCAAATGGAAACATTTAGTAGGAAAGTTCTACTACTACCTAATGGATCCTACATTGTGCAGCTAAATGCTTCATGCTGTGGTTTGCCTGTAGGGATTGCCAGCCTGATCATAGTCTCAAAGGTTGTAAAGTGTTGCAAAATTATTCTTCTGTGTGGACTGAACTATTGCTATTGAATTGGCCTGAAGTGAATCTATCACCTCTGAAGTTCATGCTGTTATCATTGAGACTGTCATACCTCCAGGATATGCAGATACAGATCACTAGCACTGCAGAGACTATGGTAGAAGCATCAGAGCACTGCAATTGGTTAAAGACCTACTGGAGAGAACACAAGACTTGCCAAAGAATATTCAAGCACTGTTGGAAAGCTACACTCCAACACATGGGAATTCCATCCTGGAAACATTTACGAACTGGCTGATGAGAACAGTCTTTTCTTTCAATCCATTTACAAGTATTTTGAACTTCTTTGGAAACATAGGCTCAGGGATCACACCTGTGTTCTACAACCTTATAACTGGGTTCATCCTGATCATCTTTTCATTTTGTCATGGTACTTAGCAGAACACCTGTTCAATGCACCAAAGTTATATACTGACTAACAGAAGAGAACTGTTTAAAACTTTTCGTGTGACAAACATCTATTAATCGCTGATTCATCAGTGACCATATGCAAGTGGAAATTGTTTGCTGACCAGAACCTGCTTCAGCTGGCATGTCTCAAGAACATATATATATATATATATATATATATATATATATATATATATATATATATATATATATATATATATATATATATATGTAATTTATTTAAGGAGTGTTTTCAGTTTACATTGCAACATTTTACACTATGATTCCATATAAATCTTTCTTCTAAATAAATAGAATCAAACCTGCAATAAACAAAAACAAAACACAATCAAACATACTAAAGGATCAAACATTTCTCAACTACTTTGTTTACATAACTCTAAAACACAATTAATCCCAAATGGTCTGCCATTCCCTCTTCCCCTGTTGTACAATCAGTTTCAGTTTGTGTTAATGTTTATTAACCAGTGAAGATCCTGAGTGAACACGTTTTAGCAAATAAAGTTTCCATAATACCTATTATGCCTCCTCAGCTTGTTCTATGGCTCATGTGGAGGGTGACATGTCATTTTATGTCTAACCATGTCAGCTTTTTTGGGTCATACAGCCTCAATGCAAATTCTTTCATATTTAGTGAATGCAAGATCTGCCTTAGCAATGGTAAAATTATATTAAAGCAGTGTTCTGTGCAAGAAACTGGGATGAGCGCCAGTGATCTTGCAGTCGGTACACTATTGTCTTTTTCTATAAACAAAGCTTTCCACTGCACTACAGACTCTCAGGGAAGAGCACCAAGTGTGCATGACAGAAGAAAGCTGTGGCTGCTTAAATATAAACATAACCTCTAACTGTGAGAACAAAAGTGTAAACAATGTCCCTATGACTCACTACATACTTTCTGGGAAGATGGTCCGGTGTCCCCGTAATAGTAAACAAATGTGAGACAGCAGTTACTTAGGAAACTACAATTAATTAATGAACTACAACACTTTCAGTGCTGCACGGCATGTCCTCAGCAGCTTATTACTTTTAATGCTCATCGGAAGACAGTGACAAGTGAGCACAACAGTTTTCTGCCGCTTAACACTGATTGGTTGACAGGGACATCAGCTTTCTGATGCTTAAGCTGATTGGTAGAAGCCAGGTTGAGCAGGAGGTTGAGAATAAAACAGGTTACTGGTTTTGAGAGAAACAGCAGCTGATCTCAAACCAGGCTGGAAGAAGAGGAGGCAGAAGAGGGCTCGAGCAGTGAAGCAGACTAGAAGCTCCATTCAAACAAACCAATACAGGGACGAGGGAGGGAGCTACTTCCTTTTTACTGCCTGGAATCTGAAGCCCCTGAAATTGCATCATTGGGGTTTTTGAGTCTTGCAAATTTTTTTTGAGTAGACCTACTACTTTTTCAGAGGAACTACATTGTGTGAACTGTGAAGACTAAAGGCCTCTGGGCTCCCACCCCCATTCATCTCTCTACCTTATATCTTCTAAGGAGTAGTGAGTATGAATGTTTTACCCATTTTTAATTTCATATTGGGAGAGGTATAGAGGGCAGATCATTCTGTGAAGTGCCCAGGGAGATCTGATGAGGTATGCAGTTACTTTTGAAGTGGCTAGTATGCCCCTGAGAGGATTGATTGATCTTGAGTAGATATAGAGGCAGTGACAAATGATAGCTGCCTACTCATTAATGACTTTTGCCTATTAAGTGTGTTATGTTTGGTGACCATAACGCTAGCAATGTTTTTTTATTGCTTATTTCTCATAATTAAAATATTTACTTCATACATGAGAGTCTAAGAAGCATTTATTGAGTGTTCGCCCGTGTGGCACATTATAAGAATTGAAATACATAAATAATTTACTGAGATTGTTGTTAGAAGTATTTGAACAATAACATTAAGTTTGGGGCATCTGTTTAACTGTATTGTGTATTGATGTTTTATATATGGTATATGTCTTTTAATTCACTTATGAAGGGCTACTGGATGGTATGAGCAGTGCACTATCAATAAAATATATGTGACATTGGTAAACCCCTCCTAGGCAGATGAAAGAGAGTAGCCACCTACTGTAGGGGTTGTTTTTTTCTCTCTTTTCTGATTCACAGTAATGGGTGCATGCGTTTCCCTTCCCCTGCTCCTACCACATCCCCTGCTGGGGGGTCTTGGGCACTCCATTGGGGGTGGTGGAGAGAAGGCTCTTGAGGTAAGGGTGATGAAAATCACTTCATCTTGATTCCACCTGCTCATTTACTTGACACCAAGTCTAACAAACAGGGCAGTTTATGGCTGGAATGTTTAACTAAAAATAACATGGCCATACACTTGGCAACATACCAGGTATTTTTACCTGGGTAATGGGTGATAAGAAATCTATCCTAGAGTATGTTGTATCACCTGCACAGACTTCCATTTGGTCAATTCTTTAAAAGTAGTTCATAACAACCTTACTGATCATACACTCATCTCATTGACCTTATTCTTAGGGGTGAAGTTCCCTCATAAATGTAAAATAGATCAAGTAAGTATTAATGCAAGGGGCAAGTGGGTTGGATTTTCTGATGTGAATAATAGTAAGCTTAACTTTCATATTAATAATCTGAGCATTAAAACCACATACATGCTTGACCACTGTAATGTGGAAGAATTTTCAAAGTGGATTTATGGTTTGAAAGCTGCTTGGTCCAGTTCTCCTGCACAACCAGTTTGACGCATCATAAGTGTTGGGCTCCTTTCGATGTTCATATTGCCCACAATGAACGTAGTATGAGAAGAGAGGTGTGTATCATCTGGACCAACCCCTTGCTATTTCTTGAATTTAAACTGGCACTTAAAAGGGTGAGGAAAAAAAAGTTACATACATTGTTACATATAAACAATCAGAGTGTACAGTGCAGTGTCAAGTAATGCTTCACACCCATGACCAGTGAAGAGAACAAGACATTTTGAAACTTGGTTAATAATTTGGATAAATCTGTTTATAATCCACTCCTAAATTCTGTTGATGAAGAATCCTGGTGCAGGTATATTATTGCCCTGTTAAACAAAAACAGATGCCCTGTTTTTCACCAATTATTTAGCTAGTACTTTAGACATAGACTGGCATATGGAAGATGCTATCACTGGCTTCATTAAAAACTTTAAATATTTCAGTACACCAAAGCCCAGTCACCTGGCTAACAAAGTCTTAAAAAAAAGAATTG
Source organism: Ambystoma mexicanum (assembly GCF_040938575.1). Classification (NCBI taxonomy): domain Eukaryota; kingdom Metazoa; phylum Chordata; class Amphibia; order Caudata; family Ambystomatidae; genus Ambystoma; species Ambystoma mexicanum. The sequence goes on along the minus strand of NC_090941.1, from coordinate 448,287,675 downwards.
TGATACTTCGGCCAGCATCCTCTCAAAGTATTTTAGTAAAATTATCTGTAGTAATTGAATACCTTCCTCCTGCAAGGAATCCCCCACAGTGTCAGTATACAAGAAAAATGATTGTGCTGACCTGACCAGTTGTAGGCTTTTAGACTTTAGATGTTCTGTGTAAGATCTTTGCCAAAATTCTATTAAGGGAACTGACCAACTGGGCAGAGGAGAAACAATTTCAGGCCGGTTTCAGGAAGGGCCACGCTACTATCCTAACTATTATACTGCTTAGACTTCTTACTAGGGAGGCTAGAACGGTTAATGTTCCATTGTACATTCCTTTTAACAACAACTCTCCAGCCTTTGATTCAGTTCGTAGGTCCTTATTGTGGGCTTAGCTTGGCCACTGGGGAGTGCCGAAGGGGCTCCTCAACATGCCTGCCCAGCTCTACACAGGCACATCGGTTGTAGTCAAACTGGATAACCAGAGGCATATTACCATAAACATAACTACTAACCAGGGTTTGAAACAGAGGTGTTTGTTAGAGCCACTCCTTTTCAACCTATATATTGCTGACCTCCTGGACAGATTTTTATTTTTATTTTATTCATTTATTTGCAATTTTAGTTTAAATTAAACTTTTAGCAAATCATCAAATAGCTAAATTGATTAGTTCCCGGTAATTCATGCCATTGATCATTAATTGGGCATTGTCTGCACCAGTTTCTCCAAAACATTCTTAAAAAATCTTGCCAATTATCACAGAGGTTGTGTTCCACTCAATAAAAATGTCCACCAAACCCCTGCCATCATTGACTGAAATTTGGCCGAAAAGTGTCCAAAATACAGTGTCCTTTCCAAACTGAAGGCAGGGCAATTGGCAAATAGATGGGAGCAAATTTCTTTTGACTCCTTAATTTTGCAAAATCTGCATCCATTAGCACAGATTACTTCTTTAGACCTTACAGCCATGATACCCTTGGACCTGCAGTAGTTGAATAGAATCCTCATGCATGTTGTTTGTATCTTTTCATCTGGGCATTTCTTTAGGTACTGTTGGATTTCTCCCTGCTTTCTCGACTCTGCTGCTAGATGTTTATGAAGCTTCAGTTTAGTTACCTCTTCTACTGTAATTATCCAGTCTTGTTCTCAAAGTTTCTTCTTCACATTTCCAGGGTTTGTCAGTAGCTCTTCCACAGAACTCTCTGTTTCTAATAGGAGCATATTGCATTTATTCGCCCATACCATTAGAGTTTTCTTTTGACCATTTAATAATTCTTTCCAGGGTTTTCCATTGTGCTGTCATTTTCAAGGAACTTAGCCCTAGTTCCTTTCTTACTACTCGTATGGGAATTGAGCGTGGGATGCCATGGACTTTATTCTGAAAAAGCCCTTCTAGAAGTGACCATCATAAAATAGGTAAATCCAGAAGAATGTCAGCACCATAGGTTAGGTCTGGAATGACCTAAGCCATATGGATATCCCAAATTGGTTTAAGTGAGTATCTGCAGTATTTGTATTTAAGGATCAGTGCCTGCGCATCAGCCTTCTTTTTTCAAGGTTTTGGAAGAGTGGACCGCGACTATTCTCTTTCAGATAAATATCCCTAGGTATTTGAAGCATAGTACTTCTGCAATTTCTAGCTGGTTCAAGTACCATTTAAGTATCTTTTTCCTTGCTTCAGCACCTTTTTTTTAAAAGTAAGGATCTTCATTTTCTGTATATTGATTTCTAGGTTGGTTTGCTCTGTGTACTCCTGCAGTCTGTTCAGTTGTCTGTGTAAACCAACTTCAGTATAATCAAGGAAAACCACTTCATCGGCGTACAATAGATGTGTAACTTTCATTTGTCCAAGTTTGGGAGGAAAACCTCTGGTTTGCTCCATAAAGTCACCCAAATCAGCTTTGTACAGATTATAAAGGATGAGTGCCAAGAAGCATTCTTGTTTGACACTTTGTTTTGTTGGAATTTCCTTGCTTAACAACCTGGTGGCAGTGACGTGGACTCTGATAGTTGTGTTAGTGTAGAGCCCTTGAATCTGCTCCCATAAGTCAACCGAAAAGTAATGTGGTAATGGTTCGATGGGTCATTGGGCATGATCAGAATTTCCGTTTTGTTCAGGTTGAGGTTAAGGCTGTTGCTAGTCATCCATTGATTTATTTCTGTGAGACGGTTAATAAGGGTTGCATCTTGTTCTCTGCCAGTGCTGATTTTGTAAATGATTTGTGTGTCATCTGCGTAATTGTTGCAAGTGAGACTGTGTCGTTTGATGAGGTTGATGGGATGGGTCATGTTGATGTTGAATAGCAGTGTAGATAGAGGTGAGCCTTGTGGAACTCCACAAGTTGTGCAGAGTGTTGAATTGAAGCAGGTTTACCATGCTCTTTCTGTTCTTTCTGTCATGAAGGAGTGAAGCCAAAGTAATGCTGTGTTTCCCATTCCTATATCTTCAAATCTTTTTATGAGTGTTTCATGGTGGACTGTGACGAAGACGGATGATAGATCAAGTAGTATATTACTGGCATTTTGACGTTCGAGTCTGCATTGGTTTTAGATCATCCCACATTAATAACAATGCTGTTTCAGTTTCTCTCCTGGGTCTGAGATCGGCATTCTCCTGGTTTAATATCCGATTGTTTGCTACAAGTTCTTTGATTTGATCATAAATGTAGCTTTCTAGTAGTTTTGCTGGGTATGGGAAGTTTGAAATTGGTCGGTAGTTGGTTAGGTTTTCAGTGTTTCCCGATGGATCTTTAAGGAATGGCATGATGTATGCCTATTTGAAGACTTGCGGAAAATTAGGCGAGTCAATGTGTTCTTCTTTGAGCAAGATGTTGACGTCTCCCAGTTTGATCAGGTGATCATGTTTTTACGGCAATTTCGGTGATAGCAAGTGTGTCTGTGAAAGTAGGGTTGTAAGTCAGTGGTTTGTAGATAGGTAAGATGCCAAATAATGATATGTGCATTCTGATTTGTGATGGGAGTTCTGCTACTCAGAGAGAATGTATAGAGGTGGGTGCCCACTTCTTTTATAACTACAACCTCTGCATCTATGGTATCATTCTCCTCATTCACCTCAGTATTGCTGCTTTCCAATAGCAATTCTTGTTCCCACCTTGACTTAATTGGAGCATAATTTTCTTCTTGATCAACCTCCATCTCATAATTATTTCTGCCTGACCCAGTGGATGAGGGCAGTGAAGAATGTCAGTCTATTCCTGTTGTTTATTCACTCTGTCATTTGTTCCTTCCTCATATTCAGTAGATGCAATCTTCACACCTCTGCGTTCAGCCCCTCAGATACATGGAGTAACTGAAAGTGCAACCACCTCTATGGGGATGTTCACTGTGTTGGTTCAATATCTTTGCAATGTCTTGCACTGACACATGTACCCTTAGTGACTTGTGACAGGGGTGTTGAGCTTGAGATGGATGATGCCTTCAAATAATCCATTTCAATTCTGGTCTCCCCAATGCACAGCATGTCTCCCTTGAATTTGGCTTCTATTAGTACTAACATTTTGCTCCAACTCCCCAGACAGATCTCTCCTGATCCTTCCCAGCAAACACATTAGAGTGTGCATCTCCCATAAACTGCACTGAAGGAGTATAAACTCCTTCTACTCCTCCAACTGGTATCACCTGAAAGTATGCGTCTCAACCACTTCTTTAAACAGATGGACACAAAGTAATGTCTTACCCGCCACCCCAAATCTCAGCTCCTTCTTTCCAGCAAAATCAGGTGAGTTTAGCTTTCCAACAAGATGCCAAAAGAGATTTCTGAATCCTCCCACTTGTTGCCCCAGATGTCACTCAACAGCACATATCTCATCCACTTGCTACAATAGATAGACATACACTGATGTGACACCCAACTCTCCAAATGTCAGTTGTTCCCTGCTAGAACAATCAGTTATTGTGCCTCCCCCACAAGCTGTCTTCAGGGATTCCTCACTCCAAGGGTTCCTCCTCCCGAGATGTCACTTGAAGGCATGAGTCTCATCCATGTACTTCGAGAGCCAGCCACAGTTTTGAGTTCCAGTTGCCCCCTTTCAAATCCCTGTTGCTCCGTTCTAGAAAATTTGGGTAAGTGTGATTCCCACAAGCTGCACTCCCTCCCACTCCTCCTCCTGCTTCTCTGCCTATGGAATGTGTCTCATCCGCTGGCTTCAAGGGATTGTCACTGATTAAAGATTTACCTGCTGTCTCCCTATAGCTCTTCTACTCCCTCACAGCAAACTCAGGTTAATGTGTCTCTCCCCCAGGCTCCTCCTATTACTTCTCTGAGGTGTCACCCTATAGCATGTGTCTCAACCCCTCATCTTAAAAGACGGCCAAGGACTGGTGCATCATCTGCCACTTCCCAAAGTCTCTTCTGCGCCCTCACAGAAAATCAGTTGAGTGTAGCACTCCCTCAAACTGACCTCAGGATTATCCCACTCCTCCTTCTCCCCCCAGGTGTCTCTCAAAGGTGTGTCCTGTGTCTACTCACTTTGAGAGATGAACAATGACTGATGTGTCATGCACATTCTAAAATCTCTGTTGTTGGCACTTTTGTTGTTCTTCCACTCAAAATCACTGACAGTTTCACAAAGTCCTGTGACAGCAAAACCAACCCTAAATCCTAAATTCTAATTTCTGACAAATTCCAATCACCCACTGCCTCTCTCGCCCCTTCTTTTCAACTCCTCTATATATGCCCAATCTTCCCTAAATATGCTGATCCTGCCTCCATCAATGACCTACTACCTCTCTTGAACCTGCCTGAGACTGAGGTGGTGCACCAGCCTCGTCTCCCATGTTAAGCCATATGAATGAACTCCTGACATGTGTTTCCAAAGTGTTCCCCAATGTTCACCCTTAACAAATCAACCACAATTCAAGAGATTCAGGTTTGCTGCATCACAATTCTTCCAGGCCTATTCTTATATCATGGAACAAGTGGCATCAAGCTCATAAAAAACTGTGCACAGTGCAATCACAAACTCATTAAATCCACACCATCACTTAAATGGCACCTTAGCTACATAACAACTTTTATGCACTTTGTGTTGGTATTACTGGAACGATTATGTACTATGCTTATTCCAGGGCTTGATCAGTGTTATAGTAGCTATTTGGTTATCTCACAAGGAGGGCTTACATGCCATGTGGACAGATATCTTTACACCCACCTCTCACTGTTCCTAAACCGATTCAAACTAAACAATATCATTTTTTTGTTCATTCAAACTATGCCATCTAAATCTAAATAACAAAAATATACTTAATGTGTATATTCAGATGTTCTGTAATCCATCATTGTTGTAAAATTGTATATAAGGGCAAGTTCATGTTGTTTATGCTGATACTACCCATCTTTAATTGGAAAGCAACCTATATGTGAAAATTATATGTCCTCTAGAACATTATCCCAAATTCATAGTCTTGTTTAGCAGGTTGCCTCGGAGCTCAGTAGTAAAAATGACAAAAGTAGTCTAAAAAGGAATGCACACCAGTCGTGGCTGGGGAAGCAAAATTTAAACAGAATGGGGAACAGAACTGCGTTAAAAGTGCTGTCAAACAAATGCTTCTAAAACAAAAGCTCTTATAATCTCATAAACTAATTAGCATCAAAACACATTGCAACATTAGCACATTCGTCCATGGGTGGCTGATTGGCGGGATTGTGTCATTCCCTTATAGAGGTAAATATATTATATTAAAATTATTGGGTCCTGCAAACCTTACCACACCAGTCTTGTCCACACGTGTGATGTCACAGTCCATCCCACAATGACCACATCATAGTGCCGACTCATTGAAACATTTCAGATGACCAGTGGATCTTTATTCTTCTTCCGCCGGTCATCTCGATCCATTTCTAAAGGGAATGCATTTGATCATGACACTGCCAGACCCTTGAACCACAAGCAAGTTACAGTTTTAATGTTGCATCTTAGGAACTCTTCAAACTTCTTCCCAGGATAGGATATGCTAAGGGACTGTTTGAGACCCCCATGGGCATTTTGAAACCATCAGTAGACCAGCTTCAAAAACATATATGCCAAATTATAAAATGAGTGTGCATTCAATGTTTTTCCAGGGGACCCATAAACTCTGCTTCCTGACCTTGAAAGTAACAAATTCAGTTCACACCCTACCATGCGATGCAGGGAACTGTGCTGTCAGCCTCTGTGGTTATTAAGCAAGTTAATTAAATGTGGACTTGTTTCTAAAAAGCATGGTTTGAGGCCTGTTCACAGCACCTTGGTCTAACGTTAAAACTTGTATACTTAACTGTAACTCAGCTTTATTGCCTATAAGATATTACCTTAAAACACAATTATTAAGGGCATTCTCCAGCCTAGTGCATAAAACAGTGTGGCTATCAATGAAGACTCCTCCCCTTTTAGTGGGATAATCCTCCAGCTGGTAGGTTTGCACCTTTCTACCGCGCTGATCTTGCATTTTTACAACAGTCTAACCAAATTGGTAGTCCCTTCTTGGACAATCATCCTTATCAGAATTTGTAACCTCTCTTCTGCTCCAACAGGTTGTTCCTTCAAATACACAAAATAATGCTCACAGTTTTGCAAGTTCATATAATGTTGTGCTCGGTTCAATTAAAACTGAATAACTGTCTGCTTGAGGCTAGGTGATACACCTTGATTATTATGTAGCTCTCTTCTCAATGCAAAATCTTGGAGTGCAGTGACCTGTCATAGATTCTGACTCCCAGGCAACAATTATCCCCTAACCATTCCAGATAGCAGCTACCACCAATATTGAACATAGATTCCAAAGAAGGTTGCCAATCCACAAAATATTTGATTTACCAAAATGTACAGTAGTTTTAGATCATGCACAATTTTGAATTCCACATACCCCTTGAGCAGAGGGTATTCATATCAAAGAAAAATGTTTGTCCGCCCTTGACAGTGCAGATTATCCAAACTCCCTTCTTTCAAGTATCACCAGTTATTATGTTCAATCAGAGGGGTAAAACACCCTTGCTGTATGTCTTGTGTAGATGTAGGTTCATCTTTTGTAGAAAATGAATGATTCATTATATGAACAGTTGATATGATTTAAGCAATCACTGTATGGACATTAATTGCATATGAACTAAGAACTCAGCAGATAAAATTTTAAATGGGCATATGAATAAATGAATCAATCAAAGGACGAATAATTAGCACTAAAAAGATTGTTTTTTATTTTTATTTTTTTATTTTATTGTAACATTAGTTTATTACAAAAGAAAGAAAAACTTTTTGTTACATTTGTGCCTCAAGTCCTCAAAGTCTTCACTAAATAAAATCACTAATTACATTCCAAGTTGTTTAACTGTAGTGCGTCCATAAAGTTTATTATTGCGCAGGTTAACTGAGTATTGAAACCTGCGATCAGGTAGCACCACCAGGAATCCATGTTTCCTGACGAGGGAGCAAAGCGATCTAAATGCAGACTACGCTGCGCTGCAATGGCTTCACAGTCCAACATTAGGTGTCTCACCGATTCTTGGCCAAGTTTGCAGAATCTACATTCTGCCGTCTGCACCAGTGGATCATACCTCAGGAGCTGTATCTCCCTAGTTTTATATAGATTAAGTCTCATCCGCAGGAACATATTACGATGGTATTGTGATGGAAATTTCTCCAAGTATTTTGGAATTGCATCAAGTTTATTTAGCGCACTTCCGAGGTCCAGAGAAGTTGTCAGTTTGTTTCGGCGTTCTTCATTGCTTAGCCAATTATGGTGACAAATTTTTTTCTTCGCAATTTGGGGGCGAAGTATTACAGTCTCTATAGAAACTCCAGCATCTTCTAATACAAGAAGTAGTTTTTTCTCCCACTCCTTTAATAAAAAGGCAGATGAATGTTCAGAAACAGAGTGTAGTATTTCATATGGTTTTACTACCGTCTCCATCCGCATTTTCCTAAACATGGAGATTGATTTCCACAGAACAGTTCCATATAGGGCCTCAATACATAGCTCATATCGTATTGCCACAATTGATGAGCTATTTGGTAATCTCAACACTTTACGCCAAAAGCTACCTTCGAGCTTGTTCCACAAGTCTTCTGGAACATTCCAACATGTTTCACTCCCAAAAGTTATCGCAGGAACTACCTTTTGAAGGTAGAATGATAGAGCCGGCTTTAGAGTGAATTTTCCATACGCTGCATGCAATTTTGCCCCTTGCAATACAAACATTTTCATCCGGGCCACCAAGTCTTGAGACCACTCCCATTCTCGAATTGAGTTGTTAAACAAAACACCTAAGTATCTTATACTGTCAGTTATAGCGAGAAGTTCATCGTTTATCTTCCATTCAAAGTTACCTGGCTTCTTTGATTTACTCTGACCCACCTCGATGATTTTTGACTTTTTGATATTAATTCGTAGGTCATTTTGCATGCAATATTGCTGGAATTCATTTAGCAGGCGCTGCAGTCCAATAGGAGTAGAGTCCATAAACACAAAATCGTCGGCGTAAACAGCCCAACTTAATTCATGACCATTCACCAACGGAGGAAAGACTCTTAATTCACTTAATGTTAGAGGTAGATCAGAGATGAAGAGCTTAAATAACTGGGCTGCTAAAGGGCAACCCTGTTTGACTCCTCGTTTTGTCAATATCTCATCAGATAAGTCGCCTTGCTCGTTTAGCCGAACTCTAATGGATGTGTTGGAATGTAGCGCAATCAGAGGGGCCAGCAGCTCACTTGGACATTTCCAAGCACGAAGTTTTTTCCACAGCAGGTTGCGATTTATACTGTCGAAAGCCTGACTCAGATCTATAAAGGCGATGTATAGTTTTCTCTGACGCCTCAGTGAGTCTAGTTTTAGGCAGTTCAAAAGCACCAAGTTAAGCTCAACCCCCACACCTTTTGTAAATCTGGTTTGACGTCGATCAACAGCTGCAACTTCTTCAGCCCAGTGAGAAAGACGTTTCTGGAGAAAGGACCCAAATACTTTCCCGATTGTATCCAAAAGGGCAATCGGGCGATAGTTGTTTGAATCGTCCCGATTACCCTTTTAGAATATCGGAACAACCACCGCCTTGGACCAAGAATCAGGCAGTACTCTTTCCAGAGCAATTCTTTCGAATAGGATACTCATCAGATTCGCCCATATAGAGCTGTGGTTTTTTAGCATCATGTTTGAAATACCATCGGGGCCGACTGCTCTGGAAGAGTTTAGCTTCTGAATTGCCCGTTTAATATCTTCCTCTGAGTCTGCCACATTCCATCTTACATCAGGGAGCACTGGTTGGGGGACCTTAATGCAGTTGCAATCATCAAATATGGTAGTAAAATGCACCACCCAGCTTGCTCCACTTACTCCATTTGACATTGCATAAGTATGTTTAATCCCACCGGTGTTAATTATCTCCCAAATATGTCTACTATCTTTTTGCAGAATAAGTTTCAACATCTGTTCGGCTTGGGCTCGACTCAAATTGAAAGATTTCATCCAGTTTCGGTAACGCTGTTTTCTTTTTTGAATTAGTATATTATTGCAGGAGTTAGGATCCTTTCTTAAGAGCCTGATGTCGTTCCGAGGATTTTGCTTCTCTCGTTTTATTATTGGGTTAAAAGTATGTTTTACTTCGACATCATGCCCTTTTCGTTTATTGGACCTCGTTTTGTATTGATGTAATAACAATGTATAATTTATCCTTGCCGTTGTGTCGGTCGCGTTAGCAAAACGGGATTTTATCTTGACCAGCTTTGGTACATTCAGACGTAGCCTATTGGCTCCATTATTTATGGTAATCCTCTCCGGGTATTTTATCAAGGTTGTTTTTTTAACTTTCAGCCATTTCAGCATTAGTGCGTCATGGTCACTTTTTTCTGTCTCGGTGACTTTGAGAGTGATTATTTGTTCCAAAAAGTTCCTAGGTACCCATATATAATCGAGCGTCTTCATGGAATCTCCTCTCTTCCAGGTAAGACCTGGGGGGATGTCGCCACGAGTGCAGCCATTCAGCATAGAGCAGTCTCTAAGGGCAAGTTCCTTTGCCCATCTTTCACCCCGATCCTGCAAATGTTCGTTGCTCCTCGATGTAGTTGTTATGCTTTTTGTCAGAGGTTTATTTACCCAAGAATAGTTGAAATCCCCACATATTATAATTGCAGGATCAGTATATGAGAGTAAGCATTCGTCAATTGCGGACATAACCTCAGAAATGAATCTTGATTGTGATATCATTGCTGGATTCCAATAAATGTTCACTATCAGAGTCACCTGGTCCCTGGAGTTTAAGGACCTGGAGTTTTGAATTGTCGTGACTTGTGCGAACATGTTTGGATTCTTAGTTGACAAAATCTTCCAGTCCTCACTGTTATTTATCATGGTTTTATCATGGTTATCAAACCAGAGAAGGGACGGCCAAACAAGTTCTTTCCTGCCGGGTTGAGAAGGACAGTATATCCATCGCACACTGGGCATTCACGTAGCCATGTTTCTTGTAAACATATAATTGAAGTTTTGTCCGCTAATTGCCATTTACCTTCAAAAAGATGGGAAAAGCCTTGTGTGTTCCATGACATTAATTGATTGTTAATGTCCAATCCATCCACGCTGAGCTACTGTCCAGTTTGTTTTGCGTGTCTTTGGCACGATGATCGCTTTATCCTCATGTGGTCCCACAGTTCTTTTCTTCTTTTTTCATTCTCTGTTTGTTCCATAGAAGAATAGGGAAAGCTTTCTACGTCCTGAGCATCAGCACATATAATTTCGAAGCCGAAGAACAAAAAGTCGGCAGCAGCATCCTTTATGGCTTCCTTTAACGTGCTGGAATTAAGATGCAAGTTTACCCAGTCCAGATGGTCTTCAGACATATACTCAACTACCGCTATGTCGTCTGGTTTGGTAGCTCGGAGAGTTGGGATGCATTGTAAAAGTTTTAATATGTTCCGATGATTCAAATTTACTTCTTTTTGTTCTAGCAGGACATTTTTGATTTGTATTTTCCAGATGCCTCTCACAAATGGAGCATTTGGCTCTGTGTTTTCCAAATTAGAATTTCTGCCAAGCTTTTCAATTTGTGCTCTTGTTAATTTCGGATTTAATTTGCCGCACATGTCATTTGGCTGGGCACGGACAGCTGGCAATTTACTGCTCTGCGCTTCTGTTTCCGTACTTGTTGGCAAAGGCAGAGGCACCTTTTTGTTGTTTTTGCTTGCTTGCCCACTTACTTGTGGTGGAATGACCTTTCGAAGGCCCGGTCTAGGCTGAGTCTCTTTGGCCTTACCCGTGTCACCCGGTAATTCTTCCACCGTAGGGGCAGCCACTTCTTTTTCTTCGTCGTCGTCAATTGAGTAGGTTGAAAAATCACATAAGTCAATAGATGACTCAGATGTTTCGTCGTCCTTACAACCTGAACAGTCTCTTGTTCTTTTCAAGCACCGTTTAGGCACTCTCGTTGATTCAGTTTCTTTTATAGCATTATCAGACTCCTTTGGTTGTTTCGCCTGACGTTGAAACATAGACAGGCGTGGCGGTGTTGATAAATTCCGTATGAATTTTTTGCTGCCCGTTTTACACGCGCGTTTGGCCACTTGCCTCTGGGTAGAGCGCGTCTGTAAGTTTTTTTCCCCTCTCTTTTCATCCAGGGGTTGGTTTTTGCTCACTTTCTCTGCTGTTGTGGATTTATTAAAGATCCCAAATGAGAGTATTTCAGATAAGTTTCCTGGGACAGCTCTTTCCACATCTGGCCCTGGGAACCGTTCCCCTTGTGCTTGCTCCGGCTCCGCCGATGCTATAATCAGGACACCATTATTGGTATTGTCGGGTGCTTCTTGCTGGGACAGGGAGTTGAGCTGGACACGCGACGTTTGCTTTTTGCTTGCTTCGTTTGACTTCAAGCCCCTGTCACTTACGTCAAGGACGTTATTCTCAATATTCGTTTGCTCATTGACTGGACACGCAGTGCCCATATTACAGCTAGACAGTCCTGAGGGCTTGAAACAAGGTTTTGGGATCACGCCGGGCTTACCATTTGATGATTCAGTCGATAATGGTAATCTAGGCAAGTCATCAGCTCCCGCGCTTCCTGTCCGGCTATTCGTTGGATTATTATGACGCATCCATTTTGTGCATTCGATTACTGCATCAATTAAGCCCGCATTATCACCATTTGCCTGGCGAGCAAGTTCGCATAATCTGCTTTGCCATTTTAGGGATGTTTCAGCTTCATAGTCCATTCTGTGCGTTATTACTTGCGAAAAGGTTTCTAAAGTTGAAATCTTGGCATTTACAGAAGCCAAAAGCGTCAATTGGTCACTCACAGCATCATGCAGGGATTCATACAATTTCATAAAAGGTAATAAGGCAATTGATGTTGCGGCCAACACATTATTGTGGATTTGTATTCCGGCCGCTGTGGATAGCGAGCTTTTAGAGGAGGGTTCAGACCTTTCTTGTTCAGAGACATCTTGGTTCTCTCCAAGGGGGGCTCTCTTTTCCTTTCTCTGACCAGTCAACTTGGAGTTAATCATGACAGCTCTAGCCTCTACATCCTTTGAGCCTACTGATTCCAAGTTTGCATCCGATTTTTGAAGTATCAAGTTGTCTACAGCTGACATGGAACCCTCAGACCTGAATGATGTATTCCAAGATGAATTCCCTACTAATTTATTGTCTGCGGGTTCTTTTCTAGATGAATGTGCCATTTGATTTTGTCGAAAGCTGTCGTTTAAACGCTCATAAGTTGCTAAGAAGTCGGCTTTTAGCCTTGTAGCCAACCTTGCTTCGCGTCCTGAGAGTTCAGTCGATGGTACTTCTGTAGGTTTCTTACCTCTGGAAGAGTCTTGTGATTTTTGCATCTGAAGTGCATGTGCTTTATTTGTGCCCACGGCCTCAAGGCAGACCCTTTGACTAAGGTCTTTCTCCGCCGCTGTGGCAATTTCAGATGACATTACATTCAGCATTTCAGTCGGCATAGAATCAAAACTCGCCCCCCCCCCGAATTTATTTCATTAACTGGGTTAAAACCAACTACCTTCATAGTACTGAAAGGTATTGAAGGCATAGGTATGTTTTTTGTGACAAGTGGAAACATTGGAGAAAAAGGTGCGGACTGCATTCCTGCTCTTCTATGATCTGCCAGGGGGGGAGGCAATGAGACTTTGGTCTGAGATAGAACATTTGGAATGTTAATACCCAACAAATCGAGGTCAGTTAGTTCAAAGGGAGAGATTTGTGGGGTTTCATAAGCCTCAATGTAGACCGAAGGCGAAAAGGCTTTTTCCGTTTCAATAATGCGGCTCTCAAGTTTGTCTAGATGCATATTTTGAGGAAGTATTATGGCATCATTACTTTCATTTCCCGTGTAAGCAGTCTCCGGCTGCGGGAAACCCATTACCGTCTGTGACAAATAGGCTAAGGAAGGTACTATGCCTTTCAACGGTCGACTGATTTCCAATCTGTCCACATTTATAATTGACCCAGTTGAATCATTCGGCGCAGACAAGTCCACCAGGCTTACCTCCTTATTTAGCCTCTGCGGTGGCTTCCTTCGATGTAACAGTGATTTTTGGCGAGTCTGCGGTCCCTCCTTCAATATTGTAGTCACCATTTTGTATTGTATTATGACTGCAGCTCAGCCCACTACCAGGATGTGATAGCGTGCAGTCGGACGTGCAGCGGACTGCAGAAGACTGAACTTGTCTCCAAACTCTACGCCGCGCTGACACACAGCTTTTGTAGGCAGGTCCTCAGCCTTAAAGCAACAGAGTCCGTCGCAGCAGCTCCTCACAGGGGCTCACAGGGGCTCATACACCGAGCTCTGCAGAAGACTGAACTCGTCTCCGAACTCCGCGCCGCGCTCCGCGCTGACACACAGCTTTTGTAGGCAGGTCCTCAGCCTTAAAGCAACAGAGTCCGTCGCAGCAGCTCCTCACAGGGGCTCGCAGGGGCTCAGACACCGAGCTCTGCAGAAGACTGAACTCGTCTCCGAACTCCGTGCCGCGCTCCGCGCTGACACACAGCTTTTGTAGGCAGGTCCTCAGCCTTAAAGCAACAGAATCCATCGCAGCAGCTCCTCACAGGGGCTCACAGGGGCTCAGACACCGAGCTCTGCAGAAGACTGAACTCGTCTTCGAACTCCGCGCCGCGCTCCGCGCTGACACACAGCTTTTGTAGGCAGGTCCTCAGCCTTAAAGCAACAGAGTCCGTCGCAGCAGCTCCTCTCAGGGGCTCACAGGGGCTCAGACACCGAGCTCTGCAGAAGACTGAACTTGTCTCCCAACTCCGCTTGTTTTGATGTATTTTATGATCCTGAAAAAGACCTAATTAATACAAAAAGAAATTGGTGCAATAGTGGGTCGAAACATGCAGATCTAATAAAAGAAAAATAATCATCAAGTTTCAGTTTTTTCAAAAATTTGAAAACAAAATATTTGACTTGGGCGAATGAATGTTATACAAATGCCCCAGGAGTGAACAGGGACGTCATTTCAACAAAATGCTAGGGGTTGCGGAAGTATTATCACGTGACCTTTGATCTCTGATGACATCATAGGAAGTGATGCAATTTGACCCCACCCAGAAGTGACATCATAGGAAGCAATGACACATGACCTTTCACCCCTTGACAAAACAGGAAATGGCATCACATAGCATTGTTCTTAAGTACACTACAAAAAAATATGGTTACAATATCACTATATGATATACAGTTCATACAAGAATGGACCACCAAATGTAACATGAGTGTGTTAAGTCCCATATTACCAAATGACTGTGAATGCAAGCAGATATCCCAGGCCAAATGATAATGAGGTGTTATTATATAGCACTTATGCTTAAGCGCTTTGTATAGAACAAATATACATGCAATATCACCCAACCTGTCTTGTTACTCATGCATCGACCTCAGAAGGATGAAAGGCTGAGTTGGCCTTGCCGGGATTTGAACCTTCAGATCAGACACACACACATCGCAGTAGCGAGCACTCAACCCACTGAGCTATCTTACCGGCTATAGTAAAATGAGCAATTACATGTCTGAAGGTTCTCAAAGTCAGAAAGAAAATTACACTCTATAGTGGATACCATTAAACTGGTAACTCAAATTTCACAGCAGGCCAGTTCATCTGCAGGACTGGTGCACAGTTGGCCGCATGTCAAGCCTGCGTGGATCTACTTCTCAGGCTTCAGAGGTTGGCAAAATAGGGAAAGCAGTGCACTCACAGGACATCCCATACTCTGGGCACTAGTGATCTCAGACATGCAAACAAACATCCTGAACAGCATGCCAGGGAGATGGGAATGATAGACACATGACATCAAAGCATGAATGTTGGTACATTGAAATCAATGGCCACTTCATGTGCTATGGTCAAATTTATCTACACGGTACACAAGCTTTTAGGCACAAGGATTTTGTCAAGTGACCAAGGACACCAAGATGGAATGTCATGTGATGATCATAACAGAAACAACGGCAGAAAAAACATGCTATAACTGCAACTTGAAAAAGCAAAATACAGAGTCTGAAATGGATGCTTATTCTACTCGAAATGCTTTGTCTGCATTGTGAAATTGAGGTGTTTAAGAAAAGACTAAATCAGTGACTCACCCCCTGAAGTGTGCCTGAAATAACCCTTTTTTGAGTCTATCAATTATTGTATAGAACTCCAGAAAGATAATTTATTTCTTATTTCTATTCTTTCTTTTTTCGGTTCACTGCTCAAAGTGTTACACTTTGTGGACTCCCCTGAACAAGAATGAATGTGGGCCACTCCAGAAGCAAAGAGCCACATTTCACTGGCCACAGCCTGTGAGCTTCCATAACAATTTTCTTTTTCTTTTTCTTTTTTAGGGGCGGCGAGGCAGACCACAGGGGTAGCAAGGGAGACCTCAGTGGTCATACTTGTGACCCCTTGTGACCCCTAAATGATGTCCCTCAGAATAAACATCATTTGTATGGCTGTGTTGACGTTGTGTATTGCACATTGCTTAATTTCACATTGTTTTAAGTAGTGTACTTTGTGTACTTGTATGCATTGAAATAACAAAAAACATTTTAACCGACTGTTTTTTTCTTGATAGTTCATAGAGGTACTTAGAAGTAATATATTATGTATATGATTGCCTAACTCCCGGTAGAAATGGAAAACTCATAAGCGTATATACAAATGTTTGTAAAGGCAAAGGCATGTTTTTGCTTACCTAGCCTGGACTTTGTATAAAGGTCACTAGACAATAGTGGTCCTTGCATCGCCATAACCTTTAAGGCAGCCACACATTTTCTGAGCCCCAGAAGCAGCAGTTATTTCCTGCGTCTCCTCGCCTGAGTGCAACCTGACATTTATCTCCATTTGATTCACCACAATCTGGTTGCTCAGATCAGCTAAATGGTTATGTAATTTATATAATGTGGTAAATTATGTAACCAATTTAAAAGAATTACATTTGTAGTTGCCAACCTTAGTTGGGAAGTGGCTTTAAACCTTTGGCAAAAATCATGCAAAACTCTGATCTATTCTTGGAATAGATTTGTAATATTCGGCCATCTTTATAACTATATAATTCTCTGCCTCCTCTCCCGTCTCTCTCCTCCTCAGAACCATGTGTGGTGATCTGGATTTCTTTGAGTAATAACCTTTATCTTGTACATCATTATCCATAGTTATTAACAGACTCAATGTGAGTGGTGGCAAGCAGGTACTTACCATATTCAGATCTGCTACACTTTGTCCATGTCCCCCTACCTCAACAGCAGTTTATCCAGTGTGCAACAAATCTGAACCCTTGACATGATTGGACAGAGTAGATTGAGGAGGCAAACAACAATCCAAAATAAAAAAAAAAACATTTGATATCTTCAAACAATTCTAAAAATTATAAAAGCCACAAGCTCAATCAATACCTTTCAACCCAACTAATCAGGACTGTTTTAGGGTACAACTGGCTTTCGAAGTAAAAGTGTCAAAAGCTCGGACGAAGATTAAAAGTGACTTGGTCAAGAATAAGTCTAACTTGGCCCTTACACCTAAAGTTGTGACCAGTGAAGTGCCACCTAAATTTGAATTTGACTTTTCACCCATCACCGTTTCTGATATGATTAACATTTTGACTTCACTGCACCCTTCATCATGCCCATAAAAAATTATTCCACCTAAATTGATTCTTGATCACAAAGAAACATTGCCCCTTTTCTTGTTAGATTTGTAAATGTGTCCTTTCTAAACAACGAGGTTCTGGAATCCAATAAGATGGTTACAATTACACCCCTGACCAAGAAATTAGGACTGGATCCGAAAGATACTAATAATCTAAGACCCATCACAAACTGTCATTTTTTTGTTGAAAATATTGGATAAAACTGCAACTGTCCAATTTCAATCATTTGTAGAAGCATCTGATATTTTTCACCCTAGACAATCCGGCTTGAGGCCGTCTGATAGTACAGAAACAGCTTTTTTAGATCTACAGGCCCATATGTTGGGCACCATTGACAAGGGTAACATGGGACTGCTTGTAGTGTTGGACTTGTCAGCAGCCTTCAATCTTTGAAATCACGAGCACCTCCTACTTACTCTGAGAGATGTAGGGGTATGTAGTTTGGATCAACTGGGTGCAGTCCATCCTGTTACACCGGATGTCCAGAATTTACTGTAAAAATGATACCTCTCCACCAGCACCTATTGTTTGTGGTGTTCTACAGGGGGCCTGTATGTCCTCCCTGCTCTTTAACCTTTACATCAGGCCCTTATATGACATTCTAGAGGAGACAAAGGGTTTTTTTCACCAACTACTCTGATGACACACAGCTACTTCTTGAACTCTCAGGAGACTACAAGCTTGATACAGCAAGGTTGGAGCATATCTACACCTGGATGACCGTTAATTGGATGTGCCTGAATGGGAGCAAGGCCAAGCTGTTGATTGTTGGATCCTCTCAGGCTAGGGCTAAACCTGAACCCAGTTACCAGTCTTTTTCCATCCATGACTGTAGTATCTTGGTTTCCAAGAATGTCAAAACACTAGGCTTTCATCTGTAGTCGTCACTCAGCTCCGAAGGCCATGTTAATCAGACTGTAAAACACTGTTTATATTATCTCTGTTTGCTGAGGAACATCTGCCCTTTTTCTATCTAGTCCAATTGCACATACATAGCACGGGCAGTAATACTAACTAGACTCGACTATGGCAATGCCCTATTGATAGGCTCAAACAAGAAGAGCTTGTAAAAGCTGCAGGTGACACAAAATGACGCTGCGCATTTCATCAAAAGAAAAAATAGGAGAGAGCATATTACTAGCGGTCGACAGGATCTGCACTGGCTCCCGGTCGTTGCACGTGTACAATTCAAGGTTGCTGTACTTTTTCACAGGTGCATTCATGCAACACTATCAGTCTTATCTTAAAAACATGGTGTCATCTTGCGAGCCTACAAGAAGGCTCCAATCATCAACGCAAGCACTGGTCAAAAATCCAAGCTTAGACCGGGCAAATGGCCTGGGAAGATCATTCCCGGTCACTTTAGCCAAGATATGGAACTCCCTCCCCTTAGATGGAGACCACAAAAGGAGTACAAAATGTTCTGCCGACAGCTAAAAACTCCACTCTTTGAGTGAGGCCTGTTTTTTTGATGCTGAGGCCTATCTGTCCCATCTCTTTTTTGTATTCCTGTGTTTATGTTTTGGTGCCCCAATGCCCACTGGAGTTTGTCACCTTATAAATTAAAAAAAAAATATTAGGGTCTCAACCAAGGTTGATGGAGAGCAGAGAACATTGTTGGAATGCTACTTTGTGATGGGGTCGTGGTTTGGAAAAATAGAAGAGAATATCTCCTCTCTTCTGTGTGGAGTTCAGGGTATAGAGAGAACAAGGCAGGGAAGGTTAGGAGCCAGAACAGAGGTGCTTCATTCCATAAGCACACAGAACCCAAATGTCTGCTGGAAAAATATGGGCCAGCCTTTATATGGTACAAACAAACTGTATGAGAAAACGACGAGAATTTCTAAGACTTCCAAGACTTGTCTGTATCTCACCAGCCACTTGCTCTACCACCAATTATGAAGAGGAGTATCAGCACATGCACATATCCTTGCAATGAGAATCCTTGGAAATAAGAGAATATATAGTGGCTGGCCTTCAAGCCATTCTTCCAAGTAAATGTCTTTACTCTTGTTTTATTTGAGGATTCATCCTGAAGTTGTTTTTTGTATCAGACCAACGGGCATAGCACAAATACTTAACTACTCAGTCATCAAGTATAAACACCCCAAATTAACCACAAACGTGCAAATCCACATCTGATTCCATTCTGGAGCATATCAATCTAGAGACTTGGAGTTTTTAATGTTTAATTGACAGTTTATTGGGGTTTGTAAACACTTATTGGGGAACTCCTGCCTGTGATATATGTATCTCATGTTATGTAAGTCTCATAAAATCTGAGTTCGGCCCATAACTGCACATAGTAGAGTCTCTATGAAAATCTGTTTTGCTCTACTACTTAATGTGATGTAGTTGTGCAGGTATTAAGAATAAAACTCCAGGGCGAAAGGGCGGGGTGGTCATTTCAAAGGTTATTCTCTTTGGTATTCCCATTCCCTTATCCTATAGGTAACACCAAGAAGAGTGAAGTAAACAAAAGCATCCATCTGAGGCAACAGATTTCCTTCAAGGGAGCACCCACCCTCTGACCATATTACAGGCTCTCTCATCCCGCAGTGTTCATAACTACTGGAAAGAAGTACATACCTGACAAAGCATTGGGTAAATCTTCATTGCACCGTTACCACCGCTTTAAAGGGCTGCCGTCCAAATCGTTGTCAGACCCAAAATGTGAGTGGTACAGAGGCGATTGTTATATGGTGAGAGGAGCTAAAATTATGGCAGGAAAATAGACACGAACATAGTAAACATGTGGAAAACCCACACATGGGAACACCAGCACATTTCATGTATGCCAACTACAGCAGCGCCACATGCACATTTCTTGAAGCCTGGCATTTGTTAATGCAAGGC
Organism: Ambystoma mexicanum; assembly: GCF_040938575.1. Lineage (NCBI taxonomy): Eukaryota > Metazoa > Chordata > Amphibia > Caudata > Ambystomatidae > Ambystoma > Ambystoma mexicanum. The sequence continues at coordinate 448,267,715 of NC_090941.1, read as the reverse complement.
AACAGGCATAACCACTTCTCTTTAAAGAGCACTTTTAATTTGGATGAACTCATAGCCTTAAGATGGGCCCTGGAAGCACAAGGAGGGAAAATGCATGCCCTAGACAGTGAGGGGAACAGTATGCTGTGTGGATTGAGCAAGCTATGGGACAACATAACACATCAACACAACACCAATGAATGCTGATGGGGACATATGTTGTGAAAAGCAGGTGGGTGGATCATCCAAATTATTCTTCCCCCGATTATAGAGGAAAAGAGGTATGAGAAGCCAGATGATGAATCCAGGGAGGATATTATTAACTTCTTTAGTAATGTCTGTGTCATGCCACTGGGGAGGGGGGGCAAGTCACAGGTACAAATGCTCTAACACCAAGTGCCATACAGGGTCCAATCAAAAGTCAACAGTTTATGCCGGTATCTATTTTATCAGAGGAGTCTGAGCCAAGCCCCTCAGGTGCCCCTATAACAGGGTATAAGCCTACTGCACCACCCTCATAAACACAATCTGTAATGAGGGAAAACAGGGAATATGCACTCTGTGGTACTCTGTGTCACATGGCACAATAATTTGAAGAGACTCTTAGAAACTTTCAAGAGTTTTAATTATTTTTTCTGTAGTTTACAGTAGAACATTTTCAGATGTTTCAGTGAAATGGTAGACAGATATTTCAATGTAATGTGTGGGCTGAGAAAAACATTTGGGGAGTGGCACAAGGACAATCCTCTCTCTCATCTCTCTTGGGATGCCAACCCTAGATCAGGCATCCAAAACTCCTGGTTAGTACTACTGATCAGTAAGCCTTACTGTATAATTGCTGGTCTTATGTTGAGGTGGTGTTACAGAATGCAGGCTCACTGACTCACTCAGGAACATCTCAGCTGTCCATGCCCTAGGCCCACCTAGTTGGCTACAGAGACTGGGAATAGTGTCTGGACGTACTCTTTTGGATGCACCTAAGACTAGTCACGTTCACTCCCACCTTGCCCTTCTACTCTGCCCTTTCCTTGCCTTCTAATCTGCTTCCCACCAACCTTCTGCCCTCAAATGTTTTACTCCAACTTCCTCCTAACTCCACCCTTTTCTTTTAACTGTTCTCTTTCCACTCTACTACTATCAATCCTCATCCTCTACTACTCACACAATTATTACTCCTCCCACATGAAAACTAGTTCCCGAACCGCCACTAACACCCCCCTCCTACCAGTACACTCATCCTCCTACTACTATTCTCCTCCCACCATCACTACTCTCCTCATCCTACTACTACTCGCCTAGTTGAATTTAGAAGTGTGTCTAATACCTCCCAGTGAAAAGTTGAATTTAGAAGTGTGTCCATTACCTCACAGTGAAAAGTTGAATTTAGAAGTGCCTAGTATCCTCCATGTGAAAAGTTGAATTTAGAAGTGTGTCTAATACCTCTCAGTGCAAAAACTAATTTAGAAGTGTGTCTACTACCTCCCAGTGCATAGTTGAATTTAGGAGTGTGCATAGTATCCTCCCAGTGAACAGCTGAATTTAAAAGTGTGCCTAGTACCCTCCATGTGAAAAGTTGAATTTAGAAGTGTGTCCATTACCTCCCAGTGAAAAGTTGATTCTAGAAGTGTGTCTAACACCTCTCAGTGCATAGTTGAATTTAGAAGTGTGCATAGTTGAATTTAGAAGTGTGTCTAATACCTCCCAGTGAAAAGTTGAATTTAGAAGTGTGTCCATTACCTCCCAGTGAAAAGTTGAATCTAGAAGTGTGTCCATTACCTCCCAGTGAAAAGTTGAATTTAGGAGTGCCTAGTATCCTCCCAGTGAAACATTGAATTTAGAAGTGCCTAGTATCCTCCATGTGAAAAGTTGAATGTAGAAGTGTGCCTAGTATCCTCCAAGTGAAAAATTGAATTTAGAAGTGTGTCTACTACCTCCCAGTGCATAGTTGAACTTAGAAGTGTGCATAGTTGAATTTAGAAGTGTGTCAATTACCTCCCAGTGAAAAGTTGAATTTAGGAGTGCCTAGTATCCTCCCAGTGAAAAGCTGAATTTAGATGTGCCTAGTATCCTCCCAGTGAAAAGTTGAATTTAGAAGTGCCTAGTATCCTCCATGTGAAAAGTTGAATTTAGGAGTGCCTAGTATCGTCCATGTGAAAAGTTGAATGTAAAAGTGTGCCTAGTATCCTCCAGTGAAAAATTGAACTTAGAAGTGAGTTTAATACCTCTCAGTGCATAGTTGAATTTAGTAGTGTGCCTAGTTTAAAGTGTGTCTAATACCTCCCAGTGTAAAGTTGAATTTAGAAGTGTGTCCATTACCTCCCAGTGAAAAGTTGAATTTAGGAGTGCCTAGTATCCCCCCAGTGAAATGTTGAATTTAGAAGTGCCTGGTATCCTCCATGTGAAAAGTTGAACTTAGAAGTGTGTTTAATACCTCTCAGTGCATAGTTGAATTTAGAAGTGTGCCTAGTTTAAAGTGTGTCTGATACCTCCCAGTGAAAAGTTGAATTTAGAAGTGTGTCCATTACCTCCCAGTGAAAAGTTGAATTTAGGAGTGCCTAGTATTCCCCCAGTGAAATGTTGAATTTAGAAGTGCCTAGTATCCTCCATGTGAAAAGTTGAATTTAGAAGTGTGTCTAATACCTCTCAGTGCAAAATCTAATTTAGAAGTGTGTCTACTACCTCCCAATGCATAGTTGAATTTAGGAGTGTGCATAGTATCCTCCCAGTGAAAAGCTGAATTTAAAAGTGCACCTAGTACCCTCCAGTGTGTCCATTACCTCCCCATGAAAAGTTGAATCTAGAAGTGTGTCTAACACCTCTCAGTGCATAGATGAATTTAGAAGTGTGCATAGTTGAATTTAGAAGTGTGTCTAATACCTCCCAGTGAAAAGTTGAATTTAGAAGTGTGTCCATTACCTCCCAGTAAAAAGTTGAATCTAGAAGTGTGTCCATTAGCTCCCAGTGAAAAGTTGAATTCAGGAGTGCCTAGTATCCTCCCAGTGAAAAGTTGAATTTAGAAGTGCATAGTATACTCCATGTGAAAAGTTGAATTTAGAAGTGTGTCTAATACCTCTCAGTGCAAAATTGAATTTAGAAGTGCCTAGTATCCTCCAAGTGAAACATTGAATTTAGGAGTGTGTCCATTACCTCCCAGTGAAAAGTTGAATCTAGGAGTGTGTCTAACACCTCTCAGTGCATAGTTGAATTTAGAGGTGAGCATAGTTGAATTTAGAAGTGTGGCTAATACCTCTCAGTGAAAAGTTGAATTTAGAAGTGTGTCCATTACCGCCCAGTGAAAAGTTGAATTTAGAAGTGTGTCCATTACCTCCCAGTGAAAAGTTGAATTTAGGAGTACCAAGTATCCTGCCAGTGAAAAGTAGAATTTAGAAGTGCCTAGTATCCTCCATGTGAAAAGTTGAATTTAGAAGTGCGTCTACTACCTCCCAGTGCATAGTTCAATTTAGGAGTGTGCATAGTATCCTCCCAGTGAAAAGCTGAATTTAGAAGTGTGCCTAGTACCCTCCATGTGAAAAGTTGCATCTAGGAGTGTGTCTAACACTTCTCAGTGCATAGTTGAATTTTGGAGTGTACTTAGTATCCTCCAAGTGAAAAGTAGCATTTAGGAGTGTGTCTAATACCTCTCAGTATAAAGTTGAATTTAGAAGTGTGTCTAATACCTCTCAGTGCATGAGTTGCATTTATGTGTGTGCCTAGTACCCTCCATGTGAAAAGTTGAATTTAGAAGTGTGCCCATTACCTCCCAGTGAAAAGTTGCATGTAGGAGTGTGTCTAACACCTCTCAGTGCATAGTTGAATTTAGGAGTGTGCTTAGTATCCTCCAAGTGAAACGCTGCATTTAGGAGTGTGTCTAATACCTCTCAGTATAAAGTTGAATTTAGAAGTGTGTCTAATACCTCTGAGTGCATAAGTTGCATTTATGTGTGTGACTAGTATCCTCCATGTGAAAAGTAGAAGTGTGTCTAATACCTCTCAGTGCAAAGTTGAATTTAGAAGTGTGTCTAAGACCTCTCGGTGCATAAGTTGCATTTATGAGTGTGCCTAGTATCCTCCATGTGAAAAGTTGAATTTAGAAGTGTGTCTAATACCTCTCAGTGCAAAGTTGAATTTAGAAGTGTGTTTAATACCTCTCAGTGCATAGTTGACTTTCCTCTATGTGCAAGACTTGAATTTAGAATTGTATCTAATAGCCTCTATGTGCAAAGTTGACTTTAGGATTGTGACTAATAGCCTCTCTGTTCAAAGTTGAATTTAGAACCATGCCTAATAGTATGCCTGGTTGAACCGACTAATCTCCCTAATAACCTCGCTGTGCAAAGTTGATTCCAGAATTATGCTTAATACCCTATCGGCATAAAGTTGAATGGACAGTTAAATTTAGAAGTGTATCTTATAGTCTAATATCATCTCTGTGTAAAGTTGAATCTAGAAGTGTGCCTAAAAGCGTCTCTGTGCAAAACCTAAATTTAAAAGTGTGCCTAAATATCCCCTCTGCCCAAAGTTGAATTTAGAAGTGTCCCCTCTGTGTAAAGCTAAATTTAGAAGTGGACCTAATAGCACACCTAAGTGCCTAATAACTTGCCCTAGTTGAATTCAGAAGTATCCCTAAATACCCTCTCTGTGCAAATTGAACTTGGAAGTGTGCCTAATATACTCTCTGTGTACGTTGAACTCGGAAGTATGCCTAATATCCTCTCTGTTTACATAATATCCCTCTCTGTGCAATAGTGTGCCCAGTAGCATTGAGTTATTAGCTGAATATAGAGGCATCCCTAATATCCTATCTGTACAAAACTCAAATTTAGAAGTGGGCCTAATAGCGCCCCTTGCTCGAATCTAGAAGTGTACCTAATAGCGGGCCCCCATTGAATTTAGAACTACAATTAGAAAGCCCTCCTAAACTGCACTTAAAAGTCCACCTAAAACCATACCTGTGGTGTTGCTACATTCAATTTCTCCCTAATAGCTTACCTGTATCCCAGCTTACTAGAAGAAAGTCTACCCAACAGCGTAACTGTGCTGTAGTGGTAACTAAATAGGCCACATAATCAGCATATCCTAAGGACTAGCTACACTTCAAAACGGCCTAATATCTGCAGCCTAGTACAACTAATACACTAAACCCTAGAATAAGTGAATAATATCACCCTGCTTAGTGGAACCCTGAAACCAAGACTAATCTCACCCAGTGATATAGCCAAACTTATAAAGTCCAATAAAGTGTAAGTTCCACCTGAAACTACACCTAATAGCTCATACTAACCATGAGTGCACCCACTCCACCAGGGTTTGCCAGAAACGAACACCATGGACCGCCTCCACTCTCCGGTCTGCCTTGCCTCCCGTCCCCCCCTTCCCAAATCAACCCACCCTCCTTCACATCCCCTACCCTTCCCCTTTCCAAACACCAAGCCAGAGGAGCACAATGTCGAGCCAACCACCCTAAGACCACTGCTCCCCAGAACCCCACCACCGACCATCCCACATTGATCAAGCCCGCTCCCCTCACTATCATACCGGGGACACAACCCATCCTGCAATCATCCACCCCCCGCCTTTCCCACAAACCCCCACCATCTTCCACAACCGACCACACACTTTCCCCTCCCTAAAAACTGTACGCCTATCCCTAGCAAGAACAGAAGCCTCATCCTTCTCCCCCTCTGATCCCCCCACCCTCTCTCACACACCAATCGCAACAAAGACACTAAAGAGGAAACGTACCTGGTCCCCCTCAATCTCTCAGCACTCTTTGCCTCCCCTGTCTCGACCCACCACCTCTTTCCCCCAATCACCACCTTCTCCCCTCGCCTCACCCTTCCTGAAACCCCTCTCCCTCGATTTCTTACCAACTGCAACTGAAACTCCTAACTGCCCACACCCCACCTTCAAATCCCCCGGGCCAAACCCAATTATCCTAACACCCGCATCCACCCACTCCCACCCGAAACCTGCCAACTGTTCTGCTTGCCCACTTTTCCCATCGACCATCCTACCCCTCTCCCTCTCCAGTTTCCACTCTCTCCCCATCCCCTTCCGCTCCAGCTCCGACACCAACTACACCTACCGAAGTGAACTGCATCCTATTTAATGCCCGATCCGTAGCAAAAAACAGACACTGCATCTTTGACCTCCTCACCTCTGACAAACCAGACCTGGTCTTCATCACCGAAACTTGGTTCTCTGATGACTTCGCCCCAATCGCCAATGAAGCTTTCCCCCCTGACTACTCCCTCATCCCAATGAACCGTCCCTCTAGAGGTGGGGGAATAGCATTCGTCTTCAAGTCTCACTTCCACGCCTCAATCATCGACAACCAACCTTCCATTCCTTCCTGCGAATCACCCCTCGTTAAACTATCCCTCTCCCCGTCATTCTCTCACTGCTTCCTAATAATCTACAGACCCCCTGGCTACGATAGATAATTCTCAAACAATCTCTGCGACTCTATTGCCACCCTTCAACTAAACCATCCCAACCTCACCCTCCTTGGAGACTGTTACATATGGCTCAACATCCCCACCAACCCTATGACACACTCTCTGGTTGATGGTCTAGACACAATTAACCTCCAACCCCACATAAACAGCTCGACTCACTATAAAGAACACACTCTTGATGCCATCTTTAGCTCCCACAACCAGATACATCTAAGCCCCCCACCCCTATTATCTGGTCTGATCACTTCAGTGTTTCTTTCGCCATTCGCTCACCCGACCCCCTTCCCGTACTCGAATCTGAACCTCCGAACCTACGTAAATGCTGGAAAAAACTAATAATCGTTCCTGACTTAGCCAACACACTCCTCCAGTCTCCACCACCTACCTGCCAACTCAATAAACAACTAACCTCTGTTTCCTTTGACTCATGGCTCAACACCTCACTAATACAGCTCGCACCCTCTTGCAAACCATCAGCCTGCCGTGGCCTGTTCCTTAGATGGTTCACACCTGAGTTGAAAACCACTAAACAACTATATAAATACCTAGAACGCAAATGGCAGAAAGACAAAACCCAGGAGAGCAGAGCCACCTTGACCCGGCACCTTCATCAGTACAAGGCTGAAATCCGGAAAGCAAAAAAAGCCCACTACAACTCCCGAATCCTAAACTGCAAAAACCCCAGCAAAGAACTTCACAAAATCATCTCCGAATTCATCCAACCGACATGCACTACGACCGTCCCGACCTCCTCACAAACACTGTGCGACTCTCACTCCACTTTTACGCCACGGCTCTCGAAAGAACAAATGCTCTAACCACCAAACTGCTCTCTTACATCCACCAGGCAACCCTCCCCCCATACCTGCCAACCCACCGCCTGCGCCCACCACGCAACCAACGTTCAAATCCTTTAGTCCAATATCATCAGACCAATTTCTCAAACCTCTATCTGTGCGCAAACCATCCGGCTCTCCGCTAGACCCTTGCCCGGCCACAACCCTCAAAGAAGTTTTCGCTTCCACCTGCGCAGGAGAACATGCAAGATCCATCATAAATAACTCCCTTTCTTCAGGTATCTTTCCCGAAACGTTCAAAACGGTTCATGTCAAACCTCTAATAAAAAAACCTTCCCTTGACCCTCTGGAGCCCAAAAACTACCGCCCCATCTCAAACACCACGTTCCTTGCCAAACTCATTGACTGAAACACCTACTCCCAACTAAATGCCTTTGTCGAAGACAACAATCTCCTAGACCCTGCACAATCAGGTTTCAGAGCCCGTCACGGAACTGAAACCACCCTAACCTCAATCTGGGATGACCTTTAAATGACGGCAGACTCCGCGGGATGCACCGCATGAATCCTTCTTGACCTATCCGCCGCCTTCGACACAATCAATCACTCAATCCTCCTTGACCGCCTCCACTCCCTAGGAATTTGTGGAACCGCTCTTAAATGGATAGCTTCATTCCTCAAAGATAGGTACCAAATAACAATACTCTCCACCTATTCCTCCCAAGCCCGACCAGTCGACACAGTAGTCCCACAAGGAGCATGCCTATCTGCCCTCCTGTTCAATCTCTACTTGATCACCCTCCCACCAATAATTAGATCACACAAAATCCTGTGTTACAACTACGCTGATGACACTCAACTAATTCTAAAATTCCTGAACTCAAAGCCCAACTGCCAACCTGACCTCGCCTCCTGCCTCCTTGACATAGAGCTCTGGATGACCTATAGTTAAACCCCTCCAAAACTGAAATCATCGTAAGTGGCAACTCCGAACTTCTTCCACACCCACTACCCTGGCCATCCGCCATGGGCAACTCACCGACCCCCTCTAACTCAGTGAAAAACCTTGGATGCACCCTTGACTCTGACCTAACATTCTCGTGCCAAGTCAACAACGTCTCAAAGTCCTGCCACTACCACCTTAAAACCCTTAGGCGCATCTTTCCATATCTCTCCTTTCCCAACAGACTCTCTGCGGTGCAATCAATTGTTATATCAAGACTGGACTACGCAAACCCCCTCTACCTCGGAGTCCATGCTTATCAACTGAATAAACTTCAAAGGGCACAAAATGCAGCAGCCAAACTGCTACTTGCGCTCTGCCCAAGAGACCACATCCCCCCAGCCCTTAAGACTCTGCACTGGCTTCCAGTGGCCATAATGGTGACTTTCAAAACCTTATGCATCTCCCATCGAGCATTGCATAAAACCGGACCTCAATATCTTCAAGACAAGCTAAAACCCTATCACCCTCCACGCACTCTAAGATCAAGCTCAGCGGGCCTCCTAGTCAATCCTAAGACAAACTCAGTCAGGTTAGGCGGATCATCATTCTCATCCTTGGCCCCCACGCTGTGGAACACACTCCCACCCCACATCCGCCTAACTGAAGATATAATGTCTTTCCGCAAACTACTGAAAACCTGGCTCTTCCCCTAAAACCAACCCGTACGCAAACTAACCCAGACAGAATAACAGCATCTCAATGACACCAATCCAACAAACTACTACATGCGAGAAATTGACATCTAATAACCACTAATATAAAATAAAAAGGACAAACAGAATAGAACGAGTAAAGTAGATCAAAGCAGTGAAGTGGATAATAAGAATAAATCGTATGAAAACAGTAACGAGATTTGAATTAATCAAATGGATGAAATGCATGATGAATGAACAAAGTGAATGGAGTGGATGAAATCGTTAGAATGGATGAAGCGTGTGGAACGGATGAATGCGCTGAGTGGATAAATGCATTGAGCAGATGACTGTGTAGATCCGATGAGTGTGTAGATCGGATGAGTGTATAGAATGGATGAGTATGTTGAGCGGATGAGTGTGTAGAGCAGACGAGTGTGTAGAACGGATGAGTGCGTAAGTGCAGAGAAGTGTGTAGAACGCAGGAGTGTGTAGAGCAAATTAATATGCAGAACGGATGAGTGTAGAGCGGATGAGTGTGTGGAGCGGATGAGGGTGTAGAGCGGATGAGTGCGGAAGTGCGGAAGAGTGTGTAGAACGCTGGAGCAGATGAGCGTGCAGACCGGATGAGTGTATAGAGCGGATGAGTGTATAGAGTGGATAACTGCGTATGAGCGAACGACTTTGTAGAGCTGATGAGTGCATATAGCAGATGAACGTGTGGAAAGAACGAGTGCATAGAGCGGACGAGTGCGGGAGCAGATGAGTGCGGGAGACGGATGAGTGCGTGGAGCAGATGAGTGTGTGGAGCGGATGAGTCGTGGAGCGGAGGAGTGCGTAGAGTGGAGGAGTGCATGGAGCGGAGGAGTACATGGAGCGGATGAGTGCGGGGAGCAAATGGGTGAGCAGAGCGGATGGGTGAGCAGAGCGTGATGGGTGAGCAGAGTGGAAGAGTGCACCGAGCGGAAGAGTGCACAGAGCGGAGGAGTGTGTAAGAATGGAGGAGTGTGTAGAGCGGATGATTGCATAGAACAGACTAGTCGGTAAAGCCGACAAGTGTATGGAGCAGACGAGTGCGTATGAGTGAATGAGTGCTTAAGAAAGGAGGGGTGTGTAAGAGCAAGTGAGTGCGTAGAGTGAGTGAGTGTGTAGAGCGGATGAGTGCGTAGAGCGGAAGAGCGAATGAGTGTGTAAGAAAGGAGGGGTGCGTAGAGAGCGAGTGAGTGCGTAGAGCGGATGAGTGTGTAGAGCGGATGAGTGCATAGAACAGACTAGTCGGTAAAGCCGACAAGTGTATGGAGCAGACGAGTGCGTATGAGTGAATGAGTGCTTAAGAAAGGAGGGGTGTGTAAGAGCAGGTGAGTGCGTAGAGTGAGTGAGTGCGTAGAGCGGATGAGTGCGTAGAGCGGAAGAGCGAATGAGTGTGTAAGAAAGGAGGGGTGCGTAAATGCGAGTGAGTGCGTAGAGCGAGTGAGTGCATAGAGCGGATGAGTGTGTAGAGCGGATGAGTGCATAGAGTGGGTGAGTGCGTAGAGCGGGTGAGTGAGTAGAGCAGGTGAATACGTAAAGCATGTAAGGGCATAAAGGCATTAAGGGTTAGATCCTCTCTAGTTACCACCTTCCTCTTCAGGGCCAGGATTTGCTCTGTACTGCTTTTAGGTGCACTTCCCAATCCTCTCTTGATGAGACCAGGATACTGGCCTTGTCACACCTTTTACAAACACTGCTAAAACAGGTGCCAGAAGCACTGCAAGACGAAGGAGCAGAGCAACAGTTACTCACTATCCATGTTCCATGGATGCCATGAGATTTACATATCTTGTCAAAGTTGTTTTCTAAAATCAGAGATGAACCATTGCCATTTATCGAGGAAGCCCTTGCCTTTTTTATGAGTGCTACTACCTCACCTGAGCAGATATGAATCAGCTCAGGAGAATGGTAATGCCTCTGAAAGTGAGGCAGAGACTAACAAACCTTGCTAACTGATTGGCTGCAAACACAGGAAACAGAGGGTGCTCTAGACCATGCATGAGATAATTTGGTAGCAGCTATATCTGAGATATTCCAGGGAAAGACTGATTGGTGTAGAAAGGGAACTGCAAGCAGAATCTGAGGAAATCACCAAAAGATTATTTAGACTGGTTAAAGATAGTGTCCTCCCAAAACTTCGGCATCATTAAGCCAGACGAGACAGAACAGGAGGCGATAGCTAATCCTTTTGTTTCTAGTGAAGTGTAAGGGAAAAATATGTCCTATTTAAATGATATTGTGCCAGTAGAATATATTTCAGTGCCTCAAATAGTAAAGGCTGTTGGAAACTTTAATATCCCTCTGACCCATCACATAACTGAGCCGCTCACCCTGACATTAGAGCCTATAGCTGACTCCCAATGTGTTTCTTCTTAGCCCCACTACCCCAGTCAACATTTTAGTTAGGGATTTGTTGTTTAAGCTTAGGTGCACTAATCGCTTTGCCTTAGGAGTTGTGTTCCCAAGTGTCCCAGACCAAAACACTGAAGTCGTTTTAGCAGGGCTCAAATCATATGTTACTCAGGCTTTGTCACGCAGGGAAGAGGAATGATCACCTGACTAAATGATCTCATAAATGCAATACTGCATTCATTATGATCTATGCATGACGGCAAGGTTCAATATTACAGGACCTGCGTTAGCAGCCCGGTAGTTATGGTTAAGATGCTCAACTCATAGAAAGAGTACATTTTGGGTGGCTTATAACTTTGCCCCCCGATGAATCGTTACCAAACTGTTCAAGAAAAGTATATGGCCTCCTCAAAATGATTCTGAGAAGTTTGGTGCGGTTTCATCAAGGGGCAAAGTTATAAAGGGATCCCAAAATGTATGGAAATCCTCATAGACACAATGGAAAAAAATAGTTACTCGCGCCTGCAGCTGATGTATTTTCACCAAATGTGTGCCACGAGTGGCGGCTTGGTCCCGAAAGCGTGATTTTGTAAATTTGGTGTAAATCCATCCAGTAGTTGTTAAAAGAATGGCAAAAAATCAATCTGGTTGATCATAAAATTCTGTGCAACCACCTCGAATCAGCAGCTCACTTCTCACAAAATGCCATTACCTGGATACAATCTTTTCTAAATAACAGGACTATTAGAGTCTTTTCACCCTCAGCAGCAGCTGAGTCTATTACCATCTCCTTTGGAGTCACCCAAGTCTCCGGTGTATCCTCTACAATGTACAACATCTTCACAAAGCCCCTTTTCTACAAACTGGACCGTTTGGGTGTCACCTACACTAACGATGCTGACACCCAGATCCTCCTTCCTCTAAGTTATTCCTTCCTCTGGGTATTTATGAAGATGTTGTACTTCTAGTGAACTAAAATGAACGAAAACTCTCAGATCTGCCCAAGCACAATGCCTCACAATCCCCAGATACAAACTCCAGACAGCCGGAGGTGTCAGCTTCCCAGTCCTTGCGGCCAAACCCTGGAACCAACTGCCACTCACCATCAGAACCAAGCCTTCCCCCTCCTCATTCAAACTCAAAGCCAAGCTCTGGCTATCTGCTACATTCCGACCCACAACCGTCCTTCACCACCTGACTGTGTCTAGCCATGTACTCTACCACTTGGTTATGAATACTGTTTACTAATATCGGATTGTCTGATTGCAACTTTACTTTACCATTCATGTATCTACCTGCTGTAAGATATGCACTTGGTTGCCCTTCGCCTGATGTGCTATACAAATAAATAAAATACAAATACAAATACTTAATCATTCAGGCATGGATGGCCACTCACGGCCTCTGCCTGAATGACGACAAAACAGAGTTACTGATTGTAGGCTCTATAGCTAATCTGAAAAAACTGAATTTACATTATGCCTCATTTAACATTGATGGGAATAAGATCCCAGTAGCTAAAGAAGTAAAAACACAAGGTTTTTACCTCGATGCGACACTGCACCTACATAAACAGGTGAGCGCAACGGCATGAGCTACTGCCTATATGGGCAAACTGATTAGGGCATGCAAACTGCTGCTCTCTAAGGAGAGTTGCATTACACTCACCAGAGATTAAATATTTCCAAATTGGATGACTGCAACAGTCTTTACCTGGGTGCAAGTAAATATGTTCTTAACAAATAACAAATCCTGCAAAATAATGCTCTTAAATCTGCGTTTAGCATCTCAAGTAGAGCTCACATATCTGAAACCAGTAGGCAGTACAAATGGCTCTCGATTAAGGCTAAGATCCAACTCAAAACTATGTCCCTTACGCATAAATCCTTGAACCATGCAGCCCCACTTTACTTAACAGAAAAGTTCAATCTTAGCTAATCCACCAGAGCCACTAGGTCGTTTAACACCCTTGGCCCGATAGTTCCTAGATATAAACTTCAAAATCAGCAGGAACTAGTTTCCCAGTCATGTCGCCTCAGCTATGGATCTCAATCCCTCTCTCTTTGAAAATGACTAAATCATTTACAAACTTCAGAAGTAACTCCATCAAATGGTTAATTGAGAAGCACTAATTGTAAAAGACAACTGTATTTTACCATTGTCCAATGCCTTTCTGCATATGACCTATGCCGTCTACTGTCTATCATGTACTTTGGATTGTTCATTGCCTGTAACTCAATGCAATCAGTTGTTATTACCTCCTATTTTTAAGCCTGTAATCTATGACCAATGCATAACTCCAATGCGCTCACATACCTCTGGGTCAAGGTGCGCTATAGAAATAAATAAAACAAACAAACAAATAAAAAGAAGGTAAACACAAATGTGTGATATTTGGGTCCGGTCTTCAGACTCACTTGACGATTCTGCTCCGCGGATGCCGCTGGACCAACCAGCGCACATGAGGATGTCCGCGGACATGAAACACACCCGCTGGTTGGATGTTCAAAATCGTGTGGTGCGTCCTATTTTTTTAAACGGTCACCATGTTTTATCTGGGGACAGCCGCTGTCATGATTCCTGCCCCTCATGTCCCCAGCCCTCCAAGATGTCAGGCTGGAGCCAGGCCGCGATCACCTACATGGCCCTGAAGGGCCTCTCCATCCCTCCAAAGACCTACTTGGAGTCAGACTTGGCGCTTGTGGCACCAGACTCACTCACTCACATAGGATAACATTGGGGAGTGGACTTGTAGTGCATTGATGGGGACAAGATGGATGCCCCCACATATTTCGGTTGCCAGAACTGCATGTGCAGTCTAGTCTTTTGGGTGTGGTTTAGCCCAGAGACACCTGGGATACTCAGAGAGTATTTAAGCCACGCCCAGGCTGAGAAACATGCTTTGTGTTTTCTGCACCTGCAGCGTGATACTAATTGTGTTCGGATCGGTCTCCAGTAGACCTGAATCTTTCTTCTGCGCTCAGCTCCTGCAAGAACAAGAACACTGTTAGGAACAGCCTTACCTTGCGGCGCTTCTGCTCATCATTCATTGCTTCTTCTGTTCTGCGGGCATCTTCGGCGGTGTCATTCCCATCCCGGCACACTGCTTCCTGTGGAAAAGGGAAAAGAACAGAAAAAAGGCATTAGTAAGCATTCAGCAAATCTTTGCTTATTTTTAAAGACTGCACAAGCTTCAAACGCTTACCTGAATCCCAGCCGGTCTGGGGGAACTCTGTCTCCGGAACTTCTCATCCATCTGCAAGAGGGAAAAGACACTGCAGGTTAGCGTGGAAACATCTAGAGGCGCCGCATACTGCGCTTACTCACCGCATTTCTTCTTCATAACCGGCATCCACGCTGAAAACGTTGCTGCACCTAAAAGACACAGTAAAATAACTCAGTTCAATACAAATATGAAAGGGTCGCATCGTGCATTGCACTCTCACTTACCTTCAGCGCGACTCATCTCAGCAGCACATCGCCATCCCCGGTTGCCGGCCATCATCTAAGGAAGGAAAGGAACGAAGTTTGCGAACTGTTCAAAGACTCATTATACTTACCTGTCGGACTCTTGCCAGTGAAGTAACTAGGCAGCAACGAGCCCGCCTCAATCAACGCGCCCCTGCACTGAAAGCAGGATGGAGAGCACACTTTCCAAGAAAACAAGTTGAGTTGTGGATCAAAGGGAAGGGTTGGACCACGGGGAAGAAGGGGTTCAAGCACACAGAGACAAGAGGGAGTTCTACTCTACCATCCTGTTTTTCAGGCCCAGTCTCCAGTCGAGAAGACTCCAGGGAAGGGTTCACGGTCATAACAGGTCAGAACAGGCTGAGTGACGTCCCCGTGGATACCAGGTGAGCGTTACATCCGCTGGTGTACGCGGATAACACAGTGAGGAAAAAGTGTGGAAAACACATTTGGGGTTATTTTGTGGCCAATAGAAGGCCTAGAAAGAGTGGGGGAGTGGAAAAAAGCTCATAGGTAGCTGTGTTTATAGTTGAAACAATGGTTTGCAAGTGCCGCTGTGTCCGCGGCCACTTCTACTGTCCGCGTACAGCGTGGTGAGAGAAAAGGTAGAAAATTATATTTGGGGTTATTTAGTGAGGGTCTGGAAAGGGTAAGGGAGTGGAATACAGTTGATAGGGAGCTGTTTAATAGGTGAATGAAAGTGTTGCAGGTGCCGCCGAATCTGCAGACACAGCGGTAGCCCGCAGACCTGCACGTGTCACCCAGGTCTTTTAAGGGGGATTAGCCAATCAGGATTTATGGCTCTGGAGGAGGTGTTGTATACAGGAGTACAGGGTACAGCGTTCTTTCTTTGTTGTGTGTAGTGAAGATGGCTATGGCTAGGGCTGTGAAGAAGCAGGCTGTGTGGATGATGGGAGATTCCTGGATCCAATCATTGAAGTTATTTAGTTTAGTTTAGTTTAATATTTGTAGAGCACACCTAACCCTGAGGTATCTGGGCGCTTGAGCAAAGATGATTTGTTACAGTTACAATCGTAGTGGAGTGACAAAGACATAAGGACCAGGTTACAGAGTGGTCAATGTGGCAAAAAAATGGCAACTAAAAAATACAGTAAGCTAGGGAACAATACTCACTCTGCAGTCGAACAATTGTAATAAATACTGCAAAAGAGTTGGTAAAATACAGATAAATCAAGGGCAAAGGAATACTGGTGTCACAGCGGTCGGACAGGGTCAGAGACAACAGGAGTGTGAACAACAGATCGGTGTTCATGAAGGTGGAGGCAGTTCGAAAGTGTCTGAGGAATTAACTAATATTTCTGGGCAAAGAGCCATTCTTTCACTTTGGATATAAAAGTCAAGAAGGATGGTTCAGCTATGATGGCCGTAGGGAGGGTGTTCCAGCACTTGGCTGCTAACACTGGGCAGCTCGACCCCCCTGCTGCTTTCAAATTGTACTCAGGGATATTGTGGCAGTGTAGGTATGATGATCTAGTGGGTCTGGATGATCGGTACGTAGTAATATTCTGTCACCTACTGGTAGCCAGAGAAAGTCCCGTCTGATGGAAGAGATATGACTGGAGCATGGTATATTCAAGGCGCATCGAAGGGCATTGTTCTGGAGAATTATAATCTGTTCAGATTGCGATCAGTGGAGCCTAAGAAAAGGGTGTTACAGTAGTCCTGTTTGGACAAAATCAATGCCCTGGCTAGTGTGAGGCTGCTATTTGTGGACAGAAATTATTTGCAGGTGTTGATTAATTTGTTGGTGTATGCTGTGGTGGAAGCTGTAGAGTTTACTTGTTTTTTGAGGGAGAAGGTGGAGTCTAAGTAAACGCCAAGAGTTTTAGCTTATTGGCGACTTTGATGATGTTGTCATCAATGTTGAATGTATTATACTGTGGGTCAAGTTTGTTCAAACAGATATGGGATCCAACTATCTGAAGTGCAGTTTTGTCATCATTTAGACAGATGCTGTGGGTAGCCATCCAGGCCTGTATTTCAAGGTAGAATCAGTGAGTGTAATGTAGGATGTTTTACCCATGCATCCAATCCCTACCATAAAACTGTGCAGTACTGCATGGAAAACATCATGATGGGCAGAACTCCCCAGAGAGTGCACAGGGAAAACATGAAGAATAGGCTGCCACCCATGTTTGCCTATGTTGTGAGCACAGGAGGGCACTGCCTAAAACCACCATTGGGCTACACACACAGTAGCCTGAAACCATTGGGAATGGCAATGCTGATTGCCAAAAAGCAACTCAAAACTGTGGGGAATTCATTTTCTTAATCCCAAAAATGGTTGCAATACCGGTACTCACCACTATCAGAAAGCCGGCGTTTTAAAACCACTAGACTTTTGTGTAAAACTGAACAGATGAACCAAAACCAGGCCAAGGAAAGACTTGCTAAGAGGTAGATACAATGTAAAACTATATTCTGAAATGACTTGAAGGAAGTAATTATTTAATGTATAGGTAAAAATTGTAAGTTTGATTTAAACTGGGAACTAAAGTGGCATTTAGCTGAATTCTGCCTGACAACTACCCCCGAGAGGAGAAACCTGCTCAGCCACTCTTCCCAGGCCTAGCTGCATCCTGCTTCCCCACCAAAAGGAGTTGACACCTCTCTGATTAGATTAGGGGAGGGGCACCGCAGGAGGTTGAACAAAGCCTTGTCCTGGACTCAGGCAAATGTTATATTGGGGGGGGGGGGCGTAAAGTGGATTCCTCTTGGGAGAAGTGGGAGGAGAAGTGCCTCTGGGAGCCACCCGAGCTGGAGGCGGGGGCAGACAGAAGCTTCCCCCATGTGCTTTGGAACCTAAACCACACCCATCTGGGCCAGAGCATAATTTAAAAAAAAGATGGATAATTCATAGTACAGACTTGTCAGAATTATATAAGTAATATCATTATTCTTGTGATTTTTCTGTGCACGTTTTAAGAGGTGTTAGGACCCTGTGGTGAATGCTGGGGGGTTGCTAGCGGAAAATAGGGTCTTACTCCAAATGTCTGCATGTTAAAAATTTGACACTTCATCAATTAATGTCCATACTCCTTGCGCACCTGTGTGTAATTTTTGGTAAATGTCCGATATTGGTAAACCAGTCAAAAAGTGCAAAATGTTGTCATTTTTGAATGCCCGCTCCCAGGAAGATCAGAGGCAGACAAGCGTGGACCATAAGGAATATATAATGTGTACATGTAATTTCAACAAATTGTGTATCTGGGAAATATGTATTTGAATCAAATATAGATTTGTGGGCAAACTGACCAGGGGAGGATCCTCTGACCCATAAACAGACCTCATCATGATGACAATCCATTTCCTTCCCCCAATCATGGGAGAGGGGAGAATTGGGCCAATGACAAGTAGAGAGGGGCAGGCTCAGTTATGCCACGCACACACCCACTTCCAAAACACATAAAAAGAGACTTCTGGGACAGGTAGAGAGATTCAATTCCATTTTCTGCGGGACGCTCTGCCGGGAGACTGCAGACTTCACATCCATCAATCTTCAGAAACCAGAAATTTACTTCAGAACTTAAAGCAAGGGCCTAAACCCACAAACTGAGAACTCTTCTCAGCAGGCCTCAGCATCCTTAAAATCATCTGCAAACTATTCCACGAGCTGTTTGAATTCTGTGCCAAGAACCTTTGCCAGTACCCAGAAAGCAGTGTTACATCCAGAATCCACTTGATCCGGACCGGAAAGCAGAGCAGTATCCAGAACCAGAGGCCGCTGTATCCAGAGAGGCTAGACCAGCCGAGCAGAGCTGACCCAGACCGCTGTGAGCAGAACCAGAGATCTGGATCGCTGTGAGCAGAACTGGTGCCTGATTGACCCACCGAGCAGACAGAACCGCCGCCGGACGTGTTGACCAGATCTGTGACGAGGCCTAGTTCAAATTTATATTGTGAGTACCTAGCAGAACTGTGCAGAACCAATCTCTTAGTTAAAATAATCTAATTCAAGCTATTTTAACCTAAGTAGAACTGCCTCCTAGAAATCGTGTCATCTGTCATTTTTAAAGCTGCACAACTGTCACCTGTCAATTCTGCAGCTGCAAGCTGTCACCTGTCATTTTGAGTTTTACTTTAAATCCGAAAATCTACCTTTATTAAATCGTCCGTATCTCTTGAACCGTTTGGGCTAGGAACGTGGCTTAACTTTCATTTTAAAGCTGTGATTCTAGCCTTTCCAACGAACTGACCTCCTACTCCCTATACTCTTTCTGCAATTGCGGTTTACACACTCGCGAAATTTACCGCGATTTGCGATTTGGCTCAATTTCTCCACTTGTCAAAATAGCAGCTCCATTCTTTCCTTTGTTAAAATCCGTTTGCAAACTGGTAATAACTCATAGAGCATTGCTAAAGTGAGCCTGAACTAATACCAACAAGCAGCTCTCTCTCACCCTGAATCTCTAGAGGGAATTAAAATCAGTTAGCACATTTTCCCATCCATTGCCATCACATTTAAAAGCATTTTGGGCCTGTGTTTTAAACTTCTACCTGTTTCCTCTAAGCTTGCTGGGGGGAACTGAATTCCGTATTGTATTTGATTGTATTCCCGAAGACTGTGTGTGTTACTTCCATCTCCTTGCATTGCATATAGGGGGGGTGAATTGCCACCAGGGGAAAAGTGATTACATTGTCTTTTGTTGAAGCCATATCAAGTTATTTTTCTGTACTGCATTTCATTCATCATTGTGTTTCCTTGAACCATATAAAGCATTCTTTCCCACCTCATTCTTCTGTTCCTATTCATAAATTTCCTCTTGCTGATTACTGCTCATATTCACAAGTGTAATATCCATTATCAATTTATTTATGGAAGTGTGATATATATATATATATATATATATATATATATATATATATATATATATATATTGTTTAAATTTTCAAATAAACCTTTTAATTTGCAAAACAAACCTACTTCTTGGCTCAGGGGGGTCAGGGGGATTCTAAGAGGGGGGTGTTATACAAGGGTTGTCATCCAGAGTACTGAACTGGACATATAAATACATCAATAAGGGTTTTCCTCAGCATCCCAGACTAGGCATTGACTTAGTTGTAGTGTTGATTGAATATCGCTTACAAAAGTGGGGGCTTGTAGCCGGAGATTCTGGGTTAGATCTATCACTTGTGCAGATTAATACAGTGTGCTAACTGACAGGAGACATACATCTGGTCGGATCACCACGCTGTGTTACGCTGTAAAGCACTCCTCAAAGGAAGGCTCTAAGGAAACGGTCTGTTTTGCAAAAATAAAATACAAACTTCTGTAAGTCAGGAAGGAACTCAATTTCCAGAATGACGACACTGGTAGACATCAAAATAGCCAGAGAGCACTTCTTACATAAGCTATTTGTGAGAGGTGAGTGGACTCATCAGGACCAAACGGTCTTGTTGCAGGCAATCGCGCAACAGGTCACTGAAACAGGGTCAGATACATGGAGAGATCAGGGTCCCCTACATGTGGCCCTGAGTGAACTATATATGGCCCCTAAAGCCAAAGATGAACATAATAAGATTGCCAGGATAGCGGCATATTTGTACCTTCATATGGGAGCCATGCAGGACAAATGTGCTGAAGGCCAAGATCTGGCAAATAGGCAACAGATTGCGTTAGAGAAGACCCAATCTGATCTGGACTCTCTGAGCAGAGGCTGCTCAGGAGCCAGGAGTCAGAAAAGGACAGCAGACAGTACATCACTAAAATAAAGGAGGATATTGATGTGCTGCAACAGGAAAAGGCTGACCAGGATACCAGATTTCTGGCCTTGCAGAAGGAGTACCAAGAAGCTTTGGACTCCCTACTGCAGAGCCAGAAGAAGCTGGAGCAACAGTTAGACTTCAATAGGGCATGTGCTGAGCAGGTAGTCACCCTGCAAAGCCACCTAGATAGGGAGAAGGCAGAGAGCAATAAACTGATTTTGAAAGACCTGGATACCCAGGCAAAGTTTGACCAGGAGCGCCAGAAAGCTGGTGCCTTCCAAAGGCAAAGGGATGACCTGGAGGCACAGATGCAGGCTCTTAGTCAGGAAAGGGATACCTTAGGCCAGGAAGCCTGTCACTTAAAAAGGAAAATGGAAGAAAATCACCTGGCCCTCCAGGGACTGGGTGACCTCCAAAAAGAACACCAGAACTTGTTAGAGCACACCAGGAGGGTGGAGGATGCTCTGGCAAGAAAGGAGCGGGCCAATAGGGACACAGCTCAGGAGGTAACCCTCCTGCAGCAACGACTGGCCCAGTACTCCAGGACCAATCAGGAGGCACAGAGAGAGAATGAGGCTCTCTGCCAGCACAATGATAGGCTCCAGCAACAGGTAGCGATGCAGGAGAGTCTAGTAAGGCCTTAACTGAGGAACTGAAAGCGCAGGCTCTTGCATTGCAACAGGAAGCAGGGGCGGATAGAGATGAGGTTCGCTGGGAAAGAGAAACTCCTGAGCATAACCTCAGGAGCCCTAGTACCAGAGGCCTTAATTTCTCCCAGTCCCTGGACTCTGCCACCCCCATGTCCCCTCGCGCACATGAGCCCAGGGCCGCGGGGATGGCAGATTACTATCCAGCTAGAAGTATGGGGCTCATAGGCCAGTACCTCCCAGGAATGGATGGGCGGGCATCCGGGTATGGGCACCCAAGCACAGTGCAATTTAGTGGGGAACCCCAGGAGAGTAGGCCCATTAAGGGCATCCTGAAAACCTCTGCCCAGTTAGGTCAGTGGGGGGGTACCCATCAAATCCTGGCAGCAAGGAGGGATCTGAAGACTCCTCTGAGCATTACAGGACACAGGAGACCAGGTCCCCACATTCTGCCAGCCATTCCCAGGTTCGCAGAATCCGGGAAAACCTGGAAGATCAGACGGGCACCTCTGGGAGCAGTGCTTCTGAGTCAGAGGATGAATGGACCAGGGTTACCCGAACCAAAAAGGCCAATAAGGCAAAAAGGGCCTTGCTTAAGGACCCATTGAAACAAATAAAGGCAATAAGGAGTGTCATCACGCCTTATCATAAGAACGCCAAGTATTCTGTTCGGGAACACTTGGAGCTCTATGAGCAAATGATGGAGACTTTCCATTTGAAGGACAGCAGTAGCTGCATCCAGTATGTCAAATGGACCTTCTCCCCAGAATACTTCAGTTTCTTTGCAGGACTGGAGGATCAAAACCATTCAAGGTGGTCCACATACAGGCGGCCATCTTGAAACATTTTTCTGTGCACAGAAATCCTCAAGAGGCTCGCAAGGCAGCCTACAATTTGCAATGTGGGGAGGATCAGGCCTCACAAGAGTTTGTGCAAGAATTAAAGCGTGCTTTTGCGCAGACCACCAGAAGGGTGCGCACGGATAGCAGCGAATTTATCAATACGTTTTTCCATGCCTTACCCAAATACATAATGACCCAGCTCGTGAGATATTTTCATGAGAAAAGATCTTTAGACTGGGTCATTGAACAGGCTACCCGGATCTATGAGGTGCAGAAGCCCATCGAAAATAAAAATAATGCGCAGAAAAACCCCAAAACCAACAGCACCCCTGCTGCTGCCAAGGTGGCGGAGGTAAAGGTTGCCCCTGTTTTAGATTTGGAGATGGGGGGGCCTAAAAACCTGCCTGCACCAAATAATTCACAGCCAAGAAGGCCATTGGGCCAGTCACAGACAGGGAGTCGAGGAGGTAGTACCACAAATTGGGTCCCTCGCTCCCCTGATTATGTCAGTCCCCGCTACAAGAGAAACCGACCCATCCTGGGTTATGTGTGAACTCCTCCAGCCCAAGGGGGGGGGGTCCAGCCAAGCACCTAAACCAGGGAACTTCTTTCCCAACTTCCCACAGGAGGGCAGAAATTCTCCAAATCCTGGGCAGAACTTTTTCCCCAGGTATCTGCCCAATTTCCAGCCCCAAAATCATCCATCCTTCTTTCCCCAATTCCCTGAACCCAGACAACCTAATCCGGGAGAGGGGAGGCCAACGGTGGAGGGGTACCCAAATCTTCCCAACCAGGGGTACTACCAGAGAAGGGATAGCTACCCTTCCCGGGATCAGCCCAGGGGAGAAAATAGAGCCCAGTATCAGCCTGAGCGGGTTTCACAACTTGAGCGCCAGGTCCAAAATATGGCACGAGATCTGGGTCACATACTGAGGGCTCAACAGAACCCTCAGATGAGCATGCCACCGCAGAATGCCCCAAACTCTGGACCTGGTGCTCCAGAACAATGACGGGGGCAGCACCCCGATAACCCATCGGTTCCCAGGGAGGAGGCACAAGGGGAAAGGGGGTGTAAAGCCTTGGAGGAAGCTTCCTTCCCAACTTGTAAACAGCGCCTGGAAAACCAGGAACCGGAAACAAAATCTCCTGCCCCTGAAAGCTTGCCTCCCAAGGAGCAGAGGGGGGTTAGGAGAAACAAAAGACCCAAACAGACCCACTTTGTGGAGGAGGTACATATCTTCCAATTTGAGGGAGAGGAATCCTCAGAGGATCCTGGGAAAAGGATCTTCTCCTTTAGAGATGGGGGAACTCCTCCCAAAGAAAAATGGGTCCCAAGAGATTCCAAACCAGACTTGGGAGATATGGAGACTGAGCTACCGCCGCCGATCATCTCATCCCAGAACCGACAATACCAAAATCCCCTGGTTCAAACCCATCCTGATGACTGCCTCCGAAAAGAGGGGGGTGGCCCAGAACTGGAACCAGGGGAACCCATAATGGCTCTGATCTCCAGTTGCCAACTTTTTCTTTCAGATTCCCAAGACTCTCCACAGAATTCTGCCCAAATCTCTTCTCTCGCCATGTCCAAAACCAGAAAATTAGCCCACCAGTTGTCAAAAAATGTGCATTATCTGTGCCCCCTTGAGGAGAAGGAGGGAAGATATGATGCCCCGGTACAAGTACAGGGGCAGGGTACAATTTTGGCGCTGGTGGACACTGGATCTCAAGCTACCCTTCTGTCCAGAAGGGCCTTTGATTAACTGAATGCAGGAAGGGGGGAGAATTAACATATTCCTCTCACCTCTCTTCCTGGACAACTCCAGAACTTTGACGAGAAGGAAATTCCTGTCGAGGGCACTGCAGATTTGGACATCAAAATTGAACGACACAAGGTGAAACACCCGGTCATAGTAGTGACTCCAGAGGGCACCCCTTGTTTACTAGGGAATGACATCCAGAGAAGGTTGTCACCCCTAATAGATTGCATAAACAAGGTCCTCTGGACCCAGACTAGCCGACCAATAAAATTAAAACAGAGTGTTAAACATGTTAGTTTAAACGGCACCTGCCACATGGTTGAACAAAAATCTGACCAAGTAGAATTTCACTTCCAGAACAACCAAATTCCAGACGTGACAGTAATAGCAGTAGGACAACAGACTGGTGATAGGGGGTCCTCTCTATTTCTGAAAATCAACCTTCCTTCTAGTTTAAGGTGGTATTCCACACTGGAAGGAAACACTCTGAAATTCTTTACCAATCCACAATCAGACACTCCCACTCCTATAGTCCAGAAAGATGTGAAATCAGCTCAGAGCCTGGCTGATATTCAGCAAATTGGAGATCAGTTGTTCATCCCTGTTCAGTTAAATGATGGGAAGGACTCTGTTCTCGCTGGAGTGTGTGTGAACAACGGTAAGAGCTTCATCAGCGAAGCCATGTTCCGCCAACTCCCAAAAGATCCAGCCATTCCCACATTCAAACCGCTAGACAAATGGGAAATGGACCTGGAAGCACCTAATTCCAAACATCTCCTGCCAAGCACGTGTATGCTCAAAATCTCCATTGGCAACAAGAGCATAGTCCATAATTGTTGGGTCGTGCGAGACGTCACTGCCGCCTTTTACTTAGGCAGTGACATTCTCAATCGCTTCGCCTTAGTTTGGACCTAATAAACTTCAAAGCTTGGTCCCGATTAGTGGATAATCCCATGGGCTTTGATGATCCAGAAAAAGCATTTAGGTCAGCTCAATTGCTACCATATGCAGTTGAAATTCAGATTAAAGAGGAAGTCACCATCCCAGAAAGGACCCGACAATTCTCCCTGGAAGTGAAAGTTAAAAGAGGACAAAAATTGAAAAACCCTGATGCTTATATACATCTAAATGCTTCTCTCCAACAGCAAGGGTTGGGGGTAAATCCAACTCCATTAGTCAACATAGAACATGACACCATTCCAATAGAGGTGGATAACAGCGACTTAAAGAGTATTACTCTAGCCGCAGGCACCATTATTGGAATGGCGGTTGATGACCGACATTTCTCCATTGAATAGGAAATGAACTGTTAGGACCGATCCCCAAGGACTGTTTTGACAGTGACAGTGAGGACAATACAACACCAGACAGGATTTTCACCCGGCATGGGGGGAACTTCCTGGTGTATACTTCCTGCCCTTATGGTAAGGAAGATGTGACTTGTGACTTCAGAGGGGACGAGGTGATTTTCCAGGTTCATGAGGGCTGCCTTTGCCACCTGAAGCCTCCAGTCCAATTCAGCACTCTGACCAGGGACTTCTCCACCCAGCTGGAGGAGCCCGCTGAGATAGCCAAACCAGAAGTCTTTCCAGGCTTCAGGCAGATGGTGGAAGAGAGAGTCAACCTAGCTGATGCCTGCGTGACTCTGGAACAGAAGCAAAAGTTGAAACAAGTTTTCTTGGATTTCCAAGATCTCTTTGCGGTAGACTCATATGACTGTGGTTGCACCAACATCCACACCACAACAATTCCCAAGGACCCGGGAATGACTCCAGTGTTTGTGAAGCAATATTGTTTGCCTCTCACATCCATGGAGTCCCTTACTGAAATAATTAAGAAACTTGAGTCCCGGGGAATAATCCGTCCAGTACACAGCACCTTCAATAATCCGGTGCTGGGAATATTGAAGCCAAACGGCCAGTGGAGACTCTGCGCCGACCTTAGGGAGCTCAACAAACGGGTCCATACTTCCCGATGGCCTCTGCCCTAATTGACCAAGGGCTGGCCAAGATTCAGGGGTCACAGGTATTCACAGCAATAGACCTGACCAATGGATACTGGACCGTGCCTGTCAGTAGGGAGGACCAATACAAACTGGCTTTTA
Organism: Ambystoma mexicanum; assembly: GCF_040938575.1. Classification (NCBI taxonomy): domain Eukaryota; kingdom Metazoa; phylum Chordata; class Amphibia; order Caudata; family Ambystomatidae; genus Ambystoma; species Ambystoma mexicanum. Next base: position 448,241,916 of record NC_090941.1, on the reverse strand, counting down.
CCTTTGGGGGCCAGCAGTACACATGGACCCGGACTCCCTTCGGATTCCTCAACTCCGGCAATGAATTCAACATTTTCCTAAATAAGGCCATGCCCGACCTGGGTGCAAGGGGTAACCTGGCTTATGTAGATGATGTCCTCATCAAAAGTTCATCTGTGGAGGAACACATAGCGGAGATCTGTTATGTTCTGACGCAGTTGAGGGCCGCCTGAGCAAAACTTTCCTTTCAGAAAGCACAGTGGTGTAGAAGCCGTGTTAATTTCTTGGGGCATGAGATTACTCCTCAGGGTCTCTGTCCCCAGGAAAAGAAAGTGGAAGCACTTCAGAAACTGAAAGACCCCACGACTCTGCGGGAACTAAGGAGCCTCCTTGGACTGACTAATTACAGCAGAAAGTTAATTGAAGGCTACGCAGAGATCACTAGACCCCTGATTCATCTCTTGAAGGGGGGGTCAAGTGGGAATGGGGTCCAGAACAATCCGAGGCAGTAAGACAACTCAAAAAAATCCTCTCACAAGCGCCTTGCCTAGCTTACCCTGTCAGAAACAAGGAGTTCTTCCTGGAGACACGGTTCTCTAATACATGCTTGACGGCGGTATTATACCAAAAGCATGACAAGGTCAATAAAGTAATCTCCTATGCGAGCAAAACTTTATCCTCTGTGGAGGAAAAATTCAACGATTGTGAGAAGGCACTCCTGGCAACGGTGTGGGCATTGAAGAATTACCGCCCGTTTATCCAGGGGGAACACATCATAGTGGAGACTCCACACCAGCCTCTGCAATATCTCCAGAGTGACAGAATCCGGGCCGGAAATGTGAGTAATTCCCGAATTACTTCCTGGATTCTGTCAATGCAAGGCTTTCCTGTGGAGGTCAGATATGGCCAAAATAAGAAGAGACCCCTCACGCAAGGTCTGGATGACTTGCATGATTGTGCCAGAGAAAACTGTCTCGAGGGCGAAAGTCTAAAAATCAAGGACAACATGGAGGCATACCTCAATTCCCCACACAAAGTCTTTGAAGAAGACAAGTGTGAGGGAATGCCCACTGTCTATGTGGATGAATGCTCCTACCATGTTGACAACAACGGGGAGAAAGAACTGGTGGCCGGCGTAGGGAATGCATGGGTGAATGAATCACCAGAACCCTCCGCTGAATACAAAATTGGTCCCCGAAGTAGCCAGGTGGCAGAATTGATGGCTGTGCATCAGGCCATCCTCACTGCTGTCCAACATCAACTCCACGAACTGGTCATAATCACAGATTCGGATTATGTACGGAACGGGTTCGTGGAGCACCTGGTAAATTGGAAAACCAGAGGCATGTTATGTGCTAATAAAAAAGCCCTGAAAAATGGGAAGCTAATCCAAAATAGTGATGATCTGTTCACCTCGAATGGGATGACCATCTACTGGAAAAAGATCAAGGGTCATTCCAAAGTAGAGGGACCAGACAAAAATGGAAATGACTTAGCTGATCAGCTGGCCAAAACCGGGGCCATCCAAGGGGATCTAATAGAAATAGAGTCCCTGTTGGGGGAAATCCAGGTCACTGCTATCACTAGGTCCCAGACAAATGCTCACAATGATCTTTCAACTGCACAATGGAGTAAGGAGACCCCTGATGCTGATTTGATTACAGCTCAGAAGGGAGATCCAATAATTGGTAAGTTTTACCAACACATTGAGGACCCTGAGAACTTTCCCCTTTCGGATACCCATTAAATTGGGAAAGAGGACCTAAGAGTGTCGATGAAATGTCCAAAAAGGTTCTGAATCCAAGACGGTTTGTTGGTAAGGAAATCCCAAGCAGGCCATGATCAGTGGGTGGTTCCTACCTCATTCCGAAGCTTGATGTTAAGTCACGCCCATGATGCGGCCACCACCGGTCATAGGGGGTTTCACACAACACTGGAAATCTTAAGAGAGGTTGCATACTGGCCACACATTGGGCAGGACCTCGACCAATACTTGAAGGGGTGTCTTGTGTGTGCACAATTTCAGCCATCATCCCTCACACACCGTGCGCCTCTCCAAAAGAGGGAGATGACACTGCCATGGTCAGATTTGCAAATCAACTTTGTAGGCCCTGTAATTCGCTCGTCTAGAGGAAACAAGTACATGTTGACCGTTACATGCTTGTTTACCAAGTGGGTGGAATGTTTCCCAGCCCCAAACTGCAAGGCAGAAACAGCAGCTGCCCTGATGATTAACCACATCTTTTCCCGTTTTGGTCTACCTCAAAGGATTGAGTCAGAAAGGGGTAGCCACTTCACCAGTGGAGTAATGACAAAGATGTGGGAGATACTGGGGGTCAAAAGAAAGCTACACATTGCTTAACGACCAGCTTCTTCTGGAGCAGTAGAGAGATACAACCGAACCATTGTGAGCATCTTAAAAAAGTTTGTGGCAGATTCTGGGCCAAGTTGGGATATCCGACTACCTCTGGTCCTAATGGCCATCAGATCTACCCCTTCATCTGCAACTAAAATGTCACCATTTGAGTTGATGACTGGACGCAAGATGGTACTTCCCCAGCATCTGCTCTACAGGACCAAAGAGCAGACACTGATAAATGCCTCCACAACTCATGAGTATGTGGAGAATTTAAGGAAACACCTCCATCATGCTTTTGCCTATGCTCAGCGGAATCTAGAAAGATCAGCTGAGAGTATGAAAACGCACTATGATTTGAAAACCACCAGGAAGGAATATGATGTGGGAGATCGGGTTTATTTATACAATTTCCAAAGGAACCAGGCCAAACAGCAAACATTTTTGCCTACATGGAAGGGACCTTTGAAATTATAGACAAGATCTCCCCTGTGGCCTACAAAATCTGCATCCCCAAAGGTAATTTGGCAGAAGGGGAAGATAAGTGGGTCCATATTAATCAGCTGAAGTGTTGCCATCCCAGGCACACTCTGCAGCAACTGGAGGAGTCCTCTGCAATACCAGAGGGGGCCGCTCCAGAGTAATTCAGTTCCAACCCTAAAATATCCCATATATAGTCTCTAAAATATTATGACGCTTGTAAGCCACTGTCTCTGAATTATATCTTGTTTTTAAACATTGGAATGCTATGTCTATTAAAGTATAAAATGTATATGTCGCCCCACTATATCAATAGTGGGGGGAGAAATGTCTATGAATAGGTATTGCCGCTTTCCTTTGTCATCCTAGGAGAAAGAAAACATGGAGACTGACCATGGAAGGCGACCTGGGGACCGGGAGCGAAGATCCGAGGGGCCCGGGGTACCGCCCAATCCTCCCATCAGGACCAGCAAGGAGAACTGATTGATCGACTGGAGGGAGGAAAAGATGCTGAACTGTGCCATCTATGGAATTGGCAGAAGAGGAGGCGAACATCCCAGATCTTGCGAGTTCCATCAGCGAAAGGACAGAATGGCCATCGCAAGAGGGGGGGCTTGTGGGTTGTTTTTACCCATGCATCCAAGCCCTACCATAAAACTGTGCAGTACTGGCATGGAAAACATCATGATGGCCAGAACTCCCCAGAGAGTGCACAGGGAAAACATGAAGAATAGGCTGCCACCCATTTTTGCCTATGTTGTGAGCACAGGAGGGCACTGCCTAAAACCACCATTGGGCTACACACGCAGTAACCTGAAACGATTGGGAATGGCAATGCTGATTGCCAAAAAGCAACTCAGAACTGTGGGGAATTCATTTTCTTAATCCCAAAATGGTTGCAATACCGGTACTCACCACTATCAAAAAGCTGGTGTTTTAAAACCACCGGACTTTTGTGTAAAACTGAACAGATGAACCGAAACCCGGCCAAGGAAAGACTTGCTAAGAGGTGGATACAATGTAAAACTATATTCTGAAATGACTTGAAGGAAGTAATTTTTAATGTATAGGTAGAAATTGTAAGTTTGATTTAAACTGGGAACTAAAGTGACATTTAGCTGATTTCTGCCTGACAACTACGCCCGACAGGAGAAACCTGCTCAGCCACTCTTCCCAGGCCTAGCTGCATCCTGCTTCCCCACCAAAAGGAGTTGACACCTCTCTGATTAGATTAGGGGAGGGGCACCGCAGGAGGTTGAACAAAGCTTTGTCCTGGACTCAGGCACATGTTATATTGGGGGGGCCGTAAAGTGGCTTCCTCTTGGGAGAAGTGGGAGGAGAAGTTCCTCTGGGAGCCACCCGAGCTGGAGGCGGGGGCAGACAGAAGCTTCCCCCATGTTCTTTGGAACCTAAACCACACCCATCTGGGCCAGAGCATAATTTTAAACAAAGATGGATAATTCATGGTAAGGACTTGTCAGAATTATATAAGTAATATCATTATTCTTGTGATTTTTCTGTGCACGTTTTAAGCAGTGTTAGGACCCTGTGGTGTATGCTGGGGGGTTGCTAGCGGAAAATAGGGTCTTACTCCAAATGTCTGCATGTTAAAAATCTGACACTTCATCAATTAATGTCCATACTCCTTGTGCACATGTGTGTAATTTTTGGTAAATGTCCGATATTGGTAAACCAGTCAAAAAGCAGAAAATGTTGTCATTTTTGAATGCAAGCCCCCAGGAAGATCAGAGGCGGACAAGCATGGACCATAAGAAATATATAATGCGTACATGTAATTTCAACAAATTGTGTAGCTGGGAAATATGTATTTGAATCAAATATAGATTTGTGGGCAAACTGACCAGGGGAGGATCCTCTGACCCATAAACAGACCTCATCATGATGACAATCCATTTCCTTCCCCCAATCATGGGAGAGGGGAGAATTGGGCCAATGACAAGTAGAGAGGGGCAGGCTCAGTTATGCCACGCACACACCCACTTCCAAAACACATAAAAAGAGACTTCTGGGACAAGTAGAGAGATTCAATTCCATTTTCTGCGGGACGCTCTGCCGGGAGACTCCCGACTTCACATCCATCAATCTTCAGAGACCAGAAATTTACTTCACAACTTAAAGCAAGGGCCTAAACCCACAAACTGAGAACTCTTCTCAGCAGGCCTCAGCATTCTTAAAATCATCTGCAAACTATTCCACAGCCGGGCGAGCTGTTTGAATTCTGTGCCAAGAACCTTTGCCAGTACCCAGAAAGCAGTGTTACATCCAGAATCCACTTGATCCGGACCAGAAAGCAGAGCAGTATCCAGAACCAGAGGCCGCTGTATCCAGAGAGGCTAGACCAGCAGAGCAGAGCTGACCCAGACCGCTGTGAGCAGAACCAGAGATCCGGATCGCTGTGAGCAGAACCGGTGCCTGATTGACCCGGCGAGCAGGCAGAACCGCCGCCGGACGTGTTGACCAGATCCGTGACGAGGCCTAGTTCAAATTTATATTGTGAGTACCTAGCAGAGCTGTGCAGAACCAATCTCATAGTTAAAATAATCTAATTCAAGCTATTTTAACCTAAGTAGAACTGCCTCCTAGAAATTGTGTCATCTGTCATTTTTAAAGCTGCACAACTGTCACCTGTCAATTCTGCAGCTGCAAGCTGTCACCTGTCATTTTGAGTTTTACTTTAAATCCGAAAATCTACCTTTATTAAATCGTCCGTACCTCTTGAACCGTTTGGGCTAGGAACGTGGTTTAACTTTCATTTTAAAGCTGTGATTCTAGGCTTTCCAATGAACCTAGAATCTACTCCCTATACTTTTTCCGCAATCGCGATTTACGCACTCGTGAAATCTACCGCGATTTGCGATTTGGATCAATTTCTCCACTTTTCAAAATAGCAGCTCCATTCTTTCCTTTGTTAAAATCCGTTTGCAACCTGGTAATAACTCATAGAGCATTGCTAAAGTGAGCCTGAACTAATACCAACAAGCATCTCTCTCTCACCCTGAATCTCTAGAGGGAATTAAAATCAGTTAGCACATTTTCCCATCCATTGCCATCACATTTAAAAGCATTTTGTGCCTGTGTTTCAAACTTCTACCTGTTTCCTCTACGCTTGCTGGGGGGGAACTGAATTCCGTATTGTATTTGATTGTATTCCCGAAGACTGTGTGTGTTACTTCCATCTCCTTGCATTGCATATAGGGGGGTGAATTGCCACCAGGGGAAAAGTGATTACATTGTCTTTTGTTGAAGCCATATCAAGTTATTTTCTGTACTGCATTTCATTCATCATTGCGTTTCCTTGAACCATATAAAGCATTCTTTCCCACCTTATTCTTCTGTTCCTATTCATAGGTTTCCTCTTGCTGATTACTGCTCATATTCACAAGTGTAATATCCATTATCAATTTATTTATGGAAGTGTGATATATATATATTGTTTACATTTTCAAATAAACCTTTTAATTTGCAAAACAAACCTACTTCTTGGCTCAGTGGGGTCAGGGGGATTCTAAGAGGGGGGTGTTATACAAGGGTTGTCATCCAGAGTACTGAACTGGACATAAAAATACATCAATAAGGGTTTTCCTCAGCATCCCAGACTAGGCATTGACTTAGCTGTAGTGTTGATTGAATATCGCTTACAGTAATGAGGACCTGAGTGTCATCTGCATAGTTAGTGTAGGTGACACCCAGGTTATCAAGATGATCAAAGAGCTTAGTAAAGATATTATAAAGCATAAGTGAAACACAGGACCCTTGCAGGACTCCACAGTGGATACGGACTGGATCAGCAGAAGCTATGGGAGAAAAAACCCTGGTTGTTCTATTTGAGAGAAAGGATTGGATCCAACTAGCAGCATTTGGTGAAAATGCTGAGGCAGTGGACAGGTGTTTTGTCAGAATTTGATGGTCGATAAGATCAAACGCTGCTGATAGGTCCAGCAGTAGCAGGATGGCAAAGTTACCCTTATATTTAGTTTCGACCATTTGGATTTTTAAATCCAAGAGGGCTATTTCTGTATCATGCCTATGTCTGAAGCCGAACTGTTGCAGGATGATAAGCTTGCTTGGTAACTTGCAAATGTTTTTGAATTTGTAGATGGGCTACTTTATCTATTATCTTTAAGAGGAATTAAACTGTTTGTATGGGTCTGTAATTAGTCTGTATGTTTGGGTCTAGGTTCAGTTTTTTTAAAAGAGGCATGACCCAACTTCTTTAAGATTGTTGGGGACTGAGCAATGTTTAAAGGATGCATTAATCAGAGCAGTGCTGAAGGGTGCTAACTCTTTTGCTGTGTCATTGATAACTGGAACTGGGCAAATGCCCCCCTGGTAATTTGAGGGCTTGAGCCCCATGATGATATTTGCCACTTCTTCAGTAGTTACTGGAGAGAAGTGGAATGGGTGGCACGAGGACAATTGAGGGACAGGCAGTTTGTGTGAATGGGCACTGGGAGGCTATTTTGTTTGAAACGGCTTTCTGGATATTAGCAAACCAGGCGTTGTCCTTAATGCAGTCTTCTGTAGGTGGTACAGGAGACGCCAATTCTCTTATAATATAGACAAGTTCTTTAGTACCAGATTTAGCATTCTGAATTCTGGTGTTATAAATCTCTCTTTTGGTATTGGTGATGACAACTTTGTAAGTAGCCACAGCAGTGGAGATTTTTTCCTTGTTGGGAAATGAAGGTGATTCTCTCCCGATGGCTTCGGATGATCTTTTGATGTTGCGTAGTGCTTTTAATTCGGCAGAGAGCCATTTATTTAAATGGGCAGCCAGTTTAGCCTTTCTTAATTTTAGTGGGGCAATTTTGTTTAGGGCTTGTTACATAGCACCGTTGTAAAGGTCAACCAGAGAGGATGGGTCCATATCCGAATTGTAGCGAAAAACAGTGATTGGCTGTAGGAGAGGTAATAGTTTGTCTAGGGTTATATTGTGTTTATTTCTGTACAGGGATTGTGGAGAGAGGGCAGTATGGGTGTCAGTGTAGGTGCCTTTCAGTATGGTGAAGGTGATGCAATGGTGGTCAGACCAGGCACAAGTCACATTGTTGAGGATTGTAATGGAGAAGTTAAGGTCAGCCAACCAGTCCAGTGTTCTACCCTTAGTGTGGGTTGGTTCGTTAATATGTTGTATGAAGCCGATTGAGTGATGGCATAGTCTAGAGTGGTGGCGTTAGGATCATAAGGGTCATAGAGACCCAGGTTGAGATCTACAGCAATATGATCCACAAACCCGGTGTAGTATTTTGGGTCCGAAGGTGGTAGGTGATGTCTTCCTCAAACGAGGTCCCGGGGGTCGATAGACAAGGTGCAGTACGAGAGTGCGGGTGAGAGAGGGATTTTAACAGAGAGGAGCTCAGTTGAGAGAAGGCCTGTGTTAGAGAATTCTTTAAGGTTCAAGTGTGATTTGGCTATGACAGCCACTCTGCCACCTTTACTGGTCCCTCTGTCGGTTTGGATGATTGTTTAATTTTCTGGAACAGCTAGTGATAGGGTAGGACCTGCCGCAGGGTGAAGCCACATTTCTGTTATGGCTAGGAAGTCCAATTGGTTAATGATAATGAGGTTGGCAATGTCAAGGGTGTATCGACCAGGGATCATGCATTGATAAAGCACCCTTAAGGGTTGGGATGTCAGTGTCTGGAGCAACTAGTAGTGGACTTGATTGAACAAGTGAGCAGCCATTACTGCGAGGAGTGGGTTGATCCAGGAGACGTGATTGTAGTGTTAGAGGTGATCGACCTGTAGGGGTCAAGTGGGGCATGAGATCTGTATGTCAAATTACTGCAGTGGAGGCGAGAACAGAGTCTTGCGTTCCTCAAGTTGAGTGGACATGGGATCAGGGGGAAAGGTGGGGATGCGAGACAGATGATCCATTCTGCAGGGGAAATAGAGCAGTTTGCACTGTTGACTGGGACCGTTTGTAGGTCAGTAGGATATAGATGAGGCTGCAATGTTGGAAGAAATTTGGTGGGTGCTATTAAATGAAACAGTGGTAAGAGGGTGGCCATAGTGAGCGTTACTCGCCATAAGGTGGCCATGTGAAGCATGAGATCTGTATGTCAAATTACTGCAGTGGCAGAGAGAACAGATTCTTGTGTTCCTCAAGCTGAGTGGACATGGGATCAGGGGGAAAGGTGGGGATGCTAAAACGGATGATCCATTCTGCAGGGGAAATGGGGTAGTTCGCACTGGTGATTGGGACTGTTTGTAGGTCAGTAGGATATAGATGAGGCTGCAAGGTTGGAAGAAATGTGGTGTGTGCTGCGGAATGAAACAGTGGTAAGAGGGTGGCCATAGTCAGCGTTACTCAACGTAAGGTGGCCATGTAGAAAAAGAGGGGAGCTTAGACTGGACTTCAATAGGATCGATGAGGCACAAATTGTAGGTGTGATGGGGTTACAAGGTGTTGTGCAGTGAGACCGGAGTTGATATGCACAGTAGGTTGTTGGGCATGAGAAGATAGGACAACTGCAGGGTTGCTAACACAATAGGCTAACTCAAGTGCTTAATTTGGTGTGGCTGGCCAGGGCTAGCTCAGTGCTAGACCTAGATCATTCCCTCCCACAGTCTATACGCCCATGCGGCCCTCATTGTCACCCAGATGGACTGTAGCCAGAGCTGCTTCCTCAGCTTCAGAGCCACTGCCTTTTTGAAGATCGAAGTCAGCCCCACCAACTGAAATGTGTCCAGGCACGGCGGCGCCTCCCGAAATCAACATTAAAAATGACTTGCTATAACAACACGAAGTAGGCCATATAGGCGGGCACAGTATAAATTCCCATTTCATAACATTACATATGACAGTCAAAACCCATTGACGCTGCGTGTTTTTTTTTTCTTTTGGGAAATCTCAGTGGAGGGCGGGATTAGTGTCATATTCGGTTACATTGTGGAAACAGTTACTCAGGTGTTGCACCTTTGGTCTCAGGCTCAGATTATCAGAGCTCTGATATCTATTCTCCTTACATCAGTCAAATGATCATTAGCGAAGGATGAGAAGAGATCTAGGCCGAGCAGCAGCTGCTGCTTGGAGTCAGGCTGCTTCATGGCCTTGGGATACAACAACTGCATGCTTCTGTGCGATCGAACATTATATTTAACACAAGAACATTTTTTTTATTTATTTAAATAGCTGGGAAATGGAAATTACTATCATCAATGGGCCCTTTTCTGGTGTTTGCCTTTTATTTAAAAAATAAATAAACAGGAAGTGGACATTTCATTCCGCAGCTTAAGTTTCTGACGTATTTTACAAAAAAAGGAAGCAGACTTTGCGGATAGTATTTCTTTATGTAGTTAATGCTCTTACTTGGTTTAATTTCTCCACTTTATTGCACTGTGAGTCTTTTATTAGTAAATCCAATCCAAAAAAATGTAAACGCAACAGAAATAAAAATGAATAGAACAACGTGCTAGGTGTCAAAACAGGGAAGTTCTGGTTCACCAGTGGCGAGGGCGATGGCACAAGGTCCCGAGTGTCTGCAATTAGACAATGTTTGCTCATCTGCATGAATGCTACCTTATTTTAGCCCCATACTTTCTCAGGTTGGGGCATGGCGCGGGACACCATGCTTGCCTCTCGGAGCACAGTGACCAGACTAAACAGAGACATGGGGCAGTGAGTGAGGAGTGGCCTAGTCAGGCAATTCTATGTTTCCATGCAGGGCACAAGCTAACTGGCACATATTTGGTAAAATACACAGACACACAACCCACACACTCACAGACAGTGCACACTGATGCGTGAATAGGTCACAAAGCAAGCGAATGAAGCAGCCATTAGAAAACAATATTCATTAAAAAACGTACAAAGGATATAAACTGGGAAGGTCTAGAGTTAGAATTTACTGAGCTCCTCGTGTGCACGCTACAAATAGCAACCATATAACCAAACATACAATTAATTTTACCCACAGCCGTTTTCAGAATACAGGGAGTAAATAGCCAGTAACTTGTGCTCCTACATGAACTTGCAGTGCATTTCAGAGCAGTCGGGTCACGGGTGTGTTCACACGGCCGTGGAATGAGAGAGAAAGATTCAGAGACTTACCTTGTGGTGGGATGGCAGGCAGGGCTCTGGTGGTGCAGAAGGGGAGGCTCACCCAGCATCGGACTGGCCTATAGGGCAATAGGCCCATGTACGGGCAACTGAAAAACGCAAAATTCTGCTGTGGGGCAGTTTTTTGGGTCAGTGGGCCACTTTGATTTGTTACTTCACTATGTGGCTAATAGGTTTGACCAATTTGCTGATGAAATATACTTTAGAATGCACAATTTGCATCACATTTTATCAAAGGACTCCCCCTTGGGTACTATACAAACAGTGTCACAAAAGAATTGAATAGCCATTTGCAACTGTGGGCCACTTTTGAATTGGTACCTGAGACAATCTTATGCGCCAGTCCGACCCTGGCTCACATTGGAGGCAGCTCTGCACTCCGTAGACTCCCCTGAAAGAGCAGACTGCAGACAAAACTCCCGGGCATATTCCATTGCCCTGATGGGATGTGCATGCTGCAGGCATTGGAGCACGGAGGGCAGCGCTTACCTAGCAACTGGAGCCAGCTGCTGCACGGGCCGCTCCCCGCCCAGCTGCCAATGCCACCCTTGACTGCCAGCACCCAGCAACAATATCTAAATGAGGAATGTTAGCCCACAGACAAACAGCATGTCTCTGGTGCATGCTAATAGACCTGGCTAACTACTGAATGCATGAATAAATTGCCCCCACCCGCCCACTCACCCCCATCTGAATGACTGCAGAGGTCAGAACATTATACCATCCAAAACCTTTATTTTAAAACTCATGCAATCATATTGCAGGCCGGTTTTGGTATTAGACACTGGGTGTACGGTCCTTGTGCAAACTTTGCGTTACTCTTTTGCAGCCCGCTCTTCATCTTTTGAATTTTGCTGGGCGACACCTGCCCCAGACACAGGACACCCCCACCGACTTCCTTCTTGGCGTTGGAGACGGGGTGGAAACGTGAAGGAGAGAGGATGGAGTAAACTAGGCATGTCAGAGAGAGTGAAGAAAGTAAGGGTGGGAGAGCGAAGGGGGTCACAAGGGAATAGTATGGAAAGATAATGGAAAGGGAAAAGGCAGTGAAGACAGAAGTGGGGAGGTTAGAGAAAAAGGAGAAGGAAAGCAGAAACATTTTAGGAGGATGGGCCAGAGAAAGAGAGTGTACTGGTGGGAGTGCTTGTACAGCTAATGTTACCATGAGCTATGGGAGGGTTAGAGAGAGGAACTGTGGCAGTATCATTCAGACATGTTCATGTAAAAAATAAAATAAAAAAAAAAGTTGCTCTGAATGGACAGCATGCACTGCAGGCGGCAGGGCAGCTCCTCTGTCTGTGGGAAGGATCAGAACCAAATGTATGTTAAAAATAAAAAATGGGGCCTGGCAAAGCACAAAGCTGGCCAGCGTCAGTGCTCAAAAAGAGTGCCAGTGCCCAAAAAAGAGTGCTGGTGTTGCCCACTGGCAAACACCGGCACAAATTAACACAATGGGCTGAATGAGGGCAGTAAGATGCTGGGCAACACAAGTAGACTATGTATAACACAGTGGGCTAGATGCTATGCAACACAAGGCACAGTGGGCTAAATGCTAGGCATCACAAGGCACAGTGGGCATCTTGTGGCATCTCTGCATTGGACTGGACGAAGTGGAGGTTTTGTGGTTTTGTAACCATAATACCACTCTATGAGAGGATACCTCACTTTAAACATTCAGATATTAGTTTTGTGCACTTTTGTGCATTGCGGAGGCAACTGTTTGGGCTATGTGACTTCAAGATCTTTGCAGATTGTACTGAAGGATATGTTGAGTAGCCTAATGGAACTGTTTCCAGCTGCAACAATATATACTTATTTTCTGAAATCAATCGAAGAGAAATATTTTTTATTTTTTTTTATTTTTTTATTGTTCATTTAGTCACAAAACTTAATTTTGTACACATTATTTTTTTATCAAATCAATTTACACATTCTTCAATTCATTAATTGCATTCCAATAATCATCTTCTAACAATAAATTCATAATAAAATTACATATCAAATTACTAAATCATTTAAAACATAATTGCAACACCCAAAACATTTTTTCATGTTAACACAATAACGAAGATTCCGCATATTTATTTCCTAATCTTAGTGTATTATAATTGAAGGGATATGAATTTTAATTCATTCAGCAGTTTTGGTAAAGCAATAGAGAGTGAGACTCCCTTTCCTGATGACAATCTGTGCCAAAATGATTTTGTTGAGGTCCATATGATGTTATGTACATATGTCGAAAAGTATTTTTCTCTCAGAGTTAGAGTGCATCAACAAGAGTTCCATATATGGCGTATATCTTGAGGATATCCCTCCCCACACAGGTTACATTCAACCATAGGGGAATCAGATTTATTCCAAATTTGTTCTGTCTCTTTAGTTTTTACCAGACCCAATCGAAATCACAACAACTCAACTCGCCACTTGGAATTTGGAAAACTTCTGCTGTACGGCAATACATACAAACTTGATTTCTCACACAAAGGGAAAGTTGTCAATCAATGCTCTTGTCTTAATCCAATCTGAGCGCATTAGTGCCCGTTTCACTTTCTCTGGGTTTTCTATTTATAAGTTTTGTGGTGTACATTCACATTGTGCTAATGGGCCTAATTACGACCCAGGCGGTAAGTTAACGCCTGGGTCTTAACTTTACCACCATGGCGTAAACTACGTTTACGCCATGGTGGTTGGCGGACTTACCGCCCCATTCCGAGGTCGGCGGGGCGGTAAGTCCCCAATCCCCATTTACCCTTCCCCATTCCCATTTTTGCCCCATAGGGCATAATGGGAGTGGGGAAGGCGTTAATTACGCCACCGTAAATTACGGTGGCGTAATTAACAACATGGTCCCTTAGCGCCATGGATTTTAACACCTGCTAAAAGCAGGTGTTAAATCCGCCATGGCGCTAAGGGACCTCGGAATCAGGCGGTAAGGGTCGGCGCTGTTTACGCTGCCGTAAACCCCTTACCGCCTGAGTCGTAATGAGGCCCAATATCTTTTGACCATCATTATTTAACCTTCTAAGAACATAATTTTATTGAGTGTTAAAACAATTTTTTATGTCTTCATACAATGACTTATCTGGTGGTTCTAGGATCAACCTTCTCATAGTTCATATTTTCCAGTAATAATGTGCTTGTAAGGAATGTAAACCTAGTTTGTATCGTAACTTTATAATTGGTAAGGATTGTGCTAAGTTTTGTGTTTTTCTCCACAATCGGCCTTCGAGGCGATCCCAGTTGATGTTACACTAGTGAAGAGTGCACTCCATTCCATATAACAATGCTGGTATGATTTTTCCTTAATATAGTTTAATTAGTGGTCTTAGGGAATAACAGCAATATGTATTCAATTGTTGTTTCGATTGACATGCATATTGTTGTACTTTTCCTTCTATCTCTTCAGTTAAAGCTTGTAATGATAGTTTTGATATAAGATGCAATCCTAAGTATTTTACATTTCTGATGATTGGAATTGCTTGTTGTGCTATTTGCCATTTTACCCTCTGTGGTTTCTTGTTTGGTTTTCCAAAGATGATGATATTTGATTGTGTTGGATTAATTTGTAGGTCATTTATCATGGCATATTTTTCCAATCTAACAGATGTTTTAAACCTACTTTAGTGTTATCTATTAATGCTATGTCATCTGCGTAAGCAAGCAGATGAACTTTACAATTTCTGATTGTAGTGGATGCAAATATGTCATTTTTTAAGAAGGGAACCAGCTCTGCAAGATACATTTTAAACAATAATTCTGATAGAAGGCACTGTTGTTTTACTCCATTGTTGGTATGAATATTTGAAGAGAGATCTTCCTGTAGGCTCAATTTAACTTGGACTAAAGGCCTTCTGGAATGCTCCACACGTTTAATTTTTGCCATAGTGTGTTCCTATTTACTAAATCAAACGTCTTTGATAAATCAAGAAAGGCTATATAATTTGGGAGCGATTGTTTTTTTTTTTACTTTGGGCTTGTAGAATGTTTATAACCAGCACATTTAGGATGGTTTATAACCCCTTTCTAAATCCCACTTGTAAATTAAATAGGATTTGATGTTGTATGACCCAATTTTGCAATTCCTGTAGAATGACATGAACAATAATCTTTCTATAGCAATTTGTAAGAGCGATTAAGAGATAATTTACAGGATCAGATTATGTTGCCCTTTTTGTGAATTGAAATTGCTTTGTCTTGTGTCCAGGAGTTTGGTATAGCTTTACTTGCAATAATTTTCTTAAATAATTTGGTGAGAATTGTAGCCCAAGTGTGTGGATCTAGTCTAAACATTTGGTTTGTTAAACCATTAGGTCCAGCAGTACGGGATTTGGAGGCAGTCTCTATGAAGCTCAGAATTTCATCTTTTCCAAATTGCAGGGTCCACTCGATTAGATTATCAACATGAGAGCAGTTTTATGAGCTGTTAGTTGTTTGGGTATCATAGTAAACCTCCCATGCAGCTGATGGAAGGTTACATATTTGTTGTATACTTTGGGATTTGTTTTGATTATTTATCAATGCTCAAAAGCTCTTTGTTTCTGATGGTAATAAAGTTGTTAACATGTTGTATCCATCATTAATCTTGCACACCAAAGAATGTCCACGCGGCCAATGCTTGTAGATGTTTTTATTAAAAGAGATTGTCACTGTCACTTTTCTTTTGTTTGACTCTCTCAGATTCCTGCATATTTTATTTTTTTTGTGTATATAGGTGTGTTGGTCAAAGGTGTTTTTATGGAATTTTATTGGGGCAGTTTTTTTCATTTTTGATAGATTTAGCTCCCACAAAAATTCTACATACATATATGGTGCACTTAATGTGTCTATTCTCTCTGTTGTACCTTGTATCAGTATGTTAACAATAATGTCATCCCTAATTATCACCCTGCCCCTGTTTACCAAACTATATGAATCAATAAACAATACCTTAAAGGATCACACAACCCTGATGGACATGATGCATTCAAAATTCCTGTTCAAGGAAGAGTACATCACCACCAATGAAACAAGGAACTTTGATTATGGAAACAATTTCTTTTATCCTGAAAATGCAAGAAACATGGCAAAGCATGTTTCATGTAATTCATGTCCACAATCCACACATACCCAACCATGGGAAAATAAACAAGTGGACCTCACTAGTGAGGTGTTGGAACATTTAAAAAACAGTGCCCTTAAAACGAGGAATGAGATCATTAATACCGAAACCTCAAATAGCCATGGGGATCTCATAGGTGATGAAAGGGAACACATTAAACATGATTCTGTCAAAACGAAGAGAGGGGCCAACAATTGTGATACCCTCAGAATTCAGAAACTCTGAACTGGAACCAGGGAGACAGAACCAGGCAAAATCTTGAGAGGATACCAAGAACCTATCGGTGTCAATAACTACGACTTTTCTATCTTTGCTCAAAGAATGAAGAAGAAGAAAGATACAGCCAAGCCCCAAACACTGGAACTAATTATAGCGAAAACCCTGTCCTCACACTGACCACCAAAATGATCCAACTAAATCAAACAAAAAACACAGTCCCTAAACCCGCCCCAAGGAATATCTCAAGGGAAGATACCCCTCAAATCTCTGAACATTTACCAACGACCAGGCACGTTGGAAATGTGATGATCAGAGAAACAGTTGCAAATGATGAAACAGAAATGATGCAAGACCTAATGGATCTATCCCTGTATTCTATTGAAGATTCGGAGTCAGAACTGGTTATGAAGGACACTGGACCCCAGGGATTACAGCATCAACATTGAGAAAACTGAATAAATACAGCTATGCTTGCTCCCACTATAGTGGGGCAAGGCTCTCACGTTTTCTTGACTCTCTCGTAAAAAAGAAAGAGAGCATCTAAGTGACAATACAACAGTGACTTATTGGATAATAAGCCACTGCAATCTGATCGATGTTTGAACAGAGAACATCTTGGCCAACCTCAGCTCGGGAACAGGAGGAAAAGGGCCTTGACACTGCCACTGTGAGCCTGAATATCAAGATGGAACAATCGACATAGGGATGAAATGACCAACATCAGCACAGTCTCGCCTTTAACCAAAAAGACCAACAGAGGTCTGAAAAGAGCTTCAGATCAGAGATGATTTGAAGATGAAGCTGTTGACACACAGACCACAAGGAATCCATCTTTGAGCGCAAAACAGAATAGTCAGCTCTCAATAAAATTAGAGAGATGCTGGACAAAGGTGATGACCTAATCTTAAACAGAAAAAAATGTTATGGACCTTTTTCACTATATTCCAAATCTACACCAATTCCTCTAAAAAGATCTGAAGATCATTGAATTTGGGGATGAACAATGTAGGGAAAGCATATACAGCCACATACCACCACCAGTGGTAAAGGGGATGCGATGGTTGCAGCTGAAAGTCTGCTAATGCTTGGTTTCAATTTAACTCCAGCAAAAGCATCTGTGGACATGTGTCATGATCTCTGCTTCCAAAAGATCAGGACTTGCCCGACTCCCTTGGAAGCAGACCCATAACCCCGGTTCCGAGTGCCAGCCAGTCCCAATTGGGACCTTTTGGACCCTGTCCTGGCGCAAGTGGCACCAGGCTCATAAAGATGCCCAGTCCCAGCGCTGGAAGCGCCGGGCTCATAATGCTCGGGTGGACTTACCTGCAGCAGACCATGCTGCTTACTTACCTGCCAGTTGAACCCCTGATCCTCTTCTGTTTGGGACTACTTTTCCTGTTGGGTGGGGCAGGAGCCACTCCCTAGGTTCAGAACACTGGAACTCTTCTGGAAAGCAGGAACTCTTTTCTTACCTAGGCGTGGCTGTGGAAGGAGACACCTAAGCACTACAGGAGGCTATTTAAACCACACCCGATGGATGAATCTTGCTTTGTGTTATTCTGCATTCTCTGCAGCAGAACGCTCATCGTGTCTTCTGCTTCTGATCCTGGGCCTAAGGGAACAAAGGCTTACCATCCTGGAATCCAGTCTTCAGCAGCACCTGTAAAGACAAAGAAAGAACAGGTTAGCACTACGGTCTTCAGTGGCAGCACATCTCTCTTACCTGGTCCATCGGCTGTCACCAACGCCTCGCGCTGCATTCCAGCATCTGAAAGACAAAGGCTTACTTACTCTTCGCATGCTCCGGAGGTCTTCGCACTGCATTCCGGCATCTGAAAGACAAAAGCTTACCAGCTCTTTGCACGCTCCGGAGGCCTTCGGCGCTGCATCCCGCATCTGAAAGACAAAAGAAGGTGCGTTTAAAGACATTGGGCAACTTTATTACTCACGTGCCATTCCTCCTTCCCACGCCGAATCCAGTGGGTATTCTAGCACCCTTCAGCTTCTCTAAAGCTCCGAACTTGTACCTGCAAGATAAAAGGGACAGTTAGTGCGCATCGTGAAGCAGGCTACAAGCGCTTACTTACGTGCTTCCAGGCGCTTTTATTCCTCACGCGGGTTCGATCCTCAACTCTCATCAGCCCGCCATTCTCCATCGCCGGAACCCTGCAAAACAAGAGATATCATTACAAAAGACTTTTAAGACATTTGAAGTGCCCAGAACTTACCGTTCGTGCAGTTAACGACGGACAGCAGTCCTCTGAGGTCAAGAGGCCTGCACCCTTATCCAGTGAAGAAACTGGTTACGGCACCCTGCCCCGAGGCAGATGGAGAGCTCGGCGTTCACTTACCTAAGGTGAGGGCGTTAACCTTTGGGGTTTTACAGGAGAAGAGAAAGGGAAGAGGAGAGAGGCACCCAATAACCCCAGTTCATTAATCCCATATTTTCTATCTGCAGACATCTTACTCTTCGAGTCAGACATACAGTGCACAGAGGTCCAGCCCAAAGAGCCAACCGTGTGTTACACATCACCTTTGAAGATACGGCATTCACCCAGTCAAGACTGGCGCCTCTGCGGGAATCAGGTGAGCGTTACAGAACACAAAGCCTACCGCAAAACTCCCACCCAGGCGCTATGGAAACCTCGGATACCGACCAGCTAGCCCAGTTACTTGGGGAACTAAGAGCAGAAGTGCATGCAGCTCGTCAGGAAACGAATGCTCTAAGAAGGGAACTGATTATTTCCAAGGAGCGAACAGACGATCTCGCTAGACAATTGCTACAGTCACAAGCCGGACAAACTCCGTTACCTGCATCAGGGGCAAATCTTCCTTCAACATCCTCTACGAACCCAGTGCAGATCAATCTACCTGGGAATGTACCTCTGGCTCCGCCCGAACAATTTTCTGGCGACCCAAAGAGGTTTGCAGTATTTATTAATCAGTGCCGGTTGCACTTCTTATGCCGGCCAGCAACATCTCCAACTGATCAAGCTAAGGTAGCTTTCGTGCTTTCGTACCTTAGTGGCAATGCGGCAGACTGGTCGATCCCTCTAGTTAATCAAGATGATCCGGTTCTCCATGATTTTCAAGCTTTTCAGCTCAGTATGGAAAAACTGTTTGCAAGACATTCACAGGGGCAGGCCTTGGACAATGAGCTCCTTTCATTGCGAAAGGGTAATCAAGACCTTTTGGCTTATATTGCGTCTTTCAACAGACTGATAGTGGAAACTCGATGGCCTGAGGACAAAAGGATTACGCTGTTTTATAGAGGTCTACGTGGATAGCTCAAAGATGTGTTAGCCCAAGTAGTGAATCCCCCGCAAGACTGTTCGGACTATATTGACTTAGTCGTTCAAATTGACCACAGACTGCAGAACAGGAAGGCCGATCGTTCCAAGTTTGATGCTCGAGTATTTTCCAAACCACCAACTCCTACCAAAGGAGTAGACTCCGGGGAACCCATGCAAATAGGGGGCCTGAAAGGACCACTAACACAAAAGGAGCGGGAAAGGAGAAAACAGCTGCAATTATGCCTCTATTGCGGAAACTCGGGACACTTTCTTCGAGACTGTCCGGTGAAACCAGCCAAGAAGGCAGTAGGAGCTGCAGTTACCAGGGTCACAAACTCCGAGCAGGGAAACGACCTCGCCCGACAAGAATAGAGGTCCTCTTGCCGAGCGTTAAAACCAGTTCCGTGACCTCGCATTTCGTGATACCTATGGTCCTCAGTAGCCCTGAACATCCGGATCGATTACATGCGATTGAAGCTTACGTCGACAGCGGTGCCATCGGCAATTATGTGGATTATGAAATGGTTTTGAGGATGAATCTGACTCTTTGTCCAAAGGCTGTAAAGGACGTCATTACTACGGTGGATGGTACGGAGATAGCCTCCGGACCAGTAACGCATACCACCCAAGAAGTGACGCTAGTAAGTCAAGATGGACACCATGAGAAGATCGCGTTCGATGTGATCAAGGCCCCTCAGTTCCAGATTATTCTAGGAATTCCTTGGTTAGAGAAGCACAATCCTCAGATCAATTGGCTAGCAAGAACGGTTCAGTTTCCAGAATGTGTCTCTACTTGTCACCTTCGACCTGGTGTTGCACTGGCAGCAATTTCCTCGGAGGCTCCCCAGTTACCTCCTGAATACTTAGAATTCCAAGATGTTTTCCGGAAGGATCAGGCTAACTCTCTACCTCCTCATAGGTCTTATGACTGCCAGATAGACCTGATACCTGGATCTACTCCTCCTTGTAGTAGAATTTATGCCCTGACCGAGCCTGAGAATCTTCACCTCCGACAATACCTGGATCAATACCTAGCGAATGGGTTTATTCGTCCTTCCAAGTCCCCTGCTTCCTCAGCTTTGTTCTTCGTTCCAAAAAAAGAAGGGGACCTTAGAACTTGTATAGATTATCGCGCCCTGAACCAGATCACCGTTAAGAATAGATATCCGTTACCTTTGATCCCTGAACTCCTGGACCAAGTCAGAAAAGCATGCATATATACAAAGCTGGATCTTAGAGGAGCCTACCACTTGGTACGAGTAAAAGAGGGCGATGAATGGAAGACAGCCTTCCGCACCAAGTACGGGCTATTTGAATATCAGGTCATGCCCTTCGGACTTTGCAATGCCCCGGCCGCCTTTCAATATTTTATGAACGATGTCCTCAGAGATATCATAGATGTGTGTGTTGTTGTTTACATTGACGACATCCTCGTTTATTCTTCATCGGAAACTGAACATCGGAAACACGTGAAAATGGTCCTCGAGAGATTGCGTCAACACAAACTTTTCGCTAAGTTGGAAAAATGTGTTTTCAACGTGACTGAAGTTGAATTCTTGGGATTCATATTATCACCTAGCGGAGTGCGTATGGATTCAAAGAAGGTCGATGCAATTCTCAAATGGCCATCGCCATCCTCCGTAAAAGGTGTTCAAAGCATGTTAGGCTTCGCTAACTTTTACCGCAGGTTTATCCCCGAATTCTCTCGAATAGTCCAGCCCATCACCGCCTTGTTAAAGAAAAACAAACGTTTTGAATGGTCTACCGAGGCGGAACAAGCTTTCCAGAATTTGAAGACTAGATTTATCTCTGCACCGATCTTAAAACATCCTCGCCCAGAACTCCCCTACATCGTTGAAATTGATGCTTCGAGCCTTGCCATGGGGGCAGTTCTATCACAAAAGGACCCAGTAACCAATCAGTTGCATCCCGTGGCATTTTGGTCCCGCAAATTCTCGCCTCCTGAAATCAATTACACTATTACTGATAAGGAACTTCTAGCTATCAAGTCCGCCTTTAAGGCTTGGCGGCATTATCTTCTGGGGGCCCGACACACCGTTACTGTGATTACAGATCACCGAAACCTGCAATATTTGAAAACCGCAAAAGCTCAATCCTCTAGGCAACTCCGTTGGGCACTATTCTTTGCCGAGTTTGACTTCATAATTACCTATCGACCTGGTGCAAAAAACGGTAAAGCTGATGCCCTTTCTCGGATGGGAGTGGAAGAACATTTGATCAATCCTAAACCTGTACCTATCATTCCCAAACAAAGAATTCTAGGTGTAATCGCCACACAATCCATAGAGGAAGTTAAGGATAAAGCCAGGCTACTGGTAACTCCAGCAGACATACAGAATTGGCATCTGCAGGGAATGGACTTTACGGTGAAGGACAACCTATTATATTTCCAAGAACGGTTATACCTGCCCAGCACAGATTTACAGAAAAAGGTAATCTCTTGTTATCACGATTCTTTAATGGAAGGACATCCCGGTATGACCAAGACCTCGGAAAAGATCAAGCGCTATTTCTGGTGGCCGTCTTGGAAAAAAGATATCAGAGACTTTATAATGTCCTGTGGAGTATGCGCCCAAAACAAGAGTCAAAAGGAAAAACCAGCCGGCCTCTTACGCCCTATTGACATCCCGCCTCGCCCTTGGCATACACTTTCTATGGACTTCATCACCGATCTACCTCCATGCTCCGGATACAATACGATCCTAGTAATCGTGGACCTATTCTCCAAGATGGCGCATTTCATTCCACTCAAAGGCTTACCAACAGCAGCAACTCTGGCCCGAGAATTTCTCGAAAACATCGTCCGACTGCACGGTTTTCCTTCAGTTCTAATTTCGGATCGAGGTAGTCAATTTATTTCTCATTTTTGGCGAAGAAGCTGCCGGTCGGCTCAAATTGATGTGAGACTTTCGACCAGCCACCACCCTCAAACCGACGGACAAACCGAGAGGACCAATCAAACTCTGGAACAGTATTTGCGCTGCATGCTACAACAAACTGAAAAAACTTGGAAAGATATCCTTTGGATAGCCGAATATGCCTACAATAACTCTGTCCACTCGGGAACTGGGAAAACCCCGTTTTTTCTTTTATACGGTAGTCACCCTCGAACCTCGGAGTTGGATCCACTCCAAGATCTTGGAACACCAGCAGTAGACCACCTGCATTCTACAATCAGCCAAGCCTTTAAGGAAGCTGTTTCTCACCTTCAAAGGGCTAAAGAACAATACAAGAAAGGAGCAGACAACATCGGAAGGAAGCCCCCCAATATCAAGTAGGAGATCAAGTCTGGTTATCCACCAAATATCTACCTCTAAAAGGACCACGCACATTCAACCCAAGATACCTTGGTCCCTATTCCATCACTACCATAGTAAATCCAGTAGCGGTCAAGTTGGACTTGCCCCCTCACATGAAGATACATCCGGTCTTCCACGTCTCTCTATTAAAACCCGTGCAACCTCAAACCCGACTAACTACATCTCCAAAACCCATTCTAGTTGATGGAGAACTCGAGTTTGAAGTCAAAAGCATCCTGGATTCCAAGATCTCCAAATCTAAACTATTTTACCTGATTGACTGGAAAGGCTACGGTCCCCAAGAAAGATCCTGGGAACCTGCAGAATATGTCCACGCGCCTCGTCTAATCAAAAGATTTCATCGAACATTTCCTAACAAGCCCAAACCCCCGGAGAAGCCCGGTTTGGGAGGGGCCTTGAGGGGGGGTGCTGTCATGATCTCTGCTTCCAAAAGATCAGGACTTGCCCGACTCCCTTGGAAGCAGACCCATAACCCTGGTTCCGAGTGCCAGCCAGTCCCAATTGGGACCTTTTGCACCCTGTCCTGGCGCCAGTGGCACCAGGCTCATAAAGATGCCCAGTCCCAGCGCTGGAAGCGCCGGGCTCATAATGCTTGGGTGGACTTACCTGCAGCAGACCATGCTGCTTACTTACCTGCCAGCTGAACCCCTGATCCTCTTCTGTTTGGGACTACTTTTCCTGTTGGGTGGGGCAGGAGCCACTCCCTAGGTTCAGAACACTGGAACTCTTCTGGAAAGCAGGAACTCTTTTCTTACCTAGGCGTGGCTGTGGAAGGAGACACCCAAGCACCTCAGGAGGCTATTTCAACCACACCCGATGGATGAATCTTGCTTTGTGTTATTCTGCATTCTCTGCAGCAGAACGCTCATCGTGTCTTCTGCTTCTGATCCTGGGCCTAAGGGAACAAAGGCTTACCATCCTGGAATCCAGTCTTCAGCAGCACCTGTAAAGACAAAGAAAGAACAGGTTAGCACTACGGTCTTCAGTGGCAGCACATCTCTCTTACCTGGTCCATCGGCTGTCACCAACGCCTCGCGCTGCATTCCGGCATCTGAAAGACAAAGGCTTACCTACTCTTCGCATGCTCCGGAGGTCTTCGCACTGCATTCCGGCATCTGAAAGACAAAAGCTTACCAGCTCTTCGCACGCTCCGGAGGCCTTCGGCGCTGCATCCCGCATCTGAAAGACAAAAGAAGGTGCGTTTAAAGACATTGGGCAACTTTATTACTCACGTGCCATTCCTCCTTCCCACGCCGAATCCAGTGGGTATTCTAGCACCCTTCAGCTTCTCTAAAGCTCCGAACTTGTACCTGCAAGATAAAAGGGACAGTTAGTGCGCATCGTGAAGCAGGCTACAAGCGCTTACTTACGTGCTTCCAGGCGCTTTTATTCCTCACGCGGGTTCGATCCTCAACTCTCATCAGCCCGCCATCCTCCATCGCCGGAACCCTGCAAAACAAGAGATATCATTACAAAAGACTTTTAAGACATTTGAAGTGCCCAGAACTTACCGTTCGTGCAGTTAACGACGGACAGCAGTCCTCTGAGGTCAAGAGGCCTGCACCCTTATCCAGTGAAGAAACTGGTTACGGCACCCTGCCCCGAGGCAGATGGAGAGCTCGGCGTTCACTTACCTAAGGTGAGGGCGTTAACCTTTGGGGTTCTACAGGATAAGAGAAAGGGAAGAGGAGAGAGGCACCCAATAACCCCAGTTCATTAATCCCATATTTTCTATCTGCAGACATCTTACTCTTCGAGTCAGACATACAGTGCACAGAGGTCCAGCCCAAAGAGCCAACCGTGTGTTACACATCACCTTTGAAGATACGGCATTCACCCAGTCAAGACCAGCGCCTCTGCGGGAATCAGGTGAGCGTTACAACATGTTGGTCCCTGCACGAGATATAGAGGGAGTCGAGGAGAACAAGAATCATAGCAGAAAGACCCAACAATCTCACTTGTCTAGATGACGTGATCCAGAGAAGATCAAGGGAGAAACACACCTTTCTAGACCCTCTGGAAACGGGGGGCATCACGAAATACCCAAGACGTAACCTGAATGTCACATTCAAACCGGATACATTTTTGGGCCCAAATAGGCAAACATTCATTCAATTGGACAGAATCAGGACCCAGAAAAATCAAATTGGTCCTGGTCTCCGGGAGCCCTGGTCCAACGGGACCTTGCATAGCCAACGAAGATGCCTTTCTCTCCCTTGTTAAAGTATATAACATAGTTGTAAATATATAGTTGTAACCTTGCAATGTCCTCACTTAACCACCTAAAGTTGGCCTCTTGGAATACAAGGGATTTAAAACTCTTGACAGCAAAACGTGACATGAACTTGAGGACTATGACCTGTGATGTTTCCAGGAAACCTGGTTGAGTGAAAAATCCACTCTCTATGAATAGGAAGTAGTCTTAAACCTAGCATCTAAAGGACAAAAAGGACACCCTACATCCAGCCTACTGACTGCAGTATAATCCGGCAGTGGCCGGAATCTCACTAAAATCCTTTTTGCTAACTTATTTGCCCAAGAACTTCTGGTGAGATGGAACCATCTAGTGAATGCGTTGAACCAGGACAAGTCATCCACCTTGGTAATTATAAACCTTTACTGGAACCCGAAAGCCCTGTCAACTGAAATCTTTCTGGGCACGACTGCTGGCTTGATTGATGATGCATATACCAACCAGCACACCCCTTACATTATCTTATTTGTCAACCTTAATGCTAGATGCATAAAGGGCAATTCTGGAAGATGGGATCAAAGGAAGATTCACCTCAGTTGGCAGAGAGACCTTGCTGATGTCACTTATGGCCTCACGTGACCTGCACATCTTAAACGGTTAAATCAATGGCGACTTGGCAGAAAGTGGATCAACAAGCAGTAATTGATTACATCTTCGTATCTAGGGACCTCTTGCAGCTTGTCACATCTTTTGAATAGGTCAAGATGGTTAACAGTGATCGCAATCTGCTGCATGCAAGCTGGCCCGCTGTGGAAGAACCAGAAAGACACAAAATGACGACATCTGTGACGAACTGTAATAGAGGCATACAACCAAAACTGACAAAATCTGCAATTGAAAAGTTAACATTGGATTTCATAAACATCTGAGATCTGAAAGCAACAGAACAGAGAACGACAAAGTGGACTACACCCCCCATCTTGAATGTTATCTACTTTAAAACGTGGGCCACGGGTAGAGAGAACAAAAAAAATCCACACATATGACGCCCTACTCATAGAAAAAAAAAAAAACAACGTTGAGAAGGGCTAGATGAACAGCAGCTAAAACAAACCATCCTGATGATAAATAAAAGGCAATCATGGCAAATAAGACCTATATAAATTGGCTCGTCATGCACAGAGCACAAATGACCAAAATGACTGAAAATATGTTAAAAGTGATTTGTGGAAGGAACGAGAAAGACTTCTAGTCACTGGTCAAATCCATGGTGGGCAACACCATTGATCTCCAGCCGAACAATGTTAAAGAACAGGGCTGGGTGGCCCACTTTTCCCAAAAGAATTGTCGAAAGAAGGATCTTAGCCATCAATCCCTAGGCTATATTACTGAGCCATGGGATATCCCTCATGATGTAGAACATATACTGGGGAAAATACGAAAGCTAAATGCCTCAAGGGCCCAGGACCCAACAAATTCACAAATGCAACCCTGAAAGAACATCCAGAGCCATGGGCTTTCTTTATTCACAAACAGATCAAGCAAATCACTCAAACTCATCTGATCCCTAGCTCATGGAGGAAGTCAATAGTCGTCCCTATTTTCAAGAAAAGACAAAGAGAAAACCCAAGGAATTATCATCCCATTGCAATTCTTCATGCAATTGGGAAGGTTGTTGGCTCTTTATTCCTCCAATGGCTAGAAGACTGGACCAGGGCAGTGGGATGCAATGATTCATTTCAAACCGGCTTTGTCAAAGAGATCAGTATGGCTGATAACATCTAGCTTCTTAGCACCCTGAAGGGGATGGTGCAGGAGAGTAGACCAAGGTTCTTTGTGGCCTTTGTAGACTGGGTCCAAGCATTTGACCAAGTCAAACGACAAAGCTTGTCGGAAAAATTGGTGGCCCTGAGGTGCCCGATATCAATTCTTGAACCCCTGATTGCACTGCACTCAAATACCACCATGAGTGTCTGCCTTCATTTATCAGGAGTGCTATCAAGAAAAATCAGCACAGCTAGAGGCATAAAGCAAGGCTGCCCCCTCGCTGCAGCATTGTTTAAATTCTTCTTGGCTGATGTTCAGCACTTTGAGCCCACGATTAGATATTTTCCACCGATCATAGGGGGCGTCCTTCTCACGATCTGGTCTTAATAGACCAAACTCCAGTGGGCCTCCAGTGACAGTTGGACAGTCTTCAAAAATACATCAATAAGAATGATCTGGAGATAAATACAGAGAAAAAGAAATCTTGTATTTTGAAGAAAAAAAAAACACAATGAGAAATTGAAATGGTTCTTGGGTCATTCGTAAATCAAACTAGTAAAACACTTCCAATGCCAAGGCATTTGGCTAAACAACAGTACAGTGGAAACTCCGATATTGGACCACCTCTGTGAGAGAACTATGACTCTAGCCAGCCAGGCAGTGGCAGTGAAAAAGAAATATGGCCACTTTTCTATACTGCTGGCACCAAACTACTACAAATCAAAAGTAGTCCCTTCGCCAACCTATGGTGCAGAGGGCATGCTAAATATTCTGGAAAAAGAACAGCTTTATATTTGGAAGAGAGTTTTGGGTCTCCCAAACTCAACACCAATTCAGATTATACATAGAGAGCTGGGTCTTCTCTCTCTACAAGCAATGGTGGAATAGCTTAGCACTGTTCAGAAAAACATCTTAACCAAACGGACAGAAATCTTTGACATCATCAACAAGAATTAATAGGAGGGTCCAACGTAACACTGGAAAAGTGGGCGATCAACAACAGAACCAAACTAAGGGTAATTGATTGTACTGAAGAACATTTGAAACTAAATCCCACAAGAGTAAAAAAGAAATCAGGAGAAAACGATTGTATACTTACTCTCGCTACCGGCTCTGGTTACCAGTCAACAGTACACTTACCACTGGAAACAAGAAAATTAAATGTGCTCTTGCGATATCTGGCGAAATTTGCTAACAGATTGAATCAAGATCAGTTTTTTACAAACGCGTTTGAACCTGTTGCTCGCACATGAAATTATTGCAATATGATCAAAATCTCATCAAAATAAGTGTTGATTCTGTAAAGGGGAAGATACTGTCAAAAATGTGAAGCACCTTTTTCTCCACTGTCCAGGTTAAATCAAGGAGCAAACTAAATCACTTGCATAGCATCTTTGAAATTTCCATCATTCGACATAGAGGACTGGTGGGCTACTCTAATGTGTGGGGAAAATACCTCATCCGTGATAGCAGTAGTGTCATTCATGGTCAAAATATTTCCATGAATAAGCAGTTAGATGTTTGACCATAAAAAAGGGGAGGGATTTGCAGTACACATTTAGCTGTCTGTCATGAAAAACAAGGACACGTTCTTAAAACATTTTTGTAAAGATTTCATATCAATTAAACCAAATTGAAAAAAAGAAAGCTATGTGTAGTTAAAGCTAGCCTCCTTTCTCCACTTCTATGAGTGAGACAAAATGCAGCATGCTGCTATTCTTTGATTCTCTGGGTTGAAGGGTAGCATAACCCCTCTGGCCAACAAGCTATCACTTGGACATCTCCTGGGAACCATACTTCAAAGAGGCACACACATGACAATATCCAGCCTCACAACAAGGTGTTACACACCAAGGGGGCTTGGAAGCCCCAGGGCTGCAAAGAGAGTATGAATAGAGTAGCCAGAAAGGACAGAGGAGAACTGATAAGGGAATTACCATTTTGCTTTTCTATGGGGCTCTTTCTTTCTTCTCCCCTCCACATCCCGCAAAGCAAAGCACTCGGTGTATAATGCACAAAGGCAAAGGTCACTTGTCACAGCCACAGGGTTTGGATCCAATACAGCAACCTTGCTTTTGTTCAATTCCATGTTTCAATTAGCCTTCATAAGGAAGGAGTCCCCTACTATTTCTTTGATTCTTTCATGGACACCAAGAGGAAACCATTTCTAGAAACGTTGTGTCAGTGATGTCCATTCCAAACGCCTTTGCCATAGAGCTGAAGACAGGTAGATTCATGTCAGAGAAGAGATCATTCCCCTATTCCACCCCAGATATCATTGGTGGTGACTGCTGTCTGAATCAGGCTCCACAATAGAGGTTAAGGAATCCCTGCAGGTGCCAGAAAGCCTCAGTGGACTGGGAGTGAAGAGTAACACAGACTTACGTGGGACTCAAAGCTTCCTGAGAAGCACAAATCCGGTTGGATTCCCTTTAATAGTGATTTGAACCATCCTCAAACTGATTCAACCATGTTCAAAGACATCGAATAACAGAGGACATGTGGACTGGCCTGTGGCAGTCTCTTTATCCCTTAAAACCAATGTTTACATTCATCTAACCAGTTCTCCCCTGCATCGCACCAGCCACACTTAGCACTGCTTTCGCACGAAAACAAGCTCCCTGCGGAGGAACCTTTTGAACTGTTAGATCTTCAAGCAATACATTGAACTTCCTGGACCTTCACATTGAACCAACCCTGAACCCCACTCGAACCACTGAAAGTATTGTGTCACATTCCAACTCAATCCAGTGGTACCGGTCATCTTGAACCAGCTTGACTGTCAAACTGACCCTGTTGGACTCATCAAACTGCACCACTTTAACGCTTCAAACCTCATTCGACACTGACTCGCCACCTGAATCAAAATGATTTGATGCATTTGAACCTGGTTGGACCTGAAAGGACAGCACCTAGAAGCCTAGCACAATGCTGTTGAACCACCCAAGGACACTAATAAGTTACTGTAGAGAGACCAAGACACACTAATCCACTTTTGGGCCATCGTGACATATAAGCAGCCTTTTTCACTTTTTTCAAGTGCCATTGCTACAATGTCATGCCTATTAACCTATTCCCCAGTACCCAGAGTGCTATTATATACACGTTCTGCATTTTCAGTGTCCTTCTACACAGGCGGATTTCTGTTCAGATTTTAGGTCAGTTATTTGCATTCTGGAGTGTTTAGTTAAATTATAAATATTTGTATAGACAGTTGATTGTACAGTTAATTTTATTTTGTAGTCTATTTCTGTTTCTGTTGCTCCTTTTATTACATTCAATCTTTCTTAAGAGATGAGCCTGTCCTTGGGCCATGTTATCACAAAGGGAGATAGGTGTATATCTCTTGACTTTGCCTTTTTTACCTATATGTTTGTAATCACTTTTAGTGTGTAGTGGTGTGAGGACTGGGTAGGTGGTTCAGTCTCGATTGATCCCTGTACTCCTACAGAGCACTGATCGTTTAATTACATAGCAAATCCCCAAACATCATTCCTGTATAGATTCAAACAAGTGACCTAAATGTTCACATAGGTCTCTGTCTTAATGTAAATTTAAGTCTTACTGCTATGTTTATTGTGCTGTCTTATTTGAGTAAAAAACATTTAGTTCTATAGATGTCAGATAGCTAATACACTATTTCCAGCATCAACAAACCTCTCGATTTGCCCGACCCCACCTCTCATACTGAGCATGTGACATTTCACATTACAAGTAAAGATCATGTGTTTGCATAACACACTTGCAAGGGGCATCTGCATGATATTTTGATTATTGAATTTCATGACTTATTGTTTTCTCATCAGGTGTTAACCTCAATATTACATGTCTGAGGTTAGATTGGATCTACAGGTGTGACAGGGTCATGTGAGACATAGGGGATTTACTTTGGCCATATTGCTGGACAGTCAACATGCATGGATCATATATTTAGCCACCAATTGCAGCAAGGATTCCGATTCTGAATGCCTGGCTCTCATTACCTTGCAGGCTGGAGACTCCTAGGGCAGAGACAGGTCTCACCTACAGCGAATGAAGGACCAGCGGCAAATCACTGCTCACTTTAGCGGCACCAGATTCCCAGAGAGGGTATGCCAGGAGAACATGTATCCACTGCTCAAGAGTGTTCTGCTGGTTCTTGACCCCCTCCACCTCTCAGGTGGGTAGAGATGACTGCCTTCCGATCCTGGTGGTGTTCCCAGAGCTGGGTGCACTTCCTGGCAGCAGTTTCAGCCATCGGGTGGCCAAAAGATGTGCATGCTTCATCTCGGTAGTCTTACACCTTTCGGGCAACTTTGAAGCAGACTCGGACTTGGTAAACAAGATATACATCTTCATTCAGGCATGGATGGCATCACATGGCCTCTGCCTGAATGACGACAAAACAGAGATACTGATCCTAGGCTCTGAAGCCAATCTTAAAAAACTAAGCCCAAACTACGCATCCTTCAACATTGAAAACAATATTATCAAGGTGATGCCTGTGGTTAAAACCTTAGAATTCTACCTGGACTCCTCTCTCAACCTTAAGAACAAGTCAACTCTCTTGCCTCTACAACAGTTTATACGTACAAACTTATCCGGGCCTCTAGACTGTTTCTCACTAGTACTAGCTGTATTACCCTGGCCAATGCTCTCATAATGTCCAGATTAGATTACTGCAACGCCTTGAATTCAGGAGCCAACAAATATGTCACAGCTAAAATTCAAAGATTGCAAAACAATTTCTTGAGAGCAGTGCTGAATGTTCCCTATAGAGAGCACATCTCTAAATTTAGAAAAGAGGTGCATTGGTTAAAAATAAAGGACAGAATCATCTTCAAAACAGTTTCTCTCATCTCCAAGTGTCTGAACAATTTAGCCCCTCCTTACTTGTCGGAAAGAATCACTAGAAGAACAGCCAGCCACCCCGCGAGATCTGCCAATGCCTCCATGCTTGAGATCCCCAGATTCAAACGTTCTACGGCTGGGGGAACCAGTTTCCCAGTTAAAGCTGCACACTCCTGGAATATGCTCCCACCTGACCTCAGATTGGAACAACCTTACCCTAAATTCAGACACAATGTACTCAAATGGCTTCGCACTAATGATTCATAACCGGATCAACCTAATCCCTGACTCCTACTTTCCCCTTCTACCGGACTAGATTAGCCGCACCTATTGTAGTGCCTATGAATCACCTAATAGGTAAGCACCTGCTGCTAATGTACTGTAACCGGTGGCGTCAGCACTATATATTCCCTGGATGTATGTATGCACACGTAAGCATATGCAAGTGATACACACTATAATGTATGCATGTATGTATGTATGTACCCGTATGCATATGCTTGTGATATGCACTGTAAATAAGCTTTAAGTTTACTTGTACTGTTGCGCCCAGCTACCTAAGGGTTTGGTGCGCATTACCAAAGGAATAAACAAACAAACCTGTACGCTCCGCCCCTAGTTAGAGAATTTGAGCTATCGCTGTTTTCCTAGCCCGCATCTCTAGATCACCCAGGCCTGACATTATTTCTTGAAGGCAGCTTCATGTTGGGGATTTTTAATAGCTTTTTATTTCAAAATGGCTGCTGCACTGATACTTGCCGTGAACAAGTGGTAACGTGGATTAACAGTCTTGTCTCATTACCACAGGCATGTCATAAGCATGCAGATCCCTCAGGAAGTGACTCTAGTGTAGACCTGCGATATTCAGGCCAAATAGGTACTGAGGTGATAAATCAAATCTGGTCTAAAAATGGAAGCTACAAATGTAAATAAACTACAACCAGTCGTCTGCTGAAGGCAACGTGCGAAAAGTCGTCATAGATAACCAGGAAGGATCTCTGAATTAAAAGTAGATAGGGAAAAAGCTCCACGTTGTATTATTTAGTGAAATTCATTACAAAGCCATTTTACTATTTTAGTATTGGTATGAGTTCAGAAAAGTTATGCCTATTAAAACCCCAATTCAGAATGTCAGAACGTGGACAGGTCTAATATTAATGTTTTCATAAACAGGACATTTTTAAAATCCATGTTTGTGCTCATTTGAGCGTTTACTGGATATACTTCTGCTCTTGATAAGATGGCCCACAGACATCTCTGAGATAAGAATGTCTTTAAAAAGTTAATATTTCAACATAAAAAATGCATTCCCGATACCAATGTTTGCATCTGAATGTACTAGTTTTCGACTGTGTCAAACGCTTGGAAATATGCTCTGCGTTTGCACATGATAGGGACAATATGTTATGACAAGGACCTCCAACCACAATTGTGTGCAATTTCAGCCTTCGGTAATTCTTAACATTTTTGTTGACTGAAATATGTCAAGCAGCCTTTGGATGGAGGCTTCAACGTGGCTGTCAGGGAACAATAGTATTCCACTGGCCCTTGGCAGATGGGTGGAAATGTACAGTTTCACTTTGCGGCTATAAATGATGACTTTTCTAAAAATATCAAATCACTCTATTGACATTTTGCTGGCATTCACATCAACGTGAACACTTCTGTGGAGGTAGAACTCATCAGTAAATCGTGTTTGCTATGTATTTAAAGTAAACTCGGTAGTGCGAGAAAGATGATGATACATTGAATTTAGCAGCACAGACATTGCCCTCAGAAAAGGAACACGTTGCTTGTCTACAACAGGAGAGTGAACTGCCAATGGCAGTGGTAGGCAATTGTTTTAATGATATTTCATATTTATTTGCATAGACTTGCCAACAAACTATACAGCACCAAAGTTGAGATAAAAAGCAGAGTAGCTTAATAATGGGGAAGCAAATTCAGCATCAGCAACAGAGGCCCAAAATGAACTAAGTGCCAGTCTGGGAAAAGGGTATTCCGTTTGACACACCGGCTGAAATGTTTTGCATTTTAGATTATTCACCTGGATGACTTCAAATGTGTTTGACACACCCATTGAACTTTTTTGAATTTTTAGATTAATGATCTGGATGACTTCAAATGCAAATGTGTCTGTAGAGGATGATGCAAAATGTTCAGCACATTTCAGTCATATATGCCCGCCATGAACCCCCAATACTTTTTTTGTCTTTTTTGGTAACTGGAACTTACCCCTTGTTGAATACCAGTCACCACAAAATCCATGTAAAAAGGAAAGGTGTATCATGAAAGCTTGGCACATGACGGGCCATACTATGGGCCTCATTACGACCCAGGCGGTAAGTTACCGCCTGAGCCGTGACTTTACCACCATGGCGTAAACTACGTTTACGCCATGGTGGTTGGCGGACTTACCGCCCCATTCCGACCTTGGCGGGGCGGTAAGTCCCCAATCCCCATTTACCCTTCCCCATTCCCATTTTTGCCCCATAGGGCATAATGGGAGTGGGGAAGGCGTTAATTACGCCACCGTAAATTACGGTGGCGTAATTAACTCCATGGTCCCTTAGCGCCATGGATTTTAACACCTGCTAAAAGCAGGTGTTAAATCCGCCATGGCGCTAAGGGACCTCGTACTCAGGCGGTAAGGGCCGGCGCTGTTTACGCCGGCGTAAACCCCTTACCGCCTGAGTCGTAATGAGGCCCTATATCCCTAGCACTAGATCCCATTCAAAAATATCTGTCCCCAAGAACTCTATTCATGGTGATGTTTACAACCACAAAGGGACTCATTTAAACAACTTCAGTGCACACTGAACATATGACTGATTATGTGTCAGACTTATTTGCCTTTCAGAAGAAGTTCCTTCCTGTCTTCAACATTGAAGCCATAGACCTCGATACACATACACCAGAGTAAATTCAACCCACTAGGGAAAGAGACCAGGAGATAGCTATTGCAAGGACAACAAGGTTTACTTGTACGAAATACAAATGCCAGCAAAGGACTCTGCTGTCCGAGAGCGCTCTGCTCTTACATCATCAAGCAAAGGGTTATAAACACAAACAGCGTCATCTCTATATGGAACATTTTGGTGCTCCTGATTGGAGGCACCCTATAAATGGACTTGCTCCTTAGGGGATGCCAAGCGATAATTGGCTGGTTCTCCTCTGTCGATCTGGCTCCACGTGGCTCAGCTGGGCTCATCCTCACGGTGAAGATTGGGACAATCCTAAAATAGATTGATTCTTAGCTAAACTTAACAACTGAGACATGCTATTCATTCATTAAGGTGCCAGGGATAGGGGAGAATGAAATACAGCCATGCTGACT
Organism: Ambystoma mexicanum; assembly: GCF_040938575.1. Lineage (NCBI taxonomy): Eukaryota > Metazoa > Chordata > Amphibia > Caudata > Ambystomatidae > Ambystoma > Ambystoma mexicanum. The sequence continues at coordinate 448,206,939 of NC_090941.1, read as the reverse complement.
CACACATTCAGGGCTCTATTGATACTATGGTCCTCGCACCTAGTGCCTCCCCGCTGGGGATTGAACTGTGATTTACCCTTTTTATTATCTGATGTTGCTGGAGACATGTGTTATTACTGAGGGAAGTAGTGTCATTTGTACTTTAGATCTTTGGTGGGTACTTTATGGAGGTTAGAACCTGGGGGTTGGGGGCTTATCAGAGAGCCAGAGGAGTGGGGGTCGAGTTAGTGATGTGTGGCCAACACCAGACTGGCTGGGTGGGGGTCAGAAGCTCAATGGCAGTTTAGTGGAGATTAATAGACATGTTTTGGAGCCTGGCACTGTCTCACGCTCTGTGTTGGGCACATTCCTAAAGACGATACAAAGGATTTGCAACAGTGTAGGGGCAGGAGGAAAATAGACTTCCTCAGGAACAAGGCTCAAGCGGAGCCAGTGGGCTGTGTGGAAAATAGTTCTTGTGAACCAGGAACGTGGACAGCGCAGGCCTGCAAGTTACCCCGAAAAGGCCTAATACAAAAATGGAGTCTAGTAATATGGATTTTCTAGTGACACATAACTCTCTATATTGGCGCTACAGAGCCTCTACATGTCGCCTAATGGTGGGGATTACTCCCCCCTTGTACGTTATATCACCTCATATGGGGTTTGTCTTATTTGGAAGTGCCTAGGGAGTGGGATTGGCTCATTTCCATCCCAACATTCCTCCCTTTTGTTACTTCTACAGTAACAAATTCACCTCCACCCCATATTTCCTCTCATTTGCCCTTCTTTCTGCTTCTTCCCAGGCCTGTGTTCCTTTTATGGGCATCCAAGCTCTACAAACATGTCTAAGGTTCTCCCCACTGCACACATATTCTGCAGGCACACATACTTCTTTATAATTTTCGGGGTCTGGTGAGGGTGCAATGGTCGTGTGGTACAGAGTGTCTACCTCATTCCTGTGCCCTTGATTAACAGCAACCATGCAATATTTGGAGCCTGCACTTTCTTCCATCTGTATTTATACCTCCTGTGTATCTCGAGGGGTTTTACCCTTACTGTCTACAATTGTCACCATCATCATTGCACTATTTGGTATTGCTTTGGCACAACAACAGAGACCCAATTGTCAAGTGCAGAAGATCACCAGAACAAACACGATGATGGGGACCAACATCTTGATCATTATTCTAAGCCAGGATGGTACCCAGCCAAATGTCAGGTTTACCCAGTCGTCCTCCTGGATCCCTGCTTCCTTCATTTTTACCCCAAGTTCATGCACCGCTGCAATGACATATTAAAGTCTTTCATTCTCAGCGTGTGTGGAAGGTACAAATGTGCAACATGAACTCCTGATCTTTTTGCAAACCCTGCCCTCCATCGGTGTTAGGAGGTCGAGAATGTAGCAATTCTGCATTGTCATCAGTCTCAGTGCCCTTAGCTCCACCTTGATAACGTTAAAACCTTCTTCAGTGTCATTGGCCAGTTGGATAACTTCCCATTGGATGATCTGGTGCTACTTAGCATTGGCTCTAGTCTGGACGCGGCGAACGAGAGATGTGGAAAATGTCTCAGCAAAATTGTACAGTCTATATTCATCAGGTATTTGTGACTGTAAATCAGAGGATTCTTGGGACAAGTAGTTAGATGATCACTTCTTTCTCTGTAGCCTGTCATGGCGCTCCCCTTCTGGGAGGATGTGGAAATCAGCAGGTGAAATGGTCGGTGCTACTGTTGTTGTTTCAAGCAATGCTGTTTCTTCTCCTCGGAAGGGTACCCCTTCAGGTGTTCTTCAGGCACTACAAACAGGACCGAATGCAGCATAGCAAGCAAACAGTAGGTAGCCACTCCAGGATTATGGGAGGTGCAAGTACACCTTTTGGCCGCCTACCCAATAGTAGTCCATCAGAGCCCCGTGCATTTTTTGATATCTGGAATGAGCACTGTTCGTTTGCACCGTTTGTTTGATCCTACCAAAACAGTACCTTCCTTGTAAAAGCAAAGTTCATAGTTTTCCTTTTTGTGTACGTTCACTGCTTTTTCAATTGCTGTGACCCAGGTCAGTGTTGAGACATGTTCTGTCCAAATTTGTGCACATGCTTGTTCGACGAGAGCTAAAGTCTTTTCTGGATACCCGGCAAGTCTTTCTGCTTTGAACATGAATGTTGCTTCCTGCCACTTATTGTCCACATACTTTGTCCCCTGTATGGAGAGAAAGGCTTCCTTGAAACACTTGGAGTTGTGGGTGCTAGTTTTACATTTTCAAATGTCGGGCTCGAGGAGTTGTAGGTGAACACTTTTTGCCTGGAAAGTGCCTTTTACTCTACATATTGAAAGATGAATTATAAATTGGGTTTCATTTAATGGTATCTCTCGTGGTAGTAATACTTTGGGAGCCCCAGTTGCATGGGATATTAGAGAACAAACATAACAGCTCCTGTTAGTCCTTTGCCGTCCCATTGTACTCATATTGTCATTGCCACCAGCTGCCCACACTTTTACTTACTGCTTTATTTATTCTATTTATTCTTTTTACTGTCAATCCCATGTACTATAATGTGCCCTCCTCCTTCCCCCTGCACATTTCCCCTCCCCCTTGTCTGTCTTCCCTATATTCCCCCTTCCCTTGCCTTATCGCGCCTTGAAACACTTGTGTATTGGAATGTTGTAAATGCCATATCATATCATATCATATCATACCATATCAGAATACCACTGGGTTGACTGCTTGGGATGGTGAAAGTCTTCCACTGCGTCCAAACCTAACCCATGATAAGTGTCATACTTATGCAGGCGTGTTTGCCTTTCTTTCTGTTACTGAGCAGGTAGAACCTTCTCCCTCTAAGATTGCTCTGTCAGTAATGTTAGTGTTACACAAGGATCCTTGTACATGCGGTTTTAGTAACTGGAGCATTAGACTGTTGCACAACGTGGACTGGGAGATGTTGCATGTAGCATTTGTAATGTTATGTAGTGTGGTGTTTGTTACTCCAGTAGTTTATGCAATCATCTTCACAAGGATACTTTCATTCCTGCTTTCCCTCAGGATAGAAAAGGGGAAAACCTATGACCATGCTGGGGGCTGTGGTGGACATCATGTTAAAAACTGAGATAGATCCTTGGGAGTTAGATCCCACTGATGGTGTAGTTATTACATTTGGGGCATCTGGTACATCATTAGTTGTAGTCTTGGTTGGCATAATAGCAATTGGAACCTTTCGTGTTGTGTTGCGATGCAAAATGTGACTTTGCTGGACACATTCCTGCTCCAAGTTCACTTGTGTCTATCCCATGTCCATTTGCCCCATCCCCCCTTCTTTTATATGGCCACCCCAGATAAAAAATGCTCCCCAGTAAATGCCCAATGCTAACATTAACACAGTAAACAAAATCACTACGAAGTGCAAACCACAACTGTAACTGTACATTCTCAAAAAACTCATTCTACTACTATTGCTATCTATATTTGATGAATTTTGCAGCAATGTTATCTCGATAATCGTTGCACCTGCAGAGAGGAAAAGAATGAAGTGAGTTTGAAATGGAAGAAGAGACAGAGAGAGAGAGAAAGAAAGAGAAGGAGAGCAAGAGAGAGATTTTTAATTTGAGGCGGCCCATGCTCTAGCAGTAATGCATGTTATTTTATACATTTCACATGCACTGATAAAATTTGGTTAGAGCCACTTTAAGTTGAGGTAGTTTGGTTGTTTTCAGTCAGTGTGCTTTGCGAGGAGCTTTCTGGGGCTTTAGAAACATCTGAGAGATGTATCCAGTTCCGCAACCCCTTTACTTTTACTGCAAGTGGGGTGGAAAGCACCACCTCGTAAGGTCCATGGAAGTGGGGTGTGTTCCACTTTCTAATGAAACACCTTACATAAATCCACCCCCGCGGTAACAAGAGTTCGATCAGGCTGCTTCAGACAGAATAGTTGTAGTTTCTCTCGTGTCTATTAAGGGGGCGTCATTTGGTTTGAAATGCATCTTATTGCATGTGTAGGTTTTGTGAGATATTCTTTGAATTCCCCTCCTAAAATGGTGGCAGTTATGTGTGCATCTGATGCTCTGTGTGCTGGAAAGTAGCCACAACCAGGCACTATTTCATAAGGGGACAGGTGGGGGTCCTTACTGGGCTGGGTGAGCAATTGGAACATTGCCAGGTGCTGGCAATACAACCAATTTTTCTTGAGGGTGTTATACAGTTTGGACAGTCTGTTTTTGAGGAGGCTGTTTATTTTCTCTACCATCACGTTTGCGTTGGGTGGTAAATTGAACACATTTTGTGTTTGATCCCCAATAATGCTGTCACTTTCTTGAACAGTTGATTGAAAAAGGGAGTTGCATTGTCTGATCGCAGGACATCACACACTCCCCATCGGGGGAAAACTTCCCTGACAAGGAATTTAGTGGCACACTTGAAGTCTGGGTGGGCACATGGCCCTGCTTCTACCCATCGAGAAAAAGTACACACCACTACAATCAAATATCATGCTGCTTTGTCCTCTCTCCCATGTCTGCATAGTCAATGGGCCTCATTCTGAGTTTGGAGGTAGCCATGCCGCTATTAGCGTCATGGCTGCCTCTAAAATCGGTCCGACTCCGGTCTGGTGAAGGGAGTAATTACCAGTCCAGTCCGATGTCGGCGGGACCGGTAATTCCACATTCACCAGAGCCATTCCCCATTCCCATTTGAGCCCCCTTAGGGCTCAATGGGAAGGGTGAAGGCGGCAATAATGGTACCGCAAATTACGGTACCGTTATTGACCCCGGTATCCTTTTGCGGGTCCTGTCCATAACGCCTGGTAAAACCAGGCATTAAGGGAGGGACCCGCAAAGGGACCTCGGAATAGGGCACAAAGGGATTACTGGCACCGGTGTCATTATCGGTGCCCGGTATCCCTTTGCGCCAAGGTTGTAATGACCCCCAGTATGCAGCTCTCGGAAAAGGCCCACAAGGCAAGGTAATGTAGCTTGTAATGTTCTCAATGTCATCCCTGTGCTGAATACCTTACAGGTGGTACATTGGACCACCATTTGAGTGAGGTGCTCTTGCAAATTTGGAATGAACCAATCTTCCCGGAGATCAGCAGCAATGTGGTATTTGGAACTATGGGAAGGGAAGTGCAACTGTTTGAATGCAGTGTATAATAGCTTGACAGGCATCACAACTTTTTTGTTTGTTTCCTGTCACCAGAGGAGATCCGTGGGTGACTGAGTGCATCCACGCTTGAGCCAGAGTTCCTGCTCATCTTTGGGTGCTTAACGCTGCAACTCTATGATTTGAGAAATCAGAAGTGCAGTGTATGCGTCTGGGGTGAGGGGTGCTGTCACCTTGGTTAGGACATATTCTACACTTATGTGTACTAGAAGGTACATTGCTTGTTGCACTGCCGCATCTGCTGCAGCATTCCTCAAAGATATTTTGACTGTGTTTTGTGTATGTGTTACGCGTTTGACCACCGCTACTACTGAAGGTTCTGCGAGGGCGTTGATCAATGTGTTCAGTAATTCTACGTGTTTTACTGGGGACCCATCTGCCCTTCTGAATCCTCTCTTCCTCCATCACGACAGACCTGCGTGCACCGGGGTGGTGACATATGGAGAGTCTGAATAAATTGTGACACAACATTCCTTTACAGCTTTTAGTTCCTCTATTAGTGCTACAAGTTCTGCTGCCTGTGTGGATAAGTGTCTTGGTAACCTTTTCATAATGAGTGTTTCATACTCCCCTTCCTCCAATCTCATTACAGCAGCCCAACATGTTTCTCTCCTGTCTCTTGGTCAATTGACGCTGATCCATCAACAAATTGTATTTCTCCTTCCTCTAGGGCACTGTCTTTATCTGTGGGGATGTCATCCTCCTCCCTTCATATGTGGAACAATCATGCTGCCACATGTCTTCAGCTGTGCATGGTTCTGTGAAGAATGTGGCAGGATTTATTGTTCTGCACCACACCACATGAATATTCAGGCTGGACAAAATTATTTCATAAGCAGACGCTCTTTGTGAAGTCAGGGTGGAATTGGAGCACTCTAATATAGCAAATAGTGAGTGCTCGACTTATAACGTTACTGAGCATCGCATCACAATAGTTGAACTTTTTTGCAAGCAAACTGACCCTGAATTGCAGATTTGAGTGTGCCGTTATAGTATGGTAAAGGCTTGTGTCCCATGGAGCTCTTATGTTTCAGTACTGCAGTCATGAGGGTGCCATTTGAGTGCGATAATAAGTAGAACTCTTCTTTATAGTCTGGGGTCGTGAGAACTAGAGCTGTGGAAATTACATATTTTAGGTCATTGAAATCTGTCATCATTTCTGCTGTCCATGAGATGGGAGTTCCCTCTTTCTGTGCCTCTTTTAGACCTTGTAGAAGTGGCCTTGTGTATGCTGCGTAGTCTAGGATTCGTGCTCGACAATAGTTGCAGAGTCCTAATAATGTTTGAATTTCTTTTACTCTAGTTGGTTTGGGAGTTGCACGTGGTGGCTCAGTCAGGTATGATTCTTTTATCTTCTTTGGAGATGAGTTGACCTTGGTAGAGTACTTCTTGTGGACAGTATTGAAGTTTCTTTTTATTTACCTTGTATACTTTCTGGGCTAACAACTGGAGTAGAGCAATGGAGTCCCTGCGACAAGTATGTTCACTGTCGCTGCAGACCTGTAGGTCATCTGTGTATAGAACATATCTACGTGACTCACGAGGATAGCTCAGGCGATATGTGCTTGCCTTGGAAGCAAAACGACGAGGAGTAACACAGGTTCAATTCCCGGGTCCGTGCTTTGAAACCTCTGGGTATTAAGTGCGTTTTAAATAACCATATCATATCAATGATCGTGCTGGGCACCTGAATGTTAGCACAGTCTTTGTGTAATATTCTGTTAAATATACTGGGGCTTTCACAGTACCCCTTGGGCAGACAATGGTGTTCATATCGCTTTCCTCCCAGGGTAACAGCTGTAAAATACTGTGATTCTGCGGCGAGTGGCACTGAGAAAAATACATTTTTCAAGTCCACTACAGTAAAGTGTGTGACCTGTTTCCGGGTGCTACACAGGATGGATGCCGGGTTAGGACCAAGAGGGAACTCTTGTTGTACAATATCATTTAGGGTGCACAGATCCTGGATCATTCTCCCACTACCTCCTGTGGCTTTTCCAATTGGATAGATAGCGGTGTTGCATGGTGACGTGGAGGGCCCTATTATTCCTTGTTGTAGCAGAGCCTTGAGTGTTTTCCTGAATCCCTTCCTCTGCTTCTGTAAACAGGGGATATTGTTTTTCTCTTGGGAGCAATGCGCCTGGTTTGAGTGTGATTTTTTACTGAGGTCACTTCTCATAGCATCCCTACGTCATGGGGGTTGGTGGTCCATAAGCGGGGTGGTTCTTGTTGTAAATCATCCTCTCTGAAAGATGGAGGATCACTGACCATTGCCATGAGGGGGCTCTGTACTTTACGATATTGTACCATAATATTGCATGGTATGTAAATTTCCAGTATTATATCTCCATCATCTGTGAGTTCCCTCAACGTTATGTTAGGGTCAATGCATAATATTGTGCGCCATTGGCACCCATGTATATCTGTACCCAGGACCACAATTCTCTTTGCTGACACCTGAAACCCTTACAAGTCTAAGGATAAGATTGTACCTGCAACCACCTCAGGGAGGGCTACGGGTCAGAAAATGAAATCAGCAGGTACCCTCCACTCCTTCCTGGTTAGCTGGGGCACGGCTGTAGCCAGCACTCGAATGCTGCCAATAAACATGTCTGGGTTCACAGGTATCCCTCTCACCACCATCTCCTTAGCCACTACGTCTATTACCATCATTGCCTGAAGGGTGCACATTCCTGGATTGGTGCAGGCAATCCCTCTATCTGTGAATGATGTTGTCATGTTTAATTTGCTGATTAAGTCTCAACCCAATACATTGACGGGGGAGCTATCGTAGTAAAGGAAGAGTGATCAAACAGCTTTCCCTCCAATTTACACATCTAAATCTTCTCTATAAGGAACCGTTACTACAGCCCCAGAGAATCCCTGCGTGTCAAGAGTTTTTCCTAATAACGGGAAGTCACCTTCGTTCATGCATGTCTTTTCCGCCCAGAGTTCACCATGAAGATGAATTGCTTATTTCCTATCTCTGCCCACACCAGTGGTTCCTCTTCTGGATGTAAGGTCATTGATAGTACTAGACACACAACTGTTCGCTGTAGGCTGTCCTAGTCAGGGTGTGTGTCTGTACCTGGGAATGATAATGGATTCCCTCCCACAACTGTTGCTCCTTGGTAGAGGGCCACAGCACCATTGGGTCCAATGGCAAAATGGTGTGGGCTTCCAATGGCCTGTGTGTTAGGGCAGCATTGATGTTGCATGGCTTGTGGTTATTGGGGTGGATGGCAGTATGGGCCTGGGATCGGGGGAGGTAACTGAGTGTACACTTGTTGTATTTCATATGGAATCATTGTTGACCCCTGGATAGGACCCTGTGGGCTCCCGGTTGGGGACTATCGTAGGGTTGGTCGATTATAGCTTTAGTTCTCTCCCGGTCTACTACAGCATACTCTGGCAAAATTATCCCACCTTCCGCATAACCAGCACTGTCCCTGGCTGTGCCCTTGCTGTCCTTGTCCCCTGTGACCCCCTCTCCTCCCGTTTGCCCTTGGAAACAACCTCATCCTTTTGGTTGCCCTCCTTACCATTGGGGTCCTGTGTATTGTTAATTTCCTCCCCACTGTCCTTGCCCATTGTCTGCTCACACTGCTGCTATCCTCGCCTGTGTAGCCACTGAGGCACACCCCTCCTCTCCCGTCTGTTCTGGGGCAGTGCTACTGACACTGTGGCTACTTTCACTAGTTTGTTCTGAACTAGTTTTGTTTCTTCTGCCTGTCATTGTCACGACCCGTATCAAAAAAAAACCCTGGCAAGCCCATGGGCCAGGAGGGGCCTTGGATCGGGTCTCAAACAAACTCAGGCTTCCTTTGCTGAAGCCCTCTTGGGGCCAGTCCTGGCGCCGTTGGCGCCTGGCTCCTACTTCGTGAGGACATGTGTTTTGGGACTATTTTGTTTCCAGTGCCAGCCAACATGGAGGCACCCACATAGGTTGGTTCCCTGGACCCAAGCTATGCGGTATAGTGTTTTGGGTGTGGTAGCCTAGGAACTACTTTACCTGGACTACTTTTCTGAAGCTATTTAAAGCACACCCAACTTGAATGACACGCTTCGTGTTACTTTGCAATCCTGCAACGTGACGCTCATCGTGTTCAGCTGTACCTGCGAACCTCGGAAGAACAGCATCTGAAAAACGAAAGGACATCATTAATAGCAGCAGCTTACCTGTAATTCCATCGATAGCTGCCCTCAGCTCCTGCAAACAGCATCCAAGGATCAGCGAGCCTCCCGGACCAACGGATCTGCAAAAAAGGGAGAAACAGGACATTAGACATTTTACAATCGTGCCGCAAGCTTACCACACGAGTCGCCCATCAACCAGCATCGCCTTGGGACTTCTTGCTCCGGGTGAGCACCGCAATCTAGGGTCAGGAAAAGACAACAGGTTAGCAAAGGCAAGGCATCATAGCGCTGCGCATAGCACCTACTTACCGCATCAAGGCGCTCCCGATGCACCATCATCTCCCGGCGAGTCCCAACTCAGCCAACGTTCCACAGTGAACTTCCGTGCACCTAAGGAAAGAGAAAAGACATTATTTAAACCAAAGAAAGGCATACAAGCATAACAGTAATAAGACCTACCTGAAAGACTCAAAAGGGCCGGCATCAGTGAAGTAACTAGATCGCACTCGCCCACAAAGGACAACGCGCCCCTGCCAAGAAGGCAGGACGGAGAGCACACCAAAACCCATAACAAGGTGAGGAAAGGTCCGGGAGGGGCTGCGGGCATACAGGGTGTCGGAGGCTCTTACCCCAGTTGCCCAGTCCTGAACATTGCCCACCTGTATTCCAGGCAGAACTTCTCCGCTGATCATACCTGGGAGCCGCTGAGAAGGATACCAGAGTCCCCACAGCTGGGTGGTGTCCCTGTGGATACCAGGTGAGCGTAACAGTAATCTTTGAAAAGTTTCATTTTCCCGCTTTTTGATCCTTCCACAATGGTGTACTATGATGCTTTGAATCTCAGGCCAGCCCTTTGCTCCAACCCTCGCTATCTTATCCAGTGCCTTCTGCAGTTCCTTCTGGAGCCTACATTTCACAACAATAAAATAAAACAAAGATGTTGATTGGTCCCAAGCGGTGCCCATCTCTGCCCTCCACATCTCCTGAACCTGAAGAATGTACTGTGCAGCATCTTCATTGCATTATTGATTGTAAATCGGGGGTATCCGGGAAGGTCCTCCGCAGTGCATCCCAAACATGTGCCCTAATATTGTTGAATGAAGCCCCATCATTGGAGTCATTGCTCAGTTTTACTCCCAGGTACCTCACCTTCACCCACACTGATTCCACCTGGTCTACCACTGCCGATATAAACAGCCTTTATATGTCTCCTATTGCGAGGGGCACTTCTGCAGAGTACTATTTTTTTAATGCGTATATCCATTCTCCTGTGCCTACCGTGAGTGGGGGGAGAGACTTAAGAAGGTTATTTTTGTCCATATGTGCCCAGGGGACATAATGCAGCCAGCCTGCTCCTTTGTGGATTAGGGGCATTTACATTTTTGTCTTCACTTTTCAATTTTCAGGCCACACCCCATTTTTTTCACCAATGCCATTCTCCCAAACCACTCTCATAACCTTCCATCACACACACTTTCCACTCTTGTTGTTGTCTGAGGTGCATGTTCTATTCCTCCCACTGCCCCTTCTTCTGTATCCTCAAAATGCTCCAATATTCCTCCTCCCTCGTCTCGATCCTACATTCTCATGTCCCAGGCTATATGTTTCCCCTTCCCTTTCCAAACGTGCAGCCCATACCGGTGCACTATCAATCCTAAACAAGAAGTCCACTGATTTCCATTCCTCCCCGGGTGATGAGGGTGGTGAGTCTGGGGGCAGCACGTGTGCTACTGTCAGCCGGTTTTCTCAAATGCGGCTCGTAGTCTCACTAATTCTAAGTGTGTGGTGGACAATGCCACCTCAAGATCTTTACTTTACTTTAACTTCTAACATGCACCAGGGACCCAAGGGCTTACTGGCGCAAACCTAACGAGACACAAAACAACTACAATGCTTGTGACTTTGATGAGGGGGTTCTCAACTCACTTTTACTGTTTCGTAAAATAAATGTGTTTTAAGTTTCTTCTTAAATATAGCTGTAGAGTTTATTTCTCTAACGTCCAGAGGTAGAATGTTCCAGGCCATGGGCCCAGCTTTGCTGAACGCTCCTTTAAGAGCTTTACTGGTTTTGCTTCTCTGTGTTCTTAACAGATGGGAGTTGTTAGATCTCAGAGCTCTCTGGCTCTGTTTTTCTCTTCCATTATGTATGTTGGCATATGCCCCCCACAGCATTTATGCGTGTTTAGTAATAGTCTGAACTGTATTCTTACTTTTATTGGAAGCCCGTTTAGACTGTGACTCCAGACAAATGGTCTCTCCACTTCAATCCCTTCACTGCCCTTACCGTGCTGGTCTGGATTACCTGTAAATTATTAATCTCTGATTGTGGGGCACCAATTAGTGATCTACAACAGTAGTCAATCTTTGATCCTATTATGGTTCATGGTATTGTCTCTGCATGATTTTCTGTAATTAATGGATGGAGATTGGCCAGTATTTTTGAGTACTAGGTAGAGGTAGCGACCAAACTACTCACTTATGATCTCATCGTTAAGTGCTGATCTAGTGTGATAGCCAGGATTTTGATTTTCTTTAGTACTTCAATTTTGCAATCCGCAATATTAAAGCTCTTGTACGAAGGTTCCAAGTTGGCCAATTTCTTGCTTGTTCCTATCACCATAAGCTCTGTTTTTCCATTGTTCAGAGCCAACCCATTCTGTGGTATCCAGATCTTGATGCAGTCATATACTTTTTGTTTATCCGTATTTCATCCGTGCTGTGACAACCTGTAAGCAGTATGACATACTGTGTGTCATCTACATAGTTGGAAAACATGATGCCTTTATGTTCCAGCATGTTAAAGAAAGGAACCATCAAGATATTATATACTGATGGGGACACACATGCTCCTTGTGGTACACCATAAGATAGGGTTATTGGTCCAGCTTCGGCTTCCCTGCCGGCCACACTCCCCTGCCATTCAGTCAGGAATGAAGCCATCCATTGCATGGCCTCTTCTGAGAAAGCAGCAACCTCTCGTAGCCTCTTGATCAATATAGTGTGATCCACTAAATCGAAGGCCGCAGAGAGTTCTAGGGCCATTAATAGAGATGGTCAACCTACATCCATGGATTCTAAAAGTTTTGATATTAGACTAAGCAAGGCTATCTCTGTTCTGTGATGTTCTCTGAAGCCTGATGGATATTTATTTAGGATGTTATGGTTGTTCAAGTGGGAAGAAATGTGCTTATAGGCCACTTTATCAAGTATCTTCAGGAGAAATGCTGTGTTTGTAATTGGTCTGTAATTCGTCAGAATCTGGGGGCTTGAATCCATCCTTTTTAGAAGCGGTGTTATCCATGCTTTGTTCAGCTCTATTGGTATCTGACTCTGTGTGAAAGAAGTATTCACAAAGTGCCACTATTAGCGTACACTCTTTGATACTGATGGCGGAGCATTAATCTCCCTTACCAACAGTGTATTTTAATTGTCTGATGACCTTTGCTAACTCTGTTTCTGTGATGGAAGTAAAGCTGCATTCTTGCTGGTTAACTCAATATGGTCACTGTCTATTGATTCATTAAAAGTGGTCTTTTTCTCCTTGATTACTTTTTGAATTCTTTCTAGTTTATCAGTCATGGCCTTTTGAATCGATGCACACCATTCCCTGTCCTTTGCTAGTGGTACTTTATCAGGTCCCTTGGAACATTCCTGTTCTCTTAACATTTTGAACAGTTTGTTACTGTCTGACATGGCCTCTGCGATTCTGTCATTAAACATGTCTTTCTTGGCTTGCAGAATGGTGTTTTTATACGTTCTGGCGGCTTTTTTGTATCCTTCTAGACTCTGGGTTTCCTGCTTCTTCCTCCATTCATAAAAGTGTTTTGTTTTTATAGTTTTCAGTTCTTGCATATGAGCATTAAACCAGGTGTTGTTTTTGCATACTTCAAGGCACTGTTTTTTCTGTAGTGGCTCTACACATTCTAAGATGTCCTTGAAGGCCTTGAGAAAGGTCGTTGCCACCTTGTGTGGGTTATTCATCGCCCCAATTTGAGCTGATAGCGTAATGGTCCAGGGTTTTAACTTGTCTGTGGTTAGTTATTTTGTGTTCCTAACTAGGATAGGAATAACTCTCTGTTTTTTTCTTTTTTTATAAAGCGCTCATTACAGATCTGGGAATATATACATGCATGGTCTGACCAGGGGCAGGGTTTGACTTCAGTTGCGGATATTTTAACATTGTGAGTCACCACCCAAAATAATGTGTGTCCTCTTATGTGCGTCGGGATAGTAAACATTTGTTGAAAACCTAACAAGCTCAAAGCTGTCTCCAGAATGGTTGCTGTGGTGTCTGACAGATCACTGAGCCAATAGTTGAGATTGCCTAATATTAGAAGTTTGGTATTTGGTTTTAGCTGCGGGAAGATGTGATTACAAAGTTGGCTGGGAAAGTCTGTTGCTTCTATAGGTGCTCTGTAAATTAACATTATGTTAAAGGTTGTTTCAGCACTAATGGCAACTTTTACTAGCATGATCTCTTCTATCTTTGTCTCCCATATTTTTAGTTCTGATTTAAAGATGAGAGAAGCACCTCCTCCTCTTCCCTCTTTTCTATCTCAATGTAATATACTGTATTCTTTCGGAGTGGCCAGGTGTAGATATGGACCAGCTGCATCATGACTGCATGATTCAGTCAATGCGCATAGGTCCAGATATTATTCCTGGATGTGGGATGATATTTCTAATGCATGTTTTATAAGGGATCTCGTGTTTAACAACATCATTATCAGGGTACATATAGGTTGCTCATCTCTCGTGCTTGCTCCTGTATGGGTGAAGACTGCAAGGGTGCAACGTATGGAGGGGCCGGGGCTGTACCGGGCTCAGCTACCATTGTTCCCCAAGAGACATTGGTTGGGTTTGTGTATCACTACGCTGGTCTAGTCAGTAGTGGATACATCTTCTTTAGTGGTTCTCCCTCTTCTCAACCTCCCCCGTGTCCATCTCCTTCACCTTATTTGGCATCACCCCTCTCACCTATGGGGTCTCTGTTTCCTCAAACATCCTCCACAAATCCAATATCTCCCATCGGTTTTCTAATGGTCTCCCCTTGTATTTGGCAGTCAAGTACGTTGACATATGGTCTAACGCATACTTATCGAATGATCCCTCCTCTGGCCAGGAGTGAGGCATTCCCTCCCCTTAAGTCTCTGTCACCCATTGACTGTGGTATTTTTTGATTTTGTCACTGTATAAGGGTAAGGATTTACATATGTGAGTTAAGGGGTCTCTGCCCCCATGGTCGTTGTCTGTCTATGCGTGTCACCTCTATATTGGCACAGTGGTGTCCCGTCAGCCCACACCTCTAAGTCATGTAGTTTCAATCAAAAAACCCTTATTGCATGCACATCACAATTATCTCTGTACTGTCAACTATGTTGTCACAATTATAGTTATATCAAAGAATGTATACATTTAAACATTTAATGTTTATTTCCGTCTTACACCATCTCCATTCACTCCCTCCACACTTTCTCTACTCACTTCTTATTCAAACCATACATGGCTCTCCTGGTCCAACTCCACACATTTGAAAAAAGTACACTGAAAAAAACAAACTAAATTAACAAGCTAAAAAACAACTGCTACCGTTTTCCTGAGCCCCCTAACTATACGGGCTCCCAATTTTCACTGTATTCTTCGTTTCCTGCACTGGTCGGGAGAGTGCACTGTTGCTGCCACCTTCTATCCCCACTTCTATCCCCACTTGGATAGGTTTTCTTTCCTTCCTCTTTTATATTCTCTGTCTAACTAAAAATAAACACTAGTAAATAAAAAACATGGCCATATGTAAAAAAGAAACCTCATAATTCAAAAAATCCACTTCATATGTCCACTTTCATTCCTCATGTGTTCCCCCTCTACAACACTGCTCCATACCCTTCCTCAGACATTGTTATTCCTTGCAGTCTATAATCGCGTTTCCAAATTCTTTCCAAAGCTTCCATTTGCGAGTAACCCACAACAGGTCTGGGCCTCTCCGTGGGGTTGCAACTGGCTTCACGAGCAGGCGAGATATTTGCAGAGCTGGCACCACAAGGACCGCTTCAGATGCATATGCGTTGGGGGACCGGTCACTGTAGATGGGCATGGCCCTTCCGGAGAGGCCATCTGTATATCGCTGCAAGTACAGGGGCTGAGGTATCATGTCTCAGGGTCACCAATTGAAGGCATAGAACTCGATACACACACACCACAATAAATACAGCCCACTAGGGATGGAGGCCAGGAGATAGCTGTTGCGAGAATAACAAGGTTTACTTGTACAAAATGCAAATGCCAGCAAAGGACTCTGCTGTCTGAGAGTGCTCTGCTCTTAAATCATCAAGCAAAGAGTTGTAAACACTAACAGCATCATCTCTATATGGAACATTTTGGTGCTCCTGACTGGAGGCACCGTACACATGGGCTTGCTTCATAGGGGATGCCAAGCGTTAATTGGCTGGTTCTCCTCCATCGATCTGGCTCCACGTGGCTCAGCTGGGCTCATCCTCGCAGTGAAGGTTGGGGCAATCATAAAATACATTGTTTCTGAGCTAAACTAAACAACTGAGATGCGTTATTCATTCATTATGGCAGTTTCCTGGGCGGCACAGGAAAGGGGGGCCAGGGAGAGGGGAGAATGAAATACAGCCATGCTGACTCACACATTCAGGGCTCTATTGATACTATGGTCCTCGCACCTAGTGCCTCCCCACTGGGGATTGAACTGTGATTTACCCTTCTTGGTATCTCATGTTGCTGGAGACACGGGTTATTACTGAGGGAAATAATGTCATGTGGATTTTAGATCTTTGGTGGGCACTTTAAGGAGTTAAGGACCTGGGGGTCGGGGGCTTATCAGAGAGCCAGGGGAGTGGGGGTCAAGTTAGTGATGTGCAGCTAGCCTTGAATTGCTGGATGGGGTCAGAGGCTCAATGACAGTTTAGTGGAGATGAACAGACACACTTTCTGGAGCCTGGTACTTTCTCATGCTGTGTGTTGGGTGTTAGGGAGATTTCTCAAACAAGTGCTTAATTCCCTCTACCTTAGAGCCCTCCAGCTCTTTTGCTAAATTTTGGGGCTTTGAACTTTTCATTTTCAATGTGTTTTACTTTTTTCTTCTTTGGTGATGGAGTTTTAAAGCAACTCCAGTGGTATCATCTTTTTCTATGTGTAACACAGCACCTTCAGTGCAGTGGCGAAGGGGTGTCTTTCAGACTCCCCAAGGTTTAAATACCTTCCCTGAGACTGACTACTGTCTCCCAGAGCATGTAAAATTTAAATGACTTTACTAATCTCTTTAAATTTACTGACCCAGCACACCCAATCTTACTATAGAGTGCTGGAGGGGTTGCTTAGCTTCTCCCTGAGTCAAAACACTCATGTAACAGTAAAATGTTACTTTTTCCTATTTTAAATAGCTGGTGGCAGTGGTTTAGATCAACTACCGTGATTTTTTGCGACCGCTAAGAAATGGTAGCTAAAAATCAGGGGTAGCCATGTTTTTCAAAACGGCGTCCCAGACCTATCTGTAAAAACAGAGTCCGGTCATCTTTTCTCGCCATTTCTTTTAGGAAAAGTTCTTATTGTGTTTGTCTCTGTGCGCCAAACCAGGTTTGGTCACTCTGTTTGTGCCCTTTGGCGGGCTTCTGTGCTGAAGCTCTCCTCTGGTGCCACAGTGTCTGGGGTGGACAGGATGTGAGGGAGGTACCAGAAACTCCCTGTGCTTAGTCTCCTAGGAGACCTGAATGCACTCTGATGTGATTGGTTGGCTGGCTGTCTGGCAAGGACAGCCACCCTGCTGTGTGAGTGACAGCCAGGCTGGAATGATTGGGGGAAAACTGTTTAAAAGCAGGTTTCTGGGACTTGGAAAGTAGAGTAGACCACTGGAACTAAGGAACCAAAGAGGAGATGAAGGAAAAGGACTGCTGCAACTCCTGGACGACCGGTGAAGCCCTACTGCAGGTCCGAATTGCCGAAACTCTGACGACAGAGAAGCCCTTCAAGGTTAACTTCTTCCCTTCAGTTTGTTGGGAACAACCAACTCGCAAGCCACCTGGACACCGTCCTATTCTGGTCGAATTTTCTTCAGAGTGCTGTTGAAAACCAGATAATCGGAGGGAATGTAACCAGGGGGACTTTAAGGCACTCACGCCTTAAACCAATGTCTAGCTACAGCTTTTGGCCTATTCCCTGGGCAGTGCAGGAAGCTCCCGGCGTCCTCCCTCTTGTCTCCACGACTGAAGCTCAGGAACAGCGAGATCTGCTCGAACTGCCAGGAACAACTGCCTCAGCTACAGCTACAGCTTTCTTCATTGACAAGGTACTTTGCAAACGCAGTACGGGAATCTTTTCGGCCATCGAGAAAGTGCCTGAAACTTTCCTCAACTACGAAGGCTTGTCCTTGCCTAAACATTGATCAAACTTTTCACCTAGCCAAATCCTTTAAAAATCTGTGGCAAAGACTTAACCGTTATCTACCATAACTCTGCTATCCTATACAAAAGACTCTGAGCCATTGACTTTGGCTCAGATCTGTTGAGAAGAATTGCTGGTTGTATTTAAATAAAACCCTTTGCCCTGCCTATGAATGTATTTGGGCTGTCTATTCTTATAAGCTTGTCTTTTCCCTCCATTTCTAAGTATCCGAAGTGCCATTTTGCTCCTACTTCATTTCTGAGCTAAACTTGTTCAGATACTTACCGGTTGGATTTTTGTGGTGTATAGTGTGCGATATTGAGCTGCTTGTACTAGTGTAATGTTTTCTTACTGAGTAAATAAATGTATATTTTTTTACCAAGAAACCTTGAGTAAGTGGTTACTTGAATCACTGTACTTTTTGGTCCTTTATGTAACTTGTTCTACTGCTCACTTAAACTCTTGAGATAAGTCAGGCTGCTCAGCCATTGCTACCACTTTACTGTGTAGTACAGGCTTGTACCAAAGGTGAAATTGTGCTTACACTTGTAGTCCTAATTACCTGTAGTGTTCCCCAATGGTACTGCGGGTGATTCTGGCTAACATTGGGCACATTCCTAAAGGCAATACTTTGGATTTGCAACCTTGTAGGGACAGGAGGAAAATTGACTTCCGTGGGAACAAGGCTCAAGAGGAGCCAGTGGGCTGTGAGGAAATTAGGTCTTGTGAACCAGGAACGTGGACGTTGCAGGCCTGCAAGTTACCCTGAGTAGGTCTAAATAAAAAATGGAGTCTAGGGCTATGGGTTTTCTAGTGCCGCGTATCTACTTCTAGGTGCTGCAGAGCCTCGACATGTCGCCTAATGGTGCGGATTACTTCCCCCTTGTATGTTATATCATCTCATATGAGTTTCCTCTCATTTGGAAGTGCCTAGGCGGGTTGGGATTGGCTCATTTCCATCCCAACAACATGTGTGGTTGTAATGTTGGCAGCTATAATAAAACCCATTCATAGAACCTCAGAAATAGCGATTTCTGCATCATTCATTCTTATCGTATTGGGGACTGTACCAGGAACTTATTTATTTATTCATTTATGTATTTCTAATGTGCCAAAGAGCTGACAGGCGTCAGGGCGCAAAACATCAACACAGGGAAGATGAACATCAAAATTGAGACAAGTTGTCATGATCCCAAAAGAGGAAAAGGGAGAGATTTACTTAAATAGCAGTGCCTTTAAGGATGTCCTGAAAACTCTCAATTCTAGTTCAGTCGTCGGGGCAATGGGAAGTGAATTAAAGAGCTTTACTGCCCTGACCGGGCCAGATCTTCCAAAGCCATTTGTATGCTTATGGTTCTGGCAGATAATCTGCACTTTGTTGACCGCAGTTTTCCGGTGGGACAGTACAGGGGCAATAAAGATGTGATGAGGACAGGGTTGACTCCATGGACACATTTCCGGACCAGTGTCCCCACTTTAATGTTGATATGATCCTGTACAGGCAGCCAGTGGAGCTCCTGTCTGTGTTTGGAAATGTGTTCTCATCTAGTTAGTTTCTTAGCAATGTGTGTGGTATTGTTTTGTAGTACTTGACACTTTCTTAGATTATTGGCTGAGGCTCCAATCAGGAAAGAGTTGCAGTAATCGAGCCTCAATATAATAGTGGCTTGGGCGATAATTGCACTATTATCTTTGGTGATGAAAAGGTGAACATTCTTGAGGAGGCGCAGGTAGTAATAGCAATTCTTACTCAGCTGGTGAATGAATGGCTCCGAGCTCAGTGATGCCTCCAGTTGGATGCCCAGAGTTTTCAGCTTGCTCGGTCCGCTGATGCAATTGAGTCCAATTTGAAAGCTTGTATAGTCAGGGCTCAGGTTTGCCCTGCACTGATTAGACCTAAAATTCAGGAACTCTGTTTTGTTGCCCTTAAGACAAAGCCAGTTTGATGACATGCAGGCTTCGATTTGCTTGTAAATATTTGACAACTCTGTAGAGTCTGTAGTGTAGTTGCCAGTAGTTTATATGACTAACTGGTTGTTACCTGTGTAGTTTGTGAAGAATACGCACAAGTTGTCTAGAAGTGAACAAAGATGTATAAATTGAACAGTATCAGTGACAGACTTGCCCTCTGAGGGAAACCGCACCAAACTGGGGGGCCGATTCATAGAACAAACGTGCGCCGAAAATCTTCGCGCAAGCAGGCGCAAGCAGGCGCAAGCGGAAAAAAACAGGCGCACGCGCATGTGTGCGATTCATGGAAGTCCCTGCCACCAGGGGCACCCACCACCAGGCCCCCACCCATGTCTCCCATCACCCCCACCCCCCCGCAGTGCAGGGGCAGCCTCCACCAGGCCGCCACCCATGTCTCCCAGCACCCCCACCCCCCAGCACTGTGGGGCACCTGCCAGCAGGCCCCCACCCATGTCCAACTCATGTTCCCCACCACCCCCACCCCCCAGCACTGTGGGGCACCTTCCAGCAGGCCCCCACCCATGTCCAACTCATGTTCCCCACCACCCCCACCCCCCAGCAGTGCAGGGGCAGCCACCACCAGGCCCCCACCCATGTCTCCCAGCACCCCCACACCCCAGCCACCAGGGGCAGCCTCCACCAGGCCCCCACCCATGTCTCCCACCACCCCCACCCCCCAGCAGTGCAGGGGCAGCCTCCACCAGGCCCCCACCCATGTCTCCCACCACCCCCACCCCCCAGCACTGTGGGGCACCTGCCAGCAGGCCCCCACCAATGTCCAACTCATGTTCCCCACCACCCCCACCCTCCAGCACTGTGGGGCACCTGCCAGCAGGCCCCCACCCATGTCCAACTCATGTTACCCACCACCCCCACCCCCCAGCACTGTGGGGCACCTGCCAGCAGGCCCCACCCATGTCTCCCACCACCCCCACTCCCCAGCCACCAGGGCAGCCTCCACCAGGCCCCCACCCATGTCTCCCAGCACCCCCACCCCCCCAGTAGTGCAGGGGCAGCCTTCACCAGGTCCCCACCCATGTCTCCCACCACCCCCCCCCCAGTCACCAGGGGCAGCCTCCACCAGGCCCCCACCCATGTCTCCCAGCACCCCCACCCCCCACTCCCCAGGGGCAGCCTCCACCAGGCCCCCACCCATGTCTCCCACCCCCCACCCCCCAGCAGTGCAGGGGCAGCCGCCACCAGGCCCCCACCGATGTCTCCCAGCACCCCCACCCCCCACCCACCAGGGGCAGCCTCCAACAGGCCCCCACCCATGTCTCCCACCACCCCCACCCCCCAGCAGTGCAGGGGCAGCCTCCACCAGGCCCCCACCCATGTCTCCCACCACCCCCACCCTCCAGCAGTGCAGGGGCAGCCTCCACCAGGCCCCCACCCATGTCTCCCACCACCCCCACCCCCCCAGCACTGTGGGGCACCTGCCAGCAGGCCCCCACCCATGTCCAACTCATGTTCCCCACCACCCCCACGCCCCAGCACTGTGGGGCACCTGCCAGCAGGCCCCCACCCATGTCCAACTCATGTTCCCCACCACCCCCACCCCCCAGCACTGTGGGGCACCTGCCAGCAGACCCCCACCCATGTCCAACTCATGTTCCCCACCACCCCCACCCCCCAGCAGTGCAGGGGTACCCACCACCAGGCCCCCACCCATGTCTCCCACCACTCCCACCCCCCAGAAGTGCAGGGGCAGCCTCCACCAGGCCCCCACCCATGTCTCCCAGCACCCCCACCCCCCAGCACTGTGGGGCACCTGCCAGCAGGCCCCCACCCATGTCCAACTCATGTTCCCCACCACCCCCACCCCCCAGCACTGTGGGGCACCTGCCAGCAGGCCCCCACCCATGTCCAACTCATGTTCCCCACCACCCCCACCCCCCAGCACTGTGGGGCACCTGCCAGCAGGCCCCCACCCATGTGCAACTCATGTTCCCCAGCCAACATGTCATCACAATCTAGATCCCTGGTCCCTATGGTCAGCATCCAAATGCAAAACACCCACCCGAGTATTGCATCCACCCACTCATAATTTGCAATTACATCACAGAACACCAATTGCAAGTTCCGAAACAAACACATTTCCCTCACATACACCCAATGGGTGTCAGTGATTCTCAAAACACAGATCATGAAATGCATGAAACCAATGAGATACCACACATTGAAGTTCACCAAAAAAAATATGTATTAAAGGAAACATAAATAGAATAAAAAATGAAGAAACAGAAATGTGAATGTACAAAAATGAAAAGAAGCATGTCCGTTAAAAAAAGCAAAACCAAAAATAAAATTCCAAAGTAATGCTGTCCAAAGTCAATGTCCACAAAACAAAATCCAATGGGAAATAAAAAAGAAAGCCATTGCTCCATGGTTAAAAAGTGAAAAAAAAATACAATCCAACTGTGAACTATGTACATGGGAACAAGCCAGGGTCCATTATCACAACAAAATAAAGGAAACCTATCTAACTACACTAACTAATAAAATAAACTATATACAAAAATGTGGCCAATGTCCGAAAGGTCCAAATAAAATCAAAACAAACATGAAACCTAACACTACCTACATAACTATGTACAAGGGCAGCGGGCTAGTTTCACGGCTCACTTGTGGATGTCCCGGGCCAGGGCATCATCGAACTCCTCCTCAATGTCCCGGAGGCGGTCCTCCTCCATGGCCCCGAGGGTCCGCAGGGCTGTCGACGTCTCCACCTCCAAACCCCTGCGGATTGCCTCGAGGCACTCGGCCCGCCTCAGGGCCCTCCGCATGGAGTTCTCCGCCCTGACCATTGTGAGCCGTGCCTCTTCTGCCCGCTGCCGCTCCACATCTATGGCGTGGCCCAACCGCTGCCACATGGAAGCCACTCTCTGTCCTCGATCCTCCTGCCCTCTGGCCGATGCCTGCCCCTCCGATGTTGAAGGCCCCGAGCCTTCATGGCTCCCACCACGTTGCTGCTGCTGCTGTGCCTCTACCTGTGCACTGCCTCCTGCTGCCTGCACATCCTCCGCCGGCTGGGGTGCAGTCGTAGATGTGGCCACCCCTGCTGGACGTCCGACTCCCGACTGTGGCAGGGATGCCTCCTCCACCAGCCTGGCCGCACCGTCAGAGGCAGCTCCACAGGGCACCCAGGTGACTGATAGGTGGAAAGATGGCACAGAGGATGACTGGCACGTAGGGGGTCCAGTTGAGGAGGGGGTCGTAGCAAGCCCCATCAGACGGAGGAATCTGGCCTGGGTGACCTGTCCCAGCAGGCTGACGTGGTCAACGAGCCATTCGAGATGACGTGCAGTCTCTTCATGAAAAGACTGCAGGTCACCTCGCATGGCCCGTTGACGCAACGCCACACCAGCCAGGACAGGCTCAACCCGGACCTGGATAGCCACGTCCGCAGGCAGAGGAAGGCCAGTTGACATGAGCTCATCCCCTGCCTGAAAACGGGTCTGGACGTAGGCATCCCTGCTGGTGCAAGATGATGCAGGGACAGGATCAGGGACAGGATTGCACACAGGCACCTCCACGGCGGCCTGTGCTGCCACCTGTCCCTGGTCCTGCACTGCACCACTAGCACCAGTGGGATCCCCACCTCCAGACCCCGTCTCTGGTGCTTGCATGGCCTCCTCCTCCACCAAACCCCCCACCAACCTGGATGACTCCGTGCCATCTTCCCCTGTTGGGCCCTGTGGGGTCCCATCTGCCCCTTCTGCTGCCGAGGAGTCCAACTCCAACCTCTGCCTCTTGGACCTCCCCCCGGGCAGCTGCGGCCTGGGAAGCGGCACCGGACTCCTCACTCCCCGACGAGATGACAACATGGGAGGGGAGCCGGGCCTTGCGTCTTCGGCTGGCGGTGGGATCCCTGCCGCTGTGCTCCACAGCACCTTCTCCGCCCTCTTCATCAGTTGACGCTGCAGACAAGGAGAAACAAAACACAGGCATCAGGGCACTGTACAATGGACACATACACACATGACAGTTGTACATGAGTGGCATTGGTAAACCTCAGACATGTCATCACAATCCCCAACACACATGTCATTACAACTCGCACACATGAGCCATACCACAGCCATATCACAACTGCCACCACCATCCATACACATACAACAGCATGAGCAGCCAAAGGTGAGCCAGACATCACATGAACCACAGGAAGTGCACCACACATGTACACACACCACCACACTTGCATGCATGTGTACACCTCTGCCAAGTGTCGCAGTGTTCAGACGGGCATCCATGTCACATCTGCCAATCAGGCTTGCACATACCGCTGTCACATGCATCCATGTTGCATCACTGTTGCACCCTTGTCAAATGCACACACATGCACATGTACACAGTGCTGATACATGCAGCCAAAAACAACATACATGCGTGACATCACGGACATGTCTACTTACATACACATTCATCCAAACATGTGTGCCCACACAACTGCATTTGGCATGCAAGCCTACACACACAAGCACCATCCATGTCTCACACATTACAGCCCTCGCATGGGTAGGCCCCACGGCCCTGTACACCCCCACCCATACTCGACCCCATACAAACTGCACACTACTGAATAATCACCACACGCACTGCTCACAATCAGGATGCATGTACACTCACCGCTCGACTCCAGACGGGTCTGCTTCTCAAGGACCTGGACGTGGAGCGCTGGGGATATGCATTCCAGGACCCTCATCTGTTCTTCCGACAAGTGGCCCCGGCGCCCCTTGGCATCCGCTGCCTTCAAGAGGCGCCGGGTCTTGTTCAGGGTCCTGGACCTGAAGTCCTCCCAGCGCTTCTTGACATGTTGTAAGTCGCGGACTGCCACCCCCTACGCGTTGATGGCAGTCACGATGTCAGTCCAGATCCGAGTCCGTCCTTCCTTGTTGGCGCGGGAACTTCCGAAGAGGGCATCATACTGCCCCAGGACTTGCTCCACCAGGACACCAACTTCGGTGGCACTGAAGCTGGTGCCCCTCTGCCTCTCTGGCCGGGGGTTGTCAGTGGTCCCAGATGGTGTTTGCCCCGACATGACAACCCCAGAGGCAGGAGTGGGTGGGCAACTGGGTCCTGGGGCTGGGCTGTGGAGCGATGGAATCCCAGTCGGGAGTCTTCGGTTCCAGCAGGGGTGGTCACAGCAACAGCACCCCTGGCTGATGTGCAGGCAGCAAATGGCAGGGCACGTGGGCAGCAGGCAGTCAGGCAGCAGCAGATGGCAGGTGGGAGCGTGCTCGGGGCTCTGGGGGGCAGTAGTTCAGCCTTCTGGGCGGGAGCGTGGTCTTCCGTGTGTTTACGCGTGGCCAACTTGATACGGAGTGATTTGGCACGTGAAAAATCTGCACGTCAGCGTGTAATTCGAGGAAAGGCCCTTAGCGCGTAAGCGCGTCTGCACACATACGCATTTTAATTGGACCGAAGGCCCCTCAAGCGCAAGCGCCCCTGTGACGTGACGCGTACAGACGTGCATGGGCATTTCAGCGCGCGTGAAAAACTGCACGTCCACGTGTAATACGAGGAAAGGGCCCATGCGCGTAAGCGCGCGTGGAAAACTGCACGTCCGCGTGTAATACGAGGAAAGTGCCCATGCGCGTAAGCGCGCGTGAAAAACTGCACGTCCGCATGTAATACGAGGAAAGGGCCCATGCGCGTAAGTGACGTGATGCGCGCGTGCGTTTCCCTCAGCACAGGTTAAAGGTGAGCGGGCCTAGCAGTTCGCTGTACGTGCCTTTCGTGGAGACCGACGTGTGTTGCTGCTTCCTGTTGTTTCGCGCGCCATCACAACTTCACAGCTATCAAGGACGTATCTCTTCTTTTGGCGGGGGTATTGGCTACGCGTGTTTTTCTGCATCGCGCTAGTCAGACGGTGAGTCGCACACGCTCTTTTTCACACTGTGGGTGCCCCTGTGTATCGCACTCATTTTCAATGTCATAGTAGCCTGCGTGTCCCATGCGTACGCGTTATTCGTGTTACTGGGTGCCACCGCGTACTGCGGGAGGTTGAATACACGCACGTAGGCTGCAGGGTTGCGTGCACGGTTTTACTGCAGTTTTGGGGTGCCTGAGCATTGCGTGACCCGTCACCACATCACCGGGGTCACATACAGCCTTGCAGGTGCAGGGGGGCTGTTAACATCTTGCTTCCCACCCCCTTCACCCCAATTGCCCAGGTCAATTGTGGTGTACACCTCCCATTGGCACCACTCCATCTGTGCCAGCAATATTACATCTGTGCCATGGTTGGGAGGCCACCAAAGGTGAGGGGCGCCTCAGCTGGGCGTACGCCTCGTGGCGGGCATGGTCGGGGACGTGGCCGTGGTGACCAGGGAGTAGGGGGACTCCAGGGTGTCCAGGGCAGCCACAGAGGGGGAAGAGGCAGGGGTGCACCACTTGAGCACAATGTTGTGCCATGTGTCGGTGCAGCCATGCCACCACCCCCTGTGGTTCCGGGGGATGCAGCTCCTGCATCTGGCACTGGCACCCATATGACCCGGCAGTCCGTTCCATCGACTGCCACGGGCCCAAGTGGTAGCTGCAGGTGCAGCTGTGGACACCGCCACCCAGGCTCAGGGTCTGCCAGCGCAGGCTGCGTTGGCACTTGAAGAGCCCTTGGTAGATCTCCAACAGGCCAGGGGGGAAACCATAGGGGCAGGCCGGGCTGCTCAGACCAAGACACGTGTCCCTGGGGCAGTCATGTCATCTGCTGCCCCGAACAGCCGGGTGTTGGAAAGTGCAGGGGCAGATGCACCCAACAGCACCCCGGTTGTGAGTCTGCCAACCAGGACCATTGCGGTCAATTACCCTGCCACAGCTGATGTTGCTGCGCAGGGTCCATTAGTGGGCACCCAGCTGCTACTGACACAAGTCAGGCCTTTGGTCATCCCTCCACCTGCCACTCCCTTGGCTCAATCCACCGAACCCACTGGCCATACTGGTCAGGGTGGCATTAGCCAGCCAGGGTCTGCGCCACAGTCCAAGAGGAGGAAGGTTGCACCTGCAGCACAGGCTGGGACCCCACACACAGCCACGACCTCCTGCACGTCGAGGAAGAAGCCTTTCTGTAAGCAGGAACTGGACTTCCTCGTGGACTACGTGCGGGGCCACAGCCGTGACATGCTAGTGGGTGCCAATAGTCAGACTACGGCTGCCCAACGTGACACCCACTGGAAGCATGTTGCGGAACATGTCAGTTCATTCGGCCATGAGGTGCGCACGGCGCAGGAGTGCAAAAAGCGTTGGAATGACATCAAGCGCAGCACTAAGGCCAAGCGTGCCTCAAATTACAACTTGACTCTGGTTACTGGCGGTGGGCCTGCACCAGAGGAGGAAGAACTCACTCTGCATGAGGCTCTCGTTGCGGAGTTCATACCACCTGAATTGGTCGAAGGAGTGGGAGAGATGCTGGACTTTGATGCCCAGTCCAGTGAGTGTTGATGCGTGTTTGTTGAGGACGTGTGTGTTTCACTTGTGGGATGTGTTGTGCATGATTGCTGCTACATGTGACGTGTACATGGTTCTGATGTCTAAGTAATGCAATGCTACCATCATGCATGTCTCCTCTGCCTGCATGCGGGACTCCATGTAGGCATGCTCCCTTGCCCCTCCTCCGCCACTCTGCACCCCAGTTCCACCTTTGCACTGGTCTGCTTCAATCTTGCCAATGTGTACTTTCTTGTTCATGTGTCCTGTGTAGATGCTAACTTCCAGCGTAGAATCTGCCAGACATATGCCGTGTGGTACAGCCTTAGTACTCGATGCCGGGTATCTCACTTGTACTGTGCATGGGTCAGATGTCCCGCAGGGACATGAGTGCCCATTCATGCTCCATGTGCATTGCATGCATGCCCCTATGTGTCCTTGACTGGATGATCACTGTAATATAAGTCCTTGGTTACATACATGGCCTGCCATCTCATCAGCCTTCCCATGTCAACTGTGGCTCAGTCCTGCGTTGCACACATGTTTAGGCTCTGACAATCTGTGTGGCTCACAGGCCTCAGCCTGTTCAATGGCCAATGACTCTGTCCAACTCTTGTTGTGTCTTCTTCACACGTGGGCGGCCTCCGGAGTTTCCATCATGTGTCCTGCCCACTGTCCCAGCATCATTTGCAGTGTTGTAATTTGAATCATATTAAGCTGTTGATGCCAGTCAACACTGCCTGTCAATACACAGGTGTATGGTCAGCCTTTTGATACCATGCTAGGCATCCCTGCTTTGGTACTGGGGTGGAGGGGTGCTTGGCTTCTAGACATGGTACACATTGAATGCACAATGCAAGTGATGTCTGAATTTGACATTGCACTGCCTTCACATTTCCTGGCACACACCATGTAGTGCTTGTACATGTAGGTAGTGAGTGGCGTACACATTTTCTGCACTGCATAGACCCACTTCCATGGAAACTGCCACCTTTCAACAGGTCTGATCACAGAAGCTATTCAAAGTAGACCCAGCATGCATGCCAGGTCATATGTTGTGTGTCACATGTCTGCCGGATGCCTTTGCTGTCGGTGTGTGTGTGTGTCGTGTGCTTCTGACATGTGTATTGACCTTTTTCTCTCTATTTTTCAGGTGATGACGCAATGGAGGCGGAGGATGGTGTTGTCATGCCAGACACAGGGTTGGTAACACCACATCAACCCGGCACTAGTGGGGGTCATGGGGTGGTAGGCCACGAAAACCCCCAAGTGCTGCAGTCCATCTTGTCTCTGGCTGCCTATGAGTCTAGCCTTGATGACGACTCTGACGTCCATGTTGAGTTGAATGAGCATCAAGTCCATGTGTCAGGGGTGAGTGATTCTGATGTGGACACTCCTCTGTCTGCGACACCTGCACTGAGGGACCAGACAGTCTTGGTTCCTCCGCCCGTGGTGGATCGGGACGCAGGGTCACCCTCCACACCAGTCACTGATGTGCCTGGAACATCACGTCGACTGGGGCATGTAGTCGTGCAGCCGCAGGCGGTGCCAACACAGCGAGGACCCCCGGTCCTTGGGTCCCGCAGGGGTCAAGCCCGGCAACGCGGTCGCCGCGGGCAACCGCTGTATACTGAGTGGGAGCAAGACATGACTGCCAATTCCGAATGGCAAGGGGCAGCAATGGAGAACATCGCTGAGAGCATGGAGCGTGTGGCCCGATCTGAGCTCCCCACTGCTAGGCAGGTGCTTCTCCAGCAGCAGGCGGAACGGTCCACGGCCCGCTCGCTCAGGCTGGGCATGGCGGCCACAGACAGGGCACGCCAGGCTGAAATGTCGTCTCTGCGTTAAGCAATTGCTGCTCACGCAGAGGCGCACATGGATGCCCTGAGGGAGGAGTATGCTTCCCTCAGATCCACTCTGGGTGTCCTTATGATGTCCCACAGACAGCAGGCAGAGGAGAGGTTTGCACAGCTTGAGCATACCATCTCGGCTGAGCTACAGGCTTGCCGGGAGGTGCAGCGGTTGTCCAGCCAGGCCTTGCAGGAGGAACTCCGTGTTACACGTGCTACCTTGCAAGAGGAAGCACGTGTATCACGTGAGGTTCTGCATGCAGACCTACGTCACATCGCCACACAGAACCAGGCTCACCCGTCCGGCAGACTTGCTGCCGACGAGGGGCAAGCTGCGGCTAGGCGTGGCCAGGCTACTGTGCCACATCCTCCTTTCCAGGATGAGCCAGACTCAGAAGACCATCTATCTCCCACATAGGTCGTGCTGTGCAGGCATTGAGCCCATGGAGGATTTTTTTTTGGCTCAGCATCATCGCATGTGGATGTTGAGCAGCACCCTGTACCTCCCCCCTCCTGGGTGCCTCCCCTCGCCCCCGGGTCGTATGTGGCCATTTTTGATTTTTCTTTTAGTTTAGTTAGTTAAGTTTCTGTTTGATAGTTAGTTTAAATAGGTAATGCAGGTTTTCCATAGTTAGTGTAATTAGTTAATAGTTGAATTAGTTTAAAATTGCTAGTCTACTGTGCTTTCATGTGACGGTGCGGTGCTTTGTGGCTTTTGAAGGCATCCACTGTCTGTTCCAGCTGGGCCCTTCATGGTTGTCTTGTGTATGTGTTTGCTGCTTGGGGTCCTTGACTCACATATGCCACTCCTGCCTCCCTTATCCATGGGCTCGCAAGGTTGGTTCGGTGTTACAGCATTTTACACAAGGGCTTTGGACTGTCATATCTGTGGCATGTCTGGTGCTGTGTGACTTGTGTTGACACCCCTAGTGGGGATGATTTAGGTGTCATTGTCCACTGTTCAGCTTTTGCTAGATGGGGTGTGTCATGATTAATGTGGAAATTGATTGCTATGCATTGTGTAGTATGTTTCTTATCTTTCCTGTACATGTGCTTGTTGCAATTCATGCTGTAGATAGTGTTCCACACTTTGGAGGTGAAAGACGGACTGATGGTGTGATTTGTGATGTGACTCTCTGACATGGTCAAGTAATGAGATGCCTGATGAGACACACACAGATGACTTTGATGCATTAATCATGTGTTTCATGCTCTTTCTGCAGGGGGATGAGCCTCAAGAGCACCTTTGCCAGCAAACATGGCCCATTGGACGACAGAATTCTGGACCCGTTTGTTGGTGCCCACATGCACATGTGTGCACAAGCAGAGGCACAGTGATTGCAGACCCACATCCTAGAACTGCTGACATGTTCCAAGGAACTCCAGGCAAGGTGAGCATCACAGGGGGGCCACGACACAGCAAAGCTTGCAGCAGGCGAGTTGCACATGTAGGCTTAGTCACAGCACTGAGGGTGAGCTTAGACGAATATTGGTGTTGAAGCACACAATGCAGCTCAGATGTGTTTGTGGACTGATGGCTGTTGATGGTAGGATTGTCTGGGACACATGCAGGGTCAGTGGCACATACCCTCCGGTACACCAAGGTCCATTGAGGCACTTGTATCAACCATGTAGCCTTCCGAGACATGGAAAGGGGCAGCTCACAGGGACATACAGCAAGGGACATACTCGGGTGCAGTGGATGTCTTTTCCACATACTTCATGATAAATGCACTGCCAACTTTGTTTCGGTCATGGTGGTACGCAACTTGCTCAGAAGTCATGGCTTGCTATATGGGTCTGTCTGCTTACCCAGGGAACATTGCATGTTGTGTGAATTGTGACACATTGGTGTTCCATTTGCCACGCACCCACCAGCGGCTGACTTACTGCATTGACTGTGTATGACTCGTCACAGGGGTGATGTTATATATGGGTACGAAGCATCAACCACAGTTTGTCTGTTTGTAGAGTAGTTTGTTGCTATGGGGCATGTTTGGTGTTGTGTTTTTGTGTAATTGGCATGTACAGGTTGTTGACTGTGGCTCTCTTTGCAGCATTGCAGTGCTCCTGTAACCGGACCTGAGAGTGCGCAGGCAGGAGTCCAGCACTCAAAACTAGAGCTAAGTGTCTTGTTGTTTTTCTTACGAACTGCTCTGCATAGGCTTGCTGGGGAGTGTACTGATGCATGGATGTATGTATGGTTCAATTTGGTATGTTTTTTTCTACCTAATCACCCGTGATCCTATGCTGTTTTGAAACCTGTACCCTCTACCCGGTGTTCCTGCTTCCCGTGCCTATCCAAGCAACGTTCCCTGACCCTCTTTCCCCACTGGGGTTGCGGATGCCTGTGTAAGCCCCAAACTTGCAGGCGCCAAAACCCTAGAGGGGGTGGTTGGTTCGTACCACTCCTGAGCCTGGACTACAGAAGGCCATGACAATGATGTCCAAGTTTGTTTGGATTGTGTATGTGTTCATGCAGGTTGTACATTTTCGTGCATTCCCTAGTTTCAGGTGTCATTCCTCCTCCCCTCTCCTGCCACTCATTCCAGTCATCCAGTGTGTCAACACCTGTCCCGACTGCATATCCCTGAACCTCATTCCCCACCAGGGTCTCAGGGGCCTGTGTGAGTTTGACTTTGCAGGCACCCGGGACATGGTGGGGGTGGTTGTTTCGTGACACTCCTGCGCCTGTACAGGGGACCTGTGACAGTACACATCCATTCATGGTGCATCATCCTATGTCATGTACCACACATGTCTCACATCCTGTCGTGACATTGTTTTGCTGTGCTACCTTGGTTGTTGCATCATTGTGGTAGTACTTGGCCTTTGTGAGGTACTGCTACGTCAAGTCATCTACTGGAGGGTGTTCGGGTTCGTTTTTATGCCTTGGATTTTGTGATTTTGGAGATGAGTGTGGATTCTGAGGGTTCAGGCATCTTTTTACACACAAGGTGGGAGATGGTGACGAAGGGTAAAGGTGATCCTGTGGCCAGGTGGAATTGAGGTTTGGAGGCTCCATGACCCAGGTGCAGTTGTTCAGTGGGTCATGGTCATTTGTGAGGGAGGGGGGGGTTGTTGTTGATAGTTGTCTTGCCCTGCAGTGTGATGGGAACTCTGACATAGTAATGGTGGTATCCTATGTACATGTTGTGTTCTGCTGATCAATGCCTGTTCATGTGTTGTGTTTTCCTTTCAGGTGCGAGGGGATAGTTGTGGTTTGACATGCTGGGGTGTACACATGGTGGATGTTCACATGTGATGTGTAGGGAACACTGATGGTCACTTGAGTGCACATGCATATGTGGAGTGCATGTCCTTGCAGAACCACACACTTGCACTCTGATGCACTACATGTACTCCCACCCTTGCATATCCACGTGTACACTGTTTGCCTTCTGGTGCCCACTGTGTCCTGGCCGCACATGTTCTGTGACCGATCATGGATCCAGTACATGCCTAATTTGATGTTTGAAGTGGTCTGTCACTTAGATGTGATGCTCAGGGTGTGCATCACACACAATGGCTGTTCACTGTGCTGTGTGCTGAGCAGTGTGATGCAGGAGTAGGACACTGCACACATGAGCTGCAGTGTTGATTTTGCATTGCATAATGTGCATGTAGACAGGCATTCATTGTGATGTTACTTCTACGACTGTTGTAATGCATTTGGAAATGACTTATTTTGGGTGGGAGATTTTTGTTGGTCTGTCATTTCATCTGATTCCGGGTCAGGCAGCAGTGTCCGATGCCACTGCACATTTAGGACATGGCAATGTGTACCTTATCGTTACTGCATTGGTGTATGGGTATTGCTTGCCATGTCATGTTGATGTTTGGGAGGGTTTGAGTGACATGACAGTGATGGCCATGGCCTGTTTTGCAGGTGTGTGTGATGCACACCTTGCATGTCTGGGTCATCCGCTTCTCAGAGCAACTAGCTGGTGGTAGATTTCTCTCCGCAGCAGGGCCCTCCCCCTGGAACAGACTTCCGGCCTGACTTGAACTTGAGGGGAACCATCTCCAGTTCTGGAAGCACCTCAAGACCTTCCTCTTTGCTTCTGCTTACTCTCTGACTCTCCCTTGCAGAATTCTCCACTGGAACTACACAGGAGCTGCAACTGGGCCACTCTCACCGACCTCGGTCCCTGGCCCAGCCACTCTCCACTTGCACTGCCTCCCTGGCATCCCCTGCACTGCAGTACTGTCTCTCTATCCCTACAGCCCTCCCTTCCCAGCACTTGTCTGCACTTACCTTTGTAGTTGCCACCAGGCGACCTATGTATTATTTTTTTGGGCTACTTCCCCTGTACTGGACTCCCCCCCACCCTTCCCCTTGCACTTTTCCCATTCCCCCTACCCCTGCACTTGCACGATCTCAATGACACCTGGCCTAGTAGTACCGTTCTCTGTGTTCCCTTGTTCCCCCCTCCCTGCCTCATTGCGCCTTGGAATACTTGTGTATGGCCCATATCATGTCATATGTCATATGTGTGCCTTTTGGTCACACAGGATAGCTTGTGTTTAAGTAGCTAGGGATGCAGACGATGTGGCACTTCCATGGCAACTATCTCAGGGTGGTAGGGTTGTGACAGTTGACTGTCTCTTTATCATCATCGATTGTCACCTGGTATGTGCCAGGCCTGTGTGCACTCCGCAGGGGTGGGAGTTTAGGTGAAAAATGTGGCCACAAGCTGGGTCCGGGCTTCCTCGCCACGTGCCCTGTCCCCTCCCATGGGCAGCGCCTGTGCCTGTGGTTGGGTATGTGGGGGCACCACCATGTCCACCGGGACGCCCTGCCGTGTTGCAACATTGTGCAGGACACATGCTGCCACAATGATCCTGCACACTACTGGTGGTGCATAGAGTAGTTGCCCACCAGAGCGGTCAAGGGAGCGGAAACGTGACATGAGCACTCCGAATGTGCGCTCCACAATGCCCCTGGTTGCAATATGGGCAGCGTTGTATCTTACCTGGGGTGGTGTGGTGGGGTTCCGGATTGGCATCATCATGTGGTTGCTCAGAGGGTAGGCACTGTCCCCTGGGGAGGTGATAATAGTTGAGATTATTAGGGTTTGGATATTTGTCTGTGTGTGACTTGCATGCATGTGCAAGGGCATTTGTACTGACCTAGGAGCCATGTGTCGCCATGCTGCCCAGCTTCCAGGGCCCGGCTCAGGGCGGACATTCTGTATATGAAACTGTCATGGGTGGAGCCAGTGTAGTTTGCATAGACAGAGGTGATGATTCCCTTTGCATCACATACCACTTGTACATTCTTGGAATGCCAGTGCTTGCGGTTTCGGTAGATGTGCTCAATGGCCCTAGGTGGACGTAGGGCCACATGGGTGCAATCTATGGCACCAAGCACGTTGGGGAAGTGTGCCACCCTGAAAAAATCCAGGACAACGGCCTTCCTTTCTGCGGGTGTTCTGGGCATGTATATGTGCCTGCGGACTGAGGGACGCGCTGTCATGATTGCCAGTACCTGGTGTAGGCAGCGTGACTGCGTGGCCTGTGAGACCCCCCCCAGTATGGCAGTGGTCCGCTGAAATGACCCAGTGGCCAAAAAATGCAGGACATTGAGCAGCTTCTCCAAGGGGCTCAATGCTTGGGAGCAAAGGGTGGGGGATGTGAGGTCATCTTCCCACTCCCTGACCAGGTCTAGGATGATATGGGGTGGAAACCTATACCTGCCATAGACCTGGTCATCAGGCATCCCAAAAAGGCTTGTCCGTGGTGCGAAAATGCGTGCCCTGGCTATTCTCCTCCTCCTGCGGTGTCCCACAATCAGTGCAGCGACAAATGGGGCATTCAGCGTAGCTGTATATACGCGTTTGTTGTTTGCGCGCACTTTTATGCTGTGCGCGGGGACGGCTCCGCCTGCCTTCGTGTGGGCGGACGCGTTGACCCCTGTGCACGTCTTTTGCCGTGCGCGGGTTTCCCGTATTCGGATACGGTCCGAGTGTCATCGGGTGTGATCGGAGGGGAGTGAGCGTACACACAACTGGCTTGGGTACGTGTGTTTTGGGGTGCGCGGGAAGTTCCACACGCGATTAGCCTGGGTACATGTGTTCCGGGGTGCCGGGAACTTTCACACGCGATTGGTGGAAATCCACGTGTGTTCTGTCATCATGTGCAATGAGGGAAACACCTGCGCGCGTCACGTCACAGACGCGCACACGCGCTAAGGGCCTTTGGTCCAATGAAATCGCATATGCGAGCTGCCGTGCATATGCGCTAAGGGCCTTTCCTCGTATTACACGCGGACGTGCAGTTTTCCACGTGCGCTTACGCGCATGGGCCCTTTCCTCGTATTACACGCAGACGTGCAGTTTTTTGCGCGTGCTGAAATGCCCATGCACGTCTGTACGCGTCACGTCACAGGGGCGCTTGCGCTTGAGGGGCCTTCTGTCCAATGAAAATGCGTATGCGTGCAGACGCGCTTACGCGCTAAGGACCTTTCCTCGAATTACACGCTGACGTGCAGATTTTTCACGTGCCAAATCACTCCGTATCAAGCTGGCCACGCGTAAACACACGAAAGACCACGCTCCTGCCCAGAAGGCCGAACTACTGCCCCCCAGAGCCCCAAGCACGCTCCCACCTGCCATCTGCTGCTGCCTGACTGCCTGCTGCCCACGTCCCCTGCCATTTGCTGCCTGCACATCAGCCAGGGGTGCTGTTGCTGTGACCACCCCTGCTGGAACCGAAGACTCCCGACTGGGATTCCATCGCTCCACAGCCCAGCCCCAGGACGCAGTTGCCCACCCACTCCTGCCTCTGGGGTTGTCATGTTGGGGCAAACACCATCTGGGACCACTGACAACCCCCGGCCAGAGAGGCAGAGGGGCACCAGCTTCAGTGCCACCGAAGTTGGTGTCCTGGTGGAGCAAGTCCTGGGGCAGTATGATGCCCTCTTCGGAAGTTCCCGCGCCGACAAGGAAGGACGGACTCGGATCTGGACTGACATCGTGACTGCCATCAACGTGGAGGGGGTGGCAGTCTGCGACTTACAACATGTCAAGAAGCGCTGGGAGGACTTCAGGTCCAGGACCCTGAACAAGGCCCAGCGCCTCTTGAAGGCAGCGGATGCCAAGGGGCGCCGGGGCCACTTGTCGGAAGAACAGATGAGGGTCCTGGAACGCATATCCCCAGCGCTCCACGTCCAGGTCCTTGAGAAGCAGACCCGTCTGGAGTCGAGCGGTGAGTGTACATGCATCCTGATTGTGAGCAGTGCGTGTGGTGATTATTCAGTAGTGTGCAGGTTGCAATCTGTTTGTATGGGGTCGAGTATGGGTGGGGGTGTACAGGGCCGTGGGGCTGACACATGCGAGGGCTGTAATGTGTGAGACATGGACGGTGCTTGTGTGTGTAGGCTTGCATGCCAAATGCAGTTGTGTGGGCACACATGTTTGGATGAATGTGTATGTAAGTAGACATGTCCGTGATGTCACGCATGTATGTTGTTTTTGGCTGCATGTATCAGCACTGTGTACATGTACATGTGTGTGTATTTGACAAGGGTGCAACAGTGATGCAACATGGATGCATGTGACAGCGGTATGTGGAAGCCTGATTGGCAGATGTGACATGGATGCCCGTCTGAACACTGCAACACTTGGCAGAGGTGTACACATGCATGCAAGTGTGGTGGTGTGTGTACATGTGTGGTGCACTTCCTGTGTTGCATGTGATGTCTGGCTCACCGTTGGCTGCTCATTCTGTTGTATGTGTATGGATGGTGGCGGCAGTTGCGATATGGCTGTGGTATGGCTCATGTGTGCGAGTTGTAATGACATGTGTGTTGGGGATTGTGATGACATGTCTGAGGTTTGCCAATGCCACTCATGTAAAACTGTCAGGTGTGTATGTGTCCATTGTACAGTGCCATGATGCCTGTGTTTTGTTTCTCCTTGTCTGCAGCGTCAACTGATGAAGAGGGCGGAGAAGGTGCTGTGGAGCACAGCGGCGGGGATCCCACCACCAGCCGGAGACGCAAGGCCCGGCTCCCCCCCCCATGTTGTCATCTCGTCGGGGAGTGAGGAGTCCGGTGCCGCGTCCCAGGCCGCAGCTGCCGGGGGGAGGTCCAAGAGGCGGAGGTTGGAGTTGGACTCCTTGGCAGCAGAAGGGGCAGCTGGGACCCCACAGGGCCCAACAGGGGAAGATGGCATGGAGTCATCCAGGTTGGTGGGGGGTTTGGTGGAGGAGGAGGCCGTGCAAGCACCATAGACGGGGTCTGGAGGTGGGGATCCCACTGGTGCTAGTGGTGCAGTGCAGGACCAGGGACAGGAGGCAGCACAGGCCGCCGCGGAGGTGCCTGTGTGCAATCATGTCCCTGATCCTGTCCCTGCATCATCTTGCACCAGCAGGGATGCCTACGTCCAGACCCGTTTTCAGGCAGGGGATGAGCTCACGTCAACTGGCCTTCCTCTGCCTGCGGACGTGGCTATCCAGGTCCGGGTTGAGCCTGTCCTGGCTGGTGTGGCGTTGCGTCAACGGGCCATGCGAGGTGACCTGCAGTCTTTTCATGAAGAGACTGCACGTCATCTCGAATGGCTCGTTGACCACGTCAGCCTGCTGGGACAGGTCACCCAGGCCGGATTCCTCCGTCTGATGGGGCTTGCTACGAGCCCCTCCTCAACTGGACCCCCTACGCGCCAGTCGTCCTCTGTGCCATCTTCCCACCCATCAGTCACCTGGGTGCCCTGTGGAGCTGCCTCTGACGGTGCGGCCAGGCTGGTGGAGGAGGCATCCCTGCCACAGTCGGGAGTCGGATGTCCAGCAGGGGTGGCCACATCTACGACTGCACCCCAGCCGGCGGAGGATGTGCAGGCAGCAGGAGGCAGTGCAGGGGCAGAGGCACAGCAGCAGCAGCAACGTGGTGGGAGCCATGAAGGCTCGGGGCCTTCAACATCGGAGGGGCAGGCATCGGCCGGAGGGCAGGAGGACCCAGGACAGAGAGTGTCTTCCGTGTGGCAGCGGTTGGGCCACGCCATAGATGCGGAGTGGCAGCGGGCGGAAGAGGCACGGCTCACAATGGTCAGGGCGGAGAACTCCATGCGGAGGGCCCTGAGGCGGGCCGAGTGCCTCGAGGCAATCCGCAGGGGTTTGGAGGTGGAGACGTCGACGGCCCTGAGGACCCTCGGGGCCATGGAAGAGGACCGCCTCCAGGACATTGAGGAGGAGTTTGATGATGCCCTGGCCCGGGACATCCACAAGTGAGCCGTGAAACTAGCCCGCTGCCCTTGTAGATAGTTATGTAGGTAGTGTTAGGTTTCATTTTTGTTTTGATTTTATTTGGACCTTTCGGACATTGGCCACATTTTTGTATATAGTTTATTTTATTAGTTAGTGTAGTTTGATAGGTTTCCTTTATTTTATTGGGATAATGGACCCTGGCTTGTTCCCATGTACATAGTTCACAGTTGGATTGTATTTTTTTTTTACTTTTTAACCATGGAGCAATGGCTTTCTTTTTTATTTCCCATTGGATTTTGTTTTGTGGACATTGACTTTGGACAACATTACTTTGGAATTTTATTTTTGGTTTTGCTTTTTTTAACGGACATGCTTCTTTTCATTTTTGTACATTCACATTTCTGTTTCTTCATTTTTTATTCTATTTATGTTTCCTTTAATACATATTTTTTTTGGTGAACTTCAATGTGTGGTATCTCACTGGTTTCATGCATTTCATGATATGTGTTTTGAGATTCACTGACACCCATTGGGTGTATATGAGGGAAATGTGTTTGTTTCGGAACTTGCAATTGGTGTTCTGTGATGTAATTGCAAATTATGAGTGGGTGGATGCAATACTCGGGTGGGTGTTTTGCATTTGGAGGCTGACCATAGGGACCAGGGATCTAGATTGTGATGACATGTTGGCTGGGGAACATGAGTTGCACATGGGTGGGGGCCTGCTGGCAGGCGCCCCACAGTGCTGGGGGGTGGGGTGCTGGGAGACATGGGTGGGGGCCTGGTGGAGGCTGCCCCTGGTGACTGGGGGGGTGGGGGTGCTGGGAGACATGGGTGGGGGCCTGGTGGAGGCTGCCCCTGGTGGCTGGGGGGTGGGGGTGCTGGGAGACATGGGTGGGGGTCTGGTGGTGGCTGCCCCTGCACGGCTGGGGGGTGGGGGTGGTGGGGAACATGCGTTGGACATGGGTGGGGGCCTGCTGGCAGGTGCCCCACAGTGCTGGGGGGTGGGGGTGCTGGGAGACACGGGTGGGGGCCTGGTGGAGGCTGCCCCTGCACTGCTGGGGGGTGGGGGTGGTGGGAGACATGGGTGGGGGCCTGGTGGTGGGTGCCCCTGCACTGCTGGGGGGTGGGGGTGGTGGGAGACATGGGTGGGGGCCTGGTGGAGGCTGCCCCTGCACTGCTGGGGGGTGGGGGTGGTGGGAGACATGGGTGGGGGCCTGGTGGAGGCTGCCCCTGGTTACTGGGGGGGTGGGGGTGGTGGGAGACATGGGTGGGGGCCTGGTGGAGGCTGCCCCTGGTGACTGGGGGGGTGGGGGTGGTGGGAGACATGGGTGGGGGCCTGGTGGAGGCTGCCCCTGGTGGCTGGGGGTGCTGGGAGACATGGGTGGGGGCCTGGTGGTGGCTGCCCCTGCACTGCTGGGGGGTGGGGGTGGTGGGGAACATGCGTTGGACATGGGTGGGGCCTGCTGGCAGGTGCCCCACAGTGCTGGGGGGTGGGGGTGGTGGGGAACATTAGTTGGACATGGGTGGGGGCCTGATGGCAGGTGCCCTACAGTGCTGGGGGATGGGGGTGCTGGGAGACATGGGTGGGGGCCTGGTGGAGGCTGCCCCTGCACTGCTGGGGGGTGGGGGTGGTGCGAGACATGGTTGGGGGCCTGGTGGTGGGTGCCCCTGCACTGCTGGGGGTGGGGATGGTGGGGAACATGAGTTGGACATGGGTGGGGGCCTGCTGGCAGGTGCCCCACAGTGCTGGGGGGTGGGCGTGGTGGGAGACATGAGTTGGACATGGGTGGGGGCCTGCTGGCAGGTGCCCCACAGTACTGGGGGGTGGGGGTGGTGGGAGACATGGGTGGGGGCCTGGTGGAGGCTGCCCCTGCACTGCTGGGGGGTGGGGGTGGTGGGAGACATGGGTGGGGCCTGGTGGTGGGTGCCCCTGCACTCCTGGGGGGTGGGGGTGGTGGGAGACATGGGTGGGGGCCTGGTGGAGGCTGCCCCTGGTGACTGGGGGGGGTGGGGGTGGTGGGAGACATGGGTGGGGGCCTGGTGGAGGCTGCCCCTGGTGGCTGGGGGGTGGGGTGGTGTGAGACATGGGTGGGGGCCTGGTGGAGGCTTCCCCTGCACTGCTGGGGGGTGGGGGTGGTGGGAGACATGGGTGGGGGCCTGGTGGAGGCTGCCCCTGGTGACTGGGGGGGTGGGGTGCTGGGAGACATGAGTGGGGGCCTGGTGGAGGCTGCCCCTGGTGGCTGGGGGGTGGGGGTGCTGGGAGACATGGGTGGGGGTCTGGTGGTGGCTGCCCCTGCACTGCTGGGGGGTGGGGGTGGTGGGGAACATGCGTTGGACATGGTTGGGGCCTGCTGGCAGGTGCCCCACAGTGCTGGGGGGTGGGGGTGGTGGGGTACATTAGTTGGACATGGGTGGGGGCCTGCTGGCAGGTGCCCCACAGTGCTGGGAGGTGGGGGTGCTGGGAGACATGGGTGGGGGCCTGGTGGAGGGTGCCCCTGCACGGCTGGGGGGTGGGGGTGGTGGGAGACATGGGTGGGGGCCTGGTGGTGGGTGCCCCTGCACTGCTGGGGGGTGGGGGTGGTGGGAGACATGGGTGGGGGCCTGGTGGAGGCTGCCCCTGGTGACTGGGGGTTGGGGGTGGTGGGAGACATGGGTGGGGCCTGTGGAGGCTGCCCCTGGTGACTGGGGGGGTGGGGGTGGTGGGAGACATGGGTGGGGGCCTGGTGGAGGCTGCCCCTGGTGACTGGGGGGTGGGGGTGCTGGGAGACATGGGTGGGGGCCTGGTGGAGGCTGCCCCTGGGGGGTGGGGGTGCTGGGAGACATGGGTGGGGGCCTGGTGGTGGCTGCCCCTGCACTGCTGGGGGGTGGGGGTGGTGGGGAACATGCATTGGACATGGGTGGGGCCTGCTGGCAGGTGCCACACAGTGCTGGGGCGAGGGGGTGGTGGGGAACATTAGTTGGACATGGGTGGGGGCCTGCTGGCAGGTGCCCCACAGTGCTGGAGGGTGGGGGTGCTGGGAGACATGGGTGGGGGCCTGGTGGAGGCTGCCCCTGCACTGCTGGGTGTGGGGGTGGTGGGAGACATGGGTGGGGGCCTGGTGGTGGGTGCCCCTGCATTGCTGGGGGTGGGGGTGGTGGGGAACATGAGTTGGACATGGGTGGGGGCCTGCTGGCAGGTGCCCCACAGTGCTGGGGGGTGGGGGTGGTGGGAGACATGAGTTGGACATGGGTGGGGGCCTCCTGGCAGGTGCCCCACAGTGCTGGGGGGTGGGGGTGGTGGGGAACATGAGTTGGACATGGGTGGGGGCCTGCTGGCAGGTGCCCCACAGTGCTGGGGGGGGTGGTGGGAGACATGGGTGGGGGCCTGGTGGAGGCTGCCCCTGCACTGCTGGGGGGTGGGGGTGGTGGGAGACATGGGTGGGGGCCTGGTGGTGGGTGCCCCTGCACTGCTGGGGGGTGGGGGGAGACGTGGGTGGGGGCCTGGTGGAGGCTGCACCTGGTGACTGGGGGGTGGGGGTGGTGGGAGACATGGGTGGGGGCCTGGTGGAGGCTGCCCCTGGTGGCTGGTGGGTGGTGTGAGACATGGGTGGGGGCCTGGTGGAGGCTTCCCCTGCACTGATGTAGGGTGGGGGTGGTGGGAGACATGGGTGGGGGCCTGGTGGAGGCTGCCCCTGGTGACTGGGGGGGTGGGGGTGGTGGGAGACATGGGTGGGGGCCTGGTGGAGGCTGCCCCTGGTGACTGGGGGGGTGGGGGTGCTGGGAGACATGGGTGGGGGCCTGGTGGAGGCTGCCCCTGGTGGCTGGGGGATGGGGGTGCTGGGAGACATGGGTGGGGGCCTGGTGGTGGCTGCCCCTGCACTGCTGGGGGGTGGGGGTGGTGGGAGACATGGGTGGGGGCCTGTTGGAGGCTGCCCCTGGTGACTGGGGGGTGGGGGTGGTGGGAGACATGGGTGGGGGCCTGGTGGAGGCTGCCCCTGGTGGCTGGGTGGTGGGGGTGGTGTGAGACATGGGTGGGGGCCTGGTGGAGGCTGCCCCTGCATTCCTGGGGGGTGGGGGTGGTGGGAGACATGGGTGGGGGCCTGGTGGAGGCTGCCCCTGGTGACTGGGGGGTGGGGGTGGTGGGATACATGGGTGGGGGCCTGGTGGAGGCTGCCCCTGGTGATTGCGGGGGTGGGGGTGCTGGGAGACATGGGTGGGGGCCTGGTGGAGGCTGCCCCTGGTGGCTGGGGGTGCTGGGAGACATGGGTGGGGGCCTGGTGGTGGCTGCCCCTGCACTGCTGGGGGTTGGGGGTGGTGGGGAACATGCGTTGGACATGGGTGGGGCCTGCTGGCAGGTGCCCCACAGAGCTGGGGGGTGGGGGTGGTGGGGTACATTAGTTGGACATGGGTGGGGGCCTGCTGGCAGGTGCCCCACAGTGCTGGGGGGTGGGGGTGCTGGGAGACATGGGTGGGGGCCTGGTGGAGGCTGCCCCTGCACGGCTGGGGGGTGGGAGTGGTGGGAGACATGGGTGGGGGCCTGGTGGT
Source organism: Ambystoma mexicanum (assembly GCF_040938575.1). NCBI lineage: Eukaryota > Metazoa > Chordata > Amphibia > Caudata > Ambystomatidae > Ambystoma > Ambystoma mexicanum. The sequence goes on along the minus strand of NC_090941.1, from coordinate 448,164,291 downwards.
GGGTGCCCCTGCACTGCTGGGGGGTGGGGGTGGTGGGAGACATGGGTGGGGTCCTGGTGGAGGCTGCCCCTGGTGACTGGGGGGGTGGGGGTGGTGGGAGACATGGGTGGGGGCCTGGTGGAGGCTGCCCCTGGTGACTGGGGGCGTGGGGTGGTGGGAGACATGGGTGGGTGCCTGGTGGAGGCTGCCCCTGGTGACTGGGGGGGTGGGGGTGCTGGGAGACATGGGTGGGGGCCTGGTGTAGGCTGCCCCTGGTGGCTGGGGGGTGGGGGTGCTGGGAGACATGGGTGGGGGCCTGGTGGTGGCTGCCCCTGCACTGCTGGGGGGTGGGGGTGGTGGGGAACATGCATTGGACATGGGTGGGGCCTGCTGGCAGGTGCCCCACAGTTCTGGGGGTGGGGGTGGTGGGGAACATTAGTTGGACATGGGTGGGGGCATGCTGGCAGGAGCCCCACAGTGCTGGAGGGTGGGGGTGCTGGGGGACATGGGTGGGGGCTTGGTGGAGGCTGCCCCTGTACTGCTGGGGGTTGGGGGTGGTGGGAGACATGGGTGGGGGCCTGGTGGTGGGTGCCCCTGCACTGCTGGGGGTGGGGGTGGTGGGGAACATGAGTTGGACATGGGTGGGGGCCTGCTGGCAGGTGCCCCACAGTGCTGGGGGGTGGGGATGGTGGGGAACATGAGTTGGACATGGGTGGGGGCCTGCTGGCAGGTGCCCCACAGTGCTGGGGGGTGGGGGTGGTGGGGAACATGAGTTGGACATGGGTGGGGGCCTGCTGGCAGTTGCCCGACAGTGCTGGGGGGTGGGGGTGGTGGGAGACATGGGTGGGGGCCTGGTGGAGGCTGCCCCTGCACTGCTGGGCGTTGGGGGTGGTGGGAGACATGGGTGGGGGCCTGGTGGTGGGTGCCCCTGCACTGCTGGGAGGTGGGGGTGGTGGGAGACATGGGTGGGGGCCTGGTGGAGGCTGCCCCTGGTGACTGGGGGGGTGGGGGTGGTGGGAGACATGGTTGGGGGCCTGGTGGAGGCTGCCCCTGGTGGTTGGGGGGTGGGGGTGGTGTGAGACATGGGTGGGGGCCTGGTGGAGGCTTCCCCTGCACTGCTGGGGGTTGGGGGTGGTGGGAGACATGGGTGGGGGCCTGGTGGAGGCTGCCCCTGGTGACTGGGGGGGTGGGGGTGGTGGGAGACATGGGTTGGGGCCTGGTGGAGGCTGCCCCTGGTGACTGGGGGGGTGGGGGTGCTAGGAGACATGGGTGGGGGCCTGGTGGAGGCTGCCCCTGGTAGCTGGGGGATGGGGGTGCTGGGAGACATGGGTGGGGGCCTGGTGGTGGCTGCCCCTGCACTGCTGGGGGGTGGGGGTGTTGGGAGACATGGGTGGGGGCCTGGTGGAGGCTGCCCCTGGTGACTGGGGGGTGGGGGTGGTGGGAGCCATGGGTGGGGGCCTGGTGGAGGCTGCCCCTGCACTGCTATGGGGTGGGGGTGGTGGGAGACATGGGTGGGGGCCTGGTGGAGGCTGCCCCTGGTGACTGGGGGGTGGGGGTGGTGGGATGACATGGGTGGGGGCCTGGTGGAGGCTGCCCCTGGTGACTGGTGGGGTGGGGGTGCTGGGAGACATGGGTGAGGGCCTGGTGGAGGCTGCCCCTGGTGGCTGTGGGTGCTGGGAGACATGGGTGGGGGCCTGGTGGTGGCTCCCCCTGCATTGCTGGGGGGTGGGGGTGGGGTGGTGGGGAACATGCGTTGGACATGGGTGGGGGCCTGCTGGCAGGTGCCCCCACAGTGCTGGGGGGTGGGGGTGGTGGGGAACATGAGTTGGACATGGGTGGGGGCCTGCTGGCAGGTGCCCCACAGTGCTGGGGGGTGGGGGTGGTGGGAGACATGAATTGGACATGGGTGGGGGCCTGCTGGCAGGTGCCCCACAGTGCTGGGGGTGGGGGTGGTGGGGAACATGAGTTGGACATGGGTGGGGGCCTGCCGGCAGGTGCCCCACAGTGCTGGGGGTGGGGGTGGTGGGAGACATGAGTTGGACATGGGTGGGGGCCTGCTGGCAGGTGCCCCACAGTGCTGGGGGGTGGGGGTGGTGGGAGACATGAATTGGACATGGGTGGGGGCCTGCTGGCAGGTGCCCCACAGTGCTGGGGTGGGGGTGGTGGGGAACATGAGTTGGACATGGGTGGGGGCCTGGTGGAGGCTGCCCCTGGTGGCTGTGGGTGCTGGGAGACATGGGTGGGGGCCTGGTGGTGGCTCCCCCTGCATTGCTGGGGGGTGGGGGTGGGGGTGGTGGGGAACATGCGTTGGACATGGGTGGGGGCCTGCTGGCAGGTGCCCCACAGTGCTGGGGGGTGGGGGTGGTGGGGAACATGAGTTGGACATGGGTGGGGGCCTGCTGGCAGGTGCCCCACAGTGCTGGGGGGTGGGGGTGGTGGGAGACATGAATTGGACATGGGTGGGGGCCTGCTGGCAGGTGCCCCACAGTGCTGGGAGTGGGGGTGGTGGGGAACATGAGTTGGACATGGGTGGGGGCCTGCCGGCAGGTGCCCTACAGTGCTGGGGGGTGGGGGTGGTGGGAGACATGGGTGGGGGCCTGGTGGAGGCTGCCCCTGGTGACTGGGGGGGTGGGGGTGGTGGGAGACATGGGTGGGGGCCTGCTGGCAGGTGCCCCACAGTGCTGGGGGGTGGGGGTGGTGGGGAACATGAGTTGGACATGGGTGGGGGCCTGCTGGCAGGTGCCCCACAGTGCTGGGGGGTGGGGGTGGTGGGGAACATGAGTGGGACATGGGTGGGGGCCTGCTGGCAGGTGCCCCACAGTGCTGGGGGGTGGGGGTGGTGGGAGACATGGGTGGGGGCCTGGTGGAGGCTGCCCCTGCACTGCTGGGGGGTGGGGGTGGTGGGAGACATGGGTGGGGGCCTGGTGGTGGGTGCCCCTGCACTGCTGGGGGGTGGGGGTGGTGGGAGACATGGGTGAGGGCCTGGTGGAGGCTGCCCCTGGTGACTGGGGGGTGGGGGTGGTGGGAGACATGGGTGGGGGCCTGGTGGAGGCTGCCCCTGTTGGCTGGGGGGTGGGGGTGGTGGGAGACATGGGTTGGGGCCTGGTGGAGGCTTGCCCCTGCACTGCTGGGGGGTGGGGGTGGTGCGAGACATGGGTGGGGGCCTGGTGGTGGGTGCCCCTGCACTGCTGGGGGTGTGGGTGGTGGGGAACATGAGTTGGACATGGGTGGGGGCCTGCTGGCAGGTGCCCCACAGTGCTGGGGGGTGGGCGTGGTGGGAGACATGAGTTGGACATGGGTGGGGGCCTGCTGGCAGGTGCCCCACAGTGCTGGGGGGTGGGGGTGGTGGGAGACATGGGTGGGGGCCTGGTGGAGGCTGCCCCTGCACTGCTGGGGGGTGGGGGTGGTGGGAGACATGGGTGGGGCCTGGTGGTGGGTGCCCCTGCACTCCTGGGGGGTGGGGGTGGTGGGAGACATGGGTGGGGGCCTGGTGGAGGCTGCCCCTGGTGACTGGGGGGGTGGGGGTGGTGGGAGACATGGGTGGGGGCCTGGTGGAGGCTGCCCCTGGTGGCTGGGGGGTGGGGGTGGTGTGAGACATGGGTGGGGGCCTGGTGGAGGCTTCCCCTGCACTGCTGGGGGGTGGGGGTGGTGGGAGACATGGGTGGGGGCCTGGTGGAAGCCGGCCCTTGGTGTCTGGGGGGGTGGGGGTGCTGGGAGATATGAGTGGGGGCCTGGTGGAGGCTGCCCCTGGTGGCTGGGGGGTGGGGGTGCTGGGAGACATGAGTGGGGGTCTGGTGGTGGCTGCCCCTGCACTGCTGGGGGGTGGGGGTGGTGGGGAACATGCGTTGGACATGGTTGGGGCCTGCTGGCAGGTGCCCCACAGTGCTGGGGGGTGGGGGTGGTGGGGTACATTAGTTGGACATGGGTGGGGGCCTGCTGGCAGGTGCCCCACAGTGCTGGGAGGTGGGGGTTCTGGGAGACATGGGTGGGGGCCTGGTGGAGGGTGCCCCTGCACGGCTGGGGGGTGGGGGTGGTGGGAGACATGGGTGGGGGCCTGGTGGTGGGTGCTCCTGCACTGCTGGGGGGTGGGGGTGGTGGGAGACATGGGTGGGGGCCTGGTGGAGGCTGCCCCTGGTGACTGGGGGTGGGGGTGGTGGGAGACAAGGGTGGGGCCTGTGGAGGCTGCCCCTGGTGACTGGGGGGGTGGGGGTGGTGGGAGACATGGGTGGGGGCCTGGTGGAGGCTGCCCCTGGTGACTGGGGGGGTGGGGGTGCTGGGAGACATGGGTGGGGGCCTGGTGGAGGCTGCCCCTGGTGGCTGGGGGGTGGGGGTGCTGGGAGACATGGGTGGGGGCCTGGTGGTGGCTGCCCCTGCACTGCTGGGGGGTGGGGGTGGTGGGGAACATGCGTTGGACATGGGTGGGGCCTGCTGGCAGGTGCCCCACAGTGCTGGGGGGTGCGGGTGGTGGGGAACATTAGGTGGACATGGGTGGGGGCCTGCTGGCAGGTGCCCCACAGTGCTGGAGGGTGGGGGTGCTGGGAGACATGGGTGGGGGCCTGGTGGAGGCTGCCCCTGCACTGCTGGGTGTGGGGGTGGTGGGAGACATGGGTGGGGGCCTGGTGGTGGGTGCCCCTGCATTGCTGGGGGTGGGGGTGGTGGGGAACATGAGTTGGACATGGGTGGGGGCCTCCTGGCAGGTGCCCCACAGTGCTGGGGGGTGGGGGTGGTGGGGAACATGAGTTGGACATGGGTGGGGGCCTGCTGGCAGGTGCCCCACAGTGCTGGGGGGGTGGTGGGAGACATGGGTGGGGGCCTGGTGTAGGCTGCCCCTGCACTGCTGGGGGGTGCGGGTGGTGGGAGACATGGGTGGGGGCCTGGTGGTGGGTGCCCCTGCACTGCTGGGGGGTGGGGGGAGACGTGGGTGGGGGCCTGGTGGAGGCTGCCCCTGGTGACTGGGGGGTGGGGGTGGTGGGAGACATGGGTGGGGGCCTGGTGGAGGCTGCCCCTGGTGGCTGGGGGGTGGGGGTGGTGTGAGACATGGGTGGGGGCCTGGTGGAGGCTTCCCCTGCACTGCTGGAGGGTGGGGGTGGTGGGAGACATGGGTGGGGGCCTGGTGGAGGCTGCCCCTGGTGACTGGGGGGGTGGGGGTGGTGGGAGACATGGGTGGGGGCCTGGTGGAGGCTGCCCCTGGTGACTGGGGGGGTGGGGGTGCTGGGAGACATGGGTGGGGGCCTGGTGGAGGCTGCCCCTGGTGGCTGGGGGATGGGGGTGCTGGGAGACATGGGTGGGGGCCTGGTGGTGGCTGCCCCTGCACTGCTGGGGGGTGGGGGTGGTGGGAGACATGGGTGGGGGCCTGGTGGAGGCTGCCCCTGGTGACTGGGGGGTGGGGGTGGTGGGAGACATGGGTGGGGGCCTGGTGGAGGCTGCCCCTGGTGGCTGGGGGGTGGGGGTGGTGTGAGACATGGGTAGGGGCCTGGTGAAGGCTGCCCCTGCACTCCTGGGGGGTGGGGGTGGTGGGAGACATGGGTGGGGGCCTGGTGGAGGCTGCCCCTGGTGACTGGGGGGGTGGGGGTGGTGGGAGACATGGGTGGGGGCCTGGTGGAGGCTGCCCCTGGTGACTGCGGGGGTGGGGGTGCTGGGAGACATGGGTGGGGGCCTGGTGGAGGCTGCCCCTGGTGGCTGGGGGTGCTGGGAGACATGGGTGGGGGCCTGGTGGTGGCTGCCCCTGCACTGCTGGGGGTTGGGGGTGGTGGGGAACATGCATTGGACATGGGTGGGGCCTGCTGGCAGGTGCCCCACAGAGCTGGGGGGTGGGGGTGGTGGGGTACATTAGTTGGACATGGGTGGGGGCCTGCTGGCAGGTGCCCCACAGTGCTGGGGGGTGGGGGTGCTGGGAGACATGGGTGGGGGCCTGGTGGAGGCTGCCCCTGCACGGCTGGGGGGTGGGAGTGGTGGGAGACATGGGTGGGGGCCTGGTGGAGGCTGCCCCTGGTGACTGGGGGGGTGGGGGTGGTGGGAGACATGGGTGGGGGCCTGGTGGAGGCTGCCCCTGGTGACTGGGGGCGTGGGGGTGCTGGGAGACATGGGTGGGGGCCTGGTGGAGGCTGCCCCTGGTGACTGCGGGGGTGGGGGTGCTGGGAGACATGGGTGGGGGCCTGGTGTAGGCTGCCCCTGGTGGCTGGGGGGTGGGGGTGCTGGGAGACATGGGTGGGGGCCTGGTGGTGGCTGCCCCTGCACTGCTGGGGGGTGGGGGTGGTGGGGAACATGCATTGGACATGGGTGGGGCCTGCTGGCAGGTGCCCCACAGTGCTGGGGGGTGGGGGTGGTGGGGAACATTAGTTGGACATGGGTGGGGGCCTGCTGGCAGGAGCCCCACAGTGCTGGAGGGTGGGGGTGCTGGGAGACATGGGTGGGGGCTTGGTGGAGGCTGCCCCTGTACTGCTGGGTGGTGGGGGTGGTGGGACACATGGGTGGGGGCCTGGTGGTGGGTGCCCCTGCACTGCTGGGGGTGGGGGTGGTGGGGAACATGAGTTGGACATGGGTGGGGGCCTGCTGGCAGGTGCCCCACAGTGCTGGGGGGTAGGGGTGGTGGGGAACATGAGTTGGACATGGGTGGGGGCCTGCTGGCAGGTGCCCCACAGTGCTGGGGGGTGGGGGGGTGGGGAACATGAGTTAGACATGGGTGGGGGCCTGCTGGCAGGTGCCCCACAGTGCTGGGGTGTGGGGGTGGTGGGAGACATGGGTGGGGGCCTGGTGGAGGCTGCCCCTGCACTGCTGGGAGTTGGGGGTGGTGGGAGACATGGGTGGGGGCCTGGTGGTGGGTGCCCCTGCACTGCTGGGGGGTGGGGGTGGTGGGAGACATGGGTGGGGGCCTGGTGGAGGCTGCCCCTGGTGACTGGGTGGGTGGGGGTGGTGGGAGACATGGGTGGGGGCCTGGTGGAGGCTGCCCCTGGTGGCTGGGGGGTGGGGGTGGTGTGAGACATGGGTGGGGGCCTGGTGGAGGCTCCCCCTGCACTGCTGGGGGTTGGGGGTGGTGGGAGACATGGGTGGGGGCCTGGTGGAGGCTGCCCCTGGTGACTGGGGGGGTGGGGGTGGTGGGAGACATGGGTTGGGGCCTGGTGGAGGCTGCCCCTGGTGACTGGGGGGGTGGGGGTGCTAGGAGACATGGGTGGGGGCCTGGTGGAGGCTGCCCCTGGTGGCTGGGGGATGGGGGTGCTGGGAGACATGGGTGGGGGCCTGGTGGTGGCTGCCCCTGCACTGCTGGGGGGTGGGGGTGGTGGGAGACATGGGTGGGGGCCTGGTGGAGGCTGCCCCTGGTGACTGGGGGGGTGGGGGTGGTGGGAGACATGGGTGGGGGCCTGGTGGAGGCTGCCCCTGGTGGCTGGGAGGTGGGGGTGGTGTGAGACATGGGTGGGGGCCTGGTGGAGGCTGCCCCTGCACTGCTCTGGGGTGGGGGTGGTGGGAGACATGGGTGGGGGCCTGGTGGAGGCTGCCCCTGGTGACTGGGGGGTGGGGGTGGTGGGATGACATGGGTGGGGGCCTGGTGGAGGCTGCCCCTGGTGACTGGGGGGGTGGGGGTGCTGGGAGACATGGGTGGGGCCTGGTGGAGGCTGCCCCTGGTGGCTGGGGGTGCTGGGAGACATGGGTGGGGGCCTGGTGGTGGCTCCCCCTGCACTGCTGGGGGGTGGGGGTGGTGGGGAACATGCGTTGGACATGGGTGGGGGCCTGCTGGCAGGTGCCCCACAGTGCTGGGGGGTGGGGGTGGTGGGGAACATGAGTTGGACATGGGTGGGGGCCTGCTGGCAGGTGCCCCACAGTGCTGGGGGGTGGGGGTGGTGGGAGACATGAATTGGACATGGGTGGGGGCCTACTGCCAGGTGTCCCACAGTGCTGGGGGTGGGGGTGGTGGGGAACATGAGTTGGACATGGGTGGGGGCCTGCTGTCAGGTGCCCCACAGTGATGGGGGGTGGGGGTGGTGGGGAGGGAACATGAGTTGGACATGGTGGGGGCCTGCTGGCAGGTGCCCCACAGTGCTGGGTGGTGGGGGTGGTGGGAGACATGGGTGGGGGCCTGGTGGAGGCTGCCCCTGCACTGCTGGGGGGTGGGGGTGGTGGGAGACATGGGTGGGGGCCTGGTAGTGGGTGCCCCTGCACTGCTGGGGGGTGGGGTGGTGGGCTGGAGACATGGGTGGGGGCCTGGTGGAGGCTGCCCTGGTGACTGGGGGGTGGGGGTGGTGGGAGACATGGGTGGGGGCCTGGTGGAGGCTGCCCCTGGTGGCTGGGGGGGTGGGGTGGTGGGAGACATGGGTTGGGGCCTGGTGGAGGCTGCCCCTGCACTGCTGGGGGGTGGGGGTGGTGGGAGACATGGATGGGGGCCTGGTGGAGGCTGCCCCTGGTGACTGGGGGGGTGGGGGTGGTGGGAGACATGGGTGGGGGCCTGGTGGAGGCTGCCCTGGTGACTTGGGGGTGGGGGTGCTGGGAGACATGGGTGGGGGCCTGGTGGAGGCTCCTGGTGGCTGGGTGGTGGGGGGTGCTGGGAGACATGGGTGGGGGCCTGGTGGTGGGTGCCCCTGCACTGCTGGGGGGGGTGGGGGTGGTGGAAGACATGAGTGGGGGCCTGGTGGAGGCTGCGCCTGGTGACTGGGGGGGTGGGGGTGGTGGGAGACATGGGTGGGGGCCTGGTGGAGGCTGCCCCTGGTGACTGGGGGGTGGGGGTGGTGGGAGACATGGGTGGGGGCCTGGTGGAGGCTGCCCCTGGTGACTGGGGAGGTGGGGGTGCTGGGAGACATGGGTGGGGGCCTGGTGGAGGCTGCCCCTGGTGGCTGGGGGGTGGGGTGCTGGGAGACATGGGTGGGTGCCTGGTGGTGGTTGCCCCTGCACTTCTGGGGGGTGGGGGTGGTGGGGAACATGCGTTGGACATGGGTGGGGGCCTGCTGGCAGGTGCCCCACAGTGCTGGGGGGTGGGGGTGGTGGGAGACATGAGTTGGACATGGGTGGGGGGCCGGGTGGAGGCTGCCCCTGCACTGCTGGGGGGTGGGGGTGCTGGGAGACATGAGTGGGGGCCTAGTGGGGGCTGCCCATGGTGGCAGGGGGGTGGGGTGGTGGGAGACATGAGTGGGGGCCTGGTGGAGGGTGCCCCACAGTGCTGGGAGGTGGGGGTGCTGGGAGACATGGGTGGGGGCCTGGTGGAGGGTGCCCCTGCCCGGCTGGGGGGTGGGGGTGGTGGGAGACATGGTGGGGGCCTGGTGGTGGGTGCCCCTGCACTGCTGGGGGGTGGGGGTGGTGGGAGACATGGGTGGGGGCCTGGTGGAGGCTGCCCCTGGTGACTGGGGGGTGGGGGTGGTGGGAGACATGGGTGGGGCCTGTGGAGGCTGCCCCTGGTGACTGGGGGGGTGGGGGTGGTGGGAGACATGGGTGGGGGCCTGGTGGAGGCTGCCCCTGGTGACTGGGGGGTGGGGGTGCTGGGAGACATGGGTGGGGGCCTGGTGGAGGCTGCCCCTGGTGGCTGGGGGGTGGGGGTGCTGGGAGACATGGGTGGGGGCCTGGTGGTGGCTGCCCTGCACTGCTGGGGGGTGGGGGTGGTGGGGAACATGCGTTGGACATGGGTGGGGCCTGCTGGCAGGTGCCCCACAGTGCTGGGGTGGGGGTGGTGGGGAACATTAGTTGGACATGGGTGGGGGCCTGCTGGCAGGTGCCCCACAGTGCTGGAGGGTGGGGGTGCTGGGAGACATGGGTGGGGGCCTGGTGGAGGCTGCCCCTGCACTGCTGGGTGTGGGGGTGGTGGGAGACATGGGTGGGGGCCTGGTGGTGGGTGCCCCTGCATTGCTGGGGGTGGGGGTGGTGGGGAACATGAGTTGGACATGGATGGGGGCCTGCTGGCAGGTGCCCCACAGTGCTGGGGGGTGGGGGTGGTGGGAGACATGAATTGGACATGGGTGGGGGCCTCCTGGCAGGTGCCCCACAGTGCTGGGGGTGGGGGTGGTGGGGAACATGAGTTGGACATGGGTGGGGGCCTGCTGGCAGGTGCCCCACAGTGCTGGGGGGGTGGTGGGAGACATGGGTGGGGGCCTGGTGGAGGCTGCCCCTGCACGCCTGGGGGCAGGGGGTGGTGGGAGACATGGGTGGGGGCCTGGTGGTGGGTGCCCCTGCACTGCTGGGGGGTAGGGGGGAGACGTGGGTGGGGGCCTGGTGGAGGCTGCCCCTGGTGACTGGGGGGTGGGGGTGGTGGGAGACATGGGTGGGGGCCTGGTGGAGGCTGCCCCTGGCGACTGGTGGGGTGGGGGTGCTGGGAGACATGGGTGGGGCCCTGGTGGAGGCTGCCCCTGGTGGCTGGGGGATGGGGGTGCTGGGAGACATGGGTGGGGGCCTGGTGGTGGCTGCCCCTGCACTGCTGGGGGGTGGGGGTGGTGGGAGACATGGGTGGGGGCCTGTTGGAGGCTGCCCCTGGTGACTGGGGGGTGGGGGTGGTGGGAGACATGGGTGGGGGCCTGGTGGAGGCTGCCCCTGGTGGCTGGGTGGTGGGGGTGGTGTGAGACATAGGTGGGGGCCTGGTGGAGGCTGCCCCTGCACTCCTGGGGGGTGGGGGTGGTGGGAGACATGGGTGGGGGCCTGGTGGAGGCTGCCCCTGGTGACTGGGGGGGTGGGGGTGGTGGGAGACATGGGTGGGGGCCTGGTGGAGGCTGCCCCTGGTGACTGCGGGGGTGGGGGTGCTGGGAGACATGGGTGGGGGCCTGGTGGAGGCTGCCCCTGGTGGCTGGGGGTGGTGTGAGACATGGGTGGGGGCCTGGTGGTGGCTGCCCCTGCACTGCTGGGGGTTGGGGGTGGTGGGGAACATGCGTTGGACATGGGTGGGGCCTGCTGGCAGGTGCCCCACAGAGCTGGGGGGTGGGGGTGGTGGGGTACATTAGTTGGACATGGGTGGGGGCCTGCTGGCAGGTGCCCCACAGTGCTGGGGGGTGGGGGTGCTGGGAGACATGGGTGGGGGCCTGGTGGAGGCTGCCCCTGCACGGCTGGGGGGTGGGAGTAGTGGGAGACATGGGTGGGGGCCTGGTGGTGGGTGCCCCTGCACTGCTGGGGGGTGGGGGTGGTGGGAGACATGGGTGGGGGCCTGGTGGAGGCTGCCCCTGGTGACTGGGGGGGTGGGGGTGGTGGGAGACATGGGTGGGGGCCTGGTGGAGGCTGCCCCTGGTGACTGGGGGCGTGGGGGTGGTGGGAGACATGGTTGGGGGCCTGGTGGAGGCTGCCCCTGGTGACTGGGGGGGTGGGGGTGCTGGGAGACATGGGTGGGGGCCTGGTGTAGGCTGCCCCTGGTGGCTGGGGGGTGGGGGTGCTGGGAGACATGGGTGGGGGCCTGGTGGTGGCTGCCCCTGCACTGCTGGGGGGGTGGGGGTGGTGGGGAACATGCATTGGACATGGGTGGGGCCTGCTGGCAGGTGCCCCACAGTGCTGGGGGGTGGGGGTGGTGGGGAACATTAGTTGGACATGGGTGGGGGCCTGCTGGCAGGAGCCCCACAGTGCTGGAGGGTGGGGGTGCTGGGGGACATGGGTGGGGGCTTGGTGGAGGCTGCCCCTGTACTGCTGGGGGTTGGGGGTGGTGGGAGACATGGGTGGGGGCCTGGTGGTGGGTGCCCCTGCACTGCTGGGGGTGTGGGTGGTGGGGAACATGAGTTGGACATGGGTGGGGGCCTGCTGGCAGGTGCCCCACAGTGCTGGAGGGTGGGGGTGGTGGGGAACATGAGTTGGACATGGGTGGGGGCCTGCTGGCAGGGTGCCCCACAGTGCTGGGGGGTGGGGGTGGTGGGGAACATGAGTTGGACATGGGTGGGGGCCTGCTGGCAGGTGCCCCACAGTGCTGGGGGGTGGGGGTGGTGGGAGACATGGGTGGGGGCCTGGTGGAGGCTGCCCCTGCACTGCTGGGAGTTGGGGGTGGTGGGAGACATGGGTGGGGGCCTGGTGGTGGGTGCCCCTGCACTGCGGGGGGGTGGGGGGGTGGGAGACATGGGTGGGGGCCTGGTGGAGGCTTCCCCTGGTGACTGGGGGGGTGGGGGTGGTGGGAGACATGGGTGGGGGCCTGGTGGAGGCTGCCCCTGGTGGCTGGGGGATGGGGGTGCTGGGAGACATGGGTGGGGGCCTGGTGGTGGCTGCCCCTGCACTGCTGGGGGGTGGGGGTGGTGGGAGACATGGGTGGGGGCCTGGTGGGAGGCTGCCCCTGGTGACTGGGGGGGTGGGGGTGGTGGGAGACATGGGTGGGGGCCTTGTGGAGGCTTCCCCTGCACTGCTGGGGGGTGGGGGTGGTGGGAGACATGGGTGGGGGCCTGGTGGAGGCTGCCCCTGGTGACTGGGGGGGTGGGGGTGGTGGGAGACATGGGTTGGGGCCTGGTGGAGGCTGCCCTGTGACTGGAGGGGTGGGGGTGCTAGGAGACATGGGTGGGGGCCTGGTGGAGGCTGCCCCTGGTAGCTGGGGGATGGGGGTGCTGGGAGACATGGGTGGGGGCCTGGTGGTGGCTGCCCCTGCACTGCTGGGGGGTGGGGGTGGTGGGAGACATGGGTGGGGGCCTGGTGGAGGCTGCCCCTGGTGACTGGGGGGTGGGGGTGGTGGGAGACATGGGTGGGGGCCTCGTGGAGGCTGCCCTGGTGGCTGGGAGGTGGGGGTGGTGTGAGACATGGGGTGGGGGACTGGTGGAGGCTGCCCCTGCACTGCTATGGGGTGGGGGTGGTGGGAGACAAGGGTGGGGGCCTGGTGGAGGCTGCCCCTGGTGACTGGGGGGTGGGGGTGGTGGGATGACATGGGTGGGGGCCTGGTGGAGGCTGCCCCTGGTGACTGGTGGGGTGGGGGTGCTGGGAGACATGGGTGAGGGCCTGGTGGAGGCTGCCCCTGGTGGCTGTGGGTGCTGGGAGACATGGGTGGGGACTGGTGGTGGCTCCCCCTGCACTGCTGGGGGGTGGGGGTGGTGGGAACATGCGTTGGACATGGGTGGGGGCCTGCTGGCAGGTGCCCCACAGTGCTGGGGGGTGGGGGTGGTGGGGAACATGAGTTGGACATGGGTGGGGGCCTGCTGGCAGGTGCCCCACAGTGCTGGGGGGTGGGGGTGGTGGGAGACATGAATTGGACATGGGTGGGGGCCTGCTGGCAGGTGCCCCACAGTGCTGGGGGTGGGGGTGGTGGGGAACATGAGTTGGACATGGGTGGGGGCCTGCCGGCAGGTGCCCCACAGTGCTGGGGGGTGGGGATGGTGGGAGACATGGGTGGGGGCCTGGTGGAGGCTGCCCCTGGTGACTGGGGGGTGGGGGTGGGTGGGAGACATGGGTGGGGGCCTGCTGGCAGGTGCCCCACAGTGCTGGGGGGTGGGGGTGGTGGGGAACATGAGTTGGACATGGGTGGGGGCCTGCTGGCAGGTGCCCCACAGTGCTGGGGGGTGGGGGTGGTGGGGAACATGAGTTGGACATGGGTGGGGGCCTGCTGGCAGGTGCCCCACAGTGCTGGGGGGTGGGGGTGGTGGGAGACATGGGTGGGGGCCTGGTGGAGGCTGCCCCTGCACTGCTGGTGGGTGGGGGTGGTGGGAGACATGGTGGGGGCCTGGTGGTGGGTGCCCCTGCACTGCTGGGGGGTGGGGGTGGTGGGAGACATGGGTGAGGGCCTGGTGGAGGCTGCCCTGGTGACTGGGGGCTGGGGGTGGTGGGAGACATGGGTGGGGGCCTGGTGGAGGCTGCCCCTGTTGGCTGGGGGGTGGGGTGGTGGGAGACATGGGTTGGGGCCTGGTGGAGGCTGCCCCAGCACTGCTGGGGGGTGGGGGTGGTGCGAGACATGGGTGGGGGCCTGGTGGTGGGTGCCCCTGCACTGCTGGGGGTGTGGGTGGTGGGGAACATGAGTTGGACATGGGTGGGGGCCTGCTGGCAGGTGCCCCACAGTGCTGGGGGGTGGGCATGGTGGGAGACATGAGTTGGACATGGGTGGGGGGCCTGCTGGCAGGTGCCCCACAGTGCTGGGGGGTGGGGGTGGTGGGAGACATGGGTGGGGGCCTGGTGGAGGCTGCCCCTGCCACTGCTGGAGGGTGGGGGTGGTGGGAGACATGGGTGGGGCCTGGTGGTGGGTGCCCCTGCACTCCTGGGGGGTGGGGGTGGTGGGAGACATGGGTGGGGGCCTGGTGGAGGCTGCCCCTGGTGACTGGGGGGGTGGGGGTGGTGGGAGACATGGGTGGGGGCCTGGTGGAGGCTGCCCCTGGTGGCTGGGGGTGGGGGTGGTGTGAGACATGGGTGGGGGCCTGGTGGAGGCTTCCCCTGCACTGCTGGGGGGGTGGGGGTGGTGGGAGACATGGGTGGGGCCTGGTGGAGGCTGCCCCTGGTGACTGGGGGGGTGGGGGTTGCTGGGAGACATGAGTGGGGCCTGGTGGAGGCTGCCCCTGGTGGCTGGGGGGTGGGGGTGCTGGGAGACATGAGTGGGGGTCTGGTGGTGGCTGCCCCTGCACTGCTGGGGGGTGGGGGTGGTGGGGAACATGCGTTGGACATGGTTGGGGCCTGCTGGCAGGTGCCCCACAGTGCTGGGGGTTGGGGGTGGTGGGGTACATTAGTTGGACATGGGTGGGGGCCTGCTGGCAGGTGCCCCACAGTGCTGGGAGGTGGGGGTGCTGGGAGACATGGGTGGGGGCCTGGTGGAGGGTGCCCCTGCACGGCTGGGGGGTGGGGGTGGTGGGAGACATGGGTGGGGGGCCTGGTGGTGGGTGCCCCTGCACTGCTGGGGGGTGGGGTGGTGGGAGACATGGTTGGGGGCCTGGTGGAGGCTACCCCTGGTGACTGGGGGTTGGGGGTGGTGGGAGACATGGGTGGGGCCTGTGGAGGCTGCCCCTGGTGACTGGGGGGTGGGGGTGGTGGGAGACATGGGTGGGGGCCTGGTGGAGGCTGCCCCTGGTGACTGGGGGGGTGGGGGTGCTGGGAGACATGGGTGGGGGCCTGGTGGAGGCTGCCCCTGGTGGCTGGAGGGTGGGGGTGCTGGGAGACATGGGTGGGGGCCTGGTGGTGGCTGCCCCTGCACTGCTGGGGGGTGGGGGTGGTGGGGAACATGCGTTGGACATGGGTGGGCCTGCTGGCAGGTGCCCCACAGTGCTGGGGGGTGGGGGTGGTGGGGAACATTAGTTGGAAATGGGTGGGGGCCTGCTGGCAGGTGCCCCACAGTGTGGGAGGGTGGGGGTGCTGGGAGACATGGGTGGGGGCCTGGTGGAGGCTGCCCCTGCACTGCTGGGTGTGGGGGTGGTGGGAGACATGGGTGGGGGCCTGGTGGTGGGTGCCCCTGCATTGCTGGGGGTGGGGGTGGTGGGGAACATGAGTTGGATATGGGTGGGGCCTCCTGGCAGGTGCCCCACAGTGCTGGGGGGTGGGGTGGTGGGGAACATGAGTTGGACATGGGTGGGGGCCTGCTGGCAGGTGCCCCACAGTGCTGGGGGTGGTGGGACACATGGTGGGGGCCTGGTGTAGGCTGCCCCTGCACTGCTGGGGGGTGGGGGTGGTGGGAGACATGGGTGGGGGCCTGGTGGTGGGTGCCCCTGCACTGCTGGGGGGTTGGGGAGACGTGGGTGGGGGCCTGGTGGAGGCTGCCCCTGGTGACTGGGGGGTGGGGGTGGTGGGAGACATGGGTGGGGGCCTGGTGGAGGCTGCCCCTGGTGGCTGGGGGGTGGGGGTGGTGTGAGACATGGGTGGGGGCCTGGTGGAGGCTTCCCCTGCACTGCTGGAGGGTGGGGGTGGTGGGAGACATGGGTGGGGGCCTGGTGGAGGCTGCCCCTGGTGACTGGGGGGTTGGGGTGGTGGGAGACATGGGTGGGGGCCTGGTGGAGGCTGCCCCTGGTGACTGGGGGGGGTGGGGGTGCTGGGAGACATGAGTGGGGGCCTGGTGGAGGCTGCCCCTGGTGGCTGGGGGATTGGGGTGCTGGGAGACATGGGTGGGGGCCTGGTGGTGGCTGCCCCTGCACTGCTGGGGGGTGGGGGTGGTGGGAGACATGGGTGGGGGCCTGGTGGAGGCTGCCCCTGGTGACTGGGGGGTGGGGGTGGTGGGAGACATGAGTGGGGGCCTGGTGGAGGCTGCCCTGGTGGCTGGGGGGTGGGGGGTGGTGTGAGACATGGGTGGGGGCCTGGTGGAGGCTGCCCCTGCACTCCTGGGGGGTGGGGGTGGTGGGAGACCTGGGTGGGGGCCTGGTGGAGGCTGCCCCTGGTGACTGGGGGGGTGGGGGTGGTGGGAGACATGGGTGGGGGCCTGGTGGAGGCTGCCCCTGGTGACTGCGGGGGTGGGGGTGCTGGGAGACATGGGTGGGGGACTGGTGGAGGCTGCCCCTGGTGGCTGGGGGTGCTGGGAGACATGGGTGGGGCCTGGTGGTGGCTGCCCCTGCACTGCTGGGGGTTGGGGGTGGTGGGGAACATGCGTTGGACATGGGTGGGGCCTGCTGGCAGGTGCCCCACAGAGCTGGGGGGTGGGGGTGGTGGGGTACATTAGTTGGACATGGGTGGGGGCCTGCTGGCAGGTGCCCCACAGTGCTGGGGGGTGGGGGTGCTGGGAGCAGGGTGGGGGCCTGGTGGAGGCTGCCCCTGCACGGCTGGGGGGTCGGAGGGTGGGAGACATGGGTGGGGGCCTGGTGGAGGCTGCCCCTGGTGACTGGGGGGGTGGGGGTGGTGGGAGACATGGGTGGGGGCCTGGTGGAGGCTGCCCCTGATGACTGGGGGCATGGGGGTGGTGGGAGACATGGGTGGGGGCCTGGTAGAGGCTGCCCCTGGTGATTGCGGGGATGGGGGTGCTGGGAGACATGGGTGGGGGCCTGGTGTAGGCTGCCCCTGGTGGCTGGGGGGTGGGGGTGCTGGGAGACATGGGTGGGGCCTGGTGGTGGCTGCCCCTGCACTGCTGGGGGGGTGGGGGTGGTGGGGAACATGCATTGGACATGGGTGGGGCCTGCTGGCAGGTGCCCCAC